>NC_042980.1:10994898-11594898 GCF_901001165.1 Salmo trutta
CTACTCCTTCTACACTATTACAACAACTACTACTACTACTACTCCTTCTACACTATTACAACAACAACAACTACTACTACTACAGCTGCTACTATTACAGCCTTCCCTGTAGCTCAGTTGGTAGAGCATGGTGTTTGCAACGCCTGGCGTTTGCAATGCCAGGGTTGTGGGTTTGATTCCCAAGGGGGGCCAGCACAGAAAAAAAAATGTATGAAATGAAATGTATACATTCACTACTGTAAGTTGCTCTGGATAAGAACGTCTACTAAAATGTAAATGTGCTACTACTATTACCACAACTACTAATACTAGTAGTATTTCTACTTCCTATTGTTACTATTGATGCACTGGACACTGATATTTAAATGACAGCGATAAGTTCTGTATGCTCCCAGGCAGCACTGTTGCCATAAACAAAAGGAGTAGTAAATTGCTCATTGTTCTACGCTTCCTCCTCAGTAATTCGGTCTTGTATCTTTCCATCAGTTTACTTCTGGTTTCCTTGATTATTCAGACAAAACACAATTGTGGAGTTACTTAGCGAAGCAGGGAGAGAAAGATAGATAGAGAGCCTCAGATGATAGTCATGCTTCTCATGTGCAGCGTGATACAGCCATGCTCGGCCCTACACAGTGACCCATGAGTTTGTCCATAGCATAGACACAATAAGCCATGACACCATTTGTTTTTTGGAAAAGTCCAAGAGGCCAGTGATATACTGTACAATCAGATGACATACATTGAAAAAAACGAATAATATAATTTCCAAATCAACAGTTTCTATGTTTACGTATTACGAGGCTGCTGTTCTTAGTTGGATCCCAAGATTGACGATATATGATCAATGTTACACCCTTTGGTTTTAGGAAGCTGCAGTGTTATGACAAAAATCTATCAACAAAGGAAAGATAGAAAGGTATAGCTAGCTACTAACTTTTGATATATTCGACACTCAGTGTGAAATGTTGCAGGGAAGATTTCATAGTTTGGGCACATTGAAGCTCTGTTTTTGCCAAGAGGCCTATTTGGCAACAGTAGCTGATTGTGTTAGAAACGTTACCTGCTGCTACTGGGAAATGCTTTGAAACTGTCAAAACCGCTTTTTGGAGACAGCTTCTTGGATCACAAGGAGAGCCAAGAAAAACGGCACTATTCACATACATAAGATGAAACAAAAACTTCCATTACAAGTAGATTCACAAGAACGTCAATCAGCAGTTGCGCTGTGTAATTTGAAGGAGCTGTATCTTCAAATGTATTTCTGTAAAGCTCCATTTCATCTAGTTGGAATTGAGTTTATTGTGAACAGTGTCAATGAACTCAGTGTAGAGTATCTGAGCTGTGTTTTGACACAGATATGACCAGCGTTCAATGCTGCAGAGTCTGTGCATCTGCTAGTCGTCTCTCAGATCAGGTTGCACAATGCTTTGGGCGTGTGGAGTGCAGTTTTCTTAGCACACCTCAAAATATCAACGCTTTAATGAGTTCTACACTGGGAGAAGAAAACAATTGAAGGTGTAAATGTAATATACTGAAGTAGTGTACAGAGACGTCAGAGGTACATTATGACTCAGGGAGTGGTGCATCGTTAGATGAATGCAGCCAGGGCAGTGCCTTGATTACTTCAAACAGAGCAGAAAGCCCCCCAAATCAAAACGAAAACACTGACAGGTGAGGTCTCAAATAATACCTCATACCCTCTACCACCTCCCCCAACACCTCCCCTAAAAAAGTGGTGTATACATGTCGCCTCATGCCCACCCTCTGGTTCTCACGACGTTCAGTCTTGTTAAAAGCTCTAATTAGTGGCTGCTGGCTGTTTGGAAACAGATGTTTAAACCCAGCAAAAGATTTTAGACATCAAACAGGGCGGAAAGTAAAGAGATTCGCCCTTCCTTCCCCACAAATACAGATTTCAGAGAAGTTTATCAGGGGAGAAAAGTAAAAAAATTTATAAAAAAGAAGCACATCCTTCTCATTCTGACTAATTTATCTTTTCTTTATTTTAAACAAACGTTTAGCAAAATTTACTTCGCAGCAGCAGGTGCGTAATTTGCAGGGTAAGGGGGGTCGTGACCCCCACCAATATTAGTAACAGGTCAATTTAACCCCCCCCCGATAATATAACATGATGAGTTTAATTGATTGGAAAACACTTCCCTACTGTAAAGCGCCAGGCAGCTACTGGATTTATTTTGCTTTGGAGCCCCCCACTGCCAAATACCCTTTTGGTTGGTCCCCAGAGGCAGCTGGCCGGTTCATGGTAAAGGGAAAAAGAGTTGAGTACTGCTTGTAAGAAAAACAGAAATTTGCAGTTTCTCCTAATTTCCCTTTTCATCGGGCTGCATTGTATTTCTTTGGTCTGCAGTAACAGCTCAGCATCGCACACTACCCTCTCACTCTTTCTCTTTGTGGTGTTTGCGCTCCAATGTATGAATGTTTAGAAAGTTTAAATTGAGTAAAAGATCATGAACATTTCATAGATGTATTCCTACGTTTTTGTGTAACTAGTGAACTATTGGTAATGACATCATTTTGTGTAAAAATAGTTTTATACCGAGTGATGCAATGTTAGGTTGGCTATTTTAGCTAGGATAACGTTATCTAGCTAGTTAAGCTAGTACCAAAGCTAGCACCACAGTATCTGGATCTTCCCCTTTCCCTTTTCATCTGTAGTTTTAGAAGAGCAGCACTCTGAGTCAGTGTTCACTCTAGTGAAAAAATAGCTAGTGCCCTTAATGGAGGTGCCAATGCCAAAGAAGAGAAAAGTGCAGGACATACGATTTTTGGGGGAAGTGCAGAGGACTGTAAGTAAATTAATGAAAGGCTACATAGCTAGCTAGCTACTATACCATTAATAATATACTGGTACTATGTAGTCAGCTAGCTAGCTATACCTATTGCCAGACAGTAAATAAATAATTTAGCTAATAAAAGCAGAATATAATTCATGTTAATAAGCTAACCCCATCATTGTTAAGGCTAGCTATTTTTGTATATGATAATGGTATTTGGTCATATGATTATAGCAGGGTTCAAAGACAGGCAATAGAGAGAGTGAGAGAAGGAGAGCACTGCCCATGTTGAGGCAGGGAGAGGATGAACAGGTCATCAGGTGAGAATTTGAGTTATAAGGCAGTCTGGTAAAGCACATTGCACAGCAATTTACATTGCACACAGATTGGAACTTTCGGTTCAACTCCTCATCTATTCTGACTGTATCCCAAGTGATATAACAAATGCTGTTGCCTGCATTCTGATTTCATGTGGTTGTCATTTGGTTGTGAAGACGTGGCTGTGCTCAACAATGACACAATATGCAAAAATTTAATTTCTGGCAGTGACAGGCTAAAACAGGTATTTGGCGCATTTAAGTGAATTGAGATTGAAGATCTGACCCGTGGTGAAGGGTACACAAATAGAATAATGGGTTTTGACAGTTACATGTAGTTAAAAAAGAAGGGGTGTGGTGGTGATTTTCTGAACAGTTAAGAGTAACAACGCGGTTTAAAGTAAAATAGAAACATATTGGTGTTTCAGTTGTGATTGGGGTATATTGACCAAATTATCAGGACATTTTTGGATGTATTTTACCTTCAAAATTCAAACAATAATTTCACAACTATATATATATATCTATCTATATATATATATATATATATATATATATATATATATATATATATATATATATATATATATATAAAATAATCTCCCGGGGTGCGTTGCCCCCAGACCCCCTTAGAGGGGAACCGATTGAACCTGAACCTGACCCCTACCCCCCAATATCCAACACAAACTTACGCCCTTGCCCATCAGTATGTTTGTGTATAATGATGTCATGATTGATCGGAACATAGTTTTGAAGATCCCCGCTGCGTGATTAAATGTTTACAGTGGCTGTCGACAACATGGAGACATTTGCAATGGTAGTAAATTCCTTTCAACAATATTTTCATTGGAATCACTCAATTGGAACTGCACACCCACCACAAACGCTGACATCATTTCACATAGCATGCCTGTATTCACAGCCATGAGTATGAGCAATGTGCTAAGATAGTAGACGGACACATTTACATGTAAATGCAGGTAATTTCATGAGAACACAAACTGAGCCTTTCTTTATACCTTCGGGATAGCTTGTTTGAGCGGCTGGTGCTGTGGGTGACAATTATCTTTCTGCTTTTATGTTGTATATTTAGATTAATGATGCTGTTTTTTCTTCTCTCTCTCTAATATGTAGCAGAGCTTATTACACATTGACTGTCTTTGTAAATCCTTTATGGTTGCCTGTTGGATCTCCATTAGAGGCATGCAGCATCATCTGAGGAGAGGGAGCATTCCATTGGCCTCCAGAACAAATGTGCACCACTGTTAAAGCACCGCAGGTGGAAACTGAAACTTTATGGATAGAATTTTACTAGGAAGGCCAAATTGGATCGGTGAATGTTGTGTACAATTAACAGAGAGTAATCCTGCACATGATTGGTGTGTAGTGGAAGGTTCTCATTTGGTCTCCTTATTACTCTGAGATGAAATGATTGTTTAGTGTCAGTTGTTGCGTGTCGCCGTCTTAACCGTTCTTTGATGACTTGTGTTTGATTTACTTAAGTGATGCTGAAACTTAATACGACGTGGGTTTGTTTATGTTCTTTGAAATCGGGGCTTCACATCCCTTTATGGTTGCTGTTACGTGGAATGACATAAAGCAGTGTGCAATGTAACTTTGTTCGTAAAAATGTCTGTTTACGATTCCAGGACAGATATATTTAGCACAAATATCTTAGTAGTTGTAGCTAACTTCATAATTTAATGTCATGTTTGCTAAACATTGCGTCATTATCGTACTGTTAATCCCATTGAAGACAGACAACATACCAGTAACAATTCACAAGTAAGACAGTCAACAGAAGCCATTTAGGTCATAACATTTTAATAGACTATTAAATCCCATTTTTAATGACACAGTAAGGATGACAGGAATAAGGGGATTGAGAATGATGACAATATTAAACAGACACAGCATTTGATAAAGGAAGGAGCATGGCTTGCGTCACAAATGGTACTCTATTCCCTATAAAGTGCACTACTTTTGACCAGGGCCCTGCGCTGTATTTGGGACAGAGAGATAGTGACGCGTTTGAGTGCTCTGTAGACCATGTAATACCTAGTTTTGCCTGTGGTCCTACTCTGCTACCAATATGTCTTATTTGATCTTTGTCTGAGGCTGGTTTATAGAGGAGTCTGTCTCACTCTTCCCCAATTAAAACAGCCCAGATGTGTGTTTCTAACGGTGGTCTGCCAATGAATTTGGGGGCAAATACTTCAAAGTACATTTTTTTTTCTTTGCATAACTACAGTGTTAGTTTATAAGACCTACATATGTAACACACACTTTTCAGTGAGACTGACAGTCAAAGGCCTGAGATAGAGGCCTTTGGAGGATATGACCGTGTGCAGTTGGACGTTAATGTTTCCTCATATAAGAGGGCATTCAAATCGAGGCGATACACTTGAAAAAAATTGTTATTTGGCTGTCGCCATGGGAGAACCCTTTGAAGAACTCTTTTGGGTTCCAGGTAGAACCTAATGTGGAAAAGATTCTACATGAAATGAAAAAGAGGTTCTACCTGGAACCCAAAACGGTTTCTTCAAAGGGTTCTCCCATGGGGACAGCCAAAGAATCGTTTTATATTTTTACCTAAGATGATACAGTTGTAATACAGAGGTAGCAGCCTTTGGTATTACTGTAAATACTGTATGTATTGTTTGTTTATATCATCTGACAGTGATTACCATGTATAATATAGTATGTGTTGTAAACATGATGGATTATTGTGTGAATATAATATAGAGCAGGGGTCCCCAATTAAATTCAGCTTTGGGACGATTTTTCCTTGAGCGGAGTCGGAGGGGCGGCACGTTGTTATAAATCATTTGTACACCGCAAATTGACAGCAAGAATCCCAAACAGATACAATGCCTTCAGAAAATATTCTTACCCCTTGACTTTCTACAAATTTTGTTGTGTTACAAAGTTTAATTAAAATGGATTTCATTGTCAATTTTTTGTCAACGATCTACACAAAATACTCATAAAATAATGTCAGATGAAGAAAAAGTCAAACCTTTATTAAAACAAATAATGAAAAATAAAACAAATATATCTTGAATAGGTAAGTATTCAACTCCTGAGTCAATACTGTGCATGTTAGAATCACCTTTGGCAGTGAATACAGCTGTGAATCTTTCTAGGTAAATTGCTAAGAGCTTTCCACACCTGGATGGTGCAACACTTGCACATTATTATTTTCTAAATTCTTCAAGCTCTGTCAAATTGATTGTCGATCATTGCTAGCAGATCTTTTCAGGTCTTGTCATTGATTATCAAGCAGATTTAAGTCAAAACTGTAACTCGGCCACTCAGGAACATTCACTGTTTTCTTGGCAAGCAACTCTAGAGTAGATTTGGACTTTTTAGGTTTTCCTCTAGGATGTTTTTATCCTGAAAAAACTCCCCAGTCCTTAATAATTACAAACATACCCATAACATGATGCAGCCACCACCATGTTTGAAAATATGGAGAGTGGTAATGTGTTGTAATGGATTTGCCCCAAACATAATACTTTGCATTCAGGACAAAAAAGTAAACATTTTTACCATATTTTTTGCAGTGCTACTTGAGTGTCTTGTTGCAAACATGTTTTGGAATATTTGTATTCTTTACAGGCTTCCTTCTTTTTATTCTGTCAATTAGGTTAGTATTGTGGAGTAACTACAATGTTTATCCATCCTCAGTTTTCTATCACAGCCATTAAACTCTTTAACTGTTAAAGTCACCATTGGCCTCATGATGAAATCCTTGAGTGGTTACCTTCCTCTCTGGCAACTGATTTAGGAAGGACACCTGTATCTTTGTAGTGACTGGGTGTATTGATACACCATCCAAAGTGTAATTAATAACTTCACCATGCTCAAAGAGAATTTCAATGTCTGCTTTTTTTATACTCATCTACCAATAGGTGCCCTTCTTTGCGAGGCATTTGAAGACATCCATGAGTCCATGCAACATATTATTTGACTTGTTAAACCAATCTGTTACTTTTTTTCCCATTTTTTATTCATTTGTAAAAAAAAATATATATATTAATAATAATTCCACTTTGATATTTTTGGGTATTGTGTGCAGGCCAGTGACCAAAACAATCTCAATTTAATCAATTTTAAATTCAGGCTCTAACACAACAACATTTGGAAAAAGTTATTTTACTGTCTTTTATGTCCAATATGTTTTAATTAAATAAAATCACCTGCGGACCACCTATTGGGGAACCCTGCTATAGAGTGATACCTGTACAAGACAGGCAGTGTTAGCAGTGAGCGTCAGTAATGAGACCATTGTTAGGCTAGGTTGCATTCCAAATGGTATCCCTATACACTGTAGGCCAGCAATACTCAACTGGCGGACCGCGGTCCGGATCCGGACCCAGAACGGGTTCAATACGGACCGCGGGTACTTCCACAGGAATGCAAAATTTATAGTCCACTTGTTTTGGGGAAGGGGGAGTCTGGAAGGAACAGTTGTGATGTGTAGCAGGAATGTATATGTGTGTCTGTGTGTGTCACAGGAGGTTGGTGGCACCTTAATTAGGGAGGATAGGCTCGTGGTAATGGCTGGAGTGGAATTAGTGGAGCGGTATCAAATACATAAAACATATGGTTTCCATGTGTTTGATGCCATTCCATTTGCTCCGTTCCAGAAATTATTTTGAGCCGTCCTCCCTTCAGCAGCCTCTACTGGTGTGTGTGTGTGGATGAGTGTATATCTGTGTGGGTGTGTGCGTGAGTGAGTGCATGTGTACTAAAGTGTGGAGGGTCAGTGCAAGTGGTCAGTCCAGTTCAAGTGTTCAGCACTGCGATGGCTTGTAGATAGAAACTGTCTCTGAGCCTGTTGAGAATTGCAGAAAATGTACTTTAAAACTGAAAAATGCTCTCTCTGCCCCATGACAAAATGTGTAGAATTGCAGGGAATGAGCTTAAAAATGGCTAAATGTTCTCTCTGCCAAAACGAGGGGGTGGGAACAGTTTGAACAGTTTGGGGTCTCTTGGGTCGCAAGGAGGGGGTTTGTTACTACGCCGATAAATGACAATATCCATCCGGACCTTTGCCGTCTAGGAAATATTTGTGACCTCACTTTTTCAAATTGTACTTTAGTATACCTGCCATAGGCCATACGGCTTTGGTCAAAAGTAGCGCACTATATAGGGAGTAGGGCGCCATTTAGGAGTTGCTAATCAGTGGATGGCAGACACAGATATGAGCATCAGACAGTTCCTGTACTCCGATCTCTGTTCTCCCCTCCATGCTTGTCTAGCCGCTGGTCCTATGAGTGAGATTCTAAAACCCAGTCAGTCAGTTCCGTATCCAAAAGGGCTCCTTAAATCACTGTCAGCGTCTCTCGTCAGTCAGTCACCTATCGGACAGCTCGGCTCGGCAGGCAGCTCACACACGCTTCCTCCCGATGCCACAGGCACGTGGACTCAGCTCATGCTCCCAGGTGCGCGGTTGGACACGGCGTGGAGTAAAGGGAACAAGCTTGCTGATCTGATCATCATCACCGCAGTCATGTCATACCGGGCCACTCATGACATGAGCAGGCAGGTCCCATTCCCTAAACTGTGAACAGCGCTGAGGTTTTATACCCGTTTTGGTTTCAGTCGTCTCTCGTTTTAGTGTGTCGTTCTTTGCGTCCCCCGCTTACAGGTTCCAAGATATCGCTTCATCCAGACGTTTTTTTTTTGTAGTTAACAAGTCTACTAGATAGACAGTTGATTGTGAGAATTCATGAAAAAAAACTACAGTAGAGATACAATTAGACCGGCCAGTTCAGTGTGTATCTAAAGGGTTAAGTGGGTTACTGTTGTGTAATTACAGGGTGTATATAAAGCCAGAAGGATGCAGTTCAGGGACCCAATGCGCTGATGTAAAAACGAAGCATAGAAGTATTTAGCCAGGTTTGTGATATTTGGTCTGAATGGGCTGTGATCAATAGTTGTTAGCTTTGGCCCCAGTGAGATCAGGTGTTGTTTCTCTTTCCGTATCATTCCTAATGGATGACTCAAGTGGGTCAATTTATCACTCTCCAACTCTCATTCACACTGAATAGCACTTTCTCTCTATTCAATGGGAACACCTACAAGAGGCCCTGAAATGGAAACCCACAGCACACAAACCCAAGCCTTAAAAAAATTCCTGCTTCTTCACAAAGTATATCTGCTTTGGCAACTGTTCAAAATGACCTTTAGTCTTAGAGTGGCTACGACCATGTCCTCGGCTCAAACCGTCTGAACGCTCTGTTTAATGGATCAGAACACAGCTGAATAATAAAGTTGGCTTTCAACTCCTTTCTATCCAAAGGGAAAACACGTTTCGGGATCTCCTCGCTCTTCAGCAGATTCAATCTCAAAACAAAGAAAGAGAAGCCAGCACATTAAATAGTCCAGTTTCACCCCAGCTCGTTTCAGCTGTGAATCACATACTGTACTAGTAGAAACGTAAATCCTTTGGCTTTCAGCAAACTAAACTTGTGTGTGTGTGTGTGTGTGTGTGTGTCCCAGGGCAGCTGGGTAGAGGCCTAGGAGAGAGTAGAATGTGTGAGTGCTGAAGGTGTGTGTGTTTGTGCTTGTGCTGTTGATAGGGGTGGGTGTAGGGAGCATCTGTCAGTGCTGAGGGTGGCCTCTTTTACTGTTGGTAATTGGATCTAAAAGTTTATAACTCAGAGTGACAGGTGAGTGCGTTGTTGAGAGAATGGGAGGTCTGGGAGTGTGGGAGGGACAACCTCAGTCGGGATGTGAACTTGACATTGTCATGAAAAAACGCTACTGCAGGACAGCTTCGGCTGTACAAAACCGCTCAATATTAGGCTAGTGCTACTCTACCTACATATTTGTGATGCCTGTAATTTGTTTGAGGCCTAATTGGTTACTCAGCAACATGAAGCACACACACACCTCGTTTTGGGAGAGGGGGCCAGGATCAAGTGGAATGGAGTTCCACCACCTTAGAGTGAGAAATGGTGTAAATAAAGTTTATTTCTGTTAAACATTATTGCAGAAAAGCCAAGCTAATTATTTTAGTGACAATTATAAGTCCTTAATGTTACCAGTTGTAGAATGAAAGAGGAGTCTAATCACAGTCTATATGATTTGCCTAATTTGATGAGGGAACATGTGTCCTACTACAGGATGGGATGAAGGAGGATGTTAACGTGCAGTTCCCTGTTCCCCTCTGTGCAGGTGGTGATGAATCACATGAGACGGAAATGCAAATGCCACGGGACATCAGGAAGCTGCCAGCTGAAGACCTGCTGGCAAGTCACACCGGAGTTCAGGGTGGTAGGCTCGCTGCTCAAGGAGCGTTTCCACATAGCCACCCTCATCAAAGCCCACAACAGGAACACGGGCCAGCTGGAGCACGCCCACCACCCCACACACAGACGACTCAACGAGCTGGTCTACTTTGAGAAGTCCCCGGACTTCTGCGAGAGGGATCTGCGGTCCGACTCGGCCGGAACGCAAGGGAGGATCTGTAACAAGACAAGTCACGAAATGGACAACTGTGAAAGCCTCTGCTGCGGGCGAGGCCATAACATTTTACAGCAGACCCGCAGTGAACGATGCAATTGCAAGTTCCACTGGTGCTGTTACGTGGTCTGCGAAGAGTGTCGAATAACAGAGTGGGTCAGTGTCTGCAAATGAAGAAATGCAGAAATGTAATAATATACCTTTTTTTTAAACAGAGAAAGACTGCAATGCACCCCTTCCCTTTGCAATGGACTGCCATTTCCATTAGTAGAATGGATCGCACGAAAACAAGACTGGAATGTAGCCAGTTCTAAGAGGTGTACAATCAATGTGTGCATAGCATGTGTCCAACCACCATAGTTCAGAGACTCTGGATCTGCACTGCCTTTCATCTCAGAAAGTGTTTTTAGGATAAATTAGACTAAAGATAGTGAAATACTATGGATAATATTGATAACTGAGCACTCATTTATTTAAACAAGGCTTCCCGAAAATGACAAATGGTGGATTTTGTTATCTCTAGACTAAAACAACTGCATGGGATTCCGGTAATTTAAGAAGAAGAAGACAAGCAGCAGTTGGGAAAAGCTAGAGATCGTTCCAGAATGTTACATCTACTCTTGCTATCCTCAGAGCGACAGGTTAACCATGTCAACTCATTTCGAATGTTATGTAATGTTTCAGGTTACAAAATGTGGCAATTCTAGATGTCAATCTGCAAAATGGCTACCTTGTCCCTCACAACAGTACATTTGTCCATACTGGCAAAAAGGCAGGAAATGTGGACTAGAGTGTTGACTGTTGCGGGTGTTCTCTTGCAAGGATGGAGTTGTGAAGACAGAGGATCAGATGGTCAAGCGATAGAGACATGAGTAGTTACAGTACACAGAATGGACATGAGAAACAGCCCGAGGGCAATGGTGGAGCTGATTCATGTCTGGAAGGCTGAAACAATGAAAAGACTGGGCCAGTTGGTTGGTCTATGCAAAATCGGGTCATCTATAGCCCTGCCTTCACACTACTAACTGTTAAGATATAGTCAATGTTATAAAGCACTACCGTTATCTCATAGGTTTGACTCAATGGACAGTTAGAAATTTACTGGGTTGTGGTGGTGGTCCAAAATAGAGGAGGGCAGTTTTTCTTTTGGGCACAGGGGTGGGTATAGTGCGTTTTTTCTCTGGTTTACATTCGCCATTTTGCAGATTTTAATATATGATTTCTTCCATCCTAGCCAAATGTCCTCATCTGCTTGTGCTTCCCCTATCAAGATGTTTTGGTACTTCCCTTATGCACTACGCTTTTCCGCACGTTAATTATACCACAGGTCAATATAGTCTACCAGTCTAACTGTCTATACTGCTATCTATCCACCATTCATAGTGACAATAGTGGTAGGTGGATCGTTTGCAGGTTGACGTATATTGTCTTGTCCTGAAGGCAGAACTGAGTGATGTCCCGTTAGATTGGCCAGCTGCAAAGTCAAAATTGGCTATATTGTAAAAATGTATAGGGGAAAAAAATGCTTTTCGGTCTTAATTTTAGGTTAGAGTTAGGTATTAGGGTTAGCAGTGTAGTTAAGGTTAGGGTTAAGTTTAGGGTTAGGTTTAAAATCAGATTTTATGACTTTGTGGCTGTGCTAGCTAGTGCAGAGCTAACTCCAGAACAAGATTCATGACAGAAAATGTTAACCTGCGGATAATTTATCCAGATCTGATATATGCTAAGTAGCAATCATACCACACATAAAAACATTCAAATCAGCACCAATTTTCAATACAAGAGGAGATGCCAGGTGCATGAAAGAACAGTGAAGACATGAGACACGCAACTCTAAAAGCTCCCTCGGTGATCTTTTTTTAGGGACAATACAATTATCCTACCTAAACTAGCCTACACCACCACAATCCAAAGAATAATTGCATTATTGTTTTCAAGTGAGTACAAAATTCATGCTCTAGGCTGTAAACTGCAATGAAAATGTCATTTGAAAAAGCCCTGTTATTTGAACATGTCATTCCATTAATTCCATTTGGATCAGTTGAGGGTTTACTCTCGATGCGCTGTCTGTTGCGTATCATCATTCTCCCAAGTTGTCTTATAATATTGGGGCCACATATGCTCCCAGCAGGTCCAGTTATTCAGGAAAGCTTAAAAGGATACTTCGGGATAGACTTCCAGTCATTGTGCTAACGCTAGTTAGCATTGGCTCGCAAAACTACCTTTAACTTCCTTCAAACTGGACACAGAGACATACAAATGGTATCCACGAGGTTCGTCTGACTCTGGGGAAGTATATAAAGGGCCTCATTGCCAAAATCCCAATGTGTCCCTTTAACACTGCTCTGCCTTCTCTCCGATCTGAGCGACTATTCCTCGCGCACCTAGAACCTAACGCTTCAATATAGCCTGAATATTTGTCATTTCACTGTTAAAATGTATTACCTTTTATGTGTGGCATAAACACAACCGGTCACAATGTTTTAATCTGGTTAGGCTACTTCAAAAGCCTCCTTTAGGCTACTTGCGCACATTCATCCAAAATATAATTCTAGCATCCAAACTGCAGATTGTGGTGTTAAAAACGCAAACCATGAAATTGGTCTACTTTGCTTATTGGTTGTGGTGCATTGGTACAGAAACCTGTTGGTGAAAAACACACACATATACATATATAAAATTATAAATATAGCATCAAAATCTTGAAAATCGGATTTCCCCCTAGCTTATCATTGTCGTAGTGTAGGTCTAATGAAACAGGCAGGGAGAGTTAGCTGTCCGAGGTGGTCGGCAAACCCTCAACATTCGGGCCTGTAACCCTGCGTGGCACCGACTGTGCCACAAAAGCATGCAGAAGTGGCAAAGTCGTCATCCACGTTTATAAACACAGATATTGTGATTTTGGTCGTAAACATCATTTTTTGTTCATTCTGTGTGGGGGTGTGCATTTTATTTTACAGTACAAGGGGAGGTTTGTGTGAAAATATTTCAAATGTTGCGGAGGGGGGCGATTTTTGTTTTCTATGACACCTCGAGTTGGACCAGACCCCTTCCCCCAGTACATTTCTAACTGTCCCCAATTAAGTTAGCTGTAAACCACCATTAAAGTTTGTACAGACGAATGGTTGATGTAAGTTCTTCCAAACCTAAAACTCAATGCAAATATATGGTTGTCTATACACTGTAAAAAAAAAAATAGTTGTTTCAACTAAATATTATTAAGTAACTGGTTCCACAGCTTTTCTATGTGTGTTTACACACCTTTTCAGTCAAAGCATTAACATTTTTAGTTGGCCCAAACTCAGCTCCAACATGAGAAAACCTAGGCAAAAATCCAGTCATGTTAAAATCATGTGTTTGCTTAAATTGTCTCATAATGTTCATTCAACTAGAAATGATTATTTGGGCATCTTACCTAACAAAAAGGCTGTGGAACTATTTCAACAGACATAGTGCGTTTAACATACAATGTTTTCAACGTACATATTTGACAGACGTGTTCATTTGTAAAGTAATTCATATTCAACATGTCCCTCTGAACTCACAACCTCTTGGTTTACGGCATGCTAATCTTCCTGCTACGCCATCATGTCCGTGTCAACAACTGATTTCACCTGTACTGCTACACTTTGCACTTCAGAGTAAATCTTAGCTCCGTTAAAAGTACACTCAAGAAAAACGATTATGTTCGTCATAGTGATTAAGGAGTAACATTAAAACAGAGTAATATGCTCCACCAACATTAGACAACTATACAGAAAAACCAAAAATGACTTAAATAAGTCAATCAAATCAACGATGAGAGAATAGTCAGATTAAGTGATAATTCACAAAGACATGGTGGTGTAGCAGGAGGATCGGAAATGCCATCAACCAAGAGTTTGTGAGTTCAAATCCCAGGCGAATATATAATAGCCCTGTAAATAAGCACGCACAATGTAATTATGTGTGTCAAATATGTACGTTAAAATCACTGTCAGTTGGCACAGACTTTTTTTTAGTTAAGATGCCTAAATAATGTCTAGTTGAATGAACATATGAGACAAGTTGAGCAAACACATCATTTTAAATTGACAGAATTTTTGTCAAAGTTCTCAAGTTGGAGCTTAGTTTGGGCCGTATATACATTTTCTGTTCAGGTAACACTTGGAATGAAAAGTTGAGTAAACAGAAAAAAGTCTGTGGAACCAGTTACTTAATAATAATTTGTTGAAACAACTAGATTTGTGGGTGTTTTTACAGTGTATCCTTGTTTGCTAATAGGTCCATTGTTTGCCTGTGCTGTGTGTTTTATTATGAAAATCGAATTTCTGCATAGAATATATCAAAATGCATTTTATCAAAGAACTTGTCAGTTAGGGTAATTTATTATGAGCAAATACATTGGGTCTGTGTTAAAAAAAACATAATATGTTACTGGTAAAATGTTAGATTATTTTGATGCAGATTAGTACTTTGCACATTCATTTTGTTCTGGAGAACGTGTATTTTGGGGATATAACATAGCAATATACATTTTGTTATGAATGTATTATTTTTCATCTTCGATGGTCCTGGTTATTTTCTAAGTTATTTTATTTTTGTGGATAACTTAATATTTGTAAAACAATAAAGAACTAGAGAGTAAAAAAAGGGACTTTAATGTGATGACAAATGAGAAGAGTACATTTGTTTAAAAAAATAAAGTGCAAAAATGGATCTGGTCATGAGTCAGCAACTTTACTGGTGACGCACATTGTCCCGACTCTTTTGCCTTCCGTAGATGTTTGCGTGCAGCAGCGGATAACACCACTGAGGCATCCTGGCTCAGTGATGCATTCTCAGTTCCCTAGTGTAGGATGAAGTTACCAAGTCAAGTGTAAGAATGTGAGAGATATGCTTTCAAAGTAAATAGATGTGCACTATTAATGTTGAAAGTCATACAGACCTATTCTTATCTAAACACACAAGCTGAGAAAAAAAGCTCTCCCTCTTTTACTGTCTTATAATAGTAGCTTGGCATCCAGCACTAGTTTGGTTAATTTTTGCCTTGGTAAGAGCTGCTTGAACTGTGAGAACATGTCGTGCCTCAAACCCTAGGTTGACATGTAGCTTTTGCAATCCGCACAGAGATATCCCCAGGCCTTCTGTCAGTCGACAGTGAGCTTCATCAGCAGCCAAATTGCAGCGAGTTGATAATTTTTGCCTTATATAAACAGGCAGTACCAGAAATGAGCAAACAGAACTTGTGTTAGATGATTTTAAGCTTCCCTTTGATAATTCCTTGTCTTTCAAAAAAAATAAAAAAATAGGACATTACCATTTGAATCATGAATAGGTATAATCACCCAGATAAATACTTCATAAATATCCAATTAAAAACAAGCGATCAATCGTTGTCCTTAACTGGTGCATGCATCCGTGTCTGGACTTTTAGTTTATATGAATAGTATCTGTTATTGATCTTGAGAGTATATCCCAAAGTTATTCTAAACTTAAAGAGTGACTGCCTTTAAAAAGAAACAAATTCCTTTGATGTGGCATCTACTGTATATGAGTCAGAAACACTGATTCTAGTGTCAGAGTTGACTACGAAATGTACATAGGATCATTTCGGTCAGAAAGTCAGTCTCACCTGAAAAGAAGTTTGGAACATCCGTGGGTCACAACAGGTAAATGAAAGTTGGGTTTTGATTTGAAGATGTCCATTTGCCCAGTAACATGGGGTGAACAGCTGCGGTGATTTTGTTCTATCCAATAGCATAGACAGTGAGAAAGACCTGCCCAGCAGCTCCGGCTTTGTTTACATAAGACAACACATTATACCTTTTTTTAACTTGAGAAATACTCCACAAAATACCTTAGTTAACTAAAACTTCCTCTGCAAAAATGTCAAAATTAATGACAGATTTCTTGAGTTATCTTAGATTCATTCTTGTCACGGCTGTCTGAAGAATGGGACCAAAGCGCAGCCTGTGTATCGTTCCACATTTTATTATAACTGTGAAACTATGCAAGACATACAAATAAACAAAACAACAAACCGTGACGAAGCGGTGCAACATACACTAACTCAAAAATAATCTCCCACAAAACCTAGTAGGAAAAACAACAACTTATAAATATGATCCCCAATTAGAGACAATGATGACCAGCTGCCTCTAATTGGAGATCATCCCAAAAAACAACAACATAGAAATACAGAAACTAGAGCCCCACATAGAAATACAGAAACTAGACAAAACCCCCAACATAGAAAAAAGAAACTAGAACAAACATAGAAATAAATAAACTAGACAAAACCCCCTGTCACGCCCTGACCTACTCTACCATAGAAAATAAAAGCTTTCTATGGTCAGGGCGTGACAATTCTGGGGATTTTGAGGAAGTGAAATAGGCTTCCATGTCTACAGTGTCACATGGGAGACAAACATCATTAACCAGACACGGAATCGGTTAGGCAACATCTCGTTTTTCTAATGAGCAACAGAAAAACATGTGCCAATCAAAATGTTCAGTGGCTCTTAAAGTACCTAACATCAGGATGGTGATTGAGAATGAGATTTTTGATCCAGTTGCATGAACTGGCAGGCGTGGTTTAAACCTCTTAATACAAAAAACAAACATTCAGACACTGCAATAATTACATGAGGACACATTTGGACCTACATTGAACAAATACTTATCATTGCACACACTCATTATCCAATAGCACACCCTTTCCAGCCCAGTCTCATGAAATAGCAGAAAAACCTTCAATTGCATTTTAATCAGTGTTTTTAAATGTCAGAAAACACTGCTGACCGATGTCTGACCTTGGGGCATAGAACCTGCATGCTCTGAATTAAAAACCACGAACTGTTTCACCAGTCATATATTTAAAGAGTTGGTGACCAAAAATGTAAGCAACTGAAAATGCTAGTACATTACTCTCCCCAAACAAGCTTTGCTCTTTGTGGTGTAAAGACAGCGGGGAAAGCCAGTCGCCATAAAGAAGAGCAGAGCAAGGCTCAGAGCTAGCAGATGGAAAACAGTCAGCACTGCCAAAGCCTGATTTGGAATAAATGTTCTCTGTGCATTTTTCCCCAAAGGGTGGAACGCCTAAAGCAGATTCGATGGACCAGTCCATACAAACAAGGTCCCAAACAGAAGAGAGTACACACAGCACAGGTTCCAAACAGAAGAGAGTACACACAGCACAGGTCCCAAACAGAAGAGAGTACACACAGCACGTCAACTTCTGAGCAACAGTTTTTATTGCAAGAAGTCTTCATGATTTCCTTTGTTGAACGCAAACACACTGCAATTCAGGGTTAATAACCATAGCATGTTTATTGAAAGTGTTACATGACTCATTTATGCTTGTTTGACCATACTCGAAAGAAGAGTTATTATCACAAGAGGCCCAATTGAAACTTGTTGATCTAATTAGATGTCTACAAACAGTGATGAACTTTGACATGATCGTCAGCACGAAGACCACACGTGAGTGCTGTTATAGGTGTAGGATTACTGGTCTGTTTGACGTGTCTGACAGGAGCAAGCTCTGCTGAAGGCTGACAAACTATGAAGCATAGTCATTATTGGTGTATTACAATCCAACAGAAAACAAACACTTTTCTCATGTTTTGACATCCAGTGCGTGGCCTATCCATCATAGCTTAGCACAGGTATGGTGTCCTAATATGGACACCGTACAGAGGTACACTACTGTGGCTGCAGTT
Organism: Salmo trutta; assembly: GCF_901001165.1. Classification (NCBI taxonomy): domain Eukaryota; kingdom Metazoa; phylum Chordata; class Actinopteri; order Salmoniformes; family Salmonidae; genus Salmo; species Salmo trutta. The sequence continues at coordinate 11,013,190 of NC_042980.1, forward strand.
AGGGAGGAGATCACGAGAAGGGCTTGGTGATTACCAGACCCATTGTTTACGGACACCCTTCCTACCGGCGCTCAGCCTGTGGTCCTGACTTGTGTGGCTGAACGGAGCCACAGGACACCTTCTGTAGAGACACACATATGTTTGTAAAGGAGTGTAGCGAAACAATCGTTGTGCCACTTTTTGATTATAATTCACATAAAAATGGACCATTCCAGTAGCGTGATGGTTAATCACAGATCAGGGTTTCAACATTCCAGTAGATTTCTCCAAATTCCCAGGTGTTTGCGGAGATCCTGGCTGAATCTTCCAAAATCCTGGGAATTTGGGGAAAGCTACCAAGATGTTGCAGCCCTATCACAGATCAGTGGTGGCAGTGGGGAATAACAAGACACCACCACACGTTTTTATTTCTTGACAATGTCAAATATGATATTGTGAGCATTGAGTTATATGGAACCCTCCAAGCAAACATGGAGGGCTGTAGGTTCCTTATAAACGGGCTATATGAACAATCCATAGTTGACACTCATCTGAACTCAATGGCTGGGGGTTTCCAGCTGGTTCAAGATTTCTGTGTAACTCCAAGCAGTTGGTCATGTTAGAGAGTTAGCCACACATGCTACAATACTTTATATAATTCTAATGCCTTAGCGGGTGATGTTCAAAGACATTCATGGGATGGGCGGTTGAGTGAATCCGCCTGATGCTGCTCTAGGTGATTATGGACTGTAGCCTACTGTAACTGATCAGTGGTCTGAGAGATGCCACAGTCAGTAAATCAGCAGATATGTAAGAACTCAGGTCAAATCAGACGAGACCTCACATACAGACGTTTAATCCCATCAAGGTCCTTGTTCTCCCTCAGATTACACTGTGATAAATCACTTTGCACCTATATTATTTGATTTGTTCTATGGTTAATATGATAATACTCTGGACTGTCATCCTGCTTTGGTGAAAACATCATAATCCTTACTTCTTTTCGATGTTCAGCTCGAGTTTGGAGAAATGTTTTTCCCCTCAGGTTCTTGGCTGTCGTTGGTGAAGGGCTCCATCGTTGATATAAGAAAATATTTTTTAAAAAGTGCACTTGGCTTTTCCTACTTTATTGAGGAAAAATGTACTGACTACGACTGTGATATGTGATTGTCTCACCTAGTTATCTTAATTAAGATGAATGCTGTCACGACTTCCACCGAAGTCGGCTCCTCTCCTTGTTCGGGCGGCGTTCGGCGTTCGACGTCACCGGTCTTCTAGCCATCACCGCTCCATTTTTTCATTTGTTTTGTCTTGTTCCCTGCACACCTGGTTTACATTCCCTAATTACACTGCTATATATTCCTCTGTCCCCCCCCCCCATGTCTTTGTGTGGAATTGTTTTGTGTTACATGTTTTATGTGACACGCCAGGCTGGTTTTCCATGATCCGTGTTTATTTCACAAAGTACGTTTATGTGGTAAACTATAGCATTTGTGACTGTTTTCGCGCTTTGCACTTTTGCCATTGTTGCTGGAGGTTTTGACGCAGTTGCGTCCGTCTGCTGTTTGCTCCTGCCTAAATAAAGTGTGCGCCTGTTCACAACTCTCTGCTCTCCTGCACCTGACTTCGCTACCAGTATGCACACCCGTGACAAATGCAACTGTAAGTCGCTCTGTAAAAGAGTGTCCGCTAGATGACGTAAATGTAAATTAAACTTGATGGGTGCAGTATATTCATTGTTATATTAGTTCAAATTGAGATTCAATATGAAAGAAAATACTGCGTCGCTAGCATAGGTAAAGTATGTGCTACAAACACATAGATACATACGGTACCTCACTGTACATACATACATACTGTAACTCATACATACACTACCGTTCAAAAGTTTGGGGTCACTTAGAAATGTCCTTGTTTTCCATGAAAACATACATGAAATGAGTTGCAAAATGAATTGGAAATATAGTCAAGAAGTTGACAAGGTTAATTGAAATAATAATTGTGTCCTTCAAACTTTGCTCTCGTCAAAGAATCCTCCATTTGCAGCAATTACAGCCTTGCAGACCTTTGGCATTCTAGTTGTCAATTTGTTGAGGTAATCTGAAGAGATTACACCCCATGCTTCCTGAAGCACCTCCCACAAGTTGGATTGGCTTGATGGGCACTTCTTACGTACCATACGGTCAAGCTGCTCCCACAACAGCTCAATAGGGTTGAGATCCGGTGATTGTGCTGGCCACTCCATTATAGACAGAATACCAGCTGATTGCTTCTTCACTAAATAGCTCTTGCATAGTTTGGAGTTGTGCTTTGGGTCATTGTCCTGTTGTAGGAGGAAATTGGCTCCGTCCAATTAAGCACCGTCCACAGGGTATGGCATTGCATTGCAAAATGGAGTGATAGCTTTCCTTCTTCAAGATCCCTTTTACCCTGTTCAAATCTCCCACTTTACCACCACCAAAGAACCCCCAGACCATCACATTGCCTCCTCCGTGCTTGACAGATGGCGTCAAGCACTCCTCCAGCATCTTTTCATTTTTTCTGCGACTCACGAATGTTCTTCTTTGTGATCCGAACATCGCAAACTTAGATTTGTCTGTCCATAACACTTTTTTTCAATCTTCCTCTGTACAGTGTCTGTGTTCTTTTGCCCATCTTAATCTTTTCTTTGTATTGGCCAGTCTGAGATATGGCTTTTTCTTTGCAGCAATGCCTAGAATACCAGCATCCCTGAGTCACCTCTTCACTGTTGACATTGAGACTGGTGTTTTGCGGGTACTATTTAAAGGAGCTGCCAGTTGAGGACATGTGAGGCATCTGTTTCTCAAACTAGACGCTCTAATGTACTTGTCCTCTTGCTCCGTTGTGCACCAGGGCCTCCCACTCCTCTTTCTATTCTGGTTAGAGACAGTTTGCACTGTTCTGTGAAGGGAGCAGTACACAGCGTTGTACGAGATCTTCAATTTCTTGGCAGTTTCTCGCATGGAATAGCCATTTCTCAGAACAAGAATAGACTGACAAGTTTCAGAAGAAAGTTTCTGGCCATTTTGAGCCTGTAATCGAACCCACAAAGGTTGTGTCACGACCGTCGTATGAATAATTGGATCAAGGCGAAGCGTGAGTAGAATTCCACATTTTAATGATAGTGAAACTTCCAAAACAACAAAGCTATAACGATCGTGAAATACGTAGCACACATAGGCACTTATACAAAACAATATCCAAGCAGGTGGGAAAAAGGACACACTAAGTATGATCCCCAATTAGAGGTAACGATATTCAGCTGCCTCTAATTGGGAACCATACACACACACCAACATAGAAATATAATACCTAGAAACCCCCCTAGTCACGCCCTGACCTAAAACACCATAGAGAACCCAGAGGGCTCTCTATGGTCAGGGCGTGACAGGTTGATGCTCCAGATACTTAGCTAGTCTAAAGACGGACAGTTTTATCACTTCTTTAATTAGTACAACAGTGTTCAGCTAAACTAACATAATTGCAAAAGGGCTTTCTATTGATTAGCCCTTTAAAGTGATCAACTTGGATTAGCTAACACAACGTGCCATTTGATCACAGGAGTGATGGATGCTGATAATGGGCCTCTATACGTCTATGTAGATATTCCATAAAAAATCTGCCATTTCCAGCTACAATAGTCATTTACAACATTAACAATGTCAACACTGTATTTTTGATAAATGTTATGTTTGTCACGTCCTGACAAGTAAAAGGGGTTGTTTGTTATTGTAGTTTGGTCAGGGCGTGGCAGGGGGTGTTTGTTTAGTGTGTTTCGGGGTTTGTTGGGCAATGTTCTGTTAGTCTATTTCTATGTCTGTGTCTAGTTAGTCTATTTCTATGCTTAGTTTATTGGTTTGACCTTCAATTGGAGGCAGCTGTTTCTCGATGCCTCTAATTGAAGGTCCTATTTAGTAGGGGTGTTTTTTCATGTTTTTTTGTGGGTAGTTGTTCCGTATGTAAGCTGTGTTCCTTACAGGACTGTTTCTCGTCATTGTTTTGTATTCAGTGTTTATTTTGGTTTTCTTCACAATAAAGAAGATGAGTATTCACATTCCCGCTGCGCCTTGGTCCCATCTTTACGACGGACGTGACAGAACTACCCACCACCAACGGACCAAGCAGCGGAGGAAGGAGCAGCAGAGGAGCTCTTTGGATTCATGGACATGGGAGGAGATATTGGACGGAAAGGGATCCTACACATGGGAGGAGACCCGGCTGGAAGGGTATCGCCTCCCATGGGAACAAGTGGAGGAAGCCAGGAGAGTGGAGGCAGCAGGAGATTGGAGAGAACGCTATGCTGGGACACGGCTGGCAAGGAAACCCAAGAGGCACCCCCAATAATTTTTTTGGGGGGGGCACACGGGGAGTGGGGCTAGGTCAGGCAATAGACCTGAGCCAACACCCCGTGCTTATTATGGGGAGCGTTTGGCGGGGAGAAGAGCGCCGGTCTATGCAGAAGTGCGCACGATCTCGCCCATGCGCATGCACAGTCCGGTGCGAGCGATACCAGCCCCCCGCAAGTGCCGTGCTAGAGTGGGCATCCAGCCAGGTAGGAGTATGCCTGCGCAGTACATCTGGCCACCAGTACGTCTCCTAGGCCCAGGCTACCCTGCGCCTGCTCTACGCACGGCAGCCATCAGGCCTCTGCACAGCCCAGTTCGCCCTGTGCCAGCACTCCGCCTGTGCAGGGCTACTGTGACTACCCAGCCAGGACGGGTGGTGCAGGCTGTGTGCTCCAGACCTCCAGTGCTTGTTCATGGCCCGGTGTATCCAGTTCCTGCTCCTTGCACTAGCCCTGAAGTGCGTGTCTCTAGTCTGGCGCCTCCAAAGCCAGCACCACGCACCAGGCCTCCAGTGCGTCAGCCCAGTCCAGTACGTCCTGTTCCTGCTCCTCGCACTAGCCTTGAGATGCGTGTCTCCAGTCTGGTACCTCCAGTACCAGCTCCACGCACTAGGCCTCCAGTGCATCAGCCCAGTCCAGTTTGTCCTGCTCCTGCTCCTCGCACTGGCCTTGAGGTGCGTGTTACCAGTCTGGCTCCTCCAAAGCCAGCCCCACGCACCAGGCCTGTAGTGCGCCTGTCCAGTCCAGAGCTTCCGGAGACAGTTCCCCGTCCAGAGCTTCCGGCGACAGTTGCCCGTCCAGAGCTTCCGGCGACAGTTCCACGTCTAGAGCTTCCGGCGACAGTTCCCCGTCCAGAGCTTCCGGCGACAGTTCCCCGTCCAGAGCTTCCGGCGACAGTACCCCGTCTAGAGCTTCCGGCGACAGTTCCCCGTCCAGTGCTTCCGGCGACGTCCTACAGTCCGGAGCCTGCAAAGACGGCCCACAGTCCGGAACCGGCAGAGACGGCCCACAGTCCGGAGCCTGCAGAGACAGCTCACAGTCCAGAGTCTGCAGAGACGGCCCACAGTCCGGAGCCTGCAGAGACGGCCCACAGTCCGGAGCCTGCAGAGACGGCCCACAGTCCGGAGCCTGCAGAGACGGCCCACAGTCCGGAACCTGCAGTCGCCTTACAGTCCGGAACCGGCGCAGCCAGAGTCGCCCTACAGTCCGGAACCGGCGCAGCCAGAGTCGCCCTCCAGTCCGGAGCTCCCAGAGTCGCCCTCCAGTCCGGAGCTCCCAGAGTCGCCCTCCAGTCCGGAGCTCCCAGCGACGCGCATCAGCCCGAGGTCTCCAGCGACGCGCATCAGCACGAGGTCTCCAGCGACGCGCTTTAGCCCTGAGCCTTCAGCGGGGGTGGACAGGTTAGGTTGGGGACTAAGGCCAGAGCCTGAGCCACCTCCATAGTAGGAGGATTGGGGAGGGGGGTGGGTGTAGCACAAGAACCATTGGTGACGGTGGCCACCCTCCCTTCCCTCCCTTTAGTTTGGGATTATTTTTGTTTTGGGGGTTTATTTTTTATTTTTTTTGGTTGAGGTGTATCCGGGGTCTGCACCTTTGGGGGGGGGGGGTACTGTCATGTCCTGACCAGTAAAAGGGGTTGTTTGTTATTGTAGTTTGGTCAGAGAGTGGCAGGGGGTGTTTGTTTAGTGTGTTTCGGGGTTTGTTGGGCAATGTTCTATGTTAGTCTATTTCTATGTCTGTGTCTAGTTAGTCTATTTCTATGCTTAGTTTATTGGTTTGACCTTCAATTGGAGGCAGCTGTTTCTCGTTGCCTCTAATTGAAGGTCCTATTTAGTAGGGGTGTTTTTTCATGGATTTTTGTGGGTAGTTGTAAGCTGTGTTCCTTAGAGGACTGTTTCTCGTCGTTGTTTTGTATTCAGTGTTTATTTTGGTTTTCTTCACAATAAAGAAGATGAGTATTCACATTCCCACTGCGCCTTGGTCCCATCTTTACGACGGACGTGACAATGTTATTTTAATGGACCAAAAATGTGCTTTTCTTTCAAAAACAAGGACATTTCTAAGTGACCCCAAACTTTTGAACGGTAGTGTACATACATACACGTACATACATGCATGCATACATACATACATACATACATACATACATACATACATACATACATACATACATACATACATACATACATACATACATACATACCCACATACCTCATTCTGTCAGCTTCTTTACAAATACTTGATCTGTGCTAACATTACAGTTTGATCTTTATTACTTTTTAATGGCCTGTACCAGCATGAATGCTATCGAGGAGGAAAGAAGGATAGTATGTGGGACGTATTCATGAAATATTTGAGAGCAGGCCAGCAAGTACATGCTTTTAACACCATTTGCAACATGTTCTGGGTGACCTAAGCCGACACCACGAGTAGCTTTAGTTCCATTTTCTTGAAGGCTTTGCGAAAAGGATTATGAAGCCTGCTAACCCAAGTGACTGTTCCCAATTTACACTAGCTTAGGCTCTATGGCCATGTCTTCACCAAGCAGGAGATTGGAGTGACACAAGGAGCAATCCACTGAAATATTGATTAGCGGGGTTAAATATTTCCTCACCACGAGTGCTATAAACGGATAGGAACCACAAGCTCTCGGTCCAGCTAGGTCCCTAAGAGGGAACGCGTTCGACTCACAGCCAGCCCACTCCACCAACCCAGGTCCCCTTCTGTCATTAGATCAAATCTGTTCTCGTGCTCTGTTGTGATGTCCTAAATACTTCACGAGTTCTCTTTTAAAAAGGCTCCTTAAGTCACTTGTTGCATCCTTCATAGAACATCATGTCCTTTGGAACTAATGGGGGCTGAAGACGATGATCTAATGGACGTCGTGCCGTTTTGGGAACATTTTGTTAGTTATTTAAAGAGAGCGTGTTTGAAACATACCTAATGTCTCGAAACTCTGGAGGGAATTGTGGAAGTCCACAGATTTTCCCAACTAACTAATGGAGTTAGTAAAAAATGAAAAATGTAATTTTTCCTTTATCAGCATGGTCATTTTAACACTTTTCCTGATGGGTGACATTTTTATACAGATGCTATCTTATCCTTCGATATCATTGGCCTCTCCTCAAGGGCTAAGAGTTGTTTTAGGTAGATTTTAGGACAGTTTCATCCATGATTGCATTTAAACATAGGAATGTACTTAAAATGCCATTAGAAAACAATCTTTTATCTGTGCTAGGATGCATATTTTGGTCATCTGTCTTGCATTCTCCCGAACACAGACAGCTGTAAGCATTGGTGTAACAGCCCCTTTGGCCTTCATGAGAATTCTCCTGGAGAATAATATAGTGTTTCAAAATGTTTACACTTGGGGCTGGGTTCAATCTGTATCGCTGAAGCGTTACAGATTGCGCAATCAAAGTTTTAAGGTCATTTCCAAATGAGAAGACATATTGCAGCGTTTACGTGAATGCAGTCTCCGCTAACACGGGAACATTGCCTTTAAATTTCAATCACGCTTTAACGCTGAACATCAGCGATGAAGATTGACACCAACCATACAGATTGACTCCAGCCCTTGGTCATCATGGAAATAAAATGGTACTCCCTGTGTCCCTGGAGTTACCTCCTAAACCCTGGCACTCTCCCACCCACTGACCCTGGGCTCTACAGCTTTGATCAAAGTGATCTGCACTAAATTAGTTAAAGAACCTCATCAACCAACCATTCAAAAGTTCTAAAGAATATAATTAGCAATTTCAGCATTAATAACATAAAACGTACAAGCAACGTTACCCTTTAATCTTAGGCTCTTCAGATTATTATTATTATTATTATTATTTTTTATTTTTTATTGCTGACCCACACCAACCCACAAGCCACAGTTTATGGTCACCTAATATTAAATCACAGAGCTGTGGATAGTAACGGGTTTTTATTAACCGATATGAGGGGCAATGGTTGAACAGAAACAGAGCCAAGCACTTGAATAAACTGAGAAGCTGAACTGTCGAAGTGAAAACAATGTTCCAGAGTGAAACAGTCCATTTGAAGCAGCTGGAGAAGATTCCAGAAAACTTGAGATGGGAATAGGTACCACAGCTACAGGACCATGTGTACTTTTGTACTTGAATGATTTTTGTGTTTTTTCTATTTTAATATAACTACGGAATGTTTTAAAGGGGCAATGTGCAATTGCGACGTCCATTTTTGGACTTGTGAATGTATGATACTGTATGTACCCATTTGTTCTTAAATAATATAACTTATAAATGCCTCATGTGCTTAGTTCAACTCACCAGAACCCAAAATATAAGCTTTACTCCAATGTTTGTGTCACGTCCTGGCCAGTATAAGGGTTAATTAGTATTGTAGTTTGGTCAGGACGTGGCAGAGGGTATTTGTTTTATGTGGTTCAGGGTGGTGTGTTTGTTTAAAGGGTGTTTGATTTAGTATTTCCGGGGTTTTGGTTTATGGTCTAGGTTTATGTATGTCTATGTGGAATCTAGTGAGTGTATGTCTATGGGTGATTAATTGGGGTTGGGACTCTCAATTGAAGGCAGGTGTTTTCTCTTTGCCTTTGATTGAGAGTCCCATATATTAGGGTGTGTTTGTTATTTGTGGGTGATTGTTCTGTGTTTAGCCTTGTGCCTTACCAGACTGTTTTTTGTCGATCGTATTTCTGTTTGTTATTTTGATGTTCATTTTTATAGTTAAATAAAAGTCAAGATGAGCCTGCACATACCTGCTGCGTTTTGGTCCTCCTTCACCGACGACAACCGTGACAGTTTGTAAACAAAGTAAATGTAAACAAACACTATATAGCCTAAAACATGGTTAAACAATCATTTTGACATTATGGATGGTCAGTCTTTTCAGCCACAGCTCTGTCATTTGGCTCAGTTGGTAGAGCATGGTCCTTGCAATGCCAGGGTTGTGGGTTTGGTTCCCACGGGTTGACCAGTACGAAAATGTATGCACTCGCTCTGTATGTTAAATTAATTTGAGAGTTCTTACATTTCTCCAGCCCCATCCCTCAGCTATTTATTGAAACAGGGGCGGGGCAGCACTTTGTTATTGTTTCAACTGCTGATTGCCGCCTTAAAGGAATTCTTGCAATTTCAGTACAAATCTTTACCATCTACACAACTGCATGGCCAAACGGATGGCTATTATCTCAAGTCTTTCCAACTGCAAAGTAGTAGTTCTTTAGATGAAGATTTATAATGGGACCAATGTAATGGACACACTTTGGTGCCAAAACCTGCTTTCTTCTACTGCGGTCACACTTCAAAAAGGACTTCAAAACGGACTTTACCGTAAAGAGTTTGAATTCAAGAACAACAAATCACCAGGTATGCCATTGCCACTCATTGGCTGACCATTAGGCCCGGGATGAATCATTTATACCTCTGAGCTACAGTATGCCTGACAATGAGGACGGTGGGATGAAGGGTGGGGAATGGCATAATATACGGTCCAAGCAGAACACAGAAGTTCTGACAAGTATTCCAAGACAAACAGTAGAACTACGGGTTTTTTTAAAGTACGAGCAAACTTGTTCCATACGATTTACTTACCTCATAAAAAACATGAAATGGTATTTATTATCAATAAATCATTGGTAAAGGGACATGGCACTGGGCTACGTATGGCTAGATATAGGCTAATCAATAACAGCTCTTTGTTCAGAAAAAGACAAACCCCCAGGGCATTTCTGCTACCTTAAACAAAAGTTCAATATGCTCTGCACAGACCTGTAGAACTGAGTTCAGAGATCATTCCAGAAATGTTTCCCTCCTTCCACCCTGCAGATCTTTCCCGTGAAATATGTCTAATACCGCTTGTGACACACTATACAAGTATACTGTGAACAAGTTGAATCAGCTGTATACATTGACTGTAACCAAGGAAGGCCTGGACAGGAATGTACTCCACTTTCACCCTCGACGTCTCACGGGTGCCCGTGAAGTCAAAAGGAAAGCGTGTCAGTGCTAGGGTGTCATCTACCACCACCCCTCCCTCTCTCGTTTTATTTGATATGTTAGAGTCATCTTAAGCAGCACTAGAAATGACTTGGGAGAGACAGATTGGGACATGTCTGAAGGGGAGTGTCAAGGCTCCACTGTTCGCTAATGTTGAAACCTGCCTGCTGATGTGTGTGTCAGACATTACCTGCGCCAAACACGAAGCCTGAATCAGATGACATAACCTTGGTCACGTGACATCAGCATCCTACTACAGTATGTACACGTCTTATTCACAGCATACAATTTTAACCCACCCACTTTTGAAATCCTTGACGCCGTACCTTTTGGAGGGGTAGGGGTGATGGCGGGAGGATGGGGTCCCAATAGACGTAATTTCTCTGAGGTGTAATTCTTCTTACGTGATCTGCCAAGATAGTGACACGCGGCTTTTTAAAACAACACAGGGGTGACGTCTGGAACAGGCAACTTTTAGAAGGATTACGACATCGGGGTGTTCTCCTACAGATAAATGAAAAACAAGAGGTTGTAAATGGGTGGGTGGGTACCTTGCAGGATCTCCAAACAGCCAGTGTCATAGGTATATTCCTCATCTCAATGTGGAAACCACAACTGAGCACCTGGGAGGCTTCTGTGTCATCTGACTGATGGAATACACTTAGCTTAGCTTAGCTCAATTGACATTCGGGTTGGTGGGCTATGGAATCAAAGTCAGCTCTGATATTGAACAGCATTGCTGTATTTGTATCAAGAAAAGCCCATTTACTCTCATTCACCCTAGCTGAATGTTTGATGGTTGGCACTTGACACAGAACTGACAGCTTCTCTAGGCACTTTAGTGAAGAAGGGATTGTGGGTTATACAGAAAACTATTAGAGAGCAAATGTCTGCCAGAGATAGCTAATTGTCCAATCTTCTCCAAGCAGGAATCCCTTTCTCCTTTTCTCTTTTCTCTGGCATTGATACCAGGTTGGTGGTTTCAAATGAAGACAAGTGAGTCACTCACTATACACTCTTTCGAAGTTCAGTAAGAAAGAGCCTATAATGACATGCTGCATGTATGAGACAGCCATAAAACCAAAACAAGGAAAAGCATGAGCCCAGTGCCGACTCAAAAGAGCCCTCTGTGAAATGTGCTGTGAAGCCCTACACAGCCGAGCCTTTGATGATTTTAATCAGCGGTAATGCATTGTCAAATGAGTTTTAAGGAAACCTTAGGAATCGCACAAGAAAGACCTGCACTGGTGGTGTGCTCTTCCCACTTCCCTTTGACTGCTGGAGATCCTCATTGTCCTGCTGCTACTGTGTAACGTGATATTAGGTGAAATACTGTATATTCATGCAATATAACCACAGTGGAGCTTTTAAACAGATAGCTAAATTCAGGTTTTAGCCATGCAGGGACCAAACTGCATACAGTAGATGCACCATGCATTAATAATACACTGTAGTTAATAAAAATACGGTGTCCATATTAGGACTGCCTTATGAGAAAGGTGAAAGGTGTGCAGCAGGAGACATGGATGGGTTGAGGGTCTTTCAGGGATTGGCCCTTTATTGAGTGGCCAGCCATCCAGCCAGGATGGTGACATAGGCCAGAGAGAGGCACACAGCGTGGAGCGGAGCGGCAGTGCCGAGCACATCAGTTAGACGAGCAATAAACGCAGGTCTTTAATCTGGCTAGACCAGCTGGCCGCGGCTGACAGCACCGAGGTTCTCATTATCTCCCTCTCATGTGGTCATGCAGCTGCAAGTGACGTGCCTCTACGACATTGCTCCCAAACAGGGGGACTTTCCAAGTAGGGGGAGGGGGAGAGAGAGAGAGAGAGAGAGAGAAAGAGAGAGAGAAATCCTAACTTTGGAGTAACAGTACACAGTTTGCAGAGTCCCTTTGTTTTTACACTTGAGAGTAAAATAGACAATTTAGCTCAGCAAGACTGTGCAGAATCAGAAGGCCCCATCATGAGATTTGAAGTGGTTTGCTGCCTTTCATTTACAACCTGTTTATGTCACAACAGTGAGCTATCAACATAGTAAGAATGAGAAGTTCTTCAAGGTAATGTTTTGGAGGTGATGTCAACGTTAGGGGTTGTCATTTGTGCATCATTAGGTTGCACAGGGGTTGAGAGGGAGCTACTGTGCTGCAGTTAAAAAATGTCTCCCTTACAAATGTGCCCCAGGTGATAGGTGGCCACAGGGATAGGTCTAAGGAAAGCAGTTTACCTCACATGAGAGGAATGCAAGTGTTTACCATACACATGTAAATAAGTTGTGCTCTGTATCAAAGTTCATGAGATAACTTCAGATACCGACCACACCTTCAAGAGCTTTCTGATATGAGATAATATAATGGATACAGGACATTTTCATTAGTCATAAAGTCTGGTCAAAACTGACAGGAGGTTTCATGTTCTAAACTGAATCAATGGAAGTAATCTGATGGCAGCTGTGAGTAGATGACAATAAATAGACAAGGAAATAAATAAATAATAGTGAATACATTCACTGTGTATATTTGCAGCCAATTCTTATTCTAAAGCAAGGACATGCAGGTGTGGTCTTTCCTGCTCTACGACTCATGCATGATGCATCATGCATGAGTATTGCTACTGTTTTTCATCTTTAGTCATTTCCAGAGGAACATGTAACGTCTCTCTATGATAATGATCGGTCTCTCCCAGACCCAGTCCCCAAATTGATCCTAATCTAAGCTTCCATGACTAATGGGGAGGTTTCCCAATCACTTAACAGATCTAGGATCATAAATCAAAGTGATTATAAACGCTAGCCAGTCATAAGAGAACAATGTCATGGATTTGAAGCCGTAATTCAGTAATTCATTCGAATTCGATCATTAGACCTCTCACTACAGACTTCAGTCATACAAAAGTTATACTTAAATCTGAACTAGTTCTCTAGCAGATTAGTAAGAACGTCTCAAGAATGTCTCCCAGGTGGCGCAGCGGTCTAAGGCACTGCATCTCAGTGCAAGAGGTGTCACTAGAGTCCCTGTTTCAAATCCAGGCTGTATCACATCTGGCTGTGATTGGGAGTCCCATAGGGTGATGCACAATTGTCTGGGGTAGGCTGTCATTGTAAATAAGAATTTGTTCTTTATTGACTTGCCTAGTTAAATAAATGTTTCCCCTTATTCAAATTACAACCTCTTACTTTTGGTTATTTGAAAACCAAATCTCCAAAATATTGCTATTTTTAAACAAGCCATAGAAAGTTGCTTCCAATTTCAGTTTAATCCACCAGAAAAGATTGAACAAATAACACAACAAATATTGTGGTTAAACTCAAATACACTAGTTGATTAAAAAAAAAACATTATTTTTGGATACATTTTTTGTGGGATAATGTAAATTATATGATAAATAGGACTGGTTTAGTTATGTCACACATGCAGCTTTCAAAAATATATGGAAACGTCTGCTCTACCCAAAATTAAAACCAACTAATTGCAGCATTACTGCAAAAATGGAAGAGGCAAGTAGAAGGGGGAGAAAGTAAGGAACTTGTCTGTCGGCTCTTTGTTAAAGACCAAAATCGGTTAAAGAAAATTTGAGAGTTAGTGGGATTCCACCCGGAGGGGGCAGATCCCGGGTGGATAGCCATACCGTCTGTCCGAGACGATACCGGGGAGCTGGGATCCGATGGCGATCCGCTTGTTGTCAATACCTGCAGGTGGTCTTGAGGAGGGCTGACCGGGCTCTCCTCTAGGTACGACGACAGCGGGCGGACAAACATCTGGGCAGAAGGAATGCCAACCACTTCCTCCTGCTCAGGGAAGAGCAGCTGCCACTCCCAGAAAGCTAGCTAAATAGGACAAATTAGCTAGCAAGTGCAAGCTAACTAGCTAAATTGCCATAAATGTTTAATGCTTTTTGACCTGTCCCCAAATTAATGTCATTGGTTCAGAGTATGTTTTGATATTTTAACCTGCGTGATCACGTTTGGTGTAGGGGGACAAAATAAATGTATGCACGATGGCGCACAATGGCGCATGCGAGCAGCCGGTTTGGGTTCCGTGTAAGGGTCAAGGGCAGGCAAAGTGGTCAGGCAGGTGGGCTCAGAGACAGGACAGTAAAGGGTCAAAACCAGGAGGGTGAGAAAAAGAGAGGCTGGGGAAAAGCAGGAGCTGAGACAAAAAACGCTGTATCACTTGTTAAACAAGACGAACTCGCAACAGACAAACAGGAGACAAAGGGCTGTGAGACCTGGGTTTAACTCTGGACACATGAAACAGGCAAACAGAGAACACAGGTATAAATACACAGGGGATAATAGGGAAGATGGGCGACACCTGGAGGGGGGTGGAGACAATCACAAAGACAGGTGAAACAGATCAGGGTGTGACAATGACGCTGGATTACATTTTTTCAATTTAAATTACTATGTAAAATTCTTGCAACCAATAAAATGTTAAATGGGGGATACAACCTTCCCAGCTCTGCAGATTTTGCTGCGAAGAGACAGAATCATTAAATCATTTGTTTTGGTACTATCCATATGTAGCTTGTTTTTGGTCGTAGATTCAGGAATGGCTGAAGAATTGCAACATTTACCTGGAGCTAACACTGCAAATAACACTGCTGGGTAATTTGAAAAGTTATACTGTAGTCAATCACTCAATAATATAATAATACTTTTAGCAAAAATGTTTATCTTTGATTTACAATGTGTAGAAACTATGAGAATAGAAATGTTCAGAACTTTTGTGAAATAACACAGCCCATTTGAAAAATGTATGGCAAAATACAAATCAAAACTGGATGGTGTTCAGAGATAGATGAGAGAGGTTGAGGGAAGCTGGGTGGGACTAAAAACAAACAAAATATGAGTATTGTAAAATATCCTGTGTTTGTAAAATGTATATAATTATGTATAAGCTGGAAGTAGAAGCCTAAGTGTTGTTGTCCATTAGTTTTCTCCAATTAGGGAAAGGGTGGTAGGGTTAGGGGAAAATAATAAAGGAAAATATATATATATTTTTAAATATCTACATATTTTATAGATATACAGTATATTTACAAAATATATATGGGGATTGACAATGATGCAGACAATTACATTGATGGAAGCCACAATCTATCTGCAATGTTAAAGCTAAAACCTACAAAATAAAAAATAAAAATAAACCATGAAATATATAACATAATGGCATTATAGTAGACAAAGTTATTATCCAGATGAACTCTTTACATCACATTATTTTGGCAATACACACAAACTTTAATGGTCCAATGCTAACCCATTAGCTAATGTATTCTGTCCTCATCCATTTCAAAGAATTGGCTCATTTGCAGATGTACAGTATCGTCAATAGTGGCAACCACAACAGGCCGTGAGCCCTTAGTTCTGCCTAGCTGCATGCACATCTGGCCCTGAGGTCATTGATCTCCTATTTGATAACATGAGGATGATGCATGCAATGGGCTCATAGGACTCAAGTGGTTTCTCCCAGAGTTCAGATGCTGTCAGGTTTGAGGCTATCAGGGGTATGTAAAGAAGATAGGCTTTAATATCTATCACGTTTAGCTGTTCTCCAGTGGCAGACAGGTCATTGGGAAGAAGCAACGGTCAACACACTTGTCCACTTCTTTGATTTGTTGAAAAATATACCTATTTTTATTAATTTCACCTTTATCTTACCAGGAAGTACCATTGAGGTCAGAATACCTCTTTTACAAGGGAGACCTGAAGTTTGGCTACATTGTCAGGGTACAGTAGGGTAATGTAACGTTTGCCTGGTCCCAGATTTGTTTGTGCTATCATGCCAAACATGTGCCTGGGAGTTGAAATGATAGCACAAATAAATCTGGGACTAGGCTAATGGAATGTCAGCCAAATAATGGTTTGTTGAATAATGTTTCTGTTTCCTTGGTGTTCGCGTAGCTATTAAAACCAATGAGGAGCGATGTCCCTGTAGTTCCACATTCCAATGGGCTTTCGTGATGCTTACAATTTAGTTTAAAATGCATAAGAGACCTCTGCATCTGGTGATAAAGATGGGTGTGACACAGTGTTTGGATTTATAAACTAGCATTCTTGTTCATTAATCCATAAAGACACTGTTCTGTTTCTCAGAACACGGGGAACACATGCTCAGTGTGCATTGTGTTTGTCCTGAAAAGAAGAGCAAATAAAATGTTATCAGTCATTATATCTGCGGATATTCAGTTTGTTCTTCTTTTACGCATAATCTGTATCCAGGAAACGGCCCCCTTGTGGGTGGTTTATTCCCTTCAAAATGGTCTGAATTAGTTACCATTCCTGGTGAAGAAGCAAACCATTAGACTACAGCAGTTATAATGGTTTCAATGTTATGGTCTGTAATGGTCTTTAATTGTAAAAGTCCAAACACACACTGTATAGGCATTTGCAATGCCATTTTATTGGGTTCTTTTAGGGTTGTCACAATATTTGAATCCCTAGTGTCACACCCTGATCTGTTTCACATGTCCTTGTGCTTGTCTCCACCCCCCTCCAGCTGTCGCCCATCTTCCCCATTATCCTCTGGGTACTTATACCTTTGTTTTCTGTCTGTCTGTGTGAGTTCGTTTTGTTCCTTAAACCTACCAGCGGTTTTCCCCTTCCTTCTGCCTGGCCTATTGTCTAGTTTTTCCGGTTTTGTCCTATCTGCCTGCCCTGACCCTGAGCCTGAGCCTGCCTGCCGTCCAGTATCTTTGCACCACTACTCTGGATTACCAACCTCTGCCTAACCTGACCCTAAGCCCGCCTGCCTGCCGTCTGGTACCTTTGCCCCACTACTCTGGATTACCGACCTCTGCCTGACCTGACCCTGAGCCTGCCTGCCGTCCTGTACCTCTGTCTGACCGTGTTCGAATTAATCAACTTTTGTTACTTCAACATTGTCTGCACCTGGGTCTTACCTTCAAATGTGATAGTACGAACTCACCATGACTGACCCAGCAGACTTGGACCAGCTCCGCAATGCCATCTCCTCCCAAGGAGCCATTATTAGTAGACACAAGGAGTTGCTTCGCAGACTGATGGAAGGGTTCCAGGATGTGGCCGAACATCACGACCTAGCATTGGACGCATTGCGGGAGCAATTCCGTGGGTTGCCTAACAGGCAGCCTACCACAACGGTAACCTCTAAGCCCCTCAGTAACCCGGCTGGTAGAAGCACCGTCACCCCGGTTTCCCAGGAACCCCGCTTACCTACTCCAGAGTGCGATGATAGAGATTCCAGAACCTGCCGGGCCTTTCTCTCCCAGTGCTCCCTCGTTTTTTTGAGCTGCAGCCTTCTTCGTTCCCCTCGCACCGCTCGAAGATAGCGTACATTATTACGTTGATGTCCGGGAGGGCACTCCCCTGGGCCACGGTGGTGTGGGAGAAATAATCCGCCGTCTGCCTCATTCTGGAGGTATTCGTGGCGGAGGTGAGAAAAGTTTGAGGCTCCGGTGTCCGGGAGAGAGGCTGCCCGAAAGTTACTCCAGCTTCGGCAGGACACCCTCAGTGTGACAGACTATGCTGTGGAGTTCCGCACGCTAGCAGCGGAGGGTACCTGGAACCCGGAGAAGGTAAAGGCTGAGCTGGCAGCCCGAGAACTACCATCGGATCTCGACTCACTCATCGCTTTAACCATCCGGATCGATGGTTGGCTACGGGAACGTAGAAGGGAGAAGAGGTCCGATTGCAGTCCCAATCGCTCACTCAGGGATCCAACCTTGCATCTGTTAAACTACGGAAGTCCCCGGCGTCTACGTCCCCGAGAGGATCCGAGCTTACCTGAGTCCCTCCAAGAGCCTCCGGAGACTGCCGATTCACCTCTTCCCGAGCCAATGCAGCTTGGCAGGGCTAGGCTCCCAGCCGAACGCGTACGCAGACTTGAGACCCAGAGTTGTCTGATTTGCGGTACTGTCAATCATTATGCGTCGACCTGTCCCTTCAAGAAACCTATCTTATTCGTTGGAGTAAGTACTCTGGTGGGCCTTAAAGAACAATTTTCATCTCCCCTGGCTCGCCTCCCTCACCATGCCATTCTGCGGTGGGGCGACCAGTCCTAGTCTCTCCAGGTACTCATCGTCTCAGGGGCCGATGTGAATCTCATGGATGTTACCCTGGCGTTCGAGCTGGGCATTCCCACTCAACCCCTCTACATTCACATGGGTGTTAGAGCACTGGACAGGCGCTCTATTGGCCGGGTCACCCACCAGACCACCCACGTCCACCTACAAGTGTCGGGGAACCACAGCAAGACAATCCAATTCCTGCTGGTTGAGTCTCTGCAGGTTCCTGTGGTATTGGCATTCTCTTGGCTCCAGCAACACAATCCCTCCATTGACTGGGCTACTGGTGCCACCGTGGGCAGGAGCCAGTCCTGCCACACTCATTGCCTGAAATCAGCTCTGCCTGCCTGGACGTCTTCTGGGGGGGCTTGGAAATTGCCCCGGACCTCTCTGCCAGCTCCACAGAGTACCAGGACCTCCAGGGGGGGGGGGTTCAGTAAGGCTTGGGCCACTTTGCTTCTGCATTACCGCACGGTAAGGAGAGGTGAGGTGATGAAGAGGTGATGGGTCTCCGCTAGGGACATCCTGGACCCAGGCCTCATATCTGAGCTCCAGTGCCGGCACCCCGCTCAACCAGGTATGCGCCCAGGTAGGATGCCAGGTGGCATCCCAGGAGGGGGGTACTGTCACGCACTGATCTGTTTCACCTGTCCTTGCGCTTGTCTCCACCCCCATCCAGGTGTCACCCATCTTCCCCATTTATCCCTTGGGTACTTATACCTTTGTTTTCTGTCTGTCTGTGCGAGTTCATTTTGTTCCTCAAACTTACCAGCGTTTTTTCCCTTGCTCCTGCCATCTATTTTCCTGTTTCTAGTTTTCCCGGTTTTGACCTTTGTGCTTGCCCTGACCCTGAGACTGCCTGCCGTCCGGTATCCTTGCCCCACTACTCTGGATTACCGACCTCTGCCTGACCTGACCCTGAGCATGCCTGCCGTCCTGTACCTTTGCCTGACCATGTTCAAATGTATAAACTTTTGTTACTTCAACATTGTCTGCACCTGGGCCTTACCTTCAAATGTGATATCTAGCCCAATTCTCTATTAACTTTTTGGACTTGTAGGAAAACTTCATATGAGAATTGCACCACAGCCCTGTTCGACTATTAAAAGAGTTGGTTTGAAGCATTAGGTTGCTAAGAGAATGACAAATTAGTGGTTTTGGATCAGAGGCTATTGTAGCTGGGAATTTTAACAAAGCAAATTTGAGGAAAACGCTACCAACACATTGACTGTAGCACTCGCTCTGAGAAAAAAGACGACTGCTATTCAGCTTTTTGAAATGCTTACAAGGCCGTCCCCACCCTCCTTTCGGAAAGTCTGATCACGACTCCATTTGGCTCCTCCCTTCCTACAGGCAAAACTCAAACAGGAAGTACCTGTGCTAAGGACTTTTTAATGCTGGTCTGACCAATCGGAATACACGCTTCAAGATCGTCCTGATCACACTGACTGGGATGTGTTCCGGGGAAGCCTCTAAGAATAACATTTGACGAATACACGGATAAGGTGACTGAGTTTATTAGGAAGTGTATAGGAGAAGTACCTAAACCTAATTCGGAAAAATCCAAATAACTTCACAGATCTTCATTGTAAAGGACTTAAACACTGTTTCCCATGCTTGTTCAATGAACCATAAACAATTAATGAACATGCCATGTGGAACGTTCGTTAAGACACTAACAGCTTACAGACGGTAGGCAATTAAGGTCACAGCTATGAAAACTTAGGACACTAAAGAGGCCTTTCTATTGACTCTGAAAAACACCAAAAGAAACATGCCCAGGGTCCCTGCTCATCTGCGTGAACGTGCCTTAGGCATGCTGCAAGGAGGCATGAGAACTGCAGATGTGGCCAGGGCAATACATTGCAATGTCCGTACTGTGAAAAGTCTAAGACAGTGCTACGGGGAGACAGGACGGACAGCTGATCGTCCTCACAGTGGCAGACCACATGTAACAACACCTGCACAGGATTGGTACATCCGAACATCACACCTACGCGACAGGTACAGGATGGAAACAACAACTGCCCGAGTTACACCAGGAACGCACAATCCCTCCATCAGTGCTCAGACTGTCCGCAACAGGCTGAGAGAGGCTGGACTGAAGGCTTATAGGCCTGTTGTAAGGCAGGTCCTCACCAGACATCACCAGCAACAATATCGCAAGACCAGACAGGACTAGCAAAAAGTGCTCTTCATTGACGAGTCCTGGTTTTATCTCACCAAGGGTGATGATCGGATTCGCGTTTATCATTGAAAAAATAAGCATTACCACGAGTCCTGTACTCTGGAGCGGGATCGATTTGGTGGTGGAGGGTCCGTCATGGTATGGGGCAGTGTGTCACAGCATCATCGGACTGAGCTTGTTGTCATTGCAGGCAATCTCAACGCTGTGCGTTACAGGGAAGACATCCTCCTCCCTCATGTGGTACCCTTCCTGCAGGCTCATCCTGACATGACCCTCCAGCATGACAATGCCACCAGCCATACTGCTCGTTCTGTGTGTGATTTCCTGCAAGACAGGAATGTCAGTGTTCTGCCATGGCCAGCAAAGAGCCCAGATCTCAATCCCATTGAGCACGTTTGGGACCTGTTGGATCGGAGGATGAGGGATAGGGCTATTCCCCCGAAAAATGTCAGAGAACTTGCAGGTGCCTTGGTGGAAGAGTGGGGTAACATCTCACAGCAAGAACTGGCAAATCTGGTGCAGTCCACGAGGAGGAGGTGTGTTGCAGCTCTAATGCAGCTGGTGGCCACACCAGATATTGACTAACTTTTGACTTTGATCCCCCCTTTGTACAGGGACACATTATTCCATTTCTGTTAGTCACGTCTGTGAAATTTGTTAAGTTTATGTATCAGTTGGTGAATCTTGTTATGTTCAAACAAATATTTACACATGTTACGTTTGCTGAAAATAAACGCAGTTGACAGTAAGAGGATGTTTCTTTTTTGCTGAGTTTTTTTAAATCTACCCTAACCAGAAACCGTGGATAGATGGCAGCATTCGCGCAAAACTAAAAGCTTGAACCACCCTATTTAACCATGGCAAGGTGACTGGGAATATGGCCAAATACAAACTGTGTAGTTATTCCTTCAATGAAACAGGTAAAATGTCAGTATACAGACAAAGCGGAGTCGCAATTCAACGGCTCAGACACGAGACGTATGTGGCAGGATCTACAGACAATCATGGGCTACAAAGGGAAAACCAGCCACATCGCGGACACCGATGTCTTGCTTCCGGACAAGCTAAACACTTTCTTCGCCCACCTTGACGATAACACAGTGCCACCGACGCGGCCCGCTACAAACGACTGTGGGCTCTCCTTCTCCATGGCCGACGTGAGTAAGACATTTAAGCGTGTTAATCATCACAAGGCTGCCGGCACAGTTGGCATCCTTAGCCGCATCCTCAGAGCATCCTCAGAGCATGTTCTGACCAGCTGTGTTTACAGACATGTTCAATCTCTCCCTATCCCAGTCTGCTGTCCCTACTTTCTTCAAGATGTCCACCATTGTTCCTGTACCCAAGAAAGCAAAGGTAACTGAACTAAATGACAATCGCCCCATAGCACTCACTTCTGTTATCATGAAGTGCTTTTAAAGGCTAGTTAAGGATCATTTCACCTCTACCTTACCTTACCTGACACCCTAGACCCCCTTCAATTTGCTTACCGCCCCAATAGATCCACAGACGATGCAATCACCATCGCACTGCACACTTCCCTATCCCATCTGGACAAGAGGAATACCTATGTAAGAATGCTGTTCATTGACTATAGCTCAGCATTCAACACCATAGTACCCTCCAAGCTCATCATTAAGCTTGAGGCCCTGGGTCTGAACCCGCCTTGTGCAACTGGGTCCTGGACTTCCTGACGGGCCGCCCCCAGGTGTTGAAGGTAGGAAACAACACCTCCACTTCGGCTATCCTCAACACAGGGGCCCCACAAGGGTGCGTTCTCAGCCCGCTCCTGTACTCCCTGTTCCCCCATGACTGGGTGGCCACGCACATCTCCGTCTCAATCATCTCAATCATCAAGTTTGCAGACGACAACAATAGTAGGCCTGAGTGAGTTGCCAAGAAAACAGCCTCTCACTCAATGTCGACAAAACAAAGGAGCTGATCGTGGACTTCAGGAAACAGCAGAGGGAGCACGCCCCTATCCACATCAACGGGACCGCAGTTGAGCAGGTGGAAAGCTTCAAGTTCCTCGGCGTACCACTGACGATCTGAAATGGTCCACCCACACAGACACTGTGTTCGAAGAAAGCACAACAGCGCCTCTTCAACCTCAGGAGGCTGAAGAAATTTGGCTTGTCACCTAAAACCCCCACAAACGTTTACAGATGCACAATTGAGAGCATCCTGTTGGGCTGTATCACCGCCTGGTACGGCAACTGCACCTCCCGCAACCGCAGGGCTCTCCAGAGGGTGGTGCAGTCTGCCAAACGTATCACCAGGGGCAAACTACCTGCCCTCCAGGACACCTACAGCACACGATGTCACAGGAAGGCCAAAAAGATCATCAAGGACAACAACCACCCGAGCCACTGCCTGTTCACCCCGCTATCATTCAGAAGGTGACGTCAGTACAGGTGCATCAAAGCTGGGACAGAGAGAAAAACAGCTTCTATCTCAAGGCCATCAGACTGGTAAATAGCCATCACTTGGAGGCTTCCACCTGGTCACGTAACCCTGCACCTTAGAGGCTGCTGCCCCATATACATAGACTTGAAATCACTGGCCACTTTAATAATGGAACACTAGTCACTTTAATAATGTAGGCTATACCCACACTGTATCTGCGAGCTGTTGACTAGAGCACACATGCCAATACCAGAGTGGGCACATTTCAAATAAAATAAAATGTTGTTTGTCACATGAGCCGAATACAACAGTGAAATGGTTACTTCCAAGCCCTTAACCAACAATGCAGTTTTAAGAAAATAGAGTTAAGAAAATATTTACTAGATAAACTAAAGTAAAACAAATATATATAATAATAATGAGGCTATATACAGGCGGTATCGGTACCGAGTCAATGTGAGGGGGTACAGGTTAGTCGAGGCAATTTGAACATATAGGTTGCGGTAAGGTGACTACGCATAGATAATAAACAGCGTGTAGCAGCAGTGTAAAAACAAAGGGGGGGGGGGTCAATGCAAATAGTCCGGGTGACCAACTTATTAATTGTTCAGCAGTCTTATGGCTTGGGGGTAGAAGCTGTTAAGGAGCCTTTTGGACCTAGACTTGGTGCTCAAGTACCGCTTGCCAAGCAGTAGCAGAGAGAACAGTCTATGACTAGGGTGACTGCAGTGTTTGACAATTTTTTGGTCCTTCCTCTGACACCACCTAGTATATAGGTCCTGGATGGCAGAAAGCTTGGCCCCAGTGATGTACTGAGCTGTACACACTACCCTCTGTAGCGCCTTGCGGTTGGATGCTGACCAGTTGCCATACCAGGCGGTGATGCAACCGGTCAGGATGCTCTTAATGGTGCAGCTGTAGACTTTTTTGAGGATCTGGGGACCCATGCCAAATCTTTTTAATCTCCCCTCTTCATGACTTTCTTGGTGTGTTTGGACCATGATAGTTTGTTGGTGATGTGGACACCAATGTACTTGAAACTCTCGACCCACTCCACAACAGCCCCGTCGATGTGAATATGGGCGTGTTCGGCCCTCTTTTCCTGTAGCCCACGATCATCTCCTTTTTCTTGCTCACGTTGAGGGAGAGGTTGTTGTCCTGGCACCACTCTGCCAGGTCTCTGACCTTCTCCCTATAGGCTGTCTCATCGTTGTCGGTGATCAGGCCTACCACCATCATGTCGTCAGCAAACTTAATGATGGATATGGTATAAGATATCCTTAATGATATAATGCAACCTTTTTTGTGACAAAACCATCAGCAGAGTTGAAAATGTGATGTAAACCCATTGAACTTGTATTTTTTATTCAGTACATGGCAATTTAACAGCAAAAATGTATGTGCACTACGTAATCATGCACAACCTTTTATCCGCAACAAGTCAATTGAATGGAAACAAGTCAGTTGAATGGAATCTCTGGTGGGGAAATGTTTCTATGCTGATTTTAGAGTATTCACATGAAAATCTTTCGCCAATTGGATTGAAACCTAGCTACTAACTAATTTCTCTGAACAGGGTAAAAAAATATATACAAATAACTCAAACAAAATACATTACATAGTATGGAGAAGCAATATTCCAAGCCAAAGCTCCATACTACTCGTCAAACATAGAGAACGTATACTGTATACTGGTTGTTGGGCTGGGATTGGCATGGGGTGTGGTGGGTCCGTGGGTGGCTTTTGACATTTTTGGGGTATTCCTAATCTTACTCATTGGTATGAAATAGTTTGGTCCAAATTGGATGTTGGGTACTATTTTAATTGAATATTATCTGAATTCTATACATTTAAATTGCCAATTTGGGCGCAATCAATTAGCTTAATTTCTCAGAGATCAAATTATATTTCAACAAAATAATGTTTCAGGAATGCTAATTGTATCTGTTACTACTATCTGTTACAGAAACGATTTCAGAACAATCTGAGATGGTGGGTGTCGAAATCCTCTTTCTTGACCCTGTACCCGTGTTTGTCCAAATATTTGTCGTAGAAAAGAGGCAGTGGCTTTCTTCAGAATGACCTTAAGGTTCGTTAGACATCCCAGTACACATCGCATCATCACTAAAGGAAAGCCCGAGCGGCTGGCTGACCAGGTGTACGTTGTCCATATTTGCACAGCCTAAGTCTCGGCAGGAATTGTTTCAATCAACACCAAACAGCTGTCTCCATTCAGGGGATATGATCTCAACATCAAAACCAGGCCATCCTGGAACCGCTGGATGGCAGGTTTGACGTTGTTGTTTGAGACTGAGGCTGTCCTAATATGGAAAGCGTGACTAATAACCTTTTATTTGACCGATGATTTTGGATGGACGGTTTTTTATTTGGATGTCGTCAAAACATTAGAATAGACACGATGTTAAGATCCCTGGTTGTAGTTGGACTGATTTTTCTGATCAGGCATCTGCAGGCCACGTTGACGGAATCAGACCACACAACTAGTCCAGCCTCTGTCACACAAGTGCTTGATTTGTTTCCATCCGTCATGACGTCCTATCCAATCTGCATATCTAGATTACAGAGTGCCATGACATGGGTAAACTGTCAACTTAGACAATTACTGGTTGTGCCCCTCTCGCAGGTAAGATGTCAAACACCTCACAGGGAAGTCAGTTAGTTTGCATGCAGTTAGGCCTTTGATTTCAGGCTAAGTTATGACCACAAGCTTAAGTGTAATAGCTGTGACTTTGACCTGTCCTCTGTGAGGGATGAGACAGCTTGAAGCCAAATAACAGGGTGATGTTAATCGCAGGGCCAGAGAATGAACGGTTGTCACTTACGGAGGATAAAGATGTTTAATGAGTCGCTAAAGGCAGGATATAAGATCCTGTAAGGGGGGAAATGACAGAGACCTACTTAAAGTATTTTGTGATGAGGTAATGACTACTTAACTCAATTCCCAGGTGTAACTTGAAACCTCAAGACATACTGGACTCAGAAGACCTGCAATGCGGTTCAAAGTAAAACAAGTTGTCTGCCGTAAAAGATCATATTTGAGTCATCATCACCTTTGGATTTGTGACAATTCTCTTGAGGATAAATTGCAGGCATTTTTGTGACAAGTAGTTCAGGTCTAGTTTTCCAAGGGAATAAAAAAAAAGAAAGCTGGCGAATAGAACAGACTTAGCAGAAAACGTGCAAATAGTGCATTTGTCTGCTGTTGTGATTACTCCCAAGGTTTGTATTCTCATGGATTCCTCTGACAGTTCCAGTAATATCGAAAAGTGATCTCTTTCTTGCGCTGTTTTTAACGGACTTACAAAACATAGTTAAAAGTGGATGACTACTTGTCCAATTAAAACACTATGGGAAGGAGTGAGTCACAGGGGTCAGAGGTCAAAGTAGGTCCAACTTACTTGTCACGACTTGTGTGGCTTCAGTGATTGGTTTGAGTGAGTCTAAGGGGGGATGGGGGTATTTCAGTCATTATCGTCTGGGTATTTACCGTCCCCATACTTACAGACAGAAGTAGACTGTAATGACACAATTGTATCCAGATGATAATCCAGCTCTTTAAAGTCACCCGCCACAGACTGCCACACTGCATACACTCTGGTGCCCTGACACTCTGGTGCCAATTTACGAGCAGGGCATGTAAACCTGACAGACCAGCTGGGACCACATCACTGAGATATGAATCACAAAACACAGACTTTCATCTTAAGCTCTGTGCTCCGCCAGTGGTGGCTGAATCAGGGAGCAGTTGAAACATGTCTTGTTCTGGCCATTGTACTGTGTGCCCCGCCACCATTTTATGCTTAATCACAACATTACAACCTCCTTAGTCTGGCTTTGTTACTTTTCAAATGGATATGATCAAATAGGGAATACATTTAGCAATAAAACGTTTCTCACAGAAAATAGGAAATGGTCTTCCTTGGTACTTTTCTGGACATGCTCGCTTTGTCCAGATCCAGATGGCAATGAGGTGACAAATCTATGCATATTTTGAAATTGTCAAATGTCATTTTGTTTTATGCTGAAATAATGGCGTTGGATAAGATAAAGAAAGATATGTAGTAAAACATATAACTGCACTATTCACACATAAGAGATACACATGCTATACGGTATATACAATATAAACATAAGTCCCAAAAATGATATTTTCATTTATCTTTTACTGCTATCAATGCGACATATCTTTGCTCCTGGAGAGCTGCCAGCTAAAGAGACAACCAGGTACCAGAGAACTCATAAAGTAACTATTAACATCCTGTTGCAATAATTAAGTAATTTACTACTGTACAGGTCAAAAGCGTTCATCATTCCTCATAATGGCATTCTTCTGTACTTCTATTCACATTGGACAGTGACATTTAATTTTTCCTAGTGGTTTACTCAATAAAAATACAAAAAGCATTGATTTCATTTAACATTTATTTAGCTAGGCAAGAACAAATTCTTATTTACAATGATGGCCTAGGAACAGTGGGTTAACTGCCTTGTTCAGGGGCAGAACGACAGATTTTTACCTTGTCAGCTCGGGGATTCAATCTAGCAACCTTTTGGTTAATGGCCCAACGCTCTAACCACTAGGCTACCTGCCGCCTCTCGTTGTTTAAAATCCTTCCTTTTTTATAAAACCGCAACATTATCTTTTTTTATTTGGGTAAACCTAAATGTATTTCCTTTTTTTTACCGTTTTATGGACATTGACTGAACATCAAAAGTAGACCACACCAACACTAATGACCGTGACAGACAGAGAGACAAACACTGTGTCACATTGATGGGATCGGAGTGTGTCTGCATCCCAAATGGCACCCTATTCCCTACATAGTGCACTACTTTTGACCAGGGCCCAAAGTAGTGCACGATGTAGGGAATACAGTGCCATTTGCCTGGTCAAAAGTTGCACACTATGTAGAGAACCTGTACAACCTGTATTGTTTCAACACCCCCAGACTCTCCATGATAAATCCTCAATCATATATTTTCACTCATTTTAACTTGGAACATGCAAGAAACGTAATGCCTTTCAATGACATACAGTAATCCCAATATTTCGGAGAGTGACAGACTGCATTAGATGATCTAGCACAGTATTATTGAATTCAAACTGCTTTCCCATGCTTCACTGTAACTGTTTGTGAATTTTCCCACCAGCGCACACCACAATCATATCAACACGATTCTGAAAAGGAGTTTTCGACAAATCCGATGTGACTGTCCTGCTTGGTTCCATATGGCGGGCCTGTCTCTGTGTATTTAATGGTCATTGCTGCTAGGGAGGGGCCTGTTGGATTCCTATCTGGTGTGTGACTGGGAGCTATGGGTTAACTGGGCCGGGCCGGCCCATGATGTGGTTCCCCTGTGCTACTTCACACATGGCGATGGCCGATGCCCATCAGGATGACTCCGTGGGAATGTCAGAGCCCAGTCCACCGCCATCAGTGAAAGCTCTGCTGTGGTCACACACACACAGATGATTACACTTCCCCAAGTTCGCAGATGGGCAAAGCACCTTGCCAGTACCGACGGCCTATGAGCCCTTCTTTGAGGTAGCGGCTGATATATCAAAGAGTGATTGTATCTTCTTTTCAAGTTGTACCCCCAAGAAAATAAGATTTTATTTATTGTCTTGTATTGTCTCTGTTCCCATTGTCACGGTTGTCGTATGAACGAGACCAAGGCGCAGCGTGTGTATCGTTCCACAAATGTATTTATCTGTGAAACTATGCAAGACATACTATAAACAAAGAAACAACAAACCGTGACAAAGAGGTGCAACATACACTAACTCAAAATAATCTCCCACAAACACTAGTGGGAAAAACAACAACTTAAATATGATCCCCAATTAGAGACAACGATGACCAGCTGCCTCTAATTGGGAATCATACGAAAACCCCAACCTAGAAAAAAGAACCTAGAACACAACATCGAAAATTTAAACTACACAAAAACCCCAACATAAAAAAAAGAAACTAGAACCAAACATAGAAATAAATAAACTAGACAAAACCCCCCAGTCACACCCTGACCTACTCTACCATGGAAAAATACAAGCTCTCTATGGTCAGGACGCGACACCCATGTGTGCGCCCCAAATTGCACCCTATTCCCTATATGGTTCCCTAAATAGGGCTTATAGAGCTATAGTCAAAAAGAAGTGCACTCGGGTGCTATTTAGGGTGCTATTTGGGAGGCATCCAGGGATTTTCCCGGGTTCATCACTGTCATAAAATGTAATAGGGCCATTACATTTTCCAGTGTAAAAGTTTTCTGTTTTGTTTTGTTTCTCTAAACCTCTTTAACTCCATCCACCATTGCTTTGTTGGTCGTTATTTTACTAATTGGACCCATTAACATCACAGCAACCGATCCTCTGCAGCTTGTCTTCATTTTGGTGGTGGGGTAATTCATTGTTATGAACTCTCCAAAAACAATGTTTATTTTCTTTATGTCACGCACATAGTCTACTCTCTAACCCCAACCTAACCTTTGACCCTTTCAGATAATAAGACCTGAGTAGTGAGGACTCCATCTTAGATCTTTTGAATCTCCCCGCCTTCCAGTCACCTTTCCCCAATGCTATCTGCATATCAGCCTGTATCACCTAATCTTTTCTGTCGGATGTGAGATTTTCCCAACGGCAGCGGGACCAGGACTTCTTACCATTTTCAAAATAACTTTGTAAGTACTATGGTAGGCCTATCGTATATCTGTTTCACAACACAGCTCTCGGTTAAATTGTGACTATGACACATGTCGAGGTACTCGAGTGCTTCTCGAGTGGTTCTCGAGTGGTTCTCGAGCGGTTCCCGTGGTAGAGCGGTGTGCAGCTGAGGAGAATCAGGGCCAGTCCACTGCTGACTTGACTGTAATGCTTCCAGCAGGCGACCTAGAGCATCTGAACTCTCTGGTTGAAGAGAACGTTCAGTGTTTCCAGGGAATCCGGCTCAGGGATCAAACAACCGATGGACTACAGCCACCACTGACGGGCTGCTGGCCCCTGCTCCAACGGGAACACCCTCTCTGTGGCTTCCTTTACAAATATTAAAGACCTATACTTTCGTTTGGAGATTTCTGCTCTTTATTTGTGTGCCATTTTGTGGTTGCATAAATAAAAACTGCCATGCACTCATTCATTTGTGCATTTAATATCGAGTGAAATCCAAAAATACACAAGAAAACATGCACGTGTTCAGTTCACCATCTGCAAAAATGCTTCCAATAGCTGCTGCTCTGATTTTTCTTCTTCTTATAACAGTCAAAATATGGAGGAGCATTCTTGTGTAGAGGGAATTCAACATGGATGTTGATAACAGAAATGTGGGAATTTCAGATTTGATATTATTGTATACTCTCTCTCGCTCTCTCTCTCTCTCATTCTCTCTCTCTCTGTCTCTCTATTTGCCTCTCCCTCTCTCCAGCTGACAGGTTGGGGATTAGCAGGACTGCCTTCAAAGCCAGCTCTATGTGTGAGCAGATTTACTCAGAACACAGGGAATAATTAAGCCAAGGCCCTGCTTTACGCTGCAACCAACTAGAACCAAAACACTTTTTACCTGCAGAAAGACAAGATTGAAGACACCACAATGTTACTCTAAGCATTTGATCGTTACAGCTTCTCATGCAGGCTTGAACAAAAAAATGATGTGTCTCCATTTGCAAGTCAAAACTAAAATATTATGTACTTTTTTTTACCTCTGAATCACTAACGTACATTAGATCAAGTAGACTAGAGCAGTGGTTCCCAAACTTTTTATAGTGCTGTACCCCTTCAAACATTCATCCTCCAGCTGCGTACCCCCTCTAGCACCAGGGTCAGCGCACTCTCAAATGTTGTTTTTTGCCATCATTGTAAGCCTGCCACACACACACTATACATTTATTAAACATAAGAATGAGTGTGAGTTTTTGTCACAACCCGGCTTGTGGGAAGTGACAAAGAGCTCTTATAGGACCAGAGCACAAATAATAATATATTAATAATCAATAATTTTGCCCTTTATTTAACCATCTTACATATAAAACCTAATTTGTTCATCGAAAATTGAGAATAACTCACCACAGGTTAATGAGAAGGGTGTGCTTGAAAGGATGCACATAACTCTGCAATGTTGGGTTGTACTGGAGAGAGTCTCAGTCTTAAATCATTTTCCATACACAGTCTGTGCCTGTATTTAGTTTTCATGCTAGTGAGGGCCGAGAGTCCACTCTCACATAGGTATGCGGTTGCAAAGGGCATCACTGTCTTAACAGCGCGATGTGCCAAGGCAGCATACTCTGAGCGCAGCCCAATCCAGAAATCTGGCAGTGGCTTCTGATTGAATTCAATTTTCACAGAACCGCTTGTTGCAATTTCGATGAGGCTCTCTTGTTCAGATATCGGTAAGTGGACTGGAGGCAGGGCATGAAAGTACTTTTCAGGAAAGTACCTGTGTAATTGCGCACAAAACTCACTCAGGTGCTTCGCTATATCACATTATAACCAGCACACTTCCGTATGTTGTAAAAGTGTTACATGGTCGCTGCCCATATCATTGCATAGTGCAGAAAATACACGAGAGTTCAGGGGCCTTGCTTTAACAAAGTTAACCATTTTCACTGTAGTGTCCAAAACGTCTTTCAAACTGTCAGGCATTCCTTTAGCAGCAAGAGCCTCTCAGTGGATGCTGCAGTGTACCCAAGTGGCATCGGAAGCTACTGCTTGCACGCACGCGCGTTACCACTCCACTATGTCTCCCTGTCATGGCTTTTGCGCCATCAGTACTGATACCAACACATCTTGACCACCAAAGTCCATTTGATGTCACAAAGCTGTCCAGTACTTTAAAAATATCCTCTCCTGTTGTCCTGGTTTCCAGGGGGTTGCAGAAGAGGATGTCTTCCTTAATTTACCCCCCATAAACATAATGGACATATACCAGGAGTTGTGCCAGGCCCGCCACGTCTGTTGACTCATCCAGATGTAACGCATAGAATTCCCTGGCTTGTATGTGAAGCAGTAATTGTTTCAAAACATCTCCTGCCATGTCACTGATGTGTTGTGAAACAGTGTTGTTTTATGAAGACATTGTCTGTATAGTTTTTTGGGCCTTTTCCCCCAGCTTTGTCCCAGCCATATCCGCGGCAGCAGGAAGAAATAAGTCCTTCACAATAGTATGGGGCTTGCCTGTCCTGACCACTCGGTAGATCGTCATATAATATGCTTCTAGCCCCTTCTTATTAATGGTATCTGTTGCTTTTATACATGTCTTACTACTCGAAAGTCATCTTAATTAAACCATCTAATGTGATTGGATGTTAATTATTTGACTGGGCTACCTGTATTTGACATTGTGTTGTTATTTCGCTGAACAGTAGAGGGTTTAAATTTTATTTTTGGCAGTGAAACAAGGCTACTCAGGCGAGAAAAAAACCTCACCCAAATGTATAGCCCCGTTGGAAAATATAAATGGACTGTTTCAAAATGTGAAGAATTTTTTTTGTTTAAGAATATTTTTTATTTTAAATGTTTTTTAAATGTGAATCCCATTTTTATTTGGCGTACCCCCGACGGCATTGCGCATAGCCCAGTTTGGGAATACCTGGACAAGAGCATTGACCTTCTGCTTGCCACCCCCTCATGTCCACATACACTAATTACACCATTCAACAGCATGCAGTTATGTGCCGAAGCATATAAAAGAGGAATTAAAATAAATTATAAACTGGATGGTTCGAGCCCTGAATGCTGATTGGCTGACAGCTGTGGTATATCAAACCGTATACCACAGTTATGACAAAACAGTTATTTTTACTGCTCTAATTACGTTGGTAACCAGTTTATAATAGCAATAAGATACCTCAGGGGTTTGTGGTATATGGCCAATATACCACGGCTGAGGGCTGTGTCCAGGCACTCTGCGATGCGTTGTGCGTAAGAACAGTCCTTAGCCGTGGTATATTTGCCATATACCACACCCCCTTGTGCCTTATTGCTTAAATATTTGACCACAGAACTTTTTGATATGGCATGACCTTTCTGCCCAAGGAGTGGGTGACGTGGTCAGGATTCCCCAATGCCTGCTGTCCTGTCTTCAGGTGCAGCTTTGCTACACCTCACCTTCTTCTACGTTAATCTGCACTTGTGTAAACATGCTCTGCACGAGGAAAGAGAAATAACATCACTGGCCAGCATAAGAAAAATTAGTGAAAAAAGAGAAGTTCCACGAAATCACTAACGTCAAGCTCATTTTCTCCTCTCTCTGTGACATCTGGCTAACAGGTGTGTAACCAGCTGTGGTCGGCAGGGCTGGCTGAGACTGGGGATCTACTCTCCCTACAGGACAGAACGGGAAACACACTCTCAGGACAGCCCTGAGTTACAGATAGGCCTACATTTTACAGGCCTCCTGATCTCAACAAAAATTCACTACACAGACAACAGATGTCAGATAACAGAGTGTATCCAGTACTACTGTAAACTCTTTCTTGGTTTATTGATTCTGGAAACAATGACAGCTGAGATCTCTAGGTCAAAACCATAACAGCTAGCTGAGAAGGGAAGGTCAGCTGAGAGGTTAGAGTGACTCCAGAGGAGGCCTATATGAAAACATTTTTGTTTTAATCTAGTTTCTCCTCAATAACGAGAACCAGCACCAAGGCTGTGTCCCAAATGGCACCCTTCTAGTCCACCACTTTTGACCAGGGCCATTGTTAGGGAATAGGGTGCAATCTGGGATGCAGCCCAAGCCTTGCAGCCCAACATTGAGTAGATCATGGTTGTAGGCTCTCAGTGTGTTAACATGTCTATGTCGTTGAGAAACCACGCACACATTCTCCAGCTGATAAAACATTCAATAGCTCCAATCTGTATGACGCATTCCCGTCATACATTCTGTAGTAGCATCATCCCGCAATCAATGCTCAGTGCAATGGGAGTATGTTGGGGCAGAGCATAACATATAAACAAATCACACAGACACACACATGCACGTGCACACACACACACACACACACACACGCATACACACTTGTATATCTAACCTTGTGGGTACACACAATTTGGTCCCATTCAAAATCCTATTTTCCCGAACCCCTAACCCTAAACCAAACTCTAAACCTAACTCTAACCCTTACCCTAACCCTAACATTAACACCAAAACCTAACCTTAACCCTAACCCTAAACCTAACCCTAGCTCCTAACCCTAAGCCTAATTCTAATCCTAATGCTAATTCGAATCTTAACCCAGAAATAGCATTTGAACTTGTGGGGACCAACAAAATGTCCCCAGTTAGTCAAATTGGTCCCCACAAATATAGTTAAACACGTCCACATGCGCACACACACGCGCACGCACGCACGCACACACACACACACACACCCTTCTGATCATGATGACCTTGCATGATAGACAAAATACTCTGTAGTCTTTAGAGACACAAGACTCTCTATATGAGTTATGTTACATGTGGGCTCCCGAGTGGTGCAGTGGTCTACGGCACTGCATCTCAGTGCTAGAGGTGTCATTACAGACACCCTGGTTCGAATCCAGGCTTTATCACAAGCAACCGTGATTGGGAATCCTCTAGGCCAGTGCACAATTGGCCCAGCATCGTCTGGGTTCGGCCAGTGTAGGCCGTCATTGTAAATAAGAATTTGAGGTTAACTGACTTGCCTAGTTAAATGAAAGTCACATTTGAAATAGGTTTCTATTGGGGGAAATTAAGTTACACCAAATAGAGTGCAATGTTGTAAAACCTCTGGACCATTTTACAACATTTGGATTATGAGTTATTTTTAGCGCATCATTGCCAAATTTAGGTCAGAGCTAACGCTTTGGAAAAGGAAATTAACCGTATTGGTCAAAATATTGACTTATTCATTTCCTTTTTCGCTGTTCCGTCCTATTAACACCTGACATTATGTTGCTCTGGCAGCCACTGCCGACGTAAGTATTTCACGTTGATTTCACCGTCTTTGTTAATGACCATCCACAGGCTGTGCACTGCAGAGACCCTGTCTGGGGTAAAAGTTTTTAAAGCTGTAATTTATACCTGGCTGAGCTACTTTCCCAGCCCTGTTTGGCTCAAGGAAGCTTCTCTCCAAATTGGCATTCTTTAAAGATTACACCTTTTACAGGCGTTGAGGAGCGGTCTCCACAAGAAAGTCGGAACAGCCCAGGGCCCCGGGTCCCTGTGGTTAGACAGACAAAGCTGGCCGACACAGATGGATGGTAGAAGGACATCCCCGCTGGGGCTCTCACAGCATACTACTTGACTACACACTTAAAGGGGAAATATGGGATTGGTACATCCATTTTTGGACTTTTAAAGCTAGAATCTGTATTTGGTGAAACTGCCACATCCGTTTGTGATATTACAACAACAAAGAAGTTACTCGAAACAACAAACGCTGACGGTTGCTCCTCTGCTCCATTTCATCAACAGAACAAAAAACAATAACAAAGGCGCTGGGGTGAACAGTGGCGCTGCTTCTCCAAATGTGGATTCCAGCGTCCAATTAATGATACGTAGACATTGATTCTTAAAGAATATCACTTTAAAATGCCCCATGAGCTTAGTTCAACTGTCTTACCCCATCAGAACCAAAGTGACCAAATTGTTGTTGTTTGAATCTCAGACTGCCCCTTTAATTAACCCTGTGGCATAGACCAGCCTGTAGACCAGCACTGGTACTCACACTATCATCAATAGCACTGTCACTCCATGTGCAGTAGTGTTTGCAGTAGTTTCTATTTCTTCTTGGAATCGAGTGGGAGACTAAATTTAAAAAAAAGTATCCTTGAAATACATGTTGGGTCCTTGACAACTCAAATTAAATCATTAACTTCCAAAGAAAAACACCCAGCTAAGTGGTTTGGGTTGTTGGTGGCCCTGACCAGTTATTCGCATACTTAATTAAACTTTGTTGAACAATTACACATAAAACATCTTTTGAAATGTTATGTGCGGTTGTCTGATGTCTGATTTCAATCCACACTTCTGCCCACCATTTGTTGTAACGCAATCAGAGTCTTGGACTCTTTACTTATTACTTTAGGGGGTAGAGAACATGCAGTTTGAATGTAGCTCATTAAAAAAGGTATTAAAGATCTTATTTCATGAGCGGAGACATATTGAGTTGTGAACATTGAACTCTACAGATAATCCCTTAGATCTCCTCAATAATATATTGTGTTTGAAATTTTTTTTTTAAGGTAACAATTGAAACCTTGTGGACTGTTCTTTTATATAATATACACTGCCTAGTGAAAGTCTACACACCCCTTGCACAGTCTTCACATTTTGCTGCCTTGAAATGAAAATAAATCAATATTATATTCTGGGTTTTTTCCTACCGATATACACAACCTACTACTCCACATTTCCAAAGTGGAAGAAATATTATAGAACATTTTCCAAATTAATACAAAATACAAAATGAAGATGTCTTGACTGCGCATTTCTTCCCACCCCAGAGCTAATACTTGGTGGAAGCACCTTTGGCGGCCATTACTGTTGTGAATTTTGAATAAGATTATACCAACTTTGCACAACTCTCAGGGAAACAAGCTCAGTAAATTTGTTTGGGAGTCGTTGATGGACAGCAATATTCAAACTGTGTCTCTGATTTTCGGAGGAGATTTAAGTCAGGACTGAGACTGGACTATTCAGGAACACTCAACACCTAATGGAAAGCCATTCTGTTGTGTCTTTGGCGTTAACATTTTTGTAATTGTCCCACTGAAAAATAAACTCTATCCCGGGGTTGGGTATTCAGAAGACTGAGGCAGGGTTTCCTCTTACTTTTCATGTGGGCTTTACACCTTTCATATTTCTTTTGATCCTGACAATCTCCCCAGTCCCTGCCGTTGACAAGCATACTCATAACATTATGCTGCCAGCGCAATACTTGAAAATACAGGCGATCAACATTGCATTCACTCCACATTACTGGCCTGCATGAGAAAAATTAAGCCTGTGTTAAAAAAATCCACTCCATATCATCCATTCTGTTTGCAACAAGGCCATTAAGTAATACTGCAAAACAACACAGCAAATAAATTAACTTTTTTTCCTAAGTGTTTTACTAAACGCTTGGGTCAAATCCAATACAACCCAATACAGATTGAAATCCTCTGTGTTGTTGTCACGGTTGTCGTAGAGAGGAACGGACCAAAGTGCAGCGTGATTATCGTTCCACATATTTTATTGAACTGTGAAACTTTGCGAAACATAAATAAACTAAAGAACAAAATAATATACCGTAACGCAGCGGTGAAACATAGACTACTCAAAAACAATCTCCCACAAACCCAGGTGGGACAAACACCAACTTAAATATAACCTCCAATTAGAGACAATGATGACCAGCTGCCTCTAATTGGAGATCATCCAAAACAAAGCCCAACATAGAAATACAAAAACAACCCAACATAGAAAATCTAAACTAGAAAACCCCCCCTGTCACGCCCTGACCTACTCTACCATAGAAAATAACAGCTTTCTAGGGTCAGGACGTGACAGTACCCCCCCAACCCCCAAAGGTGCAGACTCCGAATGGCACCAGACTGGTGACACGCACCTCAGGGCAAGTGCGAGGTGCAGGCACAGGCGTACCAGGCTGGATAGACTCACTGGAGGCCGGATACGTGGGGCAGGCACAGGTTATACTGGGCCGTGGAGGCGCACTGGAGGTCTCGAGCGTAGAGCTGGCACAACCCGTCCTGGCTGGATGCTTACTTTCTGGCACAGGATGCACTGGACTGTGAATACGCACTGGCAACACAGTGCGCAGAGCCGGTGCAGGATATCCTGGACTGAGAAGGCAAACTGGAGACCAGGAGCGCTGAGCTGGCACCACCCTTCCTGGCTGAATGCTCAACCTAGCTCGACAAATGTGGAGCGCGGGCACAGATCGCACCGGGCTGTGAATGCGCACTGGCGACACAGTGCGCATCACCGCATAACACGGTGCTTGCTTCTTCACTCGCTCCCCACGGTAAGCATGGGGAGTTGGCTCAGGTCTCCACCCTGACTCTGCCAATCTCCACGTGTGCCTCTCGCACTTGCCTCTTGGTTGGTATAGTGCCTCGTAATATCGCCGCTCCGCTTTCGCTGCCTCAATCTCCTCTTTAGCACGGCGATACTCCCCAGCCTGACTCCAGGGTCCTTTCCCATCCAGAATTTCCTCCCAGGTCCATTCTTGTTTCTCCTGGTCACGCTGCTTGGTCCTTTGGTGGTGGGAGATTCTGTCACGGTTGTCGTAGAGAGGAGCGGACCAAAGTGCAGCCTTATTATCATTCCACATATTTTATTGAACTGTGAAACTTTGCAATACAAACAAATAAACTAAAGAACAAAATAACAAACCGTGACGCAGAGGTGAAACATACACTACTCAAAAACAATCTCCCACAAACCCAGGTGGGACAAACACCAACTTAAATATGACCCCCAATTAGAGACAACGATGACCAGCTGCCTCTAATTGGAGATCATCCCAAACAAAGCCCAACATAGAAATACAAAACTAGAACAACCCAACATAGAAATACAAAAACTAGAACAACCCAACATAGAAAATCTAAACTAGAAAAAAAAACTGTCACACCCTGGCCTACTCTACCATAGAAAATAACAGCTTTCTATGGTCAGGACGTGACAGTTGTCTAGTATGTGGTGGCATAATCATGTTATGGGTATGCTTGTCACCGGCAGGGACTGGGGAGTTTGTCAGTATCAAAATAAATATGAAAGGAGCAAACAAATCCTAGGTAAAAGTTAGAGGAAAACCTGCCTCAGTCTTCTGAAAACCCTGGGATAGAGTTGTTTGTTATGCCAAAGACACACCAGAATGGCTTTCCAAGAGGTGTTGAGTGTTCCTGAGTGGTCCACCCTCAGTCCTGACTTAAATTTGGTAGAATCTTATTCAAAATGACTCACTGCTGTAAGGGCTGCCAAAAGTGGTTCCACCACGTATTAACACAAGTAGAAGAAGGAGCCAGGGTCCTCATTTATCAATATTGCCTAGAAACTATTAAAAAATTATACTTATGAACAGAATTTAGAATGTTCGTACGCACAGAAAAAGTGTGATTTATCAAACAATCCTACGAGTGTCATATGCACACCAGTGGGAGGTAAAATGGTAAAAAAATATATGGTAAAAAAAAATCCACATTTTAAAGCCCGTGGGGAATACACATCGACGTACCATGAAATGCAACCGCGCAACAACAACGAAAAGCTACGGGAAAAACTCGCTCAGTTGTGGCTTGACCAGTAAAAATAAAAACATAGCCACAAAGAGAGGACCATTAGGACAATTCAAGTTGCTTTAGCAATGTCAAATATACTTCAAATGAGTAAGCAACACTCACCAATAAACCATCCTTCCTCAACAGCATCTTCCTGTAGGCGTAAAGGCCAACACTGCTGTCGGCAGAGTGAACAAGGCGTGCGTTCCACCTGCCCACCCTGCCACCACATTCAAATAAAATAAAATAGTATTTGTCACATGCGCCGAATACAACAGGTGTAGACCTTACCGTGAACTGCTTACTTACAAGCCCTTAACCAACAATGCAGTTTTAAGAAAAATAAGAGTTAAGAAAATATTGATTAAATAAAGTAAAAAAATATAAGAGTAACAATAAAATAACAATAATGAGGCTATATACACGGGGGTACCGGTACTGAGTCAATGTGCGGGGTACAGGTTAGTCAAGGTAGTTGAGGTAATATGCACATGTAGGTAGGGGTAACGTGACTATGCGTAGATAATAAACAGAGAGTAGCAGCAGCCTGGGGGGGGGCAGAAAGATGGCAGAAAGCTTGACCCCGGTGATGTACTGGGAGGTACGCACTACCCTCTGTAGTGTCTTGCGGTCGGAGGCCGAGCAGTTGCCAAACCTGCCGGTGATGCAACCAATCAGGATGAGGGGGAATAGGTGTTGTCGTGCCCTTTTCACGACTGTCTTGGTGTGTTTGGACCATGACAGTTTGTTGGTGATGTGAACACCAAGGAACTGCTCCACTACAGCCCCGTCGATGAGAATGGGGGCGTGCTCGGCCTTCCTTTTCCTGTAGCCCACGATCATCTCCTTTGTCTTGATCATGTTGAGGGAGAAGTTGTCCTGGCACCCCACTGCTCATTTTAGGCGAAAATTGAAAAAAAGGGGTGGATCCTTAATAGTGTGTTGCTATTTTAAATGCTCTTCAAATAAAGTTTGAATTGAAGTTTGATTTGATATTGGATCTGTTGATGATTGTATGAATATAGACTCCATTAAATGTATAGTCTATCATTCTTATTAAGACTTGTATGAACTAGGTTATAGACATACTAAATACATGTTTGGAGTGGATTGCCTGCTGAGCTGAACTGGGGTGTGATATGAGTACAATAGACAAGGTGTTAGGGAAGAAAAAATCCATGACCTTCCACAGCCGTCAAATCAAGACTGGTCAAGCTCTGTTTTTATTCTAACTTCTCAATACTGAGCTTCAACCTCTTATCATTAAAGATATTCTGACTTACATGCACACACTCGGAAACAAGCCTTTTTTTACGCAGTGCAAGGGCTTTGAGATGCCAAAAAGTGGAGGGTGGATAGCACTTGTCTGTATGGCATGTGTTTGTCTTTTTAAAGTAGGCCTTAAATCCTCACAAAGATCCTATACGATTAGTTTGGGGAAATGATATCTGATGAGCCAATTAGTACTTTCTGCACCTGTCTCTAAAAACGAGCTCTCTGCTAAATGCAGCACGTGCCATATAAACGTAAGCACACTCTCAAGAAATGTTTATATTGATAAATCTCACATTTTACATGGAATTGATCCCACGCATGGTTTACGCACTGATTTGTGCCTACACATGATTGATCAATGAGGCCCCAGAAGTTTCACCGGAAGTAGAAATTTGAAGCATACTGTTGGAATTTCCACTCCCCACTTGGTGAGGAGAGGAAGGCCAGTGGCCGGCAGTGGGAGAGTACAGAGTGAGATGGAACTGGGCCTAAATTCTGCTGATTTTCTCACAGAAGAAAAGCCCGATCTCAATGCAGTTTTCAGTTCCCCAAATATAATCTGTTATGAACAGAGTGCACTAAGTGACCCTTTGCCAAAGTTTCCAAGAATTGTGTTGTTTACAAGGAATGCTTGTTCTGTCCACCATGCTTCATTTGCTCCTATTAAAAACAACACAGATGAACTATCTTAGGTTAGTTATAAACTCAGCAAGAAAAGAAACGGCCCTTTCTCAGGACCCTGTCTTTCAAAGATAATTCGTAAAAATCCAAATAACTTCACAGAACTTCATTGTAAAGGGTTTTAAAAAAATGCTTGTTCAGTGAACCATAAACAATGAATGAACATGCACCTGTGGAACGGTTGTTAAGACACTAACAGCTTACAGACGGTAGGTAATTAAGGTCACAGCTATGAAAACTTAGGACACTAAAGAGGCCTTTCTACTGACTCTGAAAAACACCAAAAGAAACATTCCCAGGGTCCCTGCTCATCTGTGTGAACGTGCCTTAGGAATGCTGTAAAGAGGCATGAGGAATGCAGATGTAGCAGGGAAATAAATTGCAATGTCCGTACTGTGAGACGCCTAAGACAGCACAACAGGGAGACAGGATGGACAGCTGATCGTCCTCGCAGTGACAGACCATGTGTAACAACACCTGCACAGGATCGGTACATCTGAACATCACACCTGCGGGACAGGTACAGGATGTCATCAACAACTGCCCGAGTTACACCAGGAATGCACAATCCCTCCATCAGTGCTCAGACTGTCCGCAACAGGCTGAGAGAGGCTGGACTGAGGGCCCGTAGGCCTGTTGTAAGGCAGGTCCTCACCAGACATCAATGGCAACAACGTCGCCTATGGGCACAAACCCACCGTCGCTGGACCAGACAGGACTGGCAAAAAGTGCTCTTCACTGACGAGTCACGGTTTTGTCTCACCAGGGACGATGGTCGGATTCACGTTTATCGTTGAAAGAATGAGCGTTACACTGATGCCTGTACTCTGGAGCGGGATCAATTTGGAGGTGGAGGGTCCGTCATGGTCTGGGGTGGTGTGTCACAGCCTCATCGGACTGAGCTTGTTGTCATTGCAGGCAATCTCAACGCTGTGCGTTACAGGGAAGACAGCCTCCTCCCTCATGTGGTACCCTTCCTGCAGGCTCATCCTGACATGACCCTCCAGCATGACAATGCCACCAGCCATACTGCTCATTCAGTGCGTGATTTCCTGCAAGACAGGAATGTCAGTGTTCTGCCATGGCCAGCAAAGAGCCCGGATCTCAATCCCATTGCGCACGTCTGGGACCTGTTGGATCGGAGGGTGAGGGCTAGGGCCATTCCCCCCGGAAATGTCCAGGAACTTGCAGGTGCCTTGGTGGAAGAGTGGGGTAACATCTCACAGCAAGAACTGGCAAATCTGGTGCAGTCCATGAGGAGGAGATGCACTGTACTTAATGCAGCTGGTGGCCACACCAGATACCGACTGTTACTTTTGATGTTGACACCCCCTTTGTACAGGGACACATTATTCAATTTCTGTTAGTCACATGTCTGTGGAACTTGTTCGGTTTATGTCTCAGTTGTTGAATCTTATGTTGATACAAATATTTACACATGTTAAGTTTTCTGAAAATAAACGCAGTTGACAGTGAGAGGATGCTTCTTTTTTTGCTGAGTTTATTAAAACCTACCCTAACCAGAAACTGTGGATAGATGGCAGCATTCGCACAAAACTAAAAAGCTCGAACCACCGTATTTAACCATGGCAAGGCAACTGGGAATATGGCCGAATACAAACAGTGTAGTAATTCCCTCCGTAAGGCAAAAAAAAACAGGCAAAACGTCAGTATAGAGACAAAGCAGAGTCGCAATTCAACAGCTCAGACACAAAACGTATGTGGCAGAATCTACAGACAATCACGGGCTACAAATGGAAAACCAGCCACGTCACGGACACCAATGTCTTGCTTCTGGACAAGCTAAACACTTTCTTCGCCCGCCTCGAGGATAACACAGTGCCACCAACACGGCCCGCTACCAAGGACTGTGGGCTCTCCTTCTCCATGGAACTTGTTCAGTTTATGTCTCAGTTGTTGAATCTTGTTATGTTCATACAAATATTTACACATGTTAAGTTTGATGAAAATAAACGCAGTTGACAGTGAGAGGACGTATCGTTTTTTTGCTGAGTTTAGTTAGTTATAAAGTATTAACTCTGAGGTGGGAAGACATACTCAGTCAAGACACAGTCGTTTTCACAGTCGTTACTTATAAAATGTTCTATACTTTTTCTTTAACTTTGTATTAGAACAAATCGTCTGGGGCTTTATCCTATTCAATTATGCCTATTGACAGTTACTGTAGACCCCTCTAAAGAAGGAGGAGGTCTGCATACCTGCAAAAGGCCTCCAGGCTAATGCAGGTAATGAGCTTTAGGCCGCTTGTCCTTAAGATGAACTAGGATCAGCTCCGTTTTACTCATTGGCTTTTGACATTTCTACCATTCACCGTCAAGTGTTGCACTCCCAGACTCATCAGCCGGCCTCTGCAGATCTTCTCTAAGCATCTTGAGTTAAATCTGTTTCATATGACTTCGCTACCAGAGGTCTAACAGAGTTTATCCTGAACCTCTGTTCTGCTCTCTGACTCCTGGGTGGGTATTTTTTTCTTCTTTTTTTTTTGGTTTGTCTCTTCACATAATCTCCCGAGGTATTATCATTCTGGTATCTACTCGTTTGAGGATGACAGTTGATAAGATGCTTAGCCCACTATGAGTTACTATGTGATCTTCTTTATGTATGGCCGACGATCAGAAAGGCTTGAATCAGAAATGTCAAGACCGTGCACACCGAGTGGTTTAACTTTCGTTTGGTCGTCTCCGATTGCGAGCTTGCAGTGAATGTTTGTAAAGGAGCTTGATTTTACCCCTCCCTCAAATTGATATCATGCTTGTCTATTCTATTTTATTCACCAGAGGGGGGAATGGAAGCTGATAGTTGGATATTGCCAAGTTACAAAAGGCTAAAGGTGATAGAATTCCTCTCCCTCTGATAGTGTTTTCCTTGCATACAAGTGAAAGTAGCTCTCGCTCCTGGCCTCTCGGTTGCTCCCCTGAAGAAACAACACACATCCTCTGTTGCAATGTGCTATCCTTGTGTTGCTATTGTGCCTCAACAACTGCTCCAAGGCAAATGCCATGTTTGCCTGTTCCTTATCCCTATCCTCATTTTCTCTTGACATGTTACTCATAAGGAAAAGAGCAGGTACTCATAGAAAAAATAGCAATAAACTGGGAGACCTCTGCCTTCCTTCACAAGCATTCATCAAGGTGCTCAACTGAGCACTGATTACAGTT
The DNA here is from genome assembly GCF_901001165.1 of Salmo trutta. NCBI lineage: Eukaryota > Metazoa > Chordata > Actinopteri > Salmoniformes > Salmonidae > Salmo > Salmo trutta. The sequence goes on from NC_042980.1 coordinate 11,057,553, forward strand.
ACAGGACATGTTTGGTCTATAGTCAGACTGATATTGTGATCATATTCATTGGAACAAACTTGTTCAAATATATACTGATAGAAAACTGATATACTCGATGGGAATTGGGAGTGTACCGTCAGTGTTCAGATGAGATGTTCGTGAACGGTAAACCACAGGTGCCACACAGTCCTCCAAAACCAACACTGACCAAATGCCAAAAGTATGTATTGTATTCCATGACCAATCCACTGAACCCAACCAAACCACACAAGAGTGAAAGTAATGGACCCAGATCTTTGGGTTTGGAATTATAACAATGCGTTTTAGCGAGTTAAATTGGTTTGATTGCAATTGTAGATAGCAATCAGGTCTGCTACCCTACCGACGAAATGCCTGCTTTTAATTTTATTGTGTTTGAAGTCTGATGAGCATCCAAATGTGCACACACACAATTGCACACACACAATTGCACACACACAATTGCACACACACACACACACACACACACACACACACACACACACACACACACACACACACACACACACACACACACACACACATACAAAAAAAAACAATCTCAGACAAGAACCTCTTTATCCCCCCTCCCACACACACACACACACACACACACACACTCCCGTCTGGAGTACCTCGTCAGCGCAGGTGTGAGCATTCACACATTACCCCGTCATCGGCTGGTTTATTTTCTGATCCGTGGACACCCTTCTCTTGCTTCTCTCGCTCTGACTTTGCTTTCTCTATAAACAAATATATTTGAAAATGGTCTGTTACTGTTTATGGGACTCTGTGTGTGTGTGTGTGTGTGTGTGTGTGTGTGTGTGTGTGTGTGTGTGTGTGTGTGTGTGTGTGTGTGTGTGTGTGTGTGTGTGTGTGTGTGTGTGTGTGTGTGTGTGTGTGCGCGCGCGCGTGAGGCAAATATTTGAGCCGATACCGTGGAAACAAGCGATATTTAGAGCTGATAGTTTCTCCCTTTAATTGCGGGAAATGGGTTTCAGATGTTGCTCCCTGGCTGATCACTTTGGGCCTGAGCTCCCTCGTCATGTCTTATAAAACCACTTCAAGGGGAGGCTGATGTGGGATGATAGCGCCTTCAGAGACCGAGGCCCAGGAGTTAGCCTAAATGGTCCTCTGGGTCCCTCTGAAATAACAACTGCAATATTAGCAGTAGCAGTGTGACCTATCAGCCCATAGGACATTAAAACAATAACAAATCAAGCATTTAACCACGCCCAATACAGACACTTAAACCAACCGCTTTTGGGATTTAGTTCTTGGATGTTAAAAAGGCCACTAAGCGTTTTAACGATGTACATCAACAACTAATTAACACAACATTTGCTCTAATTCATTTTCAACACCTGTTAGAAGGATCCAAGATGATTCATGTGGATGTCATAACCACTATTCCCGTAATAGGATGATTCTGTTTATTTTCTTTGGATGACTTCTTTCTACTGGGGTGAAGACTTTGGTAATTCACTAAGGAGACTTGGGAGTTGATATCATGATGAGAGAGAGAGAGAGAGAGAGAGAGATAGAGAAAGAGATTTGGTATTTGGTATCCTTTGTTGCCCTCTGTTGGAGGTCAGATAAGGAGAGGTACACTCAGACAGAACCAGTATATAGCAACGGAACTGGGCAAAATCGGTATTCAAGATAAACTCGGAAGCAGTTATGTTTATAAGTATATTTAGAAGTGTATTTAGAAATATATTTAGAAGTATATTTTTTACCCTGTATCTGATATCTCTCAGCTAGATTACAAACTTCTATAAGAGGATGAGTGTTGTCTTTAATCAAATAGATTGGTCAGGCTTGTCTTTAACCCGCAAACCCAGGTCAAGGAGGAGATGCAGGGTCTTTTCTGATATCCCATAATGATTTTCCTATGTTTATCTCAAACATTAAGTTTGGCAACAGGTGGAACTTCTCCCTCCGGAGACCACCGCCTCTGAACGATACCTTTCCCCAGAAAAAAACCTTCCTTCTTCCTCTGTGGCTTTTTCTCTTTTTCTTTTTAATTTGACAAGTCACAGTGTTGTGCTATAGTGGGATGGGATTACATCATCCCCTGGATGGAACAGAGCAGAGTGCTGCTGCTAGGCGCTGCTAGGCCTTTTCAACATGTGCTGTTGATCTTGGACCAGGTGTCTGGAGCAGCGCGAGGTCCGGGGAACAAGAGGTCCCTCTTAGGCTGGGAGGTGAAGAGGGTGGCAGGGCAGGGAGAGGGAGAGGGCCAGTGGTAGGGAGGGATACAGCGATAGCAGACCTCTACAAACCACCTATCAATAGGAATGCAACTACCAGCGGGCCTTGAAGCTGTCCCTCACTCCTGGCTGCTGGGACTGGGAAATAAACCCAATGGTTACGTCCCAAATGGCACCCTATTCCCTATACAGTGCACTACTTTTGACCAGGGCCCATAGTCCAAAGTAGTGTGCTACATAGGGAATAGGGTGCCATTTGGAACTCAGGCCCAATATCTACAGTACCCCACACAGTCCTATCAATGGCCTCTCTTATTGTGTCACAGGGCACCTATATCTGTGTCATAACTACTCTGCAATACGTATTCAAGGACAGTTGCATGAATTCCGTTGAGTTACACAACGCGATGCCATTTGAGTCTTATTAGTTGTTTTGATTCAAATCAAAACATAAATCACCAATCTGCTGTTATGTAGCCAAGAGGCAAACATCTGTAGATACACCAGTGACAATACGGAGGCCACTTAAAGTGGGTTACCAAGTGAATTTCTTCTATCAAAAGAAGTGCGAGGCAGCTCTATAGACGGTGAAATATCCCCGAACATCAAAGGTGCTAGAATGTGTTCCTGCGGTGAAGGAATCTTCCCTCTGTGAACACTGGGTCAAGACAGGCCCCACTCTGTCATTCACTCCTGTCATAAAAAAAACAGCAGGTGACCAAGTAATGATCATACTCATTTATTTATCTATATCTGCTCTGAAATGAAGCGTTGCGAATCTTTCCAGCCAATTGAACGTCCGAGTGCGATTCCCAGGCTCGGGGAGGAAGAGGGTTTATTTTGGGAGGGAGAGGGAGAGGGTCAGACCATCAAAGAGCAGGACGGTGACAACAGGAGTTGTGTGTAATGTATTTATCTGTCGGTTTCTGTCTTTCATGATCCGCTTCTTGTTAAACGCAATCACGGCTCTGTGTGTTTCTCCTGGCAGGGCCCAAACATTAAGGACAATCTCCCCACACGGGGCTAGCACCATCTACTGATAGACACCAGTCAACACTCACAGGTCACAGAGCCTTTCTGACGCACAGAGAACAGGCAAGGGTGCCACCTGGCAGGAATTAAGGATACTGCACTGACTGGTAGGCACTGGTATGGTTTTATCATGACATGCCAGACAACCCAGGAATTAAGGATACTGCACTGACTGGTATAGGCACTGGTATGGTTTTATCATGACATGCCAGACAACCCAGGCATTAAGGATACTGCACTGACTGGTAGGCACTGGTATGGTTTTATCATGACATGCCAGACAACCCGGGCATTTTTGCAACAGGTTATTGGGACTCTAGATAATTACGACTCATTATTCTTCGGATACAAAATATGAAAAGGTTCCAAAATCACCAAAATGGCCGCTATTCGCGCTGTCATACCAATCACACTAAATCCATTGAGAATCCTCAAATACTTGTAATAACTGTAACATCATTTCTCTACATGAGAATGTAGAGAAATATCTCCTTCGGAATGGAGAATATTAGCTGGAGGGGATAGTTTCATGAGGAGAGCCTGACAGGGCTGTGGCGTCTGCCTGCTGGCTCAATCAAAGACTCTATTTAGTTGGATATCAGACAGAACAATATCTGTCAAGACCGGCAGGAGAACCACCTCGCTCTGTGTTCACAACATCCACTGCCATTCTTCACATTGCTGTCCCATCTCTTCTCTGTTTCGACGGGAGCATCCAAAATGCCACCCGACTGCTTTTATAGTCCACTACTCTTTGACTAGGGTTCTGGTCAAAAGTAGTGCACTATATAGTGAATGGGGTGCGATTTGGGACAATTTCTTTCTTGTTCATAAAAAAGTTATAGGGCTGAGTCCTTTTATTTTTCTAAGCTATATGATAAAGGGTAAAGGCTATAGGAGAATGACGAATTAATAAATATAATTTGACCAAAGAGAGTCAAAAGTTGATCAATGAGACAGAATCCCATCCAGACAGAATTAATTTGACCATCCCATCTGGATATTTATGTTTATTTAACCTTTATTTAACTAGGCAACTCAAATTCTTATTTACAATGACGGCCTACCAGGGAACAGTGGGTTAACTGCCTTGTTCAGGGGCAGAACAACAGATTTGTACCTTGTCGGCTCGGTGATTAGATTTTGCAACCTTCCGGTGACTAGTCCAACGCTCTAACCACTAGGCTACCTGCCGTATACCTTGATTGAGATAGCTGAATGCTCATTGTTCAGGTTCACTCGTAAGGGCTAGTATTTATTTTACTTAGCACTTTCAAGCAATCTAACCAAGTAATGAAGGTAACTCCCAAAATAATGAAAACACTCGAGCAAATGAGGGATACAAGGTATATTGAAAGCAGGTGATTCCACACAGGTGTGGTTCCATCACCTGTCCACTATGAGAGAGGTGGGGTGTGTGTGCGTGTGCTTGTGCGCGTGCGTGCGCGCGCGTGCGTGCGTGCGTGCGTGCGTGCGTGTGTGTGTGTGTGTGTGTGTTCCCATCCTCTCATCTGTTAGGATGTGTTATGACAATGGAGCAGCAGCTGATGTTCCCTGACAGACCGGTCCTGATAAGCACATCAGAGCCTTTTAACTGATAACTGTGCGTCCCTAAATATAGCAGCAGGTTTGTTTGCATGACTGGAGTGTGTGTGCTGCGCCTTGTGTGTGGCCTTCAAATGACAGCCTTGGATCACCTGCTGCCCTGGAAAAGGATGCTCGATGTCATTGATTTGTGAACTCATGTTGCAACCCAACACAGGTTCACACCGGATGTTTGTATGATCTCTGTTTCATCCCCGGGCAACAAACAAGGCCTCTATTACAGTACCATTAAATCCAAAACGGCACTCTATTCCCTATGTAGTGCACTACTTTTAACCAGGGCCCAGGTTTGTTTAGTTCAGTCTTTGAGCTGTTCTTGTCTATTCATGTTCTGTGTGTGTCATGTTTTGAGTGGACCCCAGGAAGAGCAGCTGCTGCTTCAGAAACAGATCCAGGGAATCCAAATAAAATACAAAAAATACTAAATACTAAAAGTAGTATGCTATACAGGGAATAGGATGCCATTTGATATTGATACGTAGCCCTGCTGTAGAAGTCTGCCCCTTGACCTTGACAGCTTTGTAGACTGGTTGGCGTTTTTCTCAATGAGATCCTGAAACGCTCCCAACACCGCCGCTGTCTTTCAGTTCTTGGTGTGGCTTGAAACTCCTCTATGATGGCCCTAACAATCCCTCCTTTTCAAGGATGGGAAAAATAGAAAAAATGTGAATGCCTCTGATGTCTGATGTGGTGGGAGGGTGTGTGTGTTTGTGCGTGTGTGTGTGTGCGTGTCTATAAGTGTGTGTGCTGTATTTCTCTGTTGTGTTGCTGTGTGTCTTATCAGGCTATGGCCAGCTGCGGCAGCAGACAGCTCCCCGAGGAAGGACCTGTGATCTGGCCTGCCTGCCTGCCTGCCTGCCTGTCTGCCTGTCTGCTGCCTCCCTCCCACCTGCCTCTGGCCACAGTGCTGTGCTAAGCCCCTGCTGAAGGGCCTGATGGACAAGGCCTAGATAAGGCAGGATACCTGATCCCTCTGTTTGCGTTTGATGTGCTCCACAACAACAGCCATACAGATTCTTCTTGTAGAGAGAATGGGCTGGGGGTATAGGCTAGTGGGAAAGTGAGAGGCTTCATCTTTCTGGGAATGAGTGACACATTATTTCAATGTTGTATGCCAATTAAAGTTGATTTATTATTGCTTACTACTTCTCTTATACAATAGCATTGTAACTGTCTTGGATTCAGTTATTTCATTGATCTAATAATGGATTCACAGACGTATTTCATTATCTGTGAATATTTTCACTCTCGTGCTTTATGAGCACTGCTCTTGCCATATAAATGATTGCATCTAAACTTTAACTAAAGAACAATTAAGTTCATGTATTTAGCATAGAAAGAGCTTTTCCAGTAGTAGTAGTAGTAGTAGTAGTAGTAGTAGTAGTAGTAGTAGTAGTAGTAGTAGTAGTAGTAGTAGTAGTAGTAGTAGTAGTAGTAGTAGTAGTAGTAGTAGTAGTAGTAGGTATAGGCAGGTAGCTTTCATTGGTTGTGTGACTAGACTCCTGGCAATGGCAGATGGGTTGAAAGGAGGATTTCTGTCATGATGGGCAATATTACCCTGATAGAGGCCTTGGGGTCTACCATTTTACCTTGTGGACTAATTAAATGCTAGCTTGAAGTGGTGAAGACTTGCTGACAGAACAGATCAACAAGCTGCTGTACCTGTGACTGAAGGACATGGCTGCCCTCTGGTGTTCGTTTTCATTTTTCAGAAACAACCAGGATGGTAAATTGAGACATATCAGTTCCTAAACTTTCCATATCTTTGAATGACGTACCACAAGAACGCAAAAAAAAAAAAAGATGACATTGGATCTGTCTCACCCTACAAGCAAAGGTTTGCCCATAATTTGTTTTCTCAGAATTACATGACCCTCTCTTTCTAAATGATTCAATGCATACAAGACTTAAGCTAATATTTTGTTATATCCTCATAAAAACTGCAAATATGAACAGACACTTTTATTATTACATGGATACAGATGGTACACTGCACTAGCATTTAATAACCACAAGGTGGAAGAATTCAACCAGTGTGAGAGTGGAACACAAGTCTGTCATTGCTTCAGCACAGCAAGCACTCAACCATTAAGCTTATCTAGACGCTTACATAATATAAACACCTATTCCAGTACACTTGAGTTAGAACTAATCAAACTTCGAAAAATGTATTACTTTGTAGTTACAATAGAACTACAAAATCAATGTTAATTCCATTTTGTCTATGCAACTTCAGTGTTTTTGGAATACGTGCTATTGGTGATCATGAATTGCATTGTGGTTCAAGTTGCTTTTTATTAGAGAGGAACTGAGTTCTTCCAACCGATAAAATAATTTCCTCCACCCAACTCCAATTGTCCTTAGTGAACAGATGTGATATGAAGCTCTCTCTCTCACCCACTCCCTCTCTACCTCTCTATATCCCTCATTCTCCCTTTCCATCCTTCCCTCTCTTTTGCTCTTTCACTCTCTCTATCTCACACAGCAGTCATCTCTCTCCAGATGACTGACAGATGACCACAAAGCATTACACGTACAGCCCAGTACATCACCGGGGCTGAGCTCCCTGCCATCCAGTGGTCACCAGATGACTGACAGTGTGAGGCAGCACCTGCCTGAACCCCACTGAGCCTGGATCACACTTTCACAGCAGTCACTTTGCATATTCATCACAACAGTGTCAAATCTGCCCCGTCTGCAACAACACTGTGACTTTCCTCCCTCTGCTCACATCAAATCAAGTGAATGTTTTATTTGTCACTTTGTAGACTAACAGTGAAATGCTTACTTATGGGCCCTTCACAATAATGCAGAGAGGAATATATATTTTATACCTTTATTTAACCAGGCAAGTAAGTTAAGAACAACTTTTTTATTTTCAATAACAGCCTAGGAACAGTGTGTTAACTGCCTTGTTCAGAACGACAGATTTATACCTTGTCAGCTCTGGGATTTGATCTTGCAACCTTTCGGTTATTAGTCCAATGCTCTAACCACTAGGCTACACTGCCGCCCCAGAATAATAACGTGAGGAATAAATACACAATTAGTAACGATAACTTGGCTATATACACAGGGTACCAGTACCGTGTCGATGTGCAGGGCTACGAGGTTATTGAAGTAGATATGTACATATAGGTGTGGGTAAAGTGAGTAGGACAGATAATATAATACCAAGATAGATAATAAACAGTAGCAGCAGATTAGTCAAAAGAGTTAGTGCAAAAAGGGTCAATGCAGATAGTCTGGGTAGCTATTTGGTTAACTATTTACTTTACTGCTTGCCATGCGGTAGCAGAGAGAACAGTCTATGACTTTGGTGGCTGGGGTCTTTGATCATTTTAGGGCCTTCCTCTGACACCGCCTGGTGTACAGGTCCTGGATGGCAGGGAGCTCAGCCCCAGTGATGTACTGGGCTGTACGCGTTATCCTCTGTAATGCTTTGTGGTCATCGTACCCTTGCACATCGATACCAAGTGGTGATGCAGCCAGTAAAGATGTTCTCAATGGTGATCTTTTTGAGGATCTGAGGACCCATGCCAAATATTTTCAGCCTCCTGAGGGGGATGAGGCATTGTCATGGCTTCTTCGCGACTTTGATGGAGTGTGTGTGGACCATTAATTCCTTAGTGATGTGGAAAACGAGGAACTGTCGACCCGCTCCACTACAGCCCTGTCAATGTGAAAGGGGGCGTTCCCTATAGTCCATGATCAGCTCCTTTGTCTTGCTGACGTTGACGGAGAGATTGATTGTCCTGGCACCACACCGCCAGGTCACAGACCTCCCTATAGGCCAGGGGTGGGCAATTCCAGTCCTCGAGGGCCTGATCGGTGTCACAGTTTTGCCCCAGCCCCAGCTAACACACCTGACTCCAATAATCACCTAATCATGATCTTCAGTTTAGAATGGAATTTGATTAATCAGCTGTGATTGCTAGGGATGGAGAAAAAGTGTGACATCAATCAGGCACCCTGAGGACTGGAGTTTCCCAGCCCTGCTATAGGCTGTCTCATCATTGTTGTGTCGTCAGCAAACTAAATGACGGTGTTGGAGTCGTGCGCGGCCATGCAGTTGTGGGTGAACAGGGAATACAGGAGGGGACTAAGCATGCACCCCCAGGTTGAAGGTTAGTGTGGCAGTGTGGTGGATGTGTTGTTGCCTACCCTCACCATCTGAGGAAGTCAGGAAGTCCAGGATCCAGTTGCAGAGGGAGGTGTTCAGTCCCATGGTCCTGAGCTTAGAGATGAGCTTCGAGGGCACTATGTTGTTGAACGCTGAGATGTAGTCAGTGAACAGCGGTGGACCTGGAATAGCATTTTCTTGGTTGCTTATGGTCCTATACAGTTTGTTGAGTGCAGTCTTAGTGCCAGCATCAGTTTGTGGTGGTAAATAGACATCTACAAAAAACATAGATGAAAACTCTTCGTAAATAGTGTGGTCTGCAGCTTGTCATGATGTACAGTATTCTAACTCAGGCGAGCAAAAACTCAAGACTTCCTTAACATTAGAGATTGCGCACCAGCTGTTAACAAAGAGACACACCCCTCCCCCTTCATCTTACCCGAGCCTGCCGACCGGTCTTGACGATGCATGGAAAAGCCAGCAAGAAGTATATTATCCATGTCCTTGTTCAGCCACGACTCCGTGAAACATCTAATATTACAGTTGTTCAGGTCCTGTTGATAGGATAGTCTCAAACGGAGCTCATCCAGTTTGTTCTCTAGTGACCTTACGTTTGCAAACAGAACGGAAGGCAGAGGAGGTTTATTTGCGCGCCAAAGTAGTGCAGTTAGGATGCCGGCTCACCTGCCTTTTTTGCGCCATCACTTCCTCTTTCAAGTCCCGGGGATTAGGGCCTGGTCCAGAGTAAACGGAATGTCCAGAGCTGCTGACTCGTTGAAAATCAAGGCTTGTGATCGCTCTTCTCCAGAAGATGTTTTCGGTCATAGGAAATTATGTACAAAAAAAGTTACGATCAGGACATAGCCGTGCTGCAGCACCCCCTGAAAATTCATAAAAAAATATATACATACAGTTGAAGTCGGAAATTTACATACACTTAGGTTGGAGTCATTAAAACTTGTTTTTCAACCACTCCACAAATTTCTTGTTAAAAAACGATAGTTTTGGCAAGTCGGTTAGGACATCTACTTTGTGCCTGACACAAGTAATATTTCCAACAATTCTTTACAGACAAATGATTTCACTTATAATTCACTGTATCACCATTCCAGTGGGTCAGAAGTTTACATACACTAAGTTTACTGTGCCTTTAAACAGCTTGGAAAATTCCAGAAAATGATGTCAGGGCTTTAGGAGCTTCTGATAGGCTAATTGACATCCTTTGAGTCAATTGGAGGTGTACCTGTGGATGTATTTCAAGGCCTACCTTCAAACTCAGTGCCTCTTTGCTTGACATCATGGGAAAATCAACCAAATCCTCAGAAAGAAATTGTAGACCTCCACAATTCTGGTTCATCCTTGGGAGCAATTTCCCAATGCCTGAAGGTACCACGTTCATCTGCACAAACAATAGTACGCAAGCACAAACACCATGGGACCACGCAGCCGTCATACCGCTCAGGAAGGAGACGCGTTCTGTCTCCTAGAGATGAACGTACTTTGGTGCGAAAAGTGCAAATCAATCCCAGAACAACAGCAAAGGACCTTGTGAAGATGCTGGAGGAAACAGGTACAAAAGTATCTATATCCACTGTAAAACGAGTCCTATACCGACATAACCTCAGCAAGGGAGAAGCCACTGCTCCAAAACCGCCATAAAAAAACAGACTACAGTTTGCAACTGCACATAGGGACAAAGATCCTACTTTTTGGAGAAATGTCCTCTGGTCTGATGAAAGAAAAATAAAACTGTTTGGCCATAATGACCATCATTATGTTTGGAGGAAAAAGGGGGAGGCTTGCAAGCCGAAGAACACCATCCCAACCGTGAAGCACGGGGGTGGCAGCATCATGTTGTGGGGGTGCTTTGCTGCAGGAGGGACTGGTGCACTTCACAAAATAGATGGCTTCATGAGGGAGGAAAATTCTGTGGATATATTGAAGCAACATATCAAGATATCAGTCGGGAAGTTAAAGCTTGGTCGCAAATGGACAATGACTCCAAGCATACTTCCAAAGTTGTGGTAAAATGGCTTCAGGACAACAAAGTCAAGATATTGGAGTGGCCATTACAAATCCCTGACCTCAATCCTATAGAACATTTGTAGGCAGAACTGAAAAAGTGTGTACGAGCAAGGAGGCCTACAAATCTGACTCAGTTACACCAGCTCTGTCAGGAGGAATGGACCAAAATTCACCCAACTTATTGTGGGAAGTTTGTGGAAGGCTACCCGAAACATTTGACCCAAGTTAAACAATTTAGTGGCAATGCTATCAAATACTAATTGAGTGTATGTAAACTTCTGAACCACTGGGAATGTGATGAAAGAAATAAAAGCTGAAATAAATCATTCTCTCTACTCTTATTCTGACATTTCACATTCTTAAAATAAAGTGGGGATCCTAACTGACCTAAGACAAGGAATTTTTACGAGGATTAAATATCAGGAATTTTGAAAAACTGAATTTAAATGTATTTGGCTAAGGTGTATGTACTTCCGACTTCAACTGTATATATATATATATATATATATTTTTTTTTTTAATGAACAAATAGACATTTCTCACAAAAGTAGTGCACTGGGCCTTTACAAGTTCTGAATTAGCGGACCCATAACAACATTCTCAATCCCCCCCCCCCCAACACATAGCAGGAGCCCGTAAAACAGATGCTATCCACTGCAGTGCAATCTCTGAGAAAAGTATTCAAAAAACAAATCATCAGCTGGTAGTATGGTCAACTGTTTCAAATCAAATCAAATGTTATTAGTCACATGTGCCAAATACAGCAGGTGTAGGTAGACCTTACAGTGAAATGCTTACTTACAAGCCCCTAACCAACAATGCAGTTTAAAAAATACAAATAAGAATAAGAAATAAAAGGAAAAAGTATTTAAAGAGCAGCAGTAAAATAACAATAGCGAGACCAGATGCATGGGGTACCGGTACAGGGTCAATGTGCAGGGGCACTGGTTAGTCGAGGTAATTGAGGTAATATGTACATGTAGGTAGATTTATTAAAGTGACTATGCATAGATAATAACAGAGAGTAGCAGCGGCGTAAAAGAGGGGGTGGGGGGGCAATGCAAATAGTCTGGGTAGCCATTTGATTAAATGTTCAGCAGTCTTATGGCTTGGGGGTAGAAGCTGTTTAGAAGCCTCATGGAACTAGACTTGGCACTCCGGTACCGCTTGCCGTGCGGTAGCAGAGAGAACAGTCTATGACTAGGGTGGCTGGAGTCTTTGACAATTTTTAGGGCCTTCCTCTGACACCGCCTAGTATAGAGGTCCTGGATGGCAGGAAGCTTGGCCCCAGTGATGTACTGGGCCGTACGCACTACCCTCTGTAGTGCCTTGCAGTCGGAGGCCAAGCAGTTGTCATACCAGAAAGTGATGCAACCAGTCAGGATGCTCTCAATGGTGCAGCTGTAGAACCTTTTGAGGATCTGAGGACCCATGCCAAATATTTTCAGTCTCCTGAGGTGAAATTGGTCTTCACGACTGTCTTGGTGTGCTTGGACCATGTTAGTTTGTTGGTGATGTGGACACCAAGGAACTTGAAGCTCTCAACCTGCTCCACTGCAGCCCCGTCGATGAGAATGGGGACGTGCTCAGTCCTCTTTTTCCTGTAGTCCACAATCATCTCCTTTGTCTTGATCATGTTGAGGGAGAGGTTGTTGTCCTGGCACCACACGGCCAGGTCTCTGACCTCCTCCCTATAGGCTGTCTCATCATTGTCGATGATCAAGCCTACAACTTACTGATAGTGTTGGAGTCGTCCCTGACTGAGCACGCACCCCTGAGGGGCCCCTGTGTTGAGGATCAGCGTGGCGGATGTGGAATAAATGTATTTAACCATTTCTAGTTAGCATAATAAAAGAGCTGATCAATGATTGATTCGATTTGATCATTCGTCATCATCAAGGTTCATTGAAGTCTTGTTAGGTAAGAACACTTCCCACTTCCATTCTGTGTGTCTTCATCACTTCACTATTGACACAGTTTGGCTACTGGCTAGCATGTATGATCACATTGATCAGAGCTTCTCTCAGTTCCCCTCAAAGAGGGCCATGAGCCAAGTCACTGAACAAAGAAGAAGACTGGCCAGACTGTTGGAACGAACAGGGTGTGTCCCAAATGGCAGCCGATTCCCTTTATACTGCACTACTTTTGACAAAGGCCCATGGGGCTCTGGTCAACAGTAGTGCACTAAATAGGGAATAGGGCACCGTTTGGAAGGAAGCCATTGTCTCAAATTTCCCCATGCCATGAACAACCATATTTGTCAGACAGATCCTTCTTGTAGGAGGTTATGTAAACATGCTTAGAACCAGTTCACAGTTTACAAACCAGTGTCAGTTCCTGCGAGCTAATAAAATTGTTCTCGCAACTACCTTGCCTATGAAGTAGACTTACAAGTTCTGAGACCAGGATGAAGGTAGATGATGCTATGAACGTCATCAGACATTGGGGTGTATGTTCGCAGCCAGTTTCCATTGTAAAGCTCTCGGAAAAGAACATTAAGCTCTGGTTAAGTAACCCAGTGTATTTTTGCCAAGTCTGGTCAGCCTTGTACAGTGGACAGTGTTTTAGCTAATAGGATCTACTATATGGGTTCCTAGAGGATGCCCAGTATAATTGGACAAAGAGATTAGTAAATTAGACTATAGGGCAAGGAAACACAACAGCCAAGGTCAATGCAATTTGGTGCTATAATGTATAAATACTGTATTGTGTATAACATTTTGAATAAAAAATGAAGCAGTTCAGTTTACACCTTCAACATTCAAGTCACAGTTCTGTCATCTGTAAATTAAATGAAAATACTGTAAGTCAATTCACCAGCTTCTAAAGCACACAGCACTACTCATTCACAAAGGTTTGGTGCTTGTCTTCTTCATTGAAAAACTAGTTCCAACTTGTGGTACTACAGTATTTAAAAAGTAGTTAGTTCCATGGTTTGTAATCCTATAACAGCTTTTGCAGGACACAAAGAACATATCTAATTAACAAATAACCTAAAATCTAATTTCATGGCGACCCATCTTTATATATTTCTGTTGCCAAGACATTTGAGCTCCTGGTTGTAGATGTGTCCATAAACCAGAATACACATTTATTTGTTGCTGGGATTTACCACTCCCATGCTGCCATGTCAAATGCTATTGATGCTATATCTGAGTGTTTAACACCTTTTCTGTCCTCTGAGTTTTTCTGTCCTCTGAGGGGATTTGAATCTAGACTGGCTATCCCCAAGCCTCCCCCATTTCTCCTTCAGCCAAATCCAGATAGCTGATGTTCTGAAAGAGCTGCAAAATCTGGACCCCTACAAATCAGCTGGGCTAGACAATCTGGACCCTCTCTTTCTAAAATTAACCGCCGCAATTGTTGCAACCCCTATTACTAGCCTGTTCAACCTCTCTTTCGTATCGTCTGAGATCCCTAAAGATTGGAAAGCTGCCGCGGTCATCCCCCTCTTCAAAGGGGGAGACACTCTAGACCCAAACTGTTACAGACCAATATCTATCCTACCCTGTCTTTCTAAAGTCTTCAAAAGCCAAGTTAACAAACAGATCACTGACCATTTCGAATCCCACTGTACCTTCTCCGCTATGCAATCTGGTTTCAGAGCTGGTCATGGGTGCGTCTCAGCCACGCTCAAGGTCCTAAACGATATCATAACCGCCATCGATAAAAGACAATACTGTGCAGCCGTCTTCATCGACCTGGCCAAGGCTTTTGACTCTGTCAGTCATCGCATTCTTATCGGCAGACTGAACAGCCTTGGTTTTTCAAATGACTGCCTCGCCTGGTTCACCAACTACTTCTCAGATAAACAGCAATTTAGTACTTGTGATGTGCTAGATGCCTTGCTTAAGATTGATGTTACAAAAATCCACTGGGGCTGATATGCTTGATCCATTTCTGCTGCAGCTCTCTGCTCCCCTGATTGCTGAATCATTAACCCATATTTTCAACCTGACGATTATATCTGGTACTATCCCCAAGGTTTGGAAGGTGGCCCATGTAGTCCTCCTTCACAAAGGTGGTAAGCCTTGTGACCTAAATAACTATCGCCCTATTTCTGAACTTTCTTGACAACTAAAATATTATAATTATTGATTAATTCTCAGCTAAGATCTTTCTTATTTATCTAATGTATTGTAAATGTACATTGGTCTGGTGTTAGACCAGGTCATAGTGCTATCTCTGTTGCATCCCTAGTAATAAATGATGTGGTTATGTCACGTCCTGACCAGTAAAAGGGGTTATTTGTTATTGTAGTTTGGTCAGGGCGTGGCAGGGGGTGTTTGTTTTGTGTGTTTCGGGGTTTTTGGTGTATGTTTTATGTTTTCTATTTCTATGTGGGTTTTCTAGTTTTTCTATTTCTATGTTAGTTTTGGGAACGACCTCCAATTAGAAGCAGCTGGTTGTCGTTGCTTCTAATTGGAGGCCATATTTAAGTGGGTTTATTTTTTTGTGGGTAGTTGTCTTTCGTATAGTCCTTACGTACCTGGCAAAGGCCTTCAATACTGTTGATCACTCACTGCTAATTCAGAGGCTTTCCTCAATTGGCCTAGACCAACCTGCATGTTTATTTTTTATGTTTATTTTACCTTTATTTAACTAGGCAAGTCAGTTAAGAACAAATTCTTATTTTCAATGATAGCCTAGGGTGGGTTAACTGCCTTGTTCATTTAACAAGTTTAAAAATTACTTGACAGAGAACTCAATGTGTATCTACTGATGGTGTTAAATCAGGTTTTTTGGACATAACAAAATGTGTTCAACAGGGTTTGGTTCTGTACTTTGTACAGTTTATATTAACAAAAATGTAATCTGCCGATGATACTGTTGAATATGTTATTTCCCCCACGGTTGACAAGGCTCTATCTGGACTACAGTATGTCTTCATTGTTTTACAGAAAAACTTTATTGACCTGAAAGTAGTATAGAATGCAGGTATAACTAAGTATATGTTGTTATCTAGAGCGTATACAAATAAATCTTAATGATTTATGCATATGTACTTTGGATGGTTCCCATATTGATTGTGTCCCCGCTTACAAATATCTGGGCATCTAGATAGACGACAAGTTGTCTTTTAAAAAAAACATATGGATTAGTTAGTTAAGAAGCTGAGAAACAAATGGGCTTCTTCTATAGAAGCAGGTCATGCCTCTTGCTAAATAGTAGAAATCAGATTGTTAGGTCCAAGGTTCTATCAGTCCTAGACTATGGCGACAACATGAACGCAGCTGCCACTTCATTAAAGCCGTTAGATGCAGTTTATCAAAGCGGACTGATCTTTATCACGGTCGACAGGTTTAGTACTCATCAGTGCATTATCTACCAGGAAGTTGGTCGGCCTTCTTTGATTTCACGTAGGTTGATACACTTCTATGTTTTCATTTATAAATCCCTTTTACAAAAACTCCCACTGTGCCAATCATCATTACTAACCTTTAGACATATGAGTTACCAATCCCGGTCTCATAGATGGCTAACTTTTGAAATTCCTTCCGTCTCTACTCAGTATGTAAAACAGCTATATATATGTATATATTTTTTTTTACGTATTTATGTAACAATTTTCTAAATATTCTTACATTTGATGTTTTGGTGCCTCTAGGGGAATTCAGAAAGCTGATTGAGGATCGTATTACGGATTAATGTGTTAGTTTTGAATTACATTTATTTTATTTTTTTATGCTTAGTACCATGTTTTTCTTTCTGCTTACATTCTGCATTTGTATTTTGATGTGTGTATTTCTGTCATTTCTGTCATTTCTGTCATTCAGTGTTCATCTGTAAAAGAGACCTTGGTCTCAGTATGACTCCTTGGTCAAATAATGGTTAATAAAAACATATCATAAGGTCATGGATTTGGCTTAGTTGTATAGTTTTGATCAGTTATATTGCAACATGACTGCTTGTCAAGGTTTGTATGAATAAGGCAATAATAATTTCCAGCAATTATTATGCATTATTGTCCAACCCTTTTAGATTACAACTTTATTGTTAGAGGTTTTTTTTATTAAGTTATCATTAAGTATTTTCTTTCAAAAGCCCTAATTTCCCCTAAAGATATACCTTCCCATGTGGGCCCTCAATTGCCTTTCTTATTCTCAAATGATTCATATTGCCTTGTGCAATGTTGGCCTAGAGGTTTCAAGTCTTATTATTTTATTAAAATCCTTATGACTCAAAGACAGATTATTGATTTTATGGTGTTTAATACGATTAACTCATCTACTGATTAGCTTCTCTCTCATTTTCATATTTGAACCAATTAAAAAAAATAGATAATATTGGAAGCTATCATTGGAAGCTTGTTGTAAAAAATGATATCCAATGAAATGCAATGTAATGTGGTCACTGATTATCTCATTGGTCTAACCAGCCGACGGTCTTCCTATGTATTCGGGGCAGGGCTCTAAAGTGCGACCTATTTGCTTCTACTCCAACCAGGTCAAAATGATCTGACACACATTACCACCACAACAATTGTATATACCTGTAGTGGATCGCCTGGACAGCATTTTTCATTCATAAACCATGTCAGGGGAAGTTCTAAAACTACTCCCGCGTAGTTGACCATTTGTTTACACTTTGTTCAATCATGTCACCTCATTTTCTAGCTTGCTAACAACCTGGTTACTTTACCGACACATCTAAACATTTGGGGTCACAAAAAAAAGGGGGAAAAAGGGATAGCTTCTTCAGGAGATCAATGATCATAGCAATAAATGAATGACAGATCTCTTGCATGTCGTCATCACAGGCCTGATGTTTAGAGAAAAAATGTGATTTTACACAATGTAGAAACCTAATATTACACAAATGACTTTGTAAAATAACAGGTATTCGTATTAGCATTTTAGCTTTTATAATAAATGTATGTATTTACAGTGTTAGGCTACATGTCAGTTTCTACACGTGCTTCAAAAGTAGCTAGAATTCATACAGACCCAATATAGTATCTCAATCAATAACGAAATAAAACATGTATTTTCTGTCGCTTCTAAATTTCATGTGACGTTCCTAACTTTTTTTTCTTTTTTTTAATTGGGAGCACCAGTGCAGCCAATTAAAAACGTTAATTTTTAGCCCTGATTGGGGGTTGGCTAATCTTCAGACTTGAACAACTAATCCTCGTTTAAGGAATTATCCCTGCTGCGTTTGACTCTCTCCGAACATTCCCTGAGTGTGAAGGTCTGTCCGCATACAGCTGACTGCTCGTGGGGTAGTGCGCTGCAGAGGGAGTGTCGTGTGAGAGGCGACCATTGCCTCCTGGAATTTCACTCCTCAATATCCACTCAATTCCGATGGGAATCTATTTCCATCTGTCAACGCAATGGACCCGCATAGTCAATGGATTTCAATTTGCTGCTCTGACTTGACCGCCGTCGTCTAGAACGACTTCTCCGCAAGCGAGGAACGCCGTCCGCAAACGAGGAACGCCGTCTCTCCAGGCCGTAGCCTACGCCGCAAGAATGGGGACGGTGCTTTCCATATCTCCAGCATCTAAGAAGGAGGCTATTCTGGATGACAGAAAAGAGGGTGACCACGTAATCAAAACGGGGAGCGTAAAGAACAATTCCATGTTTGTCCCAGTTCTCACATTGAAGAAACTGTTTACCACATCGACCAAGAAAAATAGTTGTAAGAAAGTCAACCCGAACGCCGCACTGGTGAACAACAGCCACGTAGACCAGCAAAATAATGAAAATAACAAGAAATCCCAGCAATCGAGTACGGATGGTAAGAAAGCACCACTAGCTGTACCAGTGCCGGCGGTTCCTACCCAAAGCCTTGAACCTAACCAGCCCCAGGTCCCCTCTGAGAATGAGAAGCTTTTGCCTGTCCAAACGCAACCTGGTAAAGTAGACCTCTCGCCGAGGCGAGTGATAATCCAGGCATCGACCGGGGAGCTGCTGCGCTGTCTTGGCGAATTTGTGTGCAGGAGATGCTGTAAAGTCAAGCTCACCTACAATGAGGTCATCCTATGGTTCCGAAATGTCGACCGAACCCTTCTCCTCCAAGGCTGGCAGGACCAGGGATTCATTACACCCGCTAACTTAGTCTTCGTCTACCTGCTCTGTAAGGAATCGATACCCGATGATATCGACAGCGCATCTGAACTCCACGGTATCTTCCTGCTCTGTCTCTATCTATCCTACTCGTACATGGGTTGCGAGATATCCTACCCTCTGAAACCATTCATGATTATGGAAAATGAGGATCATTTCTGGGATTGTTCTATGAGCATCATCGATAACACGAGTGCCAAAATGTTGCAGTTAAATGCAGACCCGCACTTTTTCACGGAGGTGTTTCAAGAGCTAAAAGATGAAGGCGATTCGAGGGACAAAGACTTGGACCGTTAAATCAAAAGGAGAGCTCCGATGTATGTTTCACAAAACCCCCTGAAATAGTGGTTTGAATGTAATATTCAACAGTTTAAGGCCTATGCCTACGAGATTGGATTCTCCTAATCTAAAGTGAATATACATTTCTAAGACATTCGTGTTGACTTGTACCAGTGAGTGTTAAAACTAATTGTATTGCGTAACCACGGATCAGTATATGCATGTTGTATTCTAAATGTAGGCCAGTCTTCTTTTGTACACTTCTGCGAATGCTGTAGGATAGTCACAGGGACTCCGTGGATCAATGGAATGTCTGCAAATACATAAACGTGTGGGTAATCTGGACTACTTTTATAATTGCCTTGATGTTCACTTATGGAGTTCTGTTGGGGGCAAAAAAATAGCAGTATTTTATGCGTCGAGAGGTGGAGCTATCCAAGGTACTGGCGTAGCCTTTACGCATCGTAAACCTATGCTAGCACTTAGGACATAGAAGGGAATGCACAAAGAAAGAGATTCTTTAGCATCATTTGTGCCAATTATCACAATATTAAACACTGTGGTTTACATCATATTTATTTTTTAACTATTATAGATTGTTTCCATTTAGAAAAAAAAAGTATATTTTAATTTAAAAAAAATAATTGTTGCCATTTTGTTGATGTACTTGTTGAAGTAACAAAAAAACATCTGTTCTAATGGTTTATTAATGTAATTTACCCTATTTGTGAACTTGTAATGGTGCAATAGTTACTGGTCAAAGCTGGTGGTTGTTTTCAGCATTGTAGGTGCATCTCTCCAATCTACTGTTTCTCTGTGGCTCAGTGCTCTGCATTGAAACATCGGAGCCTGAAAGAAGCCCCTGGCAATGTCATGTAACTGCGTTTATTTAAACTAGTGCAGCATTCACTAACAGTAAAGCGTTTTACCTTATTTAGTGTCATGGTAATATGCTAGTGCTTGAAGGAACTGGACCGTTACCCCTACTAATTGCTTCAGAAGATGGGACTTTTCTTCGACATCTGATGAGCCGCCGTGTTCACAGTTAGCTGATCTGTTACTGTGGCTCATTTGCATATGTTTTATCATACACGGATTTCACTTGCACAGTGGGATTATGTGCTCAGAGCAGTCAGGAACCACTCTGGTGTAGCACTCATTTCTGGAGAGCTGTTCTCAAACATAATGTAACGTAAAACAATGCAATAATACACTAGTGAGCTGTCAGTACTTGTCTGTGTTATTGCTGTGGAATTAAAGAACTTGAAGTACATTTTGCTGTCTGTCAGTTTGTGTGTGTGTGTGTGTGTGTGTGTGTGTGTATCTGAGCGTGAGAGAGAGAGCTGGCCCTAGTGCTGAAAGGAAACTCTTGCTGAGGCAGTGATGACCTGAAAGGCCTCTCATCCACATTCATGTCCTAAGCCTTTAGCTGTGGGCTATTTGCATCCTTGTTATCCACTTTGTACTGTATTAGGCAACCTGTAACACATGCCTACATATGCTTAACACCAATGTAACATATAGGCTACTACAGTATCATAACATTAGGGTTTTGGTGAAATAGTCTTAAACTAATCAAAGGATTTTACACATTTCAAGAGGGTGAGACACTGATACGGACATTTTGGGCTATTCGACACCCAGTTAACATACTTGGTCTTTAAAGATTCCTATTTAATTTTGGAAATCAATTTGGGTCAGGAAAAGATGAGTTTTCACTTAATATTTTATTTCAATTTAGCTTTTAGAACAATATTTCCTGACCCACTTTTCTCTGAAATGTCGGAGTGAATCTTCATGAGACTGTGTGGCTCACATGAAACAGGAAGCAGTAGAGTTCTACTTGGAGTTATAATCCAGGGCTGCATCCCAAATGCCAACCATTTCCCTATATAGTTGACCTACAGATGTAGGACCTTAATTTGACCTATACTGTCACAGAAAAAATGATCCTTCAGCAACAGGATTTGAACGTTTAGTCCGTAATGTTGCTTGATCGTGGTTAGGCAACTGTCTGGCCAAAAGTAGGCTACATGAAAAGTGCAACACTGTTAATATAACTGTGTGTTAGTGTGGGTTTTCATAGAATTTATGGGAGCCTATACCTTGACCAAGGCCCTGATCAAAAGTAGTGCACTATATAGGGAATAGGGTGCCATTTGAGATGCAGGCCAGGTCTGATGGCTGGCTGGTGCATTCCTCTCCTCCTTGTCTCTATGGTAACCAGTGGATTACTGAATGACTATTGGCCACATCATCACATCAAGCAAGCGTGGGCTGAACAGCAATGATGCACACAGTGCCATACTGTAGAATCAATAAGGACACTCATTCACAGTGTCTGAATATGAGATGACCCATATACTGTACTGATTGGGCACAGACCTCAATTCAACATCTATTCTACATTGGTTCGACATAATTTTATTGAAATGATGTGGAAACAACGTTGGTTCAACAAGTGTGTGCCCAGCCGGTAGCCTTACATGACAGCTTTGCTGTGGGCGGATATAGGCCACATGAAGCACATTAAGTTTCTCAAAGCTTCTTTATCTATCATACTGACATACAGTGCATTTGGAAAGTATTCAGACCGCTTTACTTTTTACACATTTTGATAAGTTACAGACTTATTCTAAAATGGATTAAATATTTTTTTTAACTAATCAATCTACACACAATACCCCATAATGACAAAGCAAAAACAGGTTTTTAAAAATGTTTGCAAATGTACTACAAATAAAAAACAGAAATACCTCATCGACATCAGACCCGTTGCTATGAGACTCGAAATTGAGCTCAGGTGCATCCTGTTTTCATTGATCATCCTTGAGATGTTTGTACAACTTGATTGGAGTCCACCTGTGGTAAATTCAATTGATTGGACATGATTTGGAAAGGCACACCCCTGTCTATATAAGGTCCCACAACTGACAGTGCATGTCAGAACAAAAACCAAGCCATGAGGTGGAAGGAATTGTCCGCAGAGCTCCGAGACAGGATTGTGTCGAGGCACAGATCTGGGGAAGGGTACCAAAAACTTTCTGCAGCATTGAAGGTTCCCAAGAACCCAGTGGCCTCCATCATTCTTAAATGGAAGAAGTTTGGAACCATAAAGACTCTTCCTAGAGCTGACCGGCCGGCCAAACTGAGCAATCGGGGGAGAAGTGCCTTGGTTGGGGAGGTGAGCAAGAACCTGATGGTCACTCTGACTGACACAGTTCCACAGTTCCTCTGAGAAGATGGGAGAATCTTCCAGAAGGACAACCATCTCTGCAGCACTCCACCAATCAGGCCTTTATGGTAGAGTGGCCAGACGGAAGCCATTCTTCAGTAAAAGGCAAATGACAGCCCGTTTGGAGTGTGCCAAAAGGCACCTAAAGGACTCTCAGACCATGAGAAACAAGATTCTCTGGTCTGATGAAACCAAGATTGAACTCTTTGGCCTGAATGCCAAGCGTCCCTTCTGGAGGAAACCTGGCGCCATCCCTACGGGGAAACATGGTGGTGGCAGCATCATGCTGTGGGGATGTTTTTCAGCGACAGGAAGACTAGTCAGGGTCGAGGGAAAGATGAATGGAGCAAAGTACAGAGCAATCCTTGATGAAAACCTGCTTCAGAGCGCTCAGGACCTCAGACTGGGGCGAAGGTTCAACTTCCAACAGAACAACAACCCTTAGCACACATCCAAGACAACACAGGATTGGCTTCGGGACAAGTCTCTGAATGTCCTTGAGTGGCCCAGCCAGAACCCGGACTTGAACCCGATCAAACATCTCTGGAGAGACCTGAAAATAGCTGTGCAGACACACTCCCCATCGAACCTGACAGAGCTTGAGAGGATCTGCAGAGAAGAATGGGATGAACTCCCCAAATACAGCTGTGCCAAAACTTGTAGTGTCATACCCAAGAAGACTCAGGCTGTAATCGCTGCCAAAGGTGCTTCAGGAAAGAACTGAGTAAAGGGTCTGAATACTTATGTAAATGTGATATTGCAGTTTTTATTTTTAATACATTTGCAAAAATGTCTAAAAACCTGTTATGTTGTATTGTGCGTAGATTGTTGAGGGGGAAAAAAACGATTTCATCAATTTTAGAAGAAGGCTGTAACGTAACAAAATGTGGAAAAAGTCAAAGGGTCTGAATATTTTCCAAATGCACTGTATGTTATCTGTAAAGGATACCTAACACATGATGCAGAATGTCATTGAAGTGGTGCTGAAGGATTTCTTGGTGGTTCCGTCTGTTTTCGCCATCAACCAACTCCTCTCTGTGTTCATATCAACATTGATTTCTGAGAGAAATGGCCTGAGAGAGAATTTCAAGTCCACATGATCTACACTTCCGTAAATTCCCTTGACGTTTTACATTTTTACATTTTAGTCATTTAGCAGACGCTCTTATCCAGAGCGACTTACAGTAGTGAATGCATACAACAGTAGTGACTTAAAGTGTTTGATCTCGTGTTATGTGTTACGTGTGGATCATCTGGACCAACTACTGAGGAAGTCAACGGAACCTTTCCTTTGTTTCTGCAACTACATCCCCTTAACAAGCAACGTTTGACATATGTTCTACTCTCTTGTGGCTTTGAGCCAGTGACTGTCATCAAGGAGTGACATTTCTATACACTAATAGTGTTCTTCAGTCCCTCTAGTTATGTCTATATTATGTGAGTGCATTTTATCTCCTAATTACCAACATTATTTCCATCGGCAACTAGCTGTTAATACTGTAGCGATCCTCGTTATATGATCCATGTTGCAATTCCCACCAAGTGGGTTAACTCTATTGGTGTGATGCGTAGGGTGTTTGCCTTTCATGCCGGCAACCTCACCTTCCTGTCCGCCGTTTGCTACAATACTGTCGTTTGATCAACACTGTAATTAGACAAAGTAAGCTGCTCTCTAGATCTCTATTACATACACTGACACGGCATCAGACAGTGGTGATTAACAATGTTGTGCTGACCAATAATTGGTTCAAGTACACGCCTTTTAATATTCCTTCGAGCGTGGGATTATTTCCGACTAGCCATTTACACCTTGAAACATTTTCATTTTGTGTTCAAGGGTAAAAATAATCTGTACTTGAGCACGATGTCTATGAGTAGTCGAATCATTTATGTCATGTTTAGAAGGGTTTATGACCGTTGATACGATGGGAATATATGTTGTGTTTATTGACATCTTAAAACGGAAGTTGATTTGCTAGAGGTGATTGTGGTTAGAGGTATGACCGAAATGCAAAGTTCAACCTCGTGGAAACTAAAGTGGAACGGCGAACATGAAGGATTATGTGCTATTTATTTTCTTCTCACTTACTTTAACTACACTCCTAATCTGTCAAACAAGATTCTACCTGTATGTAGCTGCAGTCGACAAGCTACGGTGTAGGACACCACTCAGCTGCAGCTATATGCAGGGATCTTAATCCATTTTAGCCCAGCTTACAGGGAACGGGTTGAGGTAGGAGATCACACTGTGGGTGGCAGAACATGTAATTGTGTATGGTGGTTTATACGACACAGGTTCATGTTGTTTCCTTATGAGAAAGATGGCAGACATTCTTTTTTTTGGGGGGGGGGGGGGGGGTTTCTCAAACTCCCTCTGCTGAAAATGCATGATTACAAACACTTTCAGAAATGAAACAATGCATAAACAAGAATAGTGATCATTAAATAAAATAGCACACGTTTAACTTTGCTCGGGTAATTGCGTCCCACCTAGAGTATCTAGTCGTTTACGTTAGTAGACGACTGGCAGAGCAGAGGACACACGGGGAAGAGGCATCTTTCTTGATGAGAAAGAATCACACGTAGGCCTTTGGCAGCCCTATCTTTTCAAAATGCTTATGTCATCCAAAAGAGATGTAGCAACCGTTTACCGTATATTACATTTAAGCATCAAAGTACAGTATACCAGTAGCTTGATTTCATCTACACTTTGACTTGCAAAATCTCAAAGGAATGAAGAACTGGGTTAACAGTCAAATAATCATCTTGTCTCTCCCTCTTCTCCTCTGAGGCAGTTATATATAGATAGCTGGTAGGTGTGCTGTGTGACTGAACTCAATAATACCTCACCCTGGCTGGGAGTTAGTTAGTCACTGACTGGATCACTTCAACACAACAGGCATAGCACAATGACTCAAGCCTCGGGATAACACCTCCTCGCAGACAGAGTACTGAGGTACTTAGAGTAATCAAATGTTGAAGAGCATCTGAAAAATTTGAATGGGTTTACCATGAAATCAATGGCACGAATGAGCAGGTAGTGGATAGACATTCTGCCCATTTCTAAACTTTTCAGTTTCTAAAGTTTTTGGGAAACTTTTAAGTTGAGCCTGGTTGAGCAAGGGACAAAAATGAAGAATTCATGTTAAAATGTCATTTCTGGCCAACAGCAAATAGACAGTGACAATGTCCCATAAATAGATTGTGCAGGGAGGGATAAAGGAAATGCAGGCATATGAAGATTATTCCTAATATTCTCAGTTAGTGTGTTGATCCTGTTGTGTACCTGTTCTTGTTTGCTGTACTTTCTCATTCGCACCATGTAAACCCTGATCAGGGAAAACAATTCCGCACCCACCTGTGTGTTATGTAAGCAGAGGGATGCTGGATTCTAGCACAGAAAATGTGGAGATTAACTCCAACGTAGACTGTCTATCTTAAGAACACAATACTGTTGCAACTCACCTAGGTGAATTTCCAATACAAATGTCTAAGCCCCAAAGGT
This sequence comes from Salmo trutta, assembly GCF_901001165.1. Lineage (NCBI taxonomy): Eukaryota > Metazoa > Chordata > Actinopteri > Salmoniformes > Salmonidae > Salmo > Salmo trutta. Next base: position 11,083,639 of record NC_042980.1, read on the forward strand.
CTAGCCAGGTCAATGTACTAAATGTACATTACCAGTCACAGGAGGTTGGTGGCACCTTAATTGGGGAGGACGGGCTCGTGGTAATGGCTGAAGCGGAAAAAGTGGAATGGTATCAAATACATCAAACACGTTTGATGCCATTCCATTTGCTCCGTTCCAGCCATTATGAGCCATCAGCAGCCTCCACTGGTACCAATACAAATTATTCAAATGGCGCCGGAAAAGAAAGCAGACGATTGTGTTTTTTTGTTTGTTTATTTGCGTTGTTTGTAACTTATTTTTTTACTTATTTTGTACATAATGTTGCCACTACCGTCTCTTATGACCGAAAATAACTTCTAGACATCAGGACTGCGATTACTCACCACGGACTGGCAGAATCCTTTTTTCCTTTAACGAGTCTGACGAGCCTGACGCGAACGATATACTGCTTTCTCGGGAACAGGCCCATATCCCTGTGATTTGCATGAAGAGGAGGCGGAGAAAAAGGGGCCAGAGAGCGGGCTGCCCTCTGAGAATTCGTAGGCGATTGAATAAACCCCCACTTCCTTCCATTCTGCTAGCAAATGTGCAGTCTTTGGAGAATAAAATAGATGACCTACGCACAAGATTAAACTACCAACGGGACATTAAAAACTGTAATATCTTATGCTTCACGGAGTTGTGGCTGAACGACGACACTATCAACACACAGCTGCCTGGTTATAAGCTGTACCGGCCGGATAGAACAGCAACGTCTGGTAAGACAAGGGGCGGCGGACTATGTACTTTTGTAAATAACAGCTGGTGCACAATATCTAAGGAAGGATATCTAAGAGTATCTCATGATAAGCTGTAGACGACACTATTTTTTGTAGCTGTTTACACACCACCACAGTCAGAGGCTGGCACTAAGACAGCATTGAATAAGCTGTATAAGGTCATAAGCAAACAAGAAAACGCACACCCAGAGGCGGCGCTCCTAGTAGCCAGGGACTTTAATGCAGGGAAACTTAAAGTCATTTTACCAAATTTCTACCAGCATGTTAAATGTGCAACCAGAGGGAAAACAACTCTAGACCACCTTTACTCCACACACAGAGACACATACAAAGCTCTCCCTCTCCCTCCATCTGACAAATCTGACCATAATTCTATCCCCCTGATTCCTGCTTACAAACAAAAATTCAAGCAGGAAGCACCAGTGACTAGATCAATAAAAAAGTGGTCAGATGAAGCACATGCTAAGTTACAGGACTTTTTTCCTAGCACAGACTGGAATTTGTTCTGGGATTCCTCCAATGGCATTGAGGAGTACACCACATCAGTCATTGGCTACATCAATAAGTGCATCGATGACATCGTCGCCACAGTGACTGTACGTACATACCCCAACCAGAAGCTATGGATTACAAGCAACATCCGCACTGAGCTAAAGGCTAGAGCTGCCGCTTTCAAGGTGCGGGACTCTAACCAGGAAGCTTATAAGAAATCCCGCTATGCCCTCCGACGAACCATCAAACAGGCAAAGCGTCAATACAGGACTAAGATTGAATCGTACTACACCGGCTCTGACGCTCGCCGGATGTGACAGGGCTTGCAAACCATTACAGACTACAAAGGGAAGCACAGCCGAGAGCTGCCCAGTGACACGAGCCAACCAGACGAGCTAAACTACTTCTATGCTCACTTTGAGGCAAATAACACTGAAACAGGCATGAGAGCACCAGCAGTTCCAGAAGACTGTGTGATCACACTCTCCGCAGCCGACGTGAGTAAGACCTTTAAACAAGTCAACATTCACAAGGCCACAGGGCCAGATGAATTACCAGGACGTGTCCTGCGAGTATGCGCTGACCAACTGGCAAGTGTCTTCACTGACATTTTCAACCTCTCCCTGTCCGAGTCTGTAATACCAACAGGTTTTAAGCAGACCATCATAGTGCCTGTGCCCATGAACACTAAGGTAACCTGCCTAAATGACTACCGACCTGTAGCACTCACGTCTGTAGCCATGAAGTGCTTTGAAAGGCTGGTCATGGCTCACATCAACACCATTATCCCAGAGACCCTAGACCCACTCCAATTTGCATATCATCCCAATAGATCCACAGATGATGCAATCTCTATTGCACTCCTCATTGCCCTTTCCCACCTGAACACCTATGTGAGAATGCTATTCATTGACTACAGCTCAGCGTTCAACACCATAGTGCCCTCAAAGCTCATCAATAAGCTAAGGACCCTGGGACTAAACACCTCCCTCTGCAACTGGATCTTAGACTTACTGACGGCCGCCCCCAGGTGGTAAGTGTAGGTAACAACACATCCACCACTCTGATCCTCAACACAGGGGCCCCTCAGGGGTGCGTGCTCAGTCCCCTTCTGTACTCCCTGTTCACTCATGACTGCACAGCCAGGCATGACTCCAACACCATCATTAAGTTTGCCAATGACACAACAGTGGTAGGCCTGATCACCGACAATGACGAGACAGCCTATAGGGAGGAGGTCAGAGACCTGGCCGTGTGGTGCCAGGACAAAAACCTCTCCCTCAACGTGATCAAGACAAAGGAGATGATTGTGGACTACAGGAAAAAGAGGACCGAGCACACCCCCATTCTCATTGACGGGGCTGTAGTGAAACAGGTTGAGAGCTTCAAGTTCCTTGGTGTCCACATCACCAACAAACTAACATGGTCTAAGCACATTAAGACAGTCATGAAGAGGGCACGACAAAACCTATTCCCCCTCAGGAGACTTTTGGAATGGGTCCTCAGATCCTCAAAAGGTTCTATAGCTGCACCATCGATAGCATCCTGACTGGTTGCATCACTGCCTAGTACGGCAACTGCTTGGCCTCCGACCGCAAGGCACTACAGAGGGTAGTGCGAACACCCCAGTACATCACTGGGGCCAAGCTTCCTGCCATCCAGGACCTCTATACCAGGCAGTGTCTGAGGAAGGCCCTAAAAATTGTCAAAGACACCAGCCACCCTAGTCATAGACTGTTCTCTCTTCTACCGCATGGTAAGCGGTACCGGAGCACCAAGTCTAGGTCCAAGAGGCTTCTAAACAGCTTCTACTCCAAAGCCATAAGACTCCTGAACACCTAATCAAATGGCTACCCAGACTATTTGCATTGCCCTCCTCTTTTACGCTGCTGCTACTATCTGTTATTATCTATGCATAGTCACTTTAATAACTCTACCTACATGTACATATTACCTCAATTACCTCTACTAACCGGTGCCCCCGGTAACCCCTGTATATTGTCTCGCTATTGTTATTTTACTGCTGCTCTTTAATTACTTGTTGCTTTTATTTCTTATTCTTATCTGTATTTTCTTTAAACTGCATTGTTGGTTAGGGGCTCGTAAGTAAGCATTTCACTGTAAGGTCTACACCTGTTGTATTCGGCGCATGTGACTAATACAATTTGATTTGGTTTGAAACGTATGATACAATACGATGGTACGCAGAATCAATGGGCTGCTGCACATAACAGTGGTTTCTTTATGCGGTAGTGTAAACAGGGCTCTAAAGTGCAACCAATTTGGTCGCATTTGCAATTAAATATTTTTTATAATTTGGGAGCACTGAGCAACTATGATTGTTTTGTTGTTGCAGATAATAATAATTGGAATGAAAAGGCTACTCCATACCGTTGTTTCTGAGTGCCCTAGAGTGCAAATTTGTTAACGTCATGGTGGCACCATTACTACATCAAAAGCGGCTTTCTTGTTTACCAACTAGGTCAAAAGATTTTCATTTTACCTTCATAAACCATGTCGTGGGCCATTCTAAAACTACTCGTGCGTCGTTAACCATTTGTTGAAATTTTGTTCAGTCATGTTACCTAATTGGCTAGCTAGCTAACAACCTGGTACCTTTACCAGTAGGCTATATCCAAACATTTGAGGTCACAGACAGAAAGGAAAAGGGATACCTTCTTCAGGAGATCAATGATCATAGCGTTAATGAGTGAAGACATCTTTTGCATGTTATAGTGACAAACCTGAAGTTTTTAAAGAGACAGTGTACAATTTCCAATGTAACGCATCTCAATAGGAAAATGGTGCTTTTACACAACGAAGAAACCTTATATTCCGCAAATGACTTTCAATGGCAGGTGTTCCTATCAACATTTTAGCTTTTATAATAAACGAATGTATTCAGTGTTACCTATTAGTTTCTTGTGCACAACATGTGCTTCAAAAGTAGCTCAAATTCATGTAGGCCCATAGGCAGTATCTCAATCGATTTAAAAAACATGTTTTCTGGTGCTCCTAAATTTCATGTGGTAATCCTAACTTTTTTAAGTTGGGGGCACCAGTTTTACCAATGAAACATTTTCATTTAGAGCCCTGAGTGTACATATTTTGGTAGTTTTAAACAGTTTAGATCAGCAACCGTCTTGCTTGCGATCCGTTCTTCTTTTCATCCTTTGAAAGTGCGTTTCATAATACGTCTTGATAGGGAAACTTATTTTAAGTAGGCTGCCTATAGTGTGAGAACAGGAAGAGAGAGAAACTGAGATCATGTCTTTGCCTCTTGTTGGCAATGTGCGGACAGAGGGAGGCGAGGCAGGGGATTTGAAATGCGTCTGGTGTCTCGAGCGCTGCCTGCCTGCCTGCCTGCCTGTCTGCCATCAATAGATGACGGGGTCCCTGGTGGCTTTATTGATATGCAGGTCACACACACACTGCTGTGTTCTTATCAGCCTCCTCACAATATGCAACCACGGAGGAGGCATTCTCTACCTATGACATCAAATTAGCTCCACAGACAGAGAGTGGTGAACGGTTGTTCCTCTGGCTCTCAAACCACTTGCCTGACAACACTGCATGTCTGAATGTAGGTTAAGGTTTAGGTTACATAAGAGCTTACCACAAGTAATCCTTTACCAGATAGATACAGGCAATCTGACATGGATGGGTGCATGTATACCATCAATTTAGATTTTTTTTAATTCACTGCTGTGTTTGTAGACTATTCATCTAGGCTAACTGGGATTAGGAATACAGCATTTTCTGTTGTTTGAATATTGTTTTTTCTTTTGTAGGATTTTTTTTTTTTTTTACATAAATAATTGTATTTCATTTCTGCCTACTGAGTAGACTTTCTGTGTGTTCTAAATTGCATTCTATTCCCTTCATAGTGCACCACGTTCGACTTTTGTGTGTCCCAAATGGCATCCAATTCCTCATATAGTGCACTACGTGGGCCAGGTCAAAAGTAGTGGACTATGTTGGAAATAGGGTACCATTTGAAAAGGAGGCAATCCCCCTGGTTAATGAGGCTGTTGTTTTTTAGACTGGAGTGGGCTGGGGGTCTGTATAGTAAGCCTATGTCCCAATGTAGTGCACTACTTTTGACCAGGACCCATAGAGCTCTGGTCAATAATAGTGCCATATATAGGTATTAGGGTGCCTTTTGGGACACAACCTAAGTATGAGATGTCATCCACAGCAATGAAGCTGAAAACAAATTTAAACTAGGACAAAACGTTTCTCCATCAAAACAGAATAGCACATGGAACAGCGGCTCATGTTTTTTAAATGTAGATGAACCAATTGCCCATCATATCCTTATAGGACACATCACTGCACTCTATACTCCTCTGGAAACTTCTCATCGTTGTATACCGGTTGCAAGACCCACTGGTTGATGCTTATTTATAAAACCCTCTTGGGCCTCACTCGCCCCCTATCTGAGATATCTACTGCAGCCCTCATCCTCCACATACAACACCCGTTCTGCCTGTCACATTGTGTTAAAGGTCCCGAAAGCACACACATCCCTGGGTCGCTCGTCTTTTCATTTCGCTGCAGCTAGTGACTGGAACGAGCTGCAACAAACACTCAAACTGGACAGTTTTATCTCCATCTCTTCATTCAAAGACTCAATCACGGACACTCTTACTGACAGTTGTGGCTGCTTTGCGTTATGTATTGTTGTCTCTACCTTCTTGCCCTTTGTGCTGTTGTCTGTGCCCAATAATGTTTGTACCATGTTTTGTGCTGCTACCATGTTGTGCTGCTGCCATGTTGTGTTGCTCCCATGCTGTGTTGTCATGTTGTGTTGGTACCATGTTGTGTTGTCATGTGTGGCTGCCATGCTGTGTTGTTGTCTTAGGTCTGTCTTAGGTAGCCTAGTGGTTAGAGCGAAAGGTTGCTGGATCGAATCTGTCGTTCTGCCCCTGAACAAGGCAGTTAACCCACTGTTCCCCAGTTGGCCGTCATTGTAAATAACAATTTGTTCTTAACTGACTTGGCTAGTTAAATAAAGGTTAAATAAAATTAAAAATGAATCATGCAAACAGTACACCTGTTATATGCAGAGACGTAGCGCCCCCGTGTGGCTGGAAACAATGTAGGCCTTATCTACAATATGTTATCAGATCATCAACCCACACTGAAAGAGAAAAATGTATTGCGCACTTGAACAAAAATGATCTGCAAATTCTGAGGATGATGATGGTTTTATACAACATGGTTGTATGTTTTCATACTTTATGTGATAATTCGGAAAAATTAAATGTAGGCCTATATAAAATAACATCACGCAATTTCATGCATGATATCAACTGGCATTTTTAGCCTACAATTTCAAAGAAATAACTTTGAAAAGGTTTAAAATTATAATTAAATAATCTATTGCTTTTTTTAATGCATAAAATGTTCAAATAAAACGTATAAAAGGAAAAAACAAACGTGGTTGTTGTCAAAACTAAAGGAGATACCTGCACTGTATCGTAGACTGCCTGTGTATGTCTAAAGTAGGCTTAAAGGCCCAGTGCAGTAAAAAACGTGATTTCATGTGTTTTATACATACACACATTAACTGGCTTTCCTAGTTAAATAAAGGTTAAAATAAAAATAAATACATTCCTATTGGTCTATTAACTAATTTAGCGAATATATATATATATATATATATATATATTTTATTTAAAAAAATAATAATAATATATATTTTTTTTATTTTTTATTTTATTTTATTTTTATTTTTTTTTAGATATATTTTTTATATATTCTACACTATGAGGTTGGAATGTTACTGTTAAATTGTGAAAATTAGGATAATGCCCTTTTAGTGTAAAAGCTGTTTGAAAAGACCGCCTGAAATTTCAGCCTGTTTGGTAGGATGGAGTTTTGGCCTACCTTGTGACATCACCAGACGCTATTTGAGTTAATCGACCAATAGGAATGTAGTTATTTTAATTTTAACCTTTATTTAACTAGGCAAGCCAGTTAAGAACAAATTCTTATTTACAATAACGGCCAAACCCGGGCGACGCTGGGCCAATTGTGCGCCGCCCTATGGGACTCCCAATCACAGCCGGTTGTGATACAGCCTGGAATCAAACCAGGGTCTGCAATGAAAGAGAGTTCAAAACCTCTCTGCCAATAAAAGAAAATGTTCTGTTTTCCCCTCCCCACTCAGACCACTTCCAGACAGTGCTAACAAAATTCTTGCTTGAGAAATTGCTCATTGCTATTTTTTTCTTTTTGACCATTTTAATTGATAACAAAGACAGTAAGGTACTTAATAGTTACCCAGAAATGATTTGATATTGAGATAAATACGTCTGCATTGGAACTTTAAAATAACGAAGGCTATTTAAAGTGGGAGTCATCAGGGAATATATTGGCGACGACATGTCTTTATCTCCATAATGTTTTTAAATCGGCACTAATAATCCTACTTTAAAATTAGTGCACTGCAAGCCTATCTGAGATCAATTCAGTATTTATATGTTTAATTTATAGCCACATGATGGCGCTAAAAGCCCAGGCAATTTCAGAGGTGTAGGCACCAGTGTCCTGTCGAATCAAAGACAACAAAAAATTGTCAAGAAAAGGGTTCTTAATCTGCATTTAGTCTAAAATACATAGCCTATCTGAAAACGCATGTTATTACATTTGAAACATTCCACAAAATGTTTAATGAATTGCGCCTTGGCATATTCAGTTAGGAATAAGACAATGTCTTTGGTTCACAAGATAACATTTCGAAAGGAAAAATCGTAATTAGGCCTAATCCAAAAAGGCACGCCTTAAACTACATCAGTCATCGAGAATTCTGATTAGGCCTCATTGGTGGATTAATAGTAGTTAATTGTAGTGGTTATTGATATTATTCAGGTTGTTGATGTTGTTGACACAGTTGATGTGCGAAGCGGACACAGCACCAAATGGTCCCGGGGGTTGGAGGTTGTGACTGTGGTAGAGAGTGGCTGGCGAACCCGGCCAATAGGAGAATCCGGACGGACCAACGCCTGGACCAACAAGGCTTAGCTTGGAAATCCCTGAAAAGGGAATAGGGGCAAAATTACTCTGGAATTTATAAAGCGCTTGCTCTGTTGTTGAGGGTTGACACACCTGGGCCAAGCCGTGAAAGTCGAACTTGTAAGCATATCGCTTCCCATGGACCTTTGTCATGATGTTTTTGTCATAGTAGTAGCGCAATGCGCGGCTGAGTTTGTCATAATTCATGTTGGGCTTGCTTTTGCGCTCGCCCCATCGCCGGGCCACCTCATCTGGGTCAATTAGCTTGAATTCTCCGTTCGTCCCTTCCCAGGTAATGCAGGACATGTTGGCGCTGTCTGACAGGAGTTCGAGGAGAAACTGCCATAGTTGAATCTGTCCACTACCTATTCAAAATAACACATTATACAGATGTGTGAAGGGGGGAAAAAGGGGGAAATAAACATTTATTTGATAGGCAATCTGGAAAACAAATGTCACTTTGGTTTCCGAAAGAAATGGCCAATTACGCATAGAATAAACATGTTGATACACTATCCGTTGGACAACAATGTCGTCAATGTCTATGTCTTGCAGAAACCAAATCACGAAAGAAAAGTATTTGTCTAAAACGCATGCCTCTCGGACAAACAACACAATCATGAAGAAAACAAAGGGCTCATTGGGGTTCTTTCAGCTAAGTAATGATCTCTAATCAAATCAATAATAGTGTTCCTATGGACTCTAAAATATTCAAAGTAATCTATAATATATAAATGTAATACAAATGTTCTAAATGCGTACAGGGTTGGAATGCATATAATACATCAACATTTCAAAATGTTCTTACCTTTTTGCGCTCCTGTATTTATGGGACTCCAGGATCCGCTTTTGCTTTCTTTCAACAGATTTTCTGTTGGATCTGCAAAAGAAATAGAACGGTCATTAACACAAATAAATGTGTTAGTAAAAAAAAAGACGAGTATAAAATCTAATCTAAAATAAATATGAATTGCAAAGGTATATGTTTAAAACACAATTCACATTTGGATTATTCTATAGGCTGTAACTTTATTCCTTGTGGAAATACTTCCGTTCAGATTGAACATATTATAAAATCATTTAAAAGCTATGATTCTATCTTATAATCGAGTCTCTCTAACTAATGCTCCGTTTTCTCATATTTGTGGTTTCTTCGTCCAAGCTTCACAACCGAAGCCAGGAAACGCGTTCAGGAAAGAGGATATCCGATTTCCGACAAAAGAGGAGACGGGTTTTAAGATTGAAAAGGCAGAGAAAACGCTAGCTGGAAGCAGCATCACTACCCGAGGACAAAATACTATTTCCCCTCGTCTGAATATAAAGCAATGATATTGATAATTTCACGTACAAAAGCACTAACCTGAGAGATACATGTTAAACATAAGGTTTCCTCCGCAGTTCTGTCTCATTGTAGCTGTTGTTCAAGAAAGGGTTGGATTTCATTCGGGCAAAGATTTGTATTAAACTTTATCTTATAACTGTGATCTGGAATAAATGTGGGACAGATTGAAGTTTCCAGGCAACTGTCACAAACCCCATCTCTGAGACAATATTCAGACAGCAATTTCCTCTGGTGCATTGCTTTAATTAAAATAGCAATTTACCTCTGTCATCCCTCCCCGGTCTACACAATAAAAAGAAGCCGAGAGAAATTCGCTCTTATCAATCCACCATCAGGGTTTAATAAAGTTTCCGCGTTAAGATCAGAGTTTCTATGGAGAATTTAAGGGTATGACATGGAAGCCAGTTCAGATCCTCTCTCTTTTTCCGCCTCTTTACCTCTTCGCAAACACAAAGGCCTATTTCATGTTGGAAAAAAATATATTTACCTTAAAAACATGCCTCAATGCACCTGGGAAAACAAGAACATTTTATCCACGACCTTCTGTTTATAGGTATAAGGCTGTATACAATCGTCTTGTAATGAGGTTGTGGGTTTAAAACCATGTCTTATAGGCTATGATGTTTATCGATGTAAAGCCATGACAGAACAATTCACTATTAATTCAAAGCAATCCTTCCAAGACATTGTCCTCACAAATCCCCATCCACAAAATCCCACGAATAATAGCATAATAATAACAACAATAGGCCTAATAATAATAACAATAATAATAATGATAAACAATAATAATACAAAGACTTCCTGCCTCTATTGTAAGCCTAAGGACTATGAAGAAGATACATTGTGGGTAGATCAAATCAAATCACATTTTATTTGTCACATGCACCGAATACAACAGATGGAGACCTTACCGTGAAATGCTTACTTACAAGCCCTTAACTACCAATGCAGTTCAAGAAATAGAGTTAAGAAAATATTTACAGAATAAACTCAATTAAAAAAGAAAATAACAAAAATGAACATCAGCAACACAAGGAAATGACATAACAATAACGAGGGGGTACGGGTACAGAGTCAATGTGCGGGTATACATGTGCAGGGGTACATAACATTATTGAGATTAGCTGTGAAAGTATTCCGTGAGTAAGTGCATTAAAAAGGCAATGACAGTCAAACAGTATTTAAGGCAAAAAACGTTATTAGTTGGCATATACCATGGACATGCGAAATGTACAGCAAATTGTATATTTTGCATATGCCTGCATTCTAAAAGGTTTTCCACTGCTTACACTAACTCAGTAGTAGGCCTTTTGGGATTTCTAATCACAACACATGGCAATAATTAAACAGACATAATAAACGTTACATGTTCGATCACAATACACATTATGGGTCGAGTCCAAACTTGATAATGCCTATCTTACGCGTGCATAATTGCATTTTGCGTAAATCCTTATGCATTAATTCAAATGAAATATTTTGACGAAAATTCCTTTACAGTTGCCCGCGCGGAGGTCAAGTTATGATTCGTTTCCCGGTAGGGCGATAACAGGAGCAAACGATATGAGACCTGAGAGCAGGCCTATATATGCGACTGCTAAGCAAGGCTAGGCCTATATGACTCTTGGAGTCGGCTATCACTCCACATCCCCGCCACGCCACTCCCTCTCCACCAGTTATGCCGCTGCCGCTGTGTTCTGAAGAGTGGTCTCTGGCGTCCCAGACTTGCTTTAGCTGCCTGAGTCTTTAAACAGGTCGCAGGCAACTTAAAACAAGCCTCGAATGCTAGGTCATTTCTGAAAGATTTGAATGAAATATTATTGGCCCATTCTGGCTTCTATAGGCTACTAGAAGTTCTGGTTTAAGTTTTGGTGTCCTCTATAGTTTTTGCCGTTTCACCTTAACATTTGCCCATTATTAAAACAAAGGATATAAAACAGTTCAGGTCGAATCATAATTTGACACCTGCGTGGGTAAATCGGAATAACGTCAACGGTTGTAACGGGAGTTACGCACGCAAATCTCAAATTAGGATTTCAACCTTCAATAACACTCAATATTAGGCGTACTGACTGTAACATAATCCCATAGAAATACATTTAGAAGTCTGTATAGCTGATCACAAAATGAGCACATCCTATTTTTGCTAATATTAGACCAATGGGGAGTATCCAAGTGTCTTACCTCCTGCATTTCAAATACTTCCCAACTGGTTCACAGGCACAGAGAGTGTTAGGCTTCCTAAAAACTGTTACCTTCTCTTATTGTTGGACTGACCTTTTATTTAGGATTTGAAACACCAACCAACAGTGGCCTACCCTATTCTCCTCACCACCCGAAACGCCTGACCAGCTCCTTTTCGCTGTGCAGCCGTTTTAATCAGTCTGAACAGAAATGTGTATTTGAGAAAGGTGTGTGTATAGTTGAACATTTATTAAAAGATCCTGGACTGGGTGTGGTACTCTGTGAGACGACTTGGCAAACAGAGGATTCAAAGCAACGGATTCAAAGCAGGATGTAACAAGTGCTGCTTGAAAAGTGATCCTGTTCAAGAAAACATGTATATATTATCCAACCACAACGTGGCAGACTTATTAGCAGCATCATGCAATGGCAGTCTCAACGATACATAATAGGCCTATACCTATTTCTATAGTTTATTTGTTGGTAAATTAGTTTGTCATGGCCATAGTAACTAGTAACACTGGCAGGTCAGCACCTTGGACAGCTCACATGGTCTGGCAGCATGTTGTCTCGCCTTGGGCCAGGTTCAGAGAGTAGCAAGTCATTTCAGAGTAGGCTTTAGACTAGAGACATAAGCTCTGCCTTCCAGGGCCGTACATTTACAGTTGAGAGTTAGAATAGTAGAATACACAAAGTGCAATTTCGAAACTTGGTTTTTGCATTAGCAGTTTCTCTCTTGTTATGCCTCACTGACAGTCACTCAATTAGCATATGCCAGTTGAAACATTTTTGGATTGGTAAATTAGTCTAGTTAGTCTAGCCACCTATCTAAACTTGCATGCCAAATTACTGACCAGGAATGCAGGGCACGTGCCCAGGGCCCCTTACCTCCAGGGAGACCCCTACTTATTTTGTTAGTCACTCTCACTCAGATTTCATATTAACATGGCATGGCGAAATGTGTAGAATGTCAGGAAATTGTCTTTAAAACTGCAAAAATGTCTCCATCCCATGTCAAATTGTGTAGAATTGCAGGAAATTACCTGCAAAACTGCAACAAGAAAAAAGTTCTGTAAAGCAAATGTATTTGTTAACCTTTCGTTAATAAAATACCTTTTCTGCTAACAGATCCCTCTGTACATATTCAATTCCAGTTTTTAATCCCTAATTGTATAGCCAATAGGCTATGTGTTTGTAGATCAACTGAGGTGAATGAACCTATAGCAACCAATATGATAATGGCTGTAGTAACATTTTCTTGTTTTTGCTCTTTTCCGGACCTCACTAAAACATGGCAATGGCCCTGCTGCCTTCGTTCATTGATATGTTTGTGGTTGAGTGCTACATACGTTGTTATTTCAAGGCATAAATACAGAAACAATGTAGATGTATTTTTTATTCTTTAAACATATTTTAAGGTATTTTAAAAGTTTTATTGACAGCTTTAGGATAGATACGCATTGTCTTACATCAGATAGCGCAACGATTCCACCAGCACTGATTGAGGGTTCACACTAGATGGGCCACCAGCGAAGACAAAATTGGCTATATCATAAAAATGTATGAAAAAAATGTCGCTTTCTGGTCTTAATTCAAGATTAGGGTTAGGCATAAGGTTAGTGTGGTTAAGTTTAAGGTTAAGTTAGGATTCAAATCAGATTTGAAGAAGAGAAATAGCTGGCTCAGATATTTGAGTGGTGAGACTAAGCAACCGAATGTAGACGAAAGTCGATGAGAGAAGTTGGGGAGATGTAAGTCAGACACTAATGTGGTTTTCCAACAGCAAGGCTCAGCTCAAGATGACAGTGTTGCCAGTGTTGCAAGAGTTGCATGTTCGAGCGGATCACTTTTGTCAAGTCATCGTTGGTCACCGCCTTCCAAAGTGTTGCATTATGGGGATAACAATTGTCAGACTTACACCTACATGACAACGGCATGGGATTCAAACTGTAGAACCCAGTTCCTACATTGGAATATAAACATTGATTTTATCAAACAAGGCTGCATTTTAAATCTGGGACCCTCAGGATGACAAATCAGAGCAAGATTAATGAATGTAAGTACATTATTTACCTTCAGAGGTGAATGTATCATACCAGTTGCCGTGATAAAAGTATTTTCCTATTTTCCTGTTGTTTGCAAATGTATTGAAAATTAAATACAGTAATATCACATTTACATAAGTATTCACACCCCTGCGTCAATACTTTATAAAAGCACATTTGGCAGCGATTACAGCTGTAAGTCTTTCTGGGTAAGTCTCTAAGAGCTTTCCACAACTGGATTGTGCAACATTTGCCCATTATTCAAAAATTGTTGTTGATCATTGCTAGACAGCCGCCCCTCAGGAACATACACTGTCTTCTTGGTAAGCAACTCCAGTGTAGATTTGGCCTTGTGTTTTAGGTTATTGTCCTGCTGAAAGCTGAATTCATCTCCCAGTCTCTGCTGGAAAGCAGACTGAGCCAGGTTTTCCTCTAGGATTTTGCTTGTGCTTAGCTCCATTCCAGTTTTTTTTATTCTGAAAGAATTCATAGTCTTTAACGATTACAAGCATACCCATAACATGATGCACCCACCACTATGCTTGAAAATATAGAGAGTGGTACTCAGTAATGTGTTGTATTGGATTTGCCCCAAACATAAGACTTTGTATTCTGGACAAAAAGTTCACTGCTTTGCCACATTATTTTGCAGTATTACTTCAGTGCCTTGTTGCAAACAGGATGCATGTTTAAGAATAGTTTTATTCTGTACAGGCTTCCTTCTTTTCACTCTGTCAATTAGATTAGCATTGTGGAGTAACTACAATGTTGTTGATCCATCCTCAATTTTCTCCTATCACAGCCATTAAACTCTGTAACTGTTTTAAAGTCACTATTAGCCTCATAGTGAAATCCCCGAGGGGTTTCCTTCCTCTCCGGCAACTGAGTTAGGAAGGATGCCTGTATCTTTGTAGTGACTGGGTGTATTGATACACCATCCAAAGTGTAATTAATAATGTCTGCTTTTTCTTTGCGAGGCATTGGAAAATCTCCCTGGTATTTTTGGTTGAATCTGTGTTTGAAATTCAGGGAATCTGAGGGGCCTTACAAATAATTGTATGTGTGAGGTACAGAGATGAGGTAGTCATTAAACAATAATGTTACACACTATTACTGCACACAGAGTGAGTCCATGCAACTTATTATGTGACTTGTTATGCAAATTTCCACTTCTGAACTTATTTAAGATTTCCATAACAACGGGGTTGAATACTTATTGACTGAAGACACTTCAACTTTTCATTTGAAAATTATTTGTAAACATTTCTAAAAACATAATTCCCACTTTGACATTATGGGGTATTGTGTGTAGGTTAGTGAGTGATTTGGGCTTGGAGACATGCTTATCAACATTATAAACATTTAAAAAACCGTTTATAAACAATGGCAACACTACCATGTTGCACTGAGCCTTGCTGTTGAAACAACTTTTGAGCAGAGTTGACCCTCTCGCTTCGTCTCTTCTTCTCTGACCTGACTGAAACAGGAACCATCTGTGCTACAGCGGATACAAATGAAAGGGAGCCTATTAGAGACCTCTCTAATCAATTAATTGTACACTATAGGAGGTTGGTGGCACCTTAATTCGGGAGGACGGGCACGTGTTAATGAGCTGGAGCTGAATAAGTGGTAAATTATCAACAACATTAAACACATGTTTTCCATGTGTTTGATGCCATTCCATTCGCTCAGTTCCAGCTATTATTGTGAGCCATCCTCCCCTCAGCAGCCTCCACTGTCACATGTTATGTTTTCAGTTTGTATGTGTGTGATATAGGGGTATAGAAACGTTTATTTAGAAATATATATTTTTTAAGGTCAGCACCTTGGAGTCTTGCTCTTGAAAAATCACCACTGTCTGACTTTTGGCTGTCGCAGATGCCCCTCCCCCGACTTCACTCAAGGACTCTCTCTTACAGACAGCTTCTTTAAAGGCGCCACATGTTCAATCGTCCGTCTGCATTTGGTAGTGCAGCATCTACGTTGATATGAGCTTCGCCGAGCAGCGCAGAGCTGTCGTGAAGGAAGTTGACAAGGACGTGAGTTTGTGTTTATACAGGACCTCCCGCCCGTACCTACCGTCAACCAATCATGTCATTGCGGAGCTACAGGAGCCCTCGGCATTGTTACACAATTTAAGAGCATTACATTTTTTTTTTAAAAGTCGAGCATTAATTGGCTGTTAGCCTTACTGCTCGAACACATCCAGCGGTCGTCGCACCCAATGGTCGTGTCACTCTGCTCAGACGTTGCTGCCGTATGCCAGATCTTACAATGTCTGGATAGGTATTTTACCTATCAGCTCAGCACACCGTATGTTATAGCAATCTGGTTCCCGACTTCACGGTCGATGACGTGGCGCGCAACCATTGGTTGATGGATGCAACATCTGAGCAGGGGAACACGACCAACGTTAGATACATAGATGGGGAGATAGAGTACAGGGATGTAGTAGAGAAAGTGAAGGGGAATTCGGAGAATGAAACCGCTGTCCCCAGGGGCATACTTGTGGCCTTTATTGTTGATTTCATTTCGTAAAATTGGATCGCTCTTTTGATTGATGCCACAGTAAACGGTAGTGGATCTATCGAATCCCCCAGTGAAGTCAATTTAGCTCCCAAACCCTCTTATGTTAGGCTTCATGGTAGGCAACTACACAACACAACAGGGTGGAAACAATAGTGATCTTGTGCTCATGTTTATTGGAAATATGATAACACCCGGACAGGAACAATATACATCATATCCTAACAGACAGGTGGTATTTACCCTGGGTTATGTATTGATGCAATGGTCATATCATAAAATGCCTTTGTGGTTTACTTCTGTTGGAGTATAGAAATAGCCACTTTGGCGATGGGTTGTTAAGAATCTACCACAGGCTGTTGAACAGATAGCTCTGTGTCCTGATCGAGAAAAGGCAGTACAACAAAAAAAAGCAAGGAATTGCCACAAGCACTGTTTCCGTAGTTTGAATAAAGCCTTTATTGCCTATTTTAATACATGGCATGGTCGGTACATGGTAGCCGCTGGAGGATAGGGTCAAGTGGACTTAGTGCTGGATTCTGCGGATAGACTGGACCTGGTTGGTGTGAGCCTGAGTGCTGTACTCGTTGTAGTGTCTGTACTCTCCCTGGTGTCTGTCTCTCTCCAGGATGTACTGGTAACCACGGTAACCGGGGAACTGATAGGCCACCCACCTGTAAAGAGAAGGGCATGTGTTAGTCAGTTGATCATTGTTCTCTCTATGACCAAAATACTGATGCGGCTGCTTTGTAGATAATATGTGCCACGATGCAGTCCTATGCTGTTATAAAATCTACAAAACCAATCGTCTTGGAAAGTAATGGGTGACTGAGGAACTTCATGTTATTATGTGGAGAAATTATGTCCTTGTCAATGTGTTACGAATCAATAGCCTGGGGCCCCACATTTTGGTTTTTGCCCTACCACTACACAGCTGATTCAAATAATCAAAGCTTGGAACGAGTTTGGGAAACCCTGCCCTAAAGTGTTTATGAAGGCATATCGGATGCTGAGATAATGGGATACTGGTAATCCCTGTAAATAGCCATGTTATTTTTCCTCCTTATTGTTATTCGTTATTCACTGTGTATTTATTCCTCGTGTAGCTATTCCTATTTTTAATTGACATTTTATCTTCAACTCTGCATTGTTGGAAAAGGACCTGTAAGTAAGCGTTTCACTGTTAGTCTACTCCTGTTGTTTTACGACGCATGTGACGAACACAACTTGATTGGATTTGAGACTCACGCTCCGGAGTTGACTTTAATTGAGGGAACCTCCTTGCTACACCAGCCCATAGCCTGTAGAGAGGGGTAGTCATCGCACATCTCGAACTTGCGTCCCTGGAAGTCTTCACACTCGTACAGAGTCACTTTACTGTCACTGTGGTTCTGTTGACAGAGATGAGAGCCTTGAATCGTTTCATATATGGTTTCATTAAAAAAAAAATTGGGGGGGGAATCAAAAACAGACGGATTTGAGAGTTGTGGTATGATGGTGTGATGATACGATACAAATACTAGAATCATGTGTGGATCTAGTAGCCTTCAATACAACATTAGTATTCCTGTGCTTCATTCCTAAATGTGCTTCAGATTGTAGTCTTTTTTTCCCTCTTGAAATGACACATTTCTGTGGGAGGAACTTACAGCGCACTTGATAGGTCTAAAGGAAAGCATGTGCTCGGTTCTGTAACTACTGTTTCCGCTCCAAGCCTCGTAACGGGGGTAGTCTCCCTTCTCAAGGATAAACTGCTGGCCCTGGAACTCAGGGTACTCATAACCCAACCAGCTAAAACGCAGGCGGGGAGAGAGAAAAAGAGAGAGGGAACGAGAACGAGAGAAAACAGAGCGTCAGGTTAGTTAACAAAAGTGCAACGCCCCATGGCAGCGAGATCTTTGTTGATTAGAGGACAAAGGGCCAAAGCAAACACCACATGCTGCGCATATGGACCATTATCAGATCATCAGTCAGCTGCTGCAACAGAACACTAGGCAGGCAGCTGGGACTCAATGGAGATTACATCTGTAGCCTGACTTTGACTGACTGTCAGAAACAAAACAACAAGCTACATTTCAGGCTAATAACTCACACCAATCGGTGATCTCTCCTAGTGTTCAGCTATAACATTTGGTCCATAACAATGTAAAAAAGCATGCAGAAATGAAATTGCAAAGAAATTTGCCAAAATCATCTAATCGAAAATAACAGTCATTATAAGATTCCATATTTTACAGTCAGACTGTCAAGTGTTAAGGGACATGATTATGATAATGAAATGTTGCATTGTCATACATTGTAGTATCACAACAAATGGAATTACACAGCTTTGATTTGAGGGCCGGTTCACAACAGTACAGTACAAATGCGATGTATAATATAATATTCAAGTATACATTAGCTTCTGAGAGGAACTAGGTCTAGAAATGAATGTTATATGGAATACATGTCTCACTTCTCACTCAAACACAACTAGAATCAATTACCTGAAAAACCTAAAAAACATTTGTTGACCGAACAAGCTCCGTGGGTCTAATGTAGTACTACTACTACTCTGTAGTAGTAATGTAGCACTACTACTACTCTGTCGTAGTAATGAAGTACTACTCTGCTAATAATGTGGTACGGATCCTCGGTTGTAGCCTAGTAGAGTAGAAATCCACTTACGGTCCGTTCTCGACCTTGATGGAGCGGATCTTGTGGAATCCCCTATCCATGATGTTCTGACACTCCAGCAGGAACTCACAACGCTTGCCCTGGAAGTTCTCCTCCTCCCAGACAGTGATCTTGAACTGGCCCATCTGCTCCATCTGCTGAGTGTTCATGGTTGCTATTTCCACCGTGGGGTTGCTCTCTACCAAACGGGGACAAGGAAGACCAGAGGTGAGGAAACTAGGCTAAAATGGAGTGCTTCACTGGGTGCTCTGGTTTCTCTACATGAAAGTGAACATTGATTCTGGAGCAAAGACCAAGAGCGTACTAACATTTTGTTTTTCTCAAAGGAGTTGAGCTCTCAGTTTGCACTGGGGAAATATCCGATACAAATATGAGATATATATCTCCCATATTGGATGTCATCAATCCCCTTTCTTGGTACACCAATGCACAGCAATCAGATGTTCACGTTCTACCTAGGTAGTGTGAATACTTACAGAGAGTACTGAGGTGGGACAGATCCAGAGTAACAATATCGAGTCCTAGGCCCCCACTTCTGTTTTTATACTACCAAGCCCCTCATTTAATGCCGCTTTCGTACAAGCCTTGCATACTCAGCAGCGGCAAACTGAATGCGCGCATTAGTCCACACCATTGTGGAGGCTCCCGAGGCCCATTGTGAGAGGCTTAGATCCACTGACTCATCAAAATGGCACCCAGGGACTGTGCCTGCCTGACGGACGGCCACAATAGCAACACACTGACACGACAGTTTAATTGGAAATGGGGGACTATGGCAGCATTCTGGGAGATTACCCCAGAGGTAGGTACAAGGGCACCAATGCTTCCCTCAGTCCACAAGTATGGCTGACTCTACCTCTACCCCTGCCTCTGCACAGCACCCACCCAACAAGGCATCACTGTCGTCTTTCATAGGATTCAACATGGGGAGACAGACAGATTTGCTGATCATTTATTCATATTCTTTAATGTTGGATGGTGTTTGTACTTCATGGGGTTGAAAAGAAAGCTTTTGAAGTGTATAACCTTTGTAATACCTGTTGTTTTTCCCAAGCTAAATCTATTCTGATATGAACTGAAAGAGATCACGAGAAAACATTCTGACGTGTTTCTAGCAGCACTCGTTTCTCAGTTGTTTACAGTGTTGTTTTTAATGTTCAGTGCTTGTCAGTTACTGAATTGTGAATTGGTCCGAATTGTTCCTGTGCCTCTGTGAGGCTTATGAATGCAAAGTGGAATGTGGATGAATGTGTATCATTTTTTAAAAAAAAGGCACTTTGATGTTGCAACTTTACTTTATGTTCTGGATTGTCAGTATAATAACACAAATGGAACCTAGTGATGGAAGTCAATTGGAATAGTACTTGTCTGTAGTGACATCTTGTGGCATAACAGTTCATTACAGTGACTGGTGATAATAGCCGTTTTTGTTTGAATGAAGATACATTCGACGTGAAGCAACATATCACAGAAACATATGGTCCGGTCAGGTTAGGTTATACTAGATATGCTTTTACATTAGCGATGTGGTGCCTGCTTTAGTCTTTCTTTGTGTCCCAAAAGACACCAATTCCTTATGTCTGACCAGAGCCCATATGGTGCACTACTTTTGACCAGCGCCCTGGACAAAGGTCGTGCACTATGTAGGGAACAGGGTGACATTTGGAATGCATCCCGATATTGTATTTGCTGCTGGAAGTGTACAAATGATCAGACTTCAGACTTGGATGGTTCCTCTGCCATGTGTTATTATTGTATTTACACCCTTTTTTGCTGTCTCTGTGTGTGGCCATACGTGTGCCTATATGCTTCATTGCTTGTGTGTACAGCGGTCCCTTTGAGTGGGCTGGTTCCATTGTTCTGTCTTACCTGTGTGGCCTTGTTTGGCTTGGGGCAGGTGGACAATGAGACACGGTGACAGAGCTCTAGTCGCCCAGCTGCTGGTCTTTGATCCCCCCATTGGATAGATTAGATTTGTCACCTCGTCAGCTGACGCCTCATTTCACTGGGAAATGTAGCTCTCCCTATTTGCATCTGACAATATAGGGCCTATAGTAGCCTACAGCTTCATAACTCAACACTCTACTTTGAATCTTTATCTTCTCTGCAGTGGTAGTACAGTAGGCTCGTTGATTCTTCTGAACTGGTTACATGGGTCTCTGAAAGAGGGATATTGCTCATTAAGTATGGAAATATCGTTTGTAGCATTTGTACATTTCTACATGGTCAGTATGTTGTGAAATATGAACTGATCAGATGCATTTTAGTCATTTTAGTCATTTAGCAGATGCTCTTATCCAGAGTGAATTACAGTTAGTGGATTCATTTTAAGATAGCTAGGTGGGACACCCACATATCACGGGGGGGGGGGGGTCAAGTGCAAGTGTTGGTTCAGGAAAGTTTATTTTGTGTTTTTGCTTTTTATTGTGCATTAGACTAGAGCAGTGTAGTTTGTGTTCATTTGTACAAATAACGGTTTTCTAAGAAATAACTTATTTGTGTCTGATAAAAACAGACGCAACACAAAGAAATGTCGGTAACTCTTTCCATGATACATACCCAGATAATGCCTACAAGTGCATTAGTAATGCCTTCTAATACACTTTCATACACTTATAGTGACTCACTATAAGATATCGTCATTGCTCATAAGTAGTTCTAACATCCTTCTAGTACATTGCTGTAATGCATTATAAGCCCAGAGACCA
Source organism: Salmo trutta (assembly GCF_901001165.1). Lineage (NCBI taxonomy): Eukaryota > Metazoa > Chordata > Actinopteri > Salmoniformes > Salmonidae > Salmo > Salmo trutta. Next base: position 11,105,396 of record NC_042980.1, read on the forward strand.
CACCTCAACAGGTTGAGTATTTTATTTAGCAATGTTAGCAATGTTTGCACTTCTGAGTAGCCTAACCTGCAAACAGCTGGCTGGGGTGCAGGCTGGACGAACCAGTCAGCCAGGCAGCAACTAGAGCAAACAACATTGTTTGAATATCCGTTTTTTTTTCATTTTTTCTCCCTCCCCGCATTTTCTCGTATCCGTTCATTGTATCTTACACTGTTTGGGAATAAACCATAGAGTGATAAGAGATGAACCAGGATAGAGACAACTTCATTTTTTTTTATACAATTTTCCCTCGCAATTTCTGTTTACATCAATACCCCTCCATGGGACAACATGCGTATGTGTGATAACTGTGTGGATTAAGTGAGGCAGACTGTTTCTCAGGATCCAGTTTCTCCATGGTAACAGAGCCAGCCAGCCCAGTCAGGGAGGTTGCATAAGCATTGATGTATCGTCAGGAAGTGATGCTGTTATTGCTCTGGAAAGCAGACATGTTGTTTTATCGTCACGCTCTGTTTTTATTCTCAAATTCATAGTTTCAAGTAGCCCTTCAAATGCTTTTTGTATTTATTTGATTTGTATTTATACAGGGAGGCAACATTGACACAGATCTCTTCAAGCAAACAACATACAAAAATGCAATGCATGTAGTGTTTAAGAGAAGTCTGCTAGTTACATATTTGAACCAAGTACACATCCATACATATCCTGAGATCACATGGTAAGTCAGGCTTATTTAACTTGGAGATGTCTGCTTTACATACACTACATGATACTCGTCGAACATCTCATTCCAAAATCATGGGCATTGACATGCAGTTGGTCCCCCCTTTGCTGCTACAACAGCCTTCACTTTTCTGGGAAGGCTTTCCACTAGATGTTGGAACATTGCTGCGGGGACTTGCTTCAATTCAGTCACAAGCGCATTAGTGAGGTCGGGCACTGATGTTGGGCAATTAGGCCTGGCTCACAGTCGGCGTTCCAATTCATCCCAAAGGTGTTCGATGGGGTGGAGGTCAGGGCTCTGTGCAGGCCAGTCATGTTTTGCCACACCGATCTCGACAAACCATTTCTGTATGGACCTCGCTTTGTGCATGTGGTTATTGTCATGCTGTAACAGGAAAGGGCCTTCCCCAAACTGTTGCCACAAAGTTGGAAGCACGGAATCGTCTAGAATGTCATTGTATACTGTACAGTTACGATTTCTCTTCACTGTAACTAATGGGCCTAGCCCCAACCATGAAAAACAGCCCCAGACCATTATTCCTCCTCCACCAAACTTTATAGTTGGCACTTTGCATTGGGGCAGGTAGCTTTCTCCTGGCATCCGCCAAACCCAGATTCGGCCATCGGACTGCCAGATGGTGAAGCGTGATTCATCACTCTAGAGAACGCGTTTCCACTGCTCCAGAATACAATGGCGGCTAACTTTACACCAGTTCAGCCGACGCTTGTCATTGCGCATGGTGATCTTAGGCTTGTGTGCGGCTGCTCAGCCATGGAAACCCATTTCATGAACCTCCCGACGAACAGTTCTTGTGCTGACGTTGTTTCCAGAGGCAGTTTGGAACTCGGTAGTGAGTGTTGCAACCGAAGACAGACGGTTTTTACGAGCTTCAGCATTCGGCGGTCCCGTTCTGTGAGCTTGTGTGGCCTACCACTTCGTGCCTGAGCCGTTGTTGCTCCTAGACGTTTCCACTTCACAATAAGCTCTTGCAGGGCAGAAATTTGAAGAACTGACTTGTTGGAAAGGTGCAGTGGTGATTTTAGCATGTAAATCTTGGTGGGACAAAAAAAAAACAATGTGGGATGTTTTCCAGCAAAGCCACTACACAACACAACACTAAACAATACATTAACTGCACTATAACAGTGACAAACGGTGCCCACAAACTGTTAGGGCCTACATAAAGCTGTCCCAACAGTAGAGTCCCATCAGCAGTCCCAACACCTTACCACTGCTACACCTGGCTATCAGCGGAGCCTTGTCTTGCAGCAAAACAGTTCATTCAGCCTCATTTACTGCCTTTAAAAAAAACATAGCTGATATGGCTGACTTGCTTAAACAAACGTAGTTTCTACTGACAATTGAGATGTACTGTGCTCACTTGAACAGGAAGGTGGCGTCCTTCGTGGGCAAATTTTGTCATCAAACTTTGTCATCAAAGTCTGTCATTCTTTGTATTTATGGTGCTTTCAAGACAACTGGGAATAAAAAAAAAATATGTTGAATCATGATGACATCAGTGTTCTTCAGGTCGTAGCTCTAGAAAGAGGCCAGAGTTCCCAATTTGCAATTCCGAGTTGGATGAAAATTCTAAATGTATTTTCCCACTTGTAGCTCGTTTTTCCCAAGTTCCCAGTTGTCTTGAACTCACTAAAGTCAGATTTTTCAGTTCAGAGTTAACAGTTGTTTTGAACGCGGTACAAATCATGCTTCATTGACAGCATTGCCAATGTTGTATGTTTATAGTTTTACACTAGGAAAAGAGACCCTTAATCTTAGACTTTGGATCACACAGCCACTGCCACGCCACTGAATAGCAGGCTAATGATTGCTTTGTAATGCTTGCAGTTAGCCACTGATTCCTTCCAAACCACTCATTGTTGAATCTGCGATTTCCAACTTGTGTAATGTTTATGTCCGATGGCCAATGAGCACCGATACGTTTAATCTATAATTTCTCTTCATTATTTCTCTTCATATAACAAGGATTAAAAAGGATTTTGCCAGTAAATTGTCAACTTGATTCATGATGATGACTGCTATCTAAGATTTTGAAAGTATGATGTTGACATGATCAGTCCAATCAAAGCTACTGTAGATATAACGTGATTTGACGTCATTTTATCTGTGGCCAATGACCTTAAGCCTCCTTGGATGGGCACTTCTAATGTAACTCTTTGGCAGCACCCAAGAGGCTAGAATTTTCGAGGTCTACCCTTAGACTTGGCGGTAGTGTCCCCATGAATGACAGAACACTGAGCCAATCACGGCACAACGCTCTATATTTTCTGCTGGCTTGCCCCATCACCACAGAAAGCACTGAGCTAGTCTGAAACACCTGCATTTTGGAGCTGCCTTACTCAAGAAAACAAAAAAGAGATCATGCTTGTATGAGGCTTTATTAACTAAATGATATATATATATTTTTCATTGTTTACAAACTGATATGTGACACGTATTAATGCCAAAATAACATGCAAAACAGGCAAGCCCAAAATATATATTTTTTATTTAAAAACAATTGTTGCAAAAAATGTGGGCCACCTGCCCTGAATGACTGGTCGCCACTGCAATATTGGCATCCTATGACGGTGCCACATTGAAAGCTACTGAGCTCTTCAGGAAGGCAATTCTACTGCAAACATTTGTCTATGGAGATTGCATGGCGGTGTGCTCGATTTTGAACACCTGTCAGCAACAGGTGTGGCTGAAATAGCCGAATCAACTCATTTGAAGGGGTGTCCACATACTTTTGTATCTATAGTGTGCCTGATCAGACACTGATTTCACCATGTGCAAATATTCAGTAGTAGCACCTTTCTTCAGAATCTTGCCTTGAGAAGACACAACTCATTAGTTGATAAGCGACACATACAACACACTTTTGTCTAACGTGAATCGGCAATTTCTCTTTTTGCTTTTTTGTTTGTTGTTAAACTAAACTCAGTTCCAGTAATGGCTATAAGGTTGTAAATGGACAGGTCTTGTTTTCTGCATCAATGTGAGTTGGTACCATTTGAATAGTCAGTGAGTAAGCAGACAAAGACCACCACCAAATGTTCTTCTCCCTGTGTGTGTTTTTTCCCCTCTCTGCTGCTATAGGAACTAATCCTCCTAAGGACCTGACAGCGCATGCAGGTGGCATCTGCTCTGTGAATGGCTCTGCGTCGGAGTGGACCACAACAGGCAGGCAGGTTTTACCCGAGGACAGCGAAAGGGTGCGTCCGTAATGGCAACCTATTCCCTATACAGGGTACCCATAGGGCTCTGGTCAAAAGTAGTACACTATATAGGGAATAGGATGCCATTTCAGACGCGTCCAGAGAGGTGCTGCAGTCCTGGGTTTTCTCCCTCCCTCCCTCCCTCCCTCCCTCTCACCATACCCCACCCCCATCTCTGTGCTCACTGCTCAGGTAAAGCCAGGCAGTTACAGGAGAAACAACTCCCAGGCATATACATATTCCATTAGCAACCCCTTTAGCTGTCAGTTGAAACAGCACACAGCCCACGGGGCAGCTCTTGTCTTCCACAGAGGCAGTAGGTAGCAGTCGAGCAGGCATCACAAATGCAATCATGCTTTTCTACAGACGCACACAAATGTCCAAGTGTTATGATAGCCACAGGTTGAAAGAATAATACTGGGGGGGGGGGGGGGGGGGAACTGATCTTATTTTATCATATACATAATTCTCTCAGAAGTATATAATAGGTTAAGAGAAGGTTGATTTTATAGCTGAAAAGTCAGGCTTAATTGAAACTCACTTTTTAGAACAATAGCCTATGTCGCATCTGTAAGAGAACCAGCCCAAACTTTTGTACGTTGCTGAGACAGGGCAAATAATAATTAGTCACGTTTATCCATAAAACAGAACAGATATTTAATGATAAACTACTGCATTATGAAAGTCTGAAAGATTGAAGACTTGCTTGAGACTAAGAAAAACGAAATGTTTGATATATTTCACATAGCCAATAACTGCTCTTTAGAGTAAATTGAGCAGGTGTTATTTTGGAGGTTTAGGGTGTAACTGCAGCATGAACCGTCTCTGGCAGGTGACCAGAATACAGGCGGTGAGATCCCCTTAATCCGACTTTAAACAAATATTTACCGGCACTTAGTCAAATAGAGATACATGAGAGCAGAAATAATGACATGGGAAAGCTTTTACCATGCTGTTTATTGTTTCACGCAACGAAAACTGAATATGCAAATGCATACCTGCAGTTATGCTCAAAATAGAATGGGACTATACAGATACCTGAGGTACTGGTGTCAATAATCTGGGTGGTGGGGGATTGGATAATACAGTTGATACTGTCTGAGGAGGAAACTGGAAGTGTCTGATTTCAATGATAGGCCTGTGGTGTACGATGCCTCTGTGCTAAACTGAAATGCAACATGTTTTACAGTGCATGAGCAATGGAGAACATTGCTTAAATGTTTTTTTTTACAGCCATGTGGTGTTTTGATGATGAGCTGTAGTTTATTGGCTACATTCTCCATTTACTGGAATAAAGTCCCCACCTCCATGAATGTCATAGTTAATGTAACAGAGTAGCCTAGCCTATACAGAGGTGCAGATCCCAGGCAGATGAGGATCCAAACAGCAGATGGTCCATATCAGATGCTCTTTGGCTGGTTAATGATTAACATAACTGGTACTTTATCATCCTTAAACCATGTCGATAAAGAAAAACCAAATGGCATTTAATGAAAGGCAGTACTAGGTAGCCTAATAAAAGTATAACAACTAGTCATAAAAGCCACGGAGATGCGCGCATACTAAGTTATATTAATTGAGCAAAAATAGTAACGAAAACTTTATCCATACATACAGCAATAAAAATTATCCCACTTAGCTAAAAAATGGGGGTTGATAATTTGTATCCGTTGTCTTCAGGGGAAAATGAACCCAAATGTTCAAACCACATAAGATATTCAATATAGCCTAACGAATGCAAAACACGAAATGTTGTATGACTATAATTTTAGTGTACAAAAAAGTCAGTATTTGTCACAGGACAAGAGAGCACCATCAACGACAACGACATCTGTCACAATATGAACTTGCTCTTGCTGCTTTGTAGAAAATCTGTACCTGCTTAACGCGAGCCGAACGAACAAAACTTCATCTTCAGGTATTGTGCGTATGGCTCAACGTGAGGCAAATACAGAAAATCAATCCAAATATGATGATCCAGTCTTGGAAAAAAATACTTGGACTACACTACATCAGGTTTGTAGTCTCCATATGTTGCTCCATCCCCACACCTGGAAAGAAAGTTACAAAAGTTTATATTGTCTGTAAAATGGTCATTTACATGTATTCCTACATACCAATTTGTCCTAGATAAAACTTACCATTGCCTATCTATTGTCGAAAAAAGTTCGAGTGAATTTTAAAAACCTACTATTTCGGTAACACCTGCAAATTGTGCTCATCTTGTAGGCAACACTGAATGGAGTGTGGCCCGCTGCAGGTAGCCTATATATACTCGGGACATCGTAGGCCATCCTTCCATTTATCTTCACTCTCTCCCTCTTTTTTTTCAGATTGGTTTTAAAGAGGATTCTCCAGCGGACACCTGTCGCATGGCGCGTTGCTCAGTTCCAATATTGACACAATAGTCTGGGGAGTGCAGATTAGTTAAACTCCTCTCTATTATGCCAACCCTTCCCTCTCTATGCAAACCAACAGCGCGTTGCGCTCCCTCCAATCGACGAACTGGAAGGATTCGCTGACCTTTGTGCTCGCGCTGAACCTACAGAGCATGGGCCATTGAAAGGTGGCTTCATTCACCTGTGTTGAAGGTAGAAAACCCACCTGCCACCTTTGTTCCCATGCCTACCTACTCCCATGTCATTTACACACATTTTCATATCATGTGACTTGCAAATGAGTACCTTTAATGCGCAACGTCAGACCTTACCTTCCAAAAAGACGGGCGTGTTATGTAGGCCATGCCCGATGTCACAAATAGTAGAAAGAAAGTAGATCCCATAGCTGAAACAAGCCATGCACATTCACTGTTTATTAATGATTAGGGTACAGCGTACACCCGGCACATCACCCAGAACCACTAGAGGTTTATGGACTAACGTGGTTCATCACATATTGGCATCAAATAACTACTGTTGTGAACACGTGATTGTTGTAATGTCGATGAACAAATACACAATGCCAAGGATTGTTTTGTAAACTGAATCTTTCCACAGTTATCCATCACAAAGATAGTAGCCCCAGCATCCACGTTGTTCTATAGAAACCACCCTTGATGCAAAGGAACAGAATCCTAGGCTAGAGATGTTTAAAAAGTGACTTCAAAAGAACACTGATAATTACAGCAAATGTATCTACTGAATTCATTTCACAATTCCATATTATTGGTTAACACAAAGAATCAAATTTATCATATACAAATAACACTATGGAGGGAAAAAAAAAAAATCCTGAAATCTTTCCCTGTTGCCAAAAATGAGCATTGTCGCAGTTCAGTTGACTTAGCAAGCAAGGGTTATAACAAGCAGCTATAAGAGTAAGAACAGGCCCCAGCAGCTGTTTGGAGGGAATAATCATGGTTTCACATTAGCGATGTGGTCCCTGCTCTAGTCTGTCTGTAGCCCAAATACCACCTATACCCTATAGTGTACTACTTTTGACCAAAGCCCATAGGGTTCTAGTCAAAAGTAGTGCACTATACAGGGAATAGGGTGCCATTTGGGACGTAACCCTCTTGTTTGACTTTTCATTGTCTTGATGCGGTGAGTCTCCTGACGTAGGCGTTCCAGCCTGCCTCCCTGTACTCGGCAGCAGCCTTCACCCTATCAGAGGCCCCCAGGATACCACGGCCAACGATGATGATGTCAGAGTCTTTTTTACAGATCACATCATCAGGACTGGAGTACTGCTGGCCCAGACCGTCTCCTGAATAAGAAAGGAGGGAGATGATCAATGAACAGTGTGGTGCTGAAGAGAACGCCACCCTACAGCTTGTTGCTGAAGGGGTTAAAAAAACAAACATCTGGAATCAAGGGTTGCATTCACAATCGCACCCTATTACCTACGTAGGGCCCTAGTCAAAAGAAGTGCACTATGTAGGTAATAGGGTGCCAATACAGTCACAAATGAACAAGGTATTTAACCCACTGTTCCTAGGCCGTCATTGTAAATAAGAATTTGTTCTTAACTGACTTGCCTAATTAAGGTAAAATAAAAGAAACTACAACAACCAAGATGACATGTGATCCAGCCTACATTTCCTGGACAATAGCACCATCTAGTGGCAAGGGAAGATTACTTAAGGGAAGAACAAAAATTGCCTGCGAATGTTGTTGGTAAAATGTGATAAAGAACACTGGACAGGATGAATGATGTGGTTAACAGGTAGAGAATGTAGTACCTTCTGACTGCATCTGCACCCCTGGAGTCATATGTAGGAATTCAGGCTTGCTGCTGATCTTGGAGCCAGAGATGAACCCAAACACAAAGTCAGAGTGCTCCTCAGCCATTTTCACCTATAGGAATGACAGACACAAATATATTAAATCCTCAAGGATGAAAGCTTAAGGATTACATTAAGGTAATCAACTAGTACCTCAGTTAAGCTGCCTGATGATGGAAAAAGTCACCCATTTTGGAATGGTAAAATGACGCTACGCATGCAAACATCAGTAAAACATACTGAAATGTACCAGGCCTTCACTGTCGCCCTGCGAGGTGACAGTATGTCCTGAATTGTAATCATTGCAGAGGGCGTGGGAGGTAAGAGAGAGGGACAGAACATTCTGTTCTCATGACATTCTCACTGAAGGACAGCTGGCTGGATCGCTTTGCTTACCACAGCCTGCGTGTAGTCCCCTGTTGCTAGGGAACCCTGGGAGCTCATCTGAGCTATGAGGAGACAGCCGCGGTCCAGTGGGAGGCCCACCACACTGAGCCCCTCTATCACCCCAGGGCCTGGCACCGCATGGGCATTCACCATATGAGACCACGAGGCGATCTGGTAGAGCCCACCTGAGAAATACAGAGGAAAACACACAACAGTCAGGAGACTTAGAAATCATAGCAACCAGGCATTCATTAGGATGGAATAGGATTCAAAAGCATGCTTCAAAAGGTTTAGGGGACAAATATTGCCCTTATTTGCTGGAGTTGGACAATGCATCCATTTTAACAATGGGTGCATTAGTTTTGCATCGCTCGGTGCCCCGGTTGGGCGGAGTTTGCACATTTTAGACCATTCTATTGGTCCTAAAGTGAAATCTCCACCCAACTGGGGCACACGGCGATGCAAAATCAGTGCGCCCACTAATCACCTTCATACTGGTGCTTGACCGTGTTCCCGATGTCAGCAAACTTGCGGTCCTCAAAGATGAGGAAGTTGTGTTTGTGGGCCAGGTCCTTGAGGGACTGGATGAAGGCTGGGCTGAAGTCCTGCAGGATGTCCACATGCGTCTTCAGCACGCACATCTGAGGCCCCAGAGAGTCAGCCAGCTGCAGCAGATCCTCACAGCCTGTCACGTCCGCCGACACACACAGGTTGGTCTTCTTCTCCTCCATCAACCTGAAGAGCTGGGCGGCCAGAGGGTGTGTGGTTTGGAGCTGGGCCCTGTCGCCATAGGTCAACTCCGCCAGCTTGCTGGGCTTCTTAGCCACAGGAGAGCCGTTCTTCTCCTCCTCCCCTGAGGGCTTGTAGGTGTTGTTCTCCTGGATGAACCTGCGCACGCTTTGGGCGGTGGAATAATCGATGCGCTCAGCCTGGAGCAGGACGTTGAGGAGTTTGGAGATGGAGATGACAGAGTGGAGCGCGATGCCCTTCTTGGCCAGCATGGCCCTACCTCCCTGCTCCCTGTCCATCAGCACGATGGCATCCGTGACCTTTAAACCCTCTGCCTGAAGCACCAGGGCCGTCTCCATGACGCTGCTGCCGCTGGTCACTACATCCTCGATGATCAGACACGTGTCTCCAGGGTGAATGGTCCCCTCTATAATCTTCTTAGTTCCTAGATAGAATCAAGAGATGATTGATGTCTGAGATGAGTGATCTGAAATCTAATATAGCTAGCTAGCACGTGTTAGACTAGAGCATTTTAACTGTTGACTGATGGGATGCAGCAAAAACACTGTCATAATGAGAATAATCAAATTTGACAGGTCATGAAATCTCACCATAGTCTTTGGCTTCTTTTCTTCGAATCAGCATAGGCAGCTCGTGTTTGGAGCAGATGATTGTAGCCAGGGGCAGAGCAGTGTATGGTACACCACACAGTGAGTTGTATTTCAAGTCCTCATCTTTGGCGCGTTGGTAAAGATAAACTGACACCTAAAAGGCAAAACAAACGGCAACAAATTCCAATATACATTCATTAAAATACATATTTTACAACTAGTTGGTCTCGGTTCGATTGCCTCCGAACAGACTACATACTGTCGATGTTGTTTCCAATACAGTGCCACTCATAGGAAACACGTGTTTACCAACCTGGTTCATAAGAGTTGGGTAGGAAACAATAACTCTGAGATCAAAATAAATCGGCGATGTTATTCCACTCTTCAGCGTGAACGTTCCGAATTTCACGGCCTGAACATCATGTAACTTTAAGATTAAACTTTCAAGGCAATCCTTTTCCATTTTCAATAAGTTTTTACTAATATCAATAGACAGCAGTCTTGTCCAACGCTCTCGTCTCGTCGCAAACATAAATCAGTTCCGCTTCCGAAATACCGCGCGGAACTATGGGACATGTCGTTTTTACATGATTGCGTTGCTCCAGCCATATTATAAATCGTTGATCATCACAAGCAAACCACACCGGCCACGTTGCGTATCCTGTTAGCTGTTGCGAAAGCAATACACTATACAGAACATGAATAAACAAGAACAGCTCAAGGATAGAACTACATACATTTAAAAACGGTACACATTGCCTACATATCAATTTCACCCACACCGCTGGCGTGCTAAAAATAGGACTTCGTTCTATTTGAGATGCTCCACATGCTGAAAGTCCCTTCCTTATTGGATATCAGGAAGATACAAACCCACGTGGACGCTTGAAAGACAAACAAGGAGAGATTCATTAAAGATAACTAACTAAAAACAAACTAGGTTTCTCATTTTATCTGTGGATTAAAAGTTAGAGAAGAGAAACACGATTTTGTATGACTCGGGGTAAAAATTCTACAAAGAACCAGCTAAAAAGAGAACCGTATGCATATAAGGTAAAATAACAACCCAATGTTCATCTCCCAGAACAAACTAGCTTGCAACAGCTAGCTATCTAAATGTCCATGAATGTTTAATGTGTGTTTCGACCTGCCCTGAAATGTATATAATTCATTCACAGTTGATTTGGTATTTTAACATGTGTGTTATGATCACGTCTGGTGGGGATAGACAAAATCACCACGATGTCGTATGCGGACACACGTAGATGTTCGGGGTTCACAGCGAAGCTGTGAAACATGACTATTCTTATATTATTGTTTTTTCCCGTATAATTGTTTTGACATGGTCAAAAATCTCAAGCATCGATTGGTAACTTTCTTTCTACTTTGCCACGCCGAAACTAGATCCCATGAATAACTTGGTCAAAAAGAATGTCACCGATTGGCTTATCGGTGGCAGTGTTATAAGAAGTCTCACTTAAACCATATTATCCACCACCCTATTTGACCTAGAGACTTTGAAACTTTGTGTAGGTGTCTCTCCTCATGCTGAAAAAATATGCCTCAGGGACCCATAACGTCTGTCAGGATGTCAACTTTTCCTCCATCTTGGACATTTTGGAAAACTTTTGAAAAACATATTCTCATGAACCATACGTTCAAATAACACCACCATATTCATTATTTATGCCCGTGGTACATCTCTTAACATAGTTTCAGAAAATCTAAGGGATTGGTTAATAGATGGCTGAGCTATTGATAAATCAGGAAATCAGACTTTACATGTATATTTAAATCCTTTATAAATCCACTTCACAATGGCCTATGAACGTGAAACTTTTTAGGGTAATCAAAGACATTACCACGATGAACCATGTTACGTTTGGCATTGATATCTTAAAAAATCTTCTTCTAATGGACTATAAGTCAGAGTCACTCCACATTTGGTCTTTGGGCTCATCACAATAGTCCCTAAAGAGTTTCAGAAATGATGCTGATGCATTCAAAGATGGCCATGCAAAAAATACTTCAAAAATCTTAACAACCATAGGACTAAATGACACCAACTTTGGAATGTAGGCCCATGGCACATGTCTTAACTTAGTTTGAGAAAATCAGATTTTACATGCCCATTTAAACCACTGTAAATCCACTCCACCGTGGCTTACCAACTTTGAAACTTGTCATCGCTATCATGGATGAACCACACTGAATTTGGTATAGATATCACAAAAACAAGGAAACTATTAACAACTAATTATTTGCACATTACACTAACATGCTGACCAAACCGGCTCCTAATAACCAATGAGTAGACTTCAGGATCGTGGACTTCAGGAAACAGCAGAGGGAGTACCCCCCTATCCACCGATGGAACAGCAGCGGAGAAGGTGGAAAGTTTTAAGCTCCTCGGCATACACATCACTGACAAGCTGAAATGGTCCACCCACACAGACAGTGTGGTGAAGAAGTCGCAACAGCGCCAAAAAGCAAATATATCCTGAGCTTTCTTATATTTCCTAGATATAAACTCAAAAAAAGAGAAATGTCCCTTTTTCAGGACCCTGTCTTAAAAAGATAATTTGTAAAAATCCAAATAACTTCACAGATCTTCATTGTAAAGGGTTTAAACACTGTTTCCCATGCTTGTACAGTGAACCAAAAACAATGAATGAACATGCACTTGTGGAACGGTCGTTAAGACACTAACAGCTTACAGACGGTAGGCAATTGAGGTCACAGTTATGAAAATGTAGGACACTAAAGAGGCCTTTCTACTGACCCTGAAAATCACCAAAAGAAAGATGCCCAGGGTCCCTGCTCATCTGCGTGAACATGACTTAGGCATGCTGCAAGGAGGCATGAGGACTGCAGATGTGGCCAGGGCAATACATTTCAATGTCCGTACTGTGAGACAACTAAGACAGCGCTACAGGGAGACAGGACAGACAGCGGATCGTCCTCGCAATGGCAGACCACGTGTAACAACACCTGCACAGGATTGGTACAGCCGAACATCACACCTGCAGGACAGGTACAGGATGGTAACAACAACTGCCCGAGTTACACCAGGAACGCACAATCCTTCCATCAGTGCTAAGACTGTCCACAATAGGCTGAGAGAGGCTGGACTGTTCGCTTGTAGGCCTGTTGTAAGGCAGGTCCTCACCAGACATCACCAGCAACAACGTCGCCTATGGGCACAAACCCACCGTCGCTGGACCAGACAGGACTGGCAAAAAGTGCTCTTCACTGATGAGTCACGGTTTTGTCTCACCAGGGGTGATGGTCGGATTTGCGTTCATCGTCGAAGGAATGAGCGTTACACTGAGGCCTGTACTCTGGTGTGGGATTGATTTGGAGGTGGAGGGTCCATCATGGTCTGGGGCGGTGTGTCACAGCAGCATCGGACTGAGTTTGTCATTGCAGGCAATCTCAATGCTGTGCGTTACAGAGTAGACATCCTCCTCCCTCATGTGGTACCCTTCCTGCAGACTCATCCTGACATGACCCTCCAGCATGACAATGCCACCAGCCATACTGCTCATTCTGTGCGTGATTTCCTGCAAGACAGGAATGTCAGTGTTCTGCCATGGCCAGCGTAGAGCCCGGATTTCAATCCCATTGAGCACGTCTGGGTCCTGTTGGATCGAAGGGTGAGGGCTAGGGCCATTCCCCCCAGAAATGTCCGGGAACTTGCAGGTGCCTTGGTGGAAGAGTGGGGTAACATCTCACAGCAAGAACTGGCAAATCTGCTGCAGTCCATGAGGAGGAGATGCACTGCAGTACTTAATGAAGCTGGTGGCCACACCAGATACTGACTGTTACTTTTGATTTTATGTCTCAGTTGTTGAATCTTGTTAATTTCATACAAATATTTACACATGTAAAGTTTGCTGAAAATAAACACAGTTGACAGTGAGAGGACGTTTCTTTTTTTGCTGAGTTTAGGACAGACACTTCAAAACCTAATGTTTGTGCTTTTCTTATAGCTAATTTCTGTGTTCTATTTATGTGCTGTTCTATTAACCAATTTCTGTGTTCGTGCAAGTGACTGACTGAACAAATCCTCACTTATCAATAGCTGCAATTTGGCAGTACGCCCAGACCAACGAAAGATATCTCGGTTTCAAGGTCTCAGCTTAGAGCGAAGAAGCCTCGTGAGGTATTGGTCTGTCACATAAATGACACAAAACGGTAATGATTAATTCATTATGCTAAATCATGTAAATATAATTTGTCTGTGTATAGCTGTATATAAGACAACTGCTGGGTCTGCCCAGGCAGAGCTCCTGATTGACATGTGTACTGTGGTGCATTGAGTTGGTTGGAACCTCTCCAGCACGCTGACAAATAAACAATGATTCATTTTAAATTGACTTTGAGTGTCCCTGTGTACGAATGCTTACACAGGGACCTGTGCTGCACCAGATATACAATTGCCTAGGAGACTCAGTAGTGAGACCACTCTCTTTTGGTCTAAAGGATCCACCTAGTAGACTGGAGACACTGAGATGGGTAGTATTAGTTTGTTCACACTTTGAAATGATTTGTGCTGTACCTCAGTACCAGTCTGCAATCATGATAAACTCTCTGCAGGCCGTCAGATAACAGAGGAAGGCTGTGCTTCTCTGGCCTCAGTTCTGAGGTCAAGTCCCTCACAACTGAGAGAGCTGGAGTAACAGTGGCCTGAAGGATTCTGGAGTGAAACTGCACACTGACAAGCTGGGGAATCTGGAGACACTGAGGTCAGTTGAATGAATTTGTGGGCGCACATTTTGTCAAAACAATCACCAATCAGTGTGGAAACCCCACTGTAAAACGTAGGCAGTGAGGCCAGTGAAGTTACTTTGTGTACACACTTATTGACATTGTGTTGGTTGTTGGCAAACATTATTTGTGATTATACTGTAGTTATAAAAACAGATAAGTTATATTCAAATGTTTGTTTGTCATCTTTATTATTTACATAGACTGAATCGATGCAGATTAACAAAGACATGCTGTGCAATGCATGTCTCAGTTCAAACTCTTCACACCTGAGAGAGCTGGACCTGAGTGACAATGATGTTTAGGGTTCAGGTGTGAAGCTGCTCTCTGTTGGACTGGGGAACACACCATGTAAACTGGAGACACTGAGGTCAGTGTTAGTGTATTTGTTTAACAACATCACTCTCTGAAAAACAGATAAATATGTAGCTGCCAATCTCTCGTTCCACCACAGGATAGTAGCATGTTGTTAAAATGTTGATACTCTCTTTACAGGTTGTTAGGCTGTTTGATTAAAGTGGAAAGCTTCAGCTCTGAGGTCAAACCCCTCACACCTGAGAGAGCTGGATATTAGCAACAATTATCCTGGAGTCTCAGGAGTAAGACTGCTCTCTATTGGACTGGAGGATCAAACACTTGAAACTGGAGAAACTCAAATATGTAATAATGTGGCAACAATGTCATTTAATGGGGGGTTTTTTTTACAAGGAAGTTTTGTTAATGTCTTTTTAGCAACTAGAAAAATACATTTTGCTTTGGATTTTGTGCCTCACATTTTGCACAACGATTATGTCACGCAGTTTGTCAATCTGATGTTCTGCTTTTCCTACATTGTGGACCACGGTGGAGAGGTCTGGTTGAAATCAGGGCTGAAGAATTGTGAGTATTGACTGATGTCACACATGCTGTTAGGAATTGAAAACTGATCACACGCACGTGTGCACACACACACACGTGCACACACACACACACACACACACACACACACACACACACACACACACACACACACACACACACACACACACACACACACACACACACACACACACACACACACACACACACACACACACACACACACCCTATGATTAATGTAAATATTTTGAGTGTAGTTCATTAAAGTTCACATACATTGCACTGGAGTAATTTAATCAATAAAGTGAATCAGAACACTAAAACAGTTGGAAAGCAGGGATCTTGTAATTGCTTTTCATTGTTGTATTATATTGCTGAAAATGTATTTGTCAAATAGTAATGTTTCTGTAAAGGTATTGTTTTTTTATGATGAAACAGTAATTTTATTGTAAACCCATGGTTTGGACTAGATATTATTGTATCCAAAGTTACAGGTATAAGATCTTAATTTGATCACTTTTTTTCACTGAGAACTTTCCTGCTCTGCAGGAAATAAAGATGAGCTTTGTGATATACATGCATTCACTGAAAATCCGCACTCGATTATGTTAACAGTATTCCACTTTTCATGTAGCCTCATTTTGACCAGCTAATAGCCTAACCAACGATCAAGCAACATTATGGACTAAACGTAAAAATCCTGTTGCTGCAGGATTATTTTGCTACAGCAATACAGGTCAAATTTAAGATTCTACATCTATAATAAGTAACTAGAATGATACAGAGAAACGTATTATCTAGAAGGTGCACACACTACGTCTGTTCTGTCAAGGTCTCACTCAGCAGCATAGCCAAGGGAATCTCATTTACTGTACAATTTAAAAACTCTAAAATGCTGTTTGGAGAACAGAAAAAACTAAAGGAAATGCCCAAAGACATTAATTATCACTGCAATATCAAATCAAATGTTATTTGTCACATGCGCCGAATACAACAGGTATTACAGTGAAATGCTTACTTACAAGCCCTTAACCAACAATGCAGTTTTAAGAAAAATAAGAGTTAAGTAAAAAATAGATAAGTAAAAAATAAATTAAAATTAAAGAGCAGCAGTAAAATAACAGTAGCGAGGCTATATACAGAGGGTACCGGTACAGAGTCAATGTGCGGGGGCACAGCTTAGTCGAGGTAATTGAGGTAATATGTAGATGTAGGTAGAGTTAAAGTGACTATGCATAGATAATAAACAGAGAGTAGCAGCAGCGTAACAGAGAGGGGGTGGGGGAATAGAAATAAGTTGCTGCGGGGGGTGCAGAGCTGTTGGCCGGGGTAGGGGTAGCCAGGTGGAAAGCATGACCAGCCGTAGAAAAACGCTTATTGAAATTCTCGAATATCGTGGATTTATCGACGGTGAAAGTGTTTTCTAGCCTCAGTGCAGTGGGCAGCTGGGAGGAGGTGCTCTTATTCGCCATGGATTTACAGTGTCCCAAATTTTTTGGGAATTTGTGCTACAGGATGTAAATTTCTGTTTGAAAAAGCTAGCCTTTGCTTTCCTAACTGACTGTGTATATTGGTTCCTAACTTCCCTGAAAAGTTGCATATCGCGGGGGCTATTCGATGCTAATGCAGTATGCCACATTATGTTTTTGTGCTGGTCAAGGGCAGTCAGATCTGGAGGGAACCAAGGGCTATATCTGTTCTTAGTTCTACATTTTTTGAATGGGGCATGCTTATTTAAGATGGTGAGGAAAGCACTTTTAAACAATAACCAGGCATCCTCTACTGACGGGATGAGGTCAATATCCTTCCAGGATACCCAGGCCAGGTCGATTAGAAAGGCCTGCTCGCTGAAGTGTTTTAGGGAGTGTTTGACAGTGATGAGGGGTGGTCGTTTGACCATGGACGCAGGCAATGAGGCAGTGATCGCTGAGATCCTCGTTGAAGACAGCAGAGGTGTATTTAGAGGGCAGGTTGGTCAGGATGATATCTATGAGGGCGCCCGTTTTTACTGATTTGGGGTTGTACCTGGTAGGTTCCTTGATCATTTGTGTGAGATTGAGGGTATCTAGCATAGATTGTAGGACGGCCGGGGTGTTAAGCATATCCCAGTTTAGGTCACCTAACAGTACGGACTCTGAAGATAAATGGGGGGCAATCAATTCGCATATGGAGTCCAGGGCACAACTGGGGGCTGAGGGGGGTCTATAGCAAGCGGCAACAGTGAGAGATTTATTTCTGGAAAGGTGGATTTTTAAAAGTAGAAGCTCAAACTGTTTGGGCACAGACCTGGATAGCATGACAGAACTCTGCAGGCTATCTCTGCAGTCGATTGCGACCCGCCCACTTTGGCAGTTCTATCTTGGCTGAAAATGTTCTAGTTGGGGATGGAAATTTCAGAATGTTTGGTGGCCTTCCTAAGCCAAGATTCAGACACGGCTAGAACATATGGGTTGGCGGAGTGTGCTAAAGCAGTGAATAAAACAAACTTAGTGAGGAGGCATCTGATGTTAACATACATGAAACCAAGGCTTTTACGGTTACAGGAGTCAACAAATGATTGCGCCTGGGGAATAGGTGTGGTACTGGGGTCTACAGGGCCTGGGTTAACCTCTACATCACCAGAGGAACAGAGGAGGAGTAGAATAAGGGTACGGCTAAAGGCTATCAGAACTGGTCGTCTAATGCGTTGGGAAAAGAGAATAAAAGGAGCAGATTTCTGGGCATGGTAGAATAGATTCAGGGCATAATGTACAGACAAGGGTATGGTAGGATGTGAGTACAGTGGAGGTAAACCTAGGCTGACGATTAGAGAGGTTTCGTCTCTGGTGGGACCAGTTAAGCCAGGTGAGGTCTCCGCATGTGTGGGGGGTGGGACAAAAGAGCTATCTAAGGCAAGGTGAGCGGGACTGAGGGCTCTACAGTGAAATAAAACAATAAGGTCTAGTCAAGACAGCAGTAGGCAAGGCGGGTATGCACAAAAACAAGAAAGAGCGAGAGCTCAACATTACATTTTAACTACTCAATCAGTGTGAGGAGTGAGGTCTAATGGGCATTGACTAGAGCAGTGAAGTCAGGTATAGTTTCTGATGTCGCTATGCGCAGGATTGTTGAGAGGTGAGAGTCAGTAAGAGATGATTTGTGTCTTGATTTGTTATATTACATCACTGAAAATGTCTGTTCACATGCATAGGTTGACCCAAACAGTACAAACATCTTCTGAGCATGACTCCTAATCTTCTGAAAGTTTTGTTCATCGGGAGATGCATATAACCTCGTCAGTGACATTGTTTTGAATAGTTCTCCAATCACTGCATCAGACTGAAGAAATACATCCACAGGTACACCTTCAATTGACTCAGTTGAAGACTCCCACTGACCTGCAACTTGGTTATATCAGACTGAAGATGTATTTCAAGGCCTACCTTCAAACTCAGTGCCTCTTTGCTTGACATCATGGGAAAATCAAAAGAAATCAGCCAAGACCTCAGAAAAAAAAATTGTAGACCTCCACAAAATTGTAGACCTCCACAAGTCTGGTTCATCCTTGGGAACACGTTCATCTGTACAAACAATAGTGCGCAAGTATAAACACCATGGGACCACGCAGCCGTCATACCGCTCAGGAAGGAGACACGTTCTGTCTCCTAGAGATGAACGTACTTTTGTGCGAAAAGTGCAAATCGATCCCAGAACAACAGCAAAGGACCTTGTCAAGATGCTGGAGGAAACAGGTACAAAGTATCTATATCCACAGTAAAACGAGTCCTATATTGACATTTTGGGGTGGGAGGTAGCCTAGTGGTTAGAGCATTGGACTAGCAACCGAAAGGTTGCAAAATCAAATCCCCGAGCTGACAAGGTAAAAATCTGTCGTTCTGCCCCTGAACAAGGCAGTTAACCCACTGTTCCTAGGCTGTCATTGAAAATAAGAATTTGTTCTTAACTGACTTGCCTAGTTAAATAAAGGTTAAATATATATATAATTTATTTTTTCTAAATTACCTGAAAGGCCGCTCAGCAAGGAAGAAGCCAGACTACGGTATGTAACTGCACATGGGGACAAAGATCGTACTTTTTGGAGAAATGTCCTCTGGTCTGATGAAACAAAAATAGAACTGTTTGGCCATAATGACCAACGTTATGTTTGGAGGAAAAAGGGGGAGGCTTGCAAGCCGAAGAACACCATCCCAACCGTGAAGCACGGGGTGGCAGCATCATGTTGTGGGGGTGCTTTGCTGCAGGAGGGACTGGTGCACTTCACAAAATAGATGGCATCATGAGGATGGAAAATGATGTGGATATATTGAAGCAACATATCAAGACATCAGTCAGGAAGTTAAAGCTTGGTCGCAAATGGGTCTTCCAAATGCACAATGACCCCAAGCATACTTCCAAAGTTGTGGCAACATGGCTTCAGGACAACAAAGTCAAGGTATTGGAGTGGCCATCACAAAGCCCTGACCTCAATCCTATAGTAAATGTGTGGGCAGACCTGAAAAGCATGTGCGAGCTGGTGTAACTGAGGCCTACAAACCTGACTCGGTTACACCAGCTGTCAGGGGGAATGGGCCAAAATTCACCCAACTTATTGTGGGAAGCTTGTGGAAGGCTACCCCGAAACGTTTGACCCAAGTTAAACAATTTAAAGGCAATGCTACCAAATACTAATTGAGTGTATGTAAACTTCTGACCCACTGGGAATGTGATGAAAGAAATTAAAGCTGAAATAAATCCTTCTCTCTACTATTATTCTGACATTTCACATTCTTAAAATAAAGTGTTGATCCTAACTGACCTAAGACAGGGAATCTTTACTTGGTTAAATGTCAGGAATTGTGAAAAACTGAGTTTAAATATATTTGGCTAAGGTGTATGTAAACTTCCGATTTCAACTGTACTTGATCTTGTATCCTTTTCAAAAGGCCAATGTTTTTTCCTGTTAAGTTTTCAAAAATCAGTCCCAGCTTTGCCACACACTTATTTACCTCCTCCAATAAATCTTTCCCTGTGGTTGTTCTCTTCATTGACTGCACTGAAGCAAGCTCCTCTGTAATTTCAAAGTCTGGGGTTATGCCTCGTAAGAATTTGAACATCTGCGCCGTGTCAAGTGCATCACTGCTCTCATCCAGGGCCGAGGAGAAATAGGTGAAATCCTTTACCTTGTCTTTCAACTGTTGTTCCATATTCTCTGCGATGTCCTCAACACGCCATGTCACTGTTCGTCTTGAGAGGGAAACATTTTCAAACAGCTCTTTCTTGTCGGGACAAAGATTTGCTGCAGAGTCAATTAAACGTTCTGCAATGAATTCGCCCTTAGTGAATGGCTGGCTATGTTAAGCAATTTTTCACTATCGCAAATTCTTTTTGTGCCCTGGGCATGATTCCATGGGCCGTATTGAATCAGGTTGCGGGCCGCATATGGCCCCCCGGCCCGGCCCTTGCCCTGGCCTGCTCTAATGCATGCTTCGGTGTTGCTTGCCTTGAAGTTAGCATAGATGTAATTTTGCTCGTCTGGTAGGCTTGTGTCACTGGGCAGCTCACGGCTGTGCTTCCCTTTGTAGTCTGTAATGGTTAGCAAGCCCTGCCACATCCGACGACCGTCGGAGACGGTGTAGTACGATTCAATCTTAGTCCTGTATTGACGCTTTGCCTGTTTGATGGTTCATCGGAGGGCATAGCAGAATTTCTTATAAGCGTCCGGGTTAGAGTCCCGCTCCTTGAAAGCGGCAGCTCTACCCTTTAGCTAAATGCGGATGTTGCCTGTAATCCATGGCGTACAGTCACTGTGAGGACGACGTCATCGATTCACTTATTGATGAAGCCAGTGACTGATGTGGTGTACTCCTCAATGCCATTGGAAGAACCCCGGAACATATTCCAGTCTGTGCTAGCAAAACAGTCCTGTAGCTTAGCATCTGCGTCATCTGACCACTTCTTTATTGAACGAGTCACTAGTGCTTCCTGCTTTAGTATTGCTTGTAAGCAGTAATCAGGAGGATATAATTATGGTCAGATTTGCCAAATGGAGGGAGAGGGAAAGCTTTGTATGTGTCTCTGTGTGTGGAGTAAAAGTGGTCTAGAGTTTTTCCCCTCTGGTTTCACATTTAACATGCTGGTAGAAATTAGGTAAAATGGATTAAAGTTTCCCTGCATTAAAGTCCCCGGCCACAAGGAGCGCCGCCTCTGGATGAGTATTTTCCTGTTTTCTTATGGCCTTATACAGGTCATTGAATGCAGTCTTAGTGCCAGCATTGGTTTGTGGTGGTAGATAGACAGCTATGAAAAATATAGTAAATAGTGTGGTCTACAGCTTATTATGAGATACTTTACCTCAGGCGAGCAAAATCTCGAGACTTCCTTAATATTAGATTTTGTGCACCAGTTGTTGTTTACAAATATACAGAGACCGCCACCCCATGTCTTACCGGAGGTGGCTCTTCTATCTTGCCGATGCAGCGAAAACCCCGCTAGCTGTATGTTATTCATGTCGTCGTTCAGCCACGACTCGGTGAAACATAAGATATTACAGTTTTTAATGTCCCGTTGGCAGGATATTTGTGATCGTAGCTCGTCTATTTTGTTATCCATTGATTGTATGTTGGCTAATAGGACTGATGGTGGAGGCAGATTACCCACTCGCCGTCAGATCCTTCCAAGGCGCCCCGACCTACCTCCTCGTTATGTTCGTCTCTTCTTCATGCGAATGGCGGGGATTTGGGCCTTGTCGGGTGTCTGAAGTAAATCCTTTGCGTCCGACTCTTTAAAGAAAAAATCTTCATCCAGTATGAGGTGAGCAATCGCTGTCCTGATATCCAGAAGCTCTTTTCGGTCATAAGAGACGGTGGAAGAAATATTATGTACAAAATAAGTTACAAATAAGGCAAAAAAAACACACAATAGCGCAATTGGTTAGGAGACCGTAAAACGGCAGCCATCTCCTCCTGCGCCATTCTGATAATATTAGGTTTATATTTGTTTTAAAGGTCTGTGGAATGGCGTGTTCAATGTACTACTCAACCTCATCATACATAGGCTACATTGACTCATTTAGCCTACTAATGGAACAGCGCATAAATTGCAATGAAATAGAAGCATAATACACCCGTCAAAGGCCGACTTCAAATACCGACATCAGTGCGAATGTAAGCGGAGCACAAAACAGCTGACTGTGAATGTAAATTATGCCAGATAAATCCTACACGTGAACTGAAATAAAAGGCATACGTCAAAGGATTTACTTAGGCCTACAGTCGACAAGGATGCATAAAGACCAACAACCTCGACCAAATAATTAAGAAAATCATGACACACAAAAGGAAAATCTACACATTAAGGTCACGCCGTGATTCATCACCGCTGAATGGACAGCGTCCCGGTAAATCTTGGTGACCGGCTTCCTGCCATACAACCTTACTCTGCTTTCTAACACATAAGAGTCTAAGCCCTTCAAGGTAGGGGTTTTCTACTAAACTATATGGAATTGTTTCACCAACGATCATTTTGCTATTTGATTTGGAATTATAAGACCCCTTGAAGTATCTTGCTGCTATTAGCCTTTACAAACGCATTGAATAACCTATTCACTACAAGGAACAACTGATTGTCCTCCCAAAAAATCTAAAGGAAGTATGTTCTGAAGTGTCTGTCCTATATCTGAGAGTTATAAGAAAGATCAGGAAATATTAGTATATATATGTCTTAAATAAACGATATTTTACCAAATAGGGCTATCTTCTGTATACCCCCTACCTTGTCACAACACAACTGATTGGCTCAAACGCAATAAAGAAGGAAAGAAATTCCACAAATTAACTTTTAACAAGGTAAACCTGTTAATTGAAATGCATTCCAGGTGACTACCTCATGAAGCTGGTTGAGATAATGCCAAAAGTGTGCAAAGCTGTCATCAAGGCAAACGCTGGCTACTTTGAAGAATCTCAAATATAAAATATATGTTGATTTGTTTAACACTTTTTGGTTACTACATAATTCCATGAGAGATGAGTTCTAATCCAAAGGAGTTTTTTTGGGCACTTTTATTTTATTTATATTTATCATAGTTTTGATGTCTTCACTATTATTCTGCAATGTCGAAAATATAAAACCCTTGAATGAGTAGGTGTGTCCAAACTTTTGACTGGTACTGTATATATTTTTGTACATGTATTTAACCCCTTCTTTTTGGCACTAACCAGTCTCCATCTCTACATACGTCCATTCGTTTTTGTTCAACTGGTACCGGGGACCTTCAGAAGAGTCTTGTGAGGCATGTTGGCGTCCTAGAGAAAAACAACCGTCATGTACGTGTTCGTGAGAGTCTCAACTTTCCACAGCGGTCATACTGTACAGTGTATTAGTGTGCAGCCCAAATTGTTCAGACAGAAGTTGGCTGATCGTCTGTGCCGACTTCAGACCTGTCTCAAAATGAGAACCCCATCGTGTTCGTGAGAGTCTCATCTTTCCATAGAGGGGTCATACTAGTTTGTAGGCCAAACCGTTCACATGCTACAGATGATTTTGTGAGAAGTCCGATGTTTGGCATGTCTCATGGTCTGACAAACACCGCTTTAACTCTGTCACCTTTCACCGAAGATGCGGAAGTGTGACATCGGCGGATGCGGTGGATTGAGACGTATCCAACGCAAAAAAACAGATATCTAATTTAAATTATATCTATCTTAATTACATTTCCGCAGGGGCACAGAAATAGTCTCTAAGGGGCTAAAAGTTACAAAAGGCACACAGGCTGGCAGCTTCTCTCCGAGCAACGTTCCACATGGTCCTAAAGCCAGCCATACGGTAAACAGCCTCTTTATATGAATTGTGATTGGAATGACTTTAGTCAACATTTTTGTTGTTGTTGCCTTCCTGCTGGGGGGATGTGTGGGGATAATTGGCCAGCTACAGATGGCAGCAATCGGTCCGTTAATATAGGACTAGTAAAGGCCCAGTGTATTACTTCGGTGACATTTTTATTTTTTCTTGTTTTATTTTTCTTCTGCAGCACCCTCAGAACCCCAACTTCCCGCGGTTATGCTCAGCAGAAATAAACATCTAATTGGCATGACATGTGGTGGCGAATTCAGGCTACACGGCAAGAATCATGCCAGGGGTTATTGTAAAGTGTGTAGGGAAATTAAATGTATGGAGTTAGGGTCATCAATTTTCATTTCAGCAAGGTCAGATTTTCTCCATCTACCTTTTATGATCTTTTTTAATGTTCGTCAAAAAAGTGCCGTGCTGATATTGAAGCAATTGCATCTTGCATAAAATGACTCCTACAGATTTAAAATACCCTGTGCAAATTCCATTGGCAGGAGAAAGAAAAGGCACATGTTTTCTAGAAACAAGCACTTTTTATTATTAAACATTCAGTAACAAACAAACAGCCCATATGGTGTAAGAAAGGACATGCCTGGTATAATTTGTACACACAGACTTATGTACAATGATGTGCTATAGCACAGGAAATGATGTCAACATTTTTTTTAAGAAAGCATAGGCTACTGTATTGAACTATAAGCATTTTACCACCCAGTGTTAGGTAGAAATAGTATTACTGTATCTTGCCAACATGAAGCGGAACTGATACACCAATTTGCCCAGTAGTAGGTTTGAAGCGTTGTACAATGGAGCATACTATCAGCCTTGTGTTTGGTTCGATATGTACATATGGTTGTTTATGAGTTGCCGTTTCAATGCCATTAAGATCAGAATAATACTTTAAGTGCTTGATGAAAAATACCATTCTTCAAAATTCATAAACATGCTTCCCAAATAGCACCCGATTGCCTATAGTGTACTACGTTTGACCAGTGCTATGGTCCCTGGTCAAAAGTAGTGCACTACGTAGGAAATAGAGTGCTATTTAGGATGCCCCCTTAGAGCCTGTTGATGTACACAGCATGTGTGACTGCACGTCACAGAAAAGCCACTTAGCAATGATAAGTATGATGCTCTGCGGCCGCTGTAAAAAAGTTAGAAACAAATATTGTTTCATAATAAGAATAAATAAATAAATAAAGACTTCAAATCAAATCAAGTTACCAGTTCTAATACTTAAATAACAAACAATACTTAAAAAAACAATAACTAAAAGCTGGGGTTTCGAATCCTACACTATTGGGACTAGGCTATCCTACATTAAGTGCTCAATCAGTGTTCTAGACCCGTCAGTGCTCATCGCACAAGCAAACAATCATATTGAGTAAATGGCGGACAATAAGCACTAGAAATGAATTACTCCCTCATCAAAATGTGACGACTTCAGATTTATTGTAAACGATTTGGGTCTGAGAACAGAAATATACAACACTTATGTGCACTGCCGATTTGGATCGAAATTTTCAGCAGGTCCTTCCATAAGTAGTTTTGAACATTCAATTACAACTGAACTTGAGTCTTATGAATGGTCTCTTAAAGAAACATAAGTGAACCAACAAAACACATTTGAAATGATCATGGAGGTGACAGATGTGTACTGACACAAAAATTCTGTATAATGTGATGTGACAAGTCAATCGTGTTAGATTCTTTCATTCATACCTCAAATCTCACAATTGGAAAAATAGGCATTAAACTCTATCTACACATTATGCACACTTGATGCATACTCTAAGGCAGGGGTTCCCAAACTTTCTTCACTCTGGGCCCCCCTTCCAGCAATGGGGAACATCCCGCGACATCTATTTCTATGTGCACAAGCACTGTTCATGACAGACTGTTCACACCCCTCTTATTGGTGGAGAGCATTTTGCAGGTTTAAAGCTTATTTCCTGCAATTCTACACATTTTGTCATGGGGTGCAAAGAACATTTTGCCGTTTTAAAGTTCTTTTTTTGTTGCAATTCTATACATGTTGCCATGACTAATGTGTATTCATTTGATATTTGAGTGACAAAACAATTGGGCTAAAAAACCTAAATATAAAAACGTTAGCTGACATGGGCTAGTTGATCTGGACATTTCTGACAGCTTTGCACACTCTTGGTATTCTCTCAACCAGCTTCATGAGTTAGTCACCTGGAATGCATTTCAAATAACAGGTGTGCCTTGTTAAAACTTAATTTGTGGAATTTCTTCCTTCTTAATGCGTTTGAGCCAATCAGTTGTGTTGTGACAAGGTAGGGGTGGTATACAGAAGATTGTCTTTTACCAACTAGGGCTAAGTCCATATTATGGCAATAACATCTCAAATGAGCAAAGAGAAATAACAGCCCATCATTACTTTAAGACATGAAGGTCAGTCAATCTGGAAAGTTTCAAGAACTTGGAAAGTTTTCTCAAGTGCAGTTGCAAAAACCATCAACGGCTTTGATGAAACTGGCTCTCATGAGGACCGCCACAGGAAAGGAAGTTCCAGAGTTACCTCTGCTGCAGAGGATAAGTTCATTAGAGTTAACTACACCTCAGATTGCAGCCCAAATAAATGCTTCACAGAGTTCAAGACACATTTCAACATCAATTATTCAGAAGAGACTGCGTGAATTAGGCCTTCATTGTCAAATTGCTGCAAAGAAACCACTACTAAAGGACACCAATAATAAGAAGAGACTTGCTTGGGCCAAGAAACACGAGCAATGGACATTAGACCGGTAGAAATCTGTCCTTTGGTCTGATGAGTCCAAATTTGAGATTTTTGGTTCCAACCGCTGTGTCTTTGGAAGATGCGGAGTAGGTGAACGAATGATCTCCGCACGTGTGGTTCCCACCATGAAGCATAGAGGAGGAGGTGTGATGGTGTGGGGGTGCTTTGCTGGTGACACTGTATGTTTTATTTAGAATTCAAGGCACACTTAACCAGCATGGCTACCACAGCATTCTGCAGCGATACACCATCCCATCTGGTTTGAGCTTAGTCCCACTATCATTTGTTTTTCAACAGGACAATGACCCAAAACACACCTCCAGGCTGTGTAGGGGCTATTTGACCAAGAAGGAGAGTGATGGAGTGCTGCATCAGATGACCTGGCCTCCACAATCCCGAGACCTCAACCCAATTGAGACGGTTTGGGATGAGTTGGACAGCAGAGTGAAGGTAAAGCAGCCAACAACTCCTCAGCATATGTGGGAACTCCTTCAAGACTGTTGGAAAAGCATTCCTCATGAAGCTGGTTGAGAGAATGCCAAGAGTGTGCAAAGCTGTCATCAAGGCAAAGGGTGGCTACTTTGAAGAATCTAAAATATATTTTGATTTGTTAAACACTTTTTTGGTTACTACATGATTTCATAGTTTTGATGTCTTCACTATTATTCTACAATGTAGAAAATAGTAAAAATAAATAACTTTTTTAACTGGTACTGCTCTGCGCCCCCCTGCCGACCCCACAGTTTGGGAACCACTGCTCCAAGGGACCAATGCTGAATATTTCTTCACATACAACAGCACTTACTCAAGTGTTAACCACGTTCTACAATAAATTACATTCAACAGTTATACTACCTCTCATAGGTCTTTCTCTGATAGTTATAATTTCCAAGGATGATATTTAGAAATTTTGACACTTACAATAGATGGACACAACAAGAGTAATATGGCTTCTATGGCTTCATACTACAGCTCTGAAACATCTCAATGAATCAAATGTCAATGTCTTGTCCACTGGCATTTTGAACACAGACATGATATCCACATGACAAGTTATTATCCCCTATCCAGAGTTCCATTTTCATGGGGAACCATGTATCAATGGCAGAGTCCTGTAGTACTGCTAACAGTGTGTTTTCATTTCACCTGTGTGTTGTGTTCATAGGGTGTTTATAGGGTGTGTCCCATGCTACTGGTCACCAGTCCCTTGATGTTGGTGACGGGGCGCACATCGTGCAACTGCCGCCGTCTGTCGATGAAGGAGGCCAGGCGACCAGTGTCCAGTGGGTTCTTGGAATAGTCTCCACTGTGGGCGCCCACCCAGGGATGCTGGAGACAGGTGGTGGCACTGGGCCTCTTCCTGGGGTCCTGCTGCAGGGTAGAGCTTATGAAGTCCCGGGCCGCCTGACTCACTCCCTGGAAGTAGTCCTCGGGGAAGCAGAAGTCCAGCTTGCAGATGTTGACGCACGTTTCCTCTAGGCTCTCGTCCAGGAAGGGCGAGACGCCGCTCAGCATGACGTAGGCCAGGACACCGGCGCTCCACACGTCCGTGCTCAGCGACACCGGAGTGCCCTGGATCAGCTCCGGAGCAGCAAACTCTGGGTTTCCCAGGAGCAGGTGGACATAACGGTGGCCAGACACCTGGACCGCATCTCCAAAGTCTATGAGCTTAATGCAGGGAACAGGCACATGGAGATCCACCAGGAGGTTCTCAGGCTAAGGACACAGAAGAGAAGAACACATTTGAAAATGGATTTGACCAAGATCAGGGACATTTCGCTGAAAGTTTGTCAGATGTTTTTGGACCTTAAAAGTTAACTAATTTCCATTAATCTGGGGTGGAGGCATACAAATCAAATTGTATTTGTCACATACACATATTTAGCAGATGTTATTGCGGGTGTGGGGAAACGCTTTTGAGATATCTTCATAATATTGAGTTGCACCCCCTTTTGCTTTCAGAACAGACTCAATTCGTTGGGGCATGGACTACAAGGTGTCGAAAGCCTTCCACAGGGATACTGGCCCATGTTGGGCTCCCGAGTGGCGCAGCGGTCTAAGGCACTGCATCTCAGTGCTAGAGGCATCACTACAGACCCTGGGTCGATTCCAGGCTGTATCACAACCGTCCGTGATTTGGAGTCCCATAGGGCGGCTTACAATTGGCCCAGTGTCATCCGGGTTAGGGCTTGGCCGGGGTGGGCTGTCATTGTAGATACAAATTTGTTCTTAACTGACTTGCTTTGTTAAATAAATGTTAAATAAAATGACTCCAAGGTTTCCCACAGTTGTGTCAAGTTGACTGGATTTCCTTTGGGTGGTGGACCATTCTTGATACATATGGGAAACTGTTGAGCGTGAAAAACCCAGCAGCGTCGCAGTTATTGACACACTCAAACCGGTGCACCTGGCACTTACTACCATACCCCATTCAAAGGCACTTCAATAATTTGTCTTGCCCATTCACCCTCTGAATGGCACACATACACAATCCATGTCTCAAGGCTTAGAAATCCTTATTTAACCTGTCATTCTCCCCTTCATCTACACTGATTGAAGTGGATTTAACAGGTGACATCAAAGAATCAAAGCTTTCACCTAGATTCACCTGGTCAGTCTGTGTCATGGGAAGAGCAGGTGTTCTTAATATTTTGTACACTCAGTGTATAGTTAGATCTACTCAACCGGTTTCGTGGGACATGGTTTCATCTTGACGCGATACCACTTTCGAGGTCTGAAAACATCCCTCAAACTTTGAAAGTGTAATGTCACTTTAATAACATTGTATTTGCACCATATGTCCTTAGCAGTGGTGCGGATATGTACTTTATGCTTACCTTTAGGTCTAGATGTACCACTCTGCAGGTGTGGAGGTGCTGCAAGGCCTCTAAGGTGTCCTTCACAAAGAAGGCCACCTTCTCCTCCATCAGCTCATCATGGGCCACCAGGTAGTCCAGCAGCCTCCCGCCCTCCAGCCTGGAAACAACACGAGACAACCATTCATTCAGAACACACTCTAAGACGCTATGTGTCCGTCCCAAATGGCACCATATTCCCTATATAATGCACTACTTTGAACATGGCCCATGGTTTCTGGTCAAAAGTAGTGCACTATGGGAATAAGGTGCCATTTGGGAAGCAGACAAAGATTGTTCACTAACAAAGCCAAGTGAAGGCTATAATCCCTAGCCTGGGTCCAACTCTATGATTGTCATGCCATAAGCAACACAGAGAGGAGTTGGCAAAAAGCAAAAACAATAAATCACAGTTTCTCAATTCATCTTTTCTCGATTCCTCACATCCTCTCTCCTCGCCTCTTTCTCAATCGTATTGGAGGATAAGGTCAAAAGTCCCTCCACCCAGACCTTGTTCTCCAATGCATTTTGAGAAGGAGGCGAGGAGAGAGGATACGAGGAAAGATGAATTGAGAATCAGCCCAAGTCCACAGCAGAAAGGTCCTTACAGCTCGAAGACCAGCATGAGGGAGGTGGGGGACTCATAGGTGTCAGTCAGAGTCACCAGCTGAGGATGCTGGACGTGGCATAAGATGTCCGCCTCGTGGGCTACCTGCTCCTTCTTCTGCATCTTCTTTGTGACGTACTTCACAGCCACCTCTTTCTTACTGGCCTTGTTCAGACACTTTCTCACTACAGAGAATCGGCCCCTGGAGAAAGGAGAGGAGTAGGAGAGTAGTTGTAACACATAAAACATGCCATTGTTGTACCTATAAAACGTCTGCAGTTAGCCTCGTTGAGAATTTGTATGACATGTGTGAGAAATGCCAATACAATACTTTGATTTTAAACAGTTATGGTTAGCTACTTTAAAAGTGTAGGGGTGTGCAATTTACCGTCCGATCTCACAAATTTCTGTGAAAGACGATTCAAAGTTGCCTTTCCACTGAATGCCCGTTCCATCATATGTGGAAGCTTAGAATAGAAAGAAAACAAATTGAATATTTTATTAGTCAATATTTACATCGTAGCTACATGCATACAGTAACATTTCCTCGAGGACCTCCCAAAATAAAAGTAAATAGTAAAAAAAAGTGAAATGCCAATCGTAAGAATCCGCTTCCAAAATGGCACCCTATTTCCTTCATGGTGTCCTACTTTTGACCATAGGCCTCTGATCAAAAGCTTTGCACTATATAGGGAATAAGGTGCCATTTGGTATGCACTCTAGGAGCAGGCACCTAGGCCCTGATCAAAAGTAGTGCACTATATAAGGAATAGGGTGCCATTTGGGATGCAATCCAGTCTAGGTATAGCGTTACTCCCTCCCTGCTTGTAGTGTGAAGATGGAGGGTTTGACTCACTCCCGCTGGGCAGGGTCACCATGTTTGAGGGCTCGCTTGGCGGACTGATACCCCAGGGGTTACTGGCACTGACCCGGAACTGGTAGTGCCCCCCAGGAATGAGATCTTCAATTTTCACACACACATCTACTGTGGAGACCACCGACTGCTGCCACACCAGGGAGTCTGCAGAGAAGAGGATGAGAGGTTAGGTCATAGTTCAAAGATCACAGGTGACTGTCGCTTATGATTTGGAAAGCGGAAGAGAGGTGTAAGGTGAAGTTGCTCCTAGATGTTGATCTTGGTTCAGTTTAGCATTTTCCTCACTAATGGTTAAAGATACACTATGCAGAAATGGCTCTGCCATTTCTGGTTTAAAAAATTCTAGTTCACATAATTTCAAGGAAATATAGTGTAGAGAATCATTGTACTATCTAAACTGCTGTGAAATATCTGTTCCATATCCCAAAATATTCTATGTTCAGCTGTTTGAAGCTGGTGTACTCATCCCAAAGTAAAAGACGCAACAACTAAACATGAGAACGGGAAGCATAGAAAGTGCACATAGAACAGATCTACCACTTCTTAGACTTGCTTTCGATGAGAATGGCAGATGTATAACACACATTTCTATGCAAATTTGGTCAGATCGCCCCAAAAGTAACATATTGAAGCTTTAAGGTTAAGATTTGGGGAGGATGATCCTAGATCTGTACCTAGGGGAAACTTCACCCCAGAGCCAGAAGAGAGATGGGTCTACTGCACCTTCCTGCCTGTACTCCACTGTGTAGCTAGACACAGCACAGTTAGCTGAGCTGGCTGGGGGGAGCCAGTGGACGATCACTGCATTGCTACTGGCCTCCTGGGCCACTGGCCTCGCAGGTGCTGCTGGAATACCTGAAAACAGACATGAGCCCAACATCAGTCTCAATGGCCATGGAGGGCTAGCCTTGTGAAAGGAGCCTGATCTCATGATAGCGCACATTCTGAAGTGAAACGCGAGCGCAGTGGTCAGTCTGCTTGACCAAGCCGATGAAGAGCCCCTCGAAAGTCCACCCCCCATCCCTCCATCCATGATTCATATCCCCTGTTCGCACCTTGTACTTTGATGGAGGCGGAGGAGGAGGCGGTGCCATGGTCGTTGATGGCCACACAGGTGTAGATGCCGGTGTCCTGGGGCATCAGGTTACAGATCTTCAGCAGAATGTCGCCCGTATCCCTGGAGACAAGGACAGAGAACAAGCGAGTAGGTGTAATTGGTTTGCCCGAGAATAGAACATGACCTTTCTCTCCAGAAACTGAATATGCCACGTTGGTATCTGCTTTTGCTGATCGCACCTTTAACTGAGCTCCAGCTAAAGTTCATGTTGTTCCTCCAGCAACATGTGTTTAGTCTACCTAGGGGTGCGTCACAAATGGCAGCCTATTTCTTACACACTGTATATAGTGCACTACTTTTGACCAGAGCCCTAGAGTGCACTACTGGTCAAAAGTAGTGGACTCTATAGGGAATGGAACCATTTGGGATGCAGACAATGGATTTACCATGGGATTAGGCCACAGCCATTACCTTTAACCAATTATGTCAGACAATGTTTTAGTCATCCAACAGGAAGATAACTGTCCTGCCAGAGACATTTCTTTAATCTCACTTCCTGCTCTTACTAGGTTTGAGGAATTTGGGTATGCACTTCCACTTCTTAGTCAGGATCAGAGGTTGGATGCCGCCGGTGGGGGAAGGCATCAGAGGATGGAATAAATGAAACCGTTCCATTTCTCCTATTCCAGGCATTACTGTCAGTCTGTCCTCTGACGTCTTCCTCCGTGGACCCCCACCGGCGGCATCCAACATCCGATTTTCTCGTGATCATCAAGACCACATTTGAACTAGAAACCGTAGTTCCTTTACCTAATGTTTATAGTGAACCTGCTGTTGTTGACAAGCGGGCTCTGATCAGGTCCTTTCAGAGTGATGTTGGGTTTGGGACGTCCACACACTTTGCAGCATAGGACCACCGTCTCCCCGAATGCACATGTCACATCCGCTAGTGAGATCAGGAACTCCGGAGCAACTAAATACATTACCACACAGCAGTGTCAGCTAACCACACCACATGATTCTAAACTGCAAGTGTATACGCTACGTCCTAAACGGCACCCGATACAGTGCACTACATTTGACACGGGCCCATAGGTCTCTGGTCAAAAGTAGTGCACTATTAGGGATTAGGGTGCCATATGAGACACAACCACGACATATCAGTAATTCAATGATTATTGATTTCACTCTTAAGCATTTAAATGTAATCGTTTATGTTCTGATGGGTCATCTTACCTTCTTGTATAAAATTGGGATTCATTATCTGCAAAGATAAGGCATGGCTGTTAGGCAATATGAATGAACTATAATGTTGAAGTATGAATTATGAACTGCTTTGCTAATTCAAAATTGAAACGTAACAGCTAATACATACATACATACCTCAGAGTTCTGTGTCACTATTTGTGTACTACCATTTACAAACGAGTTGCAATACAGGAGTACTATACTAGGGCATCGTACCCCACATATTTGTGACATTTAGGCATACCGTGCCTTTAAAGATCTTCTGAACCCATTTGAACAAAATGCATAACAAGGCACAATCACCAGGGGATCCAAAAAAAAAGAGAGGTCAGGAGTAGTAACATGCTTAAGGGGGTTTGTGTGAGAGGCTTTGTCACATTCACAAACCTAACCATTCCTGGGAGAGATGTATTTCAGCGCAGGAACACTAGGTTGCAGTAATGACCCATGGAAACCACACGGCTTCCATGGACTCTTCCCCAGAAGAGAAAAAGTGGCACATAGAGCAGCTAGCTAAACTAGCGAAGGAATATAGGAATGAATGTATTGTTTTGCAATCAAAAAGTGTGGACCTCTTTACAACAAGCCTGTTGAGGTCAAGTCTGTCAAAGCTAACAGGAGGGTGCTTTTCAATGACAACGACCAGGAATTGGAACTGAGGAACTACAGCAATTTAATTTATAATAATACATGGCATTTAGGAGACACTTTCATCCAAAGTGACTTACAGTAGTGCGTGCATACATTTTCATATGGGTGGCCCCTGCAGGAATCGAACCCACTATCCTAGCGTTGCAAGCGCCATGCTCTACCAACCGGGCCACACAGGACCGAGCAAGCTTTGAAAGGGGGCAAGCTTGTTAAGTTTATTATGATCCCCATTAGCTGTTGCACATGCAGCAGCTACTCTTCCTGGGGTCAACAGGCTATACATGAGTTACAATGACGCATGTGAGCACAATACATATTTTCAAACAAAAATACGTATTTTTAACATATTTTTTTTATGTCTTTTCAACATCTTTTGCTCGTGTGTTCCAGGTGCTTACCTGATGTATTAATACTGTGCACCAATCAGTGGCAAATGCATTTACAAACTCCACCCATGGCCTCTCTGAGGCCGGAACGAGAAAATCCTATCAAACAAGAAGCAGGAACAAAAATATTCCTGTTGGTTCTTGCTGAGGATGAAACCATACTCAAAATGGCAACTGGTCCACCCATTGCAAACCCATTGAGTTGAATGGGGGAAGCCTGTTCTAGTGATTCTATTTCTATGGAGAGAAAGAAAAAGCTAGCTAATGGAACATGTGGAACCTGGCGTTTTGTAGAAAGCTCCTGACCACAGTGAAAACCCCTATGATGCTGTGTGTAGTTTCCTCTTGCTAGACGTAGCTACAGAAACTCAACTGGGCAGCATGCATGCATGACAGATCGGTGTGTATTTCTACCTCCATGCTAGTTTTGGGGAGTTCATCATCACAATCTGACTCCTCTGAGCTGTTTGACTCCTGAAGTGTGGGATAAGAGAAAGCAAAATTAGAGCCGTTACAAAAGGCCTGGTGGTCCCCAAGCTAGAGGCACGGTCAGGATTCTGTTGAGGCTAATGTGCATGGGTTGTTGATATAGGATTTGTGCTTACTAGTAAGTGTGGTGCTAAAGACAGAGAATCTGTCTTGTGCTGAATTCCAAATACTCCCCAAGCACTGTAGATGTGAAAGGATTGGATATATACACCTACAGTGTAAAGAAATCATTGTTTTATCTAGGAGTGCCTTTGGGGATAAGGGTTGAAGGGCCAATCCAGCATATTGTATGTGGGAGGGCTTCGATGTAAGAAAATAAAAAAAGAGGGAATCTGTAAAGAGTTGCTTGGGAACCACTGAGCCTGAGGTAAAAATGCATAAACATGGACATATTGCATGAGCTGGGAAATGAACCAATTAAGCAAAAATAAATCATAGAAATTATAGCGCTGACACCTGAAACAATGCAATCGAACACAAAATGATTGACGACACACATTTCGTTCTAAGTTTCTATTTCATGTAGGGAGTGTGTAACGGCAGTGGCATAAATAGTCAAACAGTGGCGAGGACAAAACTTGCAGGCAAACTTAAAGTGAAATGTATCCAATGGACATAGTTGACAAATTAAAAACAATCTACTCTAACATGCTTCAAATGAAAGATGGCTCAGCAGACTCAGCATCATATGGACTCGATGAGGGTTATTTTAAAATGCACTGCTAGTATATATTGATACAGAAATATAATGTAGTGTGAGATCCAGTTTCAGTATGTTTTCACTGAAACACAACACCTTATGGTTTGTGTAGTTAATACCTGCATGCTAAACCCATGAATGAGGGCTTGTTTTCGTTTAGGCCATAGCTCAATGGACTCCAGGTCATATGTTATCAAAATGGTGGTTTCACAGTGTTATGTCAATAAAGTCATACATTTTTACGAAAACTAAAGTTATCTTAAAGGTGGACTCAGCGATATGTAGATGCAGAAAGTAAACAGCATAGTGGGTTAATTTCTGCAATAACTAAGGGCGCTGAAGTGAGAGGCTAAGCTTCTCCGCCATTTTGGTCTGGTGGCTCCCACCCTGTAAGAGTGTGAAGCGAACCCGTGCACGAGCAGATACTGCGTGTGACTGTGTGAGAGCGAAGTCGTGCATCTCGCTCATCTCAATATCTGCGATACTGCTCGTGGCAACGGAACTTCGCTGAGTCTACCTTTATCCAAAAGCAAACTTGACACAGACAAAGAAGTCACTTGACTCATTAGTGTCATGCATAAGGGGGCGTCAAACCAAAGTGAGAGCAGACAGTGTAGTTAGAGATGGATTATCATAGTGTTTCAGTGTTGGAGATTATTAACGTCACGAGTCACAACACACAGGTGAGAGAGTGGCAGCCGAGGACACAGAACACCATCTCCGTAGACAGCCCGCTTACTCACTTTGACAGTGACCTTGGTGCTGAGAATCTCCTTGGGCTTACGGAGTCCATTCTCAACCTTTGCATCACCCTTGCCACTGCTATCCTTCTCCGCTCGCTTTCTCGAGCGCAGGGTATTCCATGAAAGAGATTTCCTGTTGTGCCAAGAAATGTACCAGTCAAATCCAGGCTTACACACACACTGAGGGCAGAGGTGCAGGGAGGATTGAGTGGGGCTAGCCAACATTATTGAAATCAAATCAAAGACTGAGAGAAAAAAGAAGGCGAGAGAAAGAAAGACAAATTTGGAACAGAATTTTCAAATAGAAAAACACAAGTTAATCTTTATGTCATGGTATATTAGAAATTCAGACCCCATTACGCTACCATACCTTGATTCTCTTACACCATAGTGGACAGACAATTTGTGTCAAAGCAGCCTAGTTTGTTGGGCATAAGAGGTCTTGCCAACCATTCCATGGCTCTACTTTGTCATGAGATTTTCAATGACGCTGCTTTGTACACAACAAACTTTTGTCGAGGACCGGCGTGGTTAGTAGAAAATTAAAACAAGCAGTCTACTACATCAGATAACGTCAACGAAACGGGTACAAAGAAACAAACAAATCATATAAAAAGTGCATACACCAGTGTGCTTTTGAAATACTCTGAAACCTCATCACTCGTGTGTGAGAAAATAGATCCCAGGAGTGGTGTTTGTGAATGTATTTATAAAACACCAGGACATTTCCATGAGAAGAATGATCACTTTAATAAAGCCCACGATTTAGAAATGGTCCGTCATTGGGAGGAAATGGATGGTAAAGCCACAATGAAACTTTTTATTTTATTTTTACAAATTGAAATCAACATGATAAAAGAACAGGTTGAACTGATTTCACTATCCTTTTATGCTCAATGTGAGATAAGAATGGAATCTAGGTCTAACGCTGTAAGAGCAATGGTCAGCGGAGAAACATGCAGTTTGATTGCAGAGTAGTGATGCGCAGTTGACTCATATCCCACAGTCCCCGTGGTTAGGGCTTTTTGGGGAAGGACGGAACAAAAATTCACATCGATCCACGGATGCAAAAAGGACAATGTCGGCGTTTAATTCAATACGAGAAAAGCTGCTAAATGGAGTTGAAAATAAAGAGAAGGGAGGGCCAGAAAGGTAATGTTTGGGAGAGATTTGGCGACGTGGTAAAAGTGGATGATAGCAGTTCCGACTTATGTGTGACGATTGTGAGGCGCTATACAAATTCGACAGTCACAAGACGGGGAGTTCAAATAGGCCTCTGGCACGTCAAGGACACTGGAGACTGACTGTAGGTCTATAACCTCTCGCATAATATTAACTCCTGCAGAATTAAGAATTTCTTGCATTAAAATGATATACCAAATGTAGGCAAAATTTTGACTCAGGAACAGGAGTAGAGAAATATGATTTATTTCTTTCAGAATTTTGAGAGAATGTGAATGTGCAGTGAGATACAGTTTGTAGAGATGCTATCTTTAGTATTTCAAACACATGAAATATGCATCCAAACCAAACTGAAATCTTATCAGAAACATGTTGGGTCGTTTTCATAGCTTTCTATTTCCTTACAACCGTTCATACTGTTGTCATTTGGAAATTTTGCACAGAAAATCTTTCAATTTTGTTTTTGCTATTGCGTTTTCTCCCCGGTCCCTAATGTCTTTGATCCGTGAAATAAGCAGACGACAGAAAACTTTACCGACGTCAACAAGATTGAAGCATTCATTTTAGCGATTTATTACATTCTGGTGAGAAAGGGTTTACTTAGTCTTCTAGGGCAACATATAATGACAGAAGAGAAGCTGCATGTATTTAATTATAGACAAGTTGACTAACAAATAGCCTACAAAAATTTCAGAAATTATAAGCAGAAATATATCTTAATCAGCATAGCCGCAGGAAGTAGTGGTGCTGAAAAATCTGAATAAAAAAAACAATATTAATAATAAAAATAAATTGCAAATTTCTATTTTTCACAAAAGTAGTACACTGGGCCTGTACTAGTTCTATATTAGCGGGCTATGGTCAGTTGCGGGCCTCAGATTTTCACTTTATCACATATAGTTGGGCAGTTGCGGATGGGTTATTAGCAATTGCGGGCGGGTGCGGGTAAACAAACAGCTGACCCGCGCAGCACTAGTGCAGTGTCATAGTATTTTACCAATATTAACAATGTAACTGATCTTCTAACGCAAAACAAGTTCAACTTATGTTGCCTTGCAAACTCATGTCAAAATTGTATTTTACATATTTAAAATACATTTAAAATTATTAGTTAGACTACAAGTACAATGATGAACATTGTGACTATAATTATATTGCACAACCTGACTTCATTAATATGGATTCTCTTAAATAGTGCAAAATACTTTATACAGGAATGTACTGGAGAGAGCGCATCAGTAAACAAACCAAATGAACTTTTTACAGTAAACTGCCAACATATCTGATAATATTAAACAAATAAAATATGAAAAAAAATTAACACAAAAATAACAAAACAAAAACCACAATCTGTACAAATTGCCATAGACAATAACAAACTTTCTCCACTTGGAGAAATAGGCCCCAGTCCATCAAAAGGCCTTTCTTTTTTTCAAAACATGTAAAGAAAAAAACGGTGTTAGAAACAGAAATAAAAGTCCAGACCAGTCAGTTCCACATTGATGTAAGATTTTCTCGGTGCGTCTCCTCTACATGAAGCCATGATTCTCTAAAGTCCTTTTACTCTTTTCAGAGAATTACTCATTAAGCCTTTACATATATTAACAAAAAAATAAGGAGAAAAAAAATGACCCCAGTTGTCGTCCAACATTTCCGAGTTAGTTCCCATAATGGGGGTTGGCGGGGGGGGGGGATTGGAGCAGATTCAACTTTCACCTCATCCAATAAGAGCAGCTCTGTGGGGGTGGGGGCGAGGCTGAGGGACACTTACTTGATGCTTGCGTCAGCAGTACTGTCTTTGAGCGTTTTAGTGAGGGGTCCCAGGATGTGGCCTGGGATCCAGCCCTCGGCTGCAGGAGACTGGCTGTTGGCAGACCGGTAAACTAGGTACATGTTCTGCTGGTTGGTGGCCATGATCTGCACCATCTCGCCCTGGATCACACAGATCTCATTCTCCTTCAGTGCACTGTAGTCCTGGGTCACCATCATGGTGGAGGACATGCCGTTACATCCAATGCCGTCATGCTGCTATGGAGGGGTGGGGATAGGGTGGGAGAGGAAGGAAGATTGTATTATGACTGGGGAAATCAACATGGATACAAACCTGTATGCACATTCAAATAACATGAGTCATTACATACATTGACTCAATTCCTTAACTTCAGTACTTCTTGTCTGCAAGTTCAAAGTCAACAAAGTTTCAACATCTCCTGTTGAAATGTGAAACTAGGGCAGACAACAGACCGGACTCACCTTAGTGGAGTCATAGCGTTCGCTGTGTTTCATGGGGTCAAAGCAGGAGCTGCCGTTGGAGGTAGATAGTTTGAGAGGAGTTGGGGTCCTTCCCGGTCCTGCCAGGGTGGGCTTCTCTGCCCCCACAGAGGAGGAGGAGAGGGGCCTGCTGTTGGAACTGGGGGGCCGACTGCCCGACGGGTTTCTGGTGAGGGATTGGGAACAACCCTTCTCCTTGTGGTACTCAATGGGAGACTGCAGGGCTGTGGTGATAGTCCCAATGTTACACACAATCAATAAATGAAAAGCCACATGTGCGTATTCTGTGTTTGACGAATGAGGACCATGATAGAGGTGAAAATAGTGAAAATAGTGTGAAAATAGTGTGAAAATAGATGAAAATAGTATTACTCTAGTGTTGAGGCTGGGTTTTGATCCAACTACTGACAATAACGCTAGGGTTGCAAAATTCAGGGAACTTTCTCACATTTCCCAGGTTTTCCAGGAATCTTAATTGGAAGACTTTCTGAATCATGAGCGAGTAAGCATGGAATCCGGAATCCTCCTACTAGGATTTCTGGAAAAACTTCTGGGGATCTTGGGAAATTTACCGGAATCTTGCAACCCTAGATTAAGCTAATGAAGGTAGAGGCGTATGTCAGACAGGAAGTTCTCTCACCAGACAGGAAGTTGCTCTGGGCATCCAGGACCTGGCTGACATGTTGGACCCACACCTGCTTGATGTCCAGGTTGGCCGCCTGCAGGGTGAAGCGCTCGGCCGAGCCTCGACACGACAGCACAAACTTACACGGGTCGTTGTCCACATGCTCCTCCAAGCCCAGGTAGCTCACCTGTCACAATGAAACACAAGAACGCTAACTCAACACTGCTCAATTCATCAACAACGCTGTGTGTGTGGTCTTTTCTATGGACTCTGTATTTTATAATGTTCTCCAACCCTGCTCTCAAACCAAAATGTCTCTGGGGACAATTTAGTTTGGTTGATTGATTGAATGCAACAGCAGGAAATTGCCTAAAAGTTTCTGGTCTATGATGTCCCAATAGCGTTCACTGTTGTTTTGACATGACTTGCCTTGATGCTCTTCTTGAACTGGTAGCCCGGGGTGGACGAGCCCTTGCGGAGGAGCTCGCTGAAGATGACGATCTGCTCAAAGAGGAAGACCCTGCGCTCCTTGCTGCGCGACAAAACGCCCGTGTCCTGTTCCGTTACAAAGAACGTCTCCTGCTGCAGCAGTTTACCCTGGCTGGTCAGCTTACCCTGGGAGGGGAGGGGGGGGGGGGGGGGAGAGCACGCGCGCGCGCACACACACAGGATCAGTTACGACTCAACATCTATCAACGCTGGAGAATAAAGCAGAGTCAGCCATGCCCCAGTCTGTCTGTTAACACAACAGCATTACCCAGTCTAACAGCCCATTCTCTTCTCACCAGGTCATAAAGCTAACAGCAGACCCTTGTACTGGATCTAAGACCAGGGTTGCGTCTCAAATGGAACCCTAATGCATATTTAGTGCAATACTTTTGACTAGGGCCTAATAGGGCTCTGGTCAAAACTAGTGCACTATATAGGGAATACGATGCCATCCAGGCCATTGGCAAACACAGTGCTTTGATCTCGCCACTGTTACAGCAGGCTAGGCAAATCCTTGCTTAATTTAGAGGTCAGAGATTTCATGTAGTCTGAGTGTCATCAAAGTGACTTTTACTACGCCTGTGGAAGAACAAACAGACTAAGTCATGACCTGCTGGAGTTAAATAGTCCAGTAACACGGCTTCATGAGTCATTTCACATTTTTCACAAACTGAGCATGGATTGAAACAATCCTAAAAATCATAGCTGATCCTGGTACTAAAATCCTGTACATGTATGCCATAACAAATGTAATTATACCACACTCTTGATCTGCGGCGCTATTTGTTTCCTATTTCCTGCGCATGCTTTTGTTCGACTCCCTGGAAAACAGTGGTGGTTGTTACTGAGTGGAATATCCTGGCTAAATGAAATGACATGAAATGTACAGCACCTCATAGCCTTGTAGTCTGCCAAGATTCATCATGTCATTGCACAGCTTGGGGACCTGGGACATTAAACCAACTGCTTTCTGTAAAACACATTGAGAATGGTGTGAGCATTGACATTGATACAGAAGTGATGGTGGATACATAAAACATCAAATAGGGTTACAAAATTCCAGGGACTTCCTGGTTGAGAGATTCCCGGAATCAGGAGGATTGCCTGGTTTTTACCTCTGGTAAACGAGGTATTTTGGGAAAGTTACTGGAATTTTGGCAACCTATAGACAACAACACATACAGTAGAGTTGTAATCGCAAATCGCTTCTGTTACCTCCATCTCTTGGCAATCTAGTCCTGCTTTGGAACTATACTTTAAGAAGTCCTGAAGAAATAAAAAGAAGGTTGTGTGTAATCAATAGGGCATTGAGAAAAACCTCCATTAGTTTCAGGTAATTATATCGAAGGGCATGTCTTTCAGGGATTACTTGTATGCCAGGAATTTAGCGTTGTAGTCTTACCTTTAGAAGCAGCTGATACTTGGTAATTCTCTGAATTGGCTTTATGAGAAAGTCACTTATGCCAAGTCTTGAGCTGACCTCTTGCTGTACGCCCTAAAGTAGAATTAAATGCAATTAGCATTAGGCATATTTATAAACGCAAAGAAAATATTACACAAAGCTGTTCTCAGACTACTCAAGAATTCTCAAAAGTGTTGTACGGCTCACCTCGAAGAATGTGTCGTACTCGGCGACAATGAATTCAGACTTGGGCTTGTTCTGGCAGTAAACCACATACATGTGTAGTCGCCTCTCCTGTATAAAAGAAAAATAATACTAGCATCTTTCCTCTCATTTCGTTTTCAGGTCAAACGGTTGAAAATGCGAAAATGATCTTTCCTCTCATTTATTCTTCAGGTCAAACGGTTGAAAATGCGAAAATGATCTTTCCTCTCATTTATTCTTCAGGTCAAACGGTTGAAAATGTGAAAATGATCTTTCCTCTCATTTCTCTTCCACTTCTTCTTGATAATCATTTTTGACCTACATCAGTCACCTATGGTTGTTAAATGTGTCTAACTCGAAGTTCTACCAGGGCCATTATCATGTACAATCAAACATATTGAACAACATCCGAACGGCAAAGGGGACCCCACTCACGTACATGTTTAATGAAAAGCTCGGGAAGGTGCTCGTTGTCTTCAAGACATTTCTCCAGCTCACCGACAAAAAAACTGTGGGAGGAAACATTCTCTCAGTCACTCTGTAGGGCAACGAGGCAAGCCAAAATAGTGCTAAACCACATGAGGAGTGACCTGGTTTGGTCTTCTAGACTAAATGATAAAACAATCCAGTTATGGGAGGTTTCTGGCTGGTCAACGTGTGAAATTCTCCCCAATATTACAAATATACATAGTGTATGTCCCAATTGGCACCCTATTCCCTATATAGTGCACTACTGTTGACCAGGGCCCATCGGGATATGGTTAAAAGTAGTGCACTACATGGGGAACCATTTGGGACTCAGGCAAGTCAGGAGACGAGACTTACTCTTTGTGCCAGTCGTAGATCTGGTGAATATTCCCAAAAACGATTTTGTCTTTCCCTTTCATATCGTCAGGGACTCCCTTATCCTCGATCGTCTTCATGAACCCCTTAAAGAGAAAAAAAAACAGACCGAATTAAGGTCATGGACTCGATAAGACAGGAAACATGAGTCAGATATTGATCAGCATTGTAAGACTAGCACGCAGTGGAAAAAGAGAATAGGATGACTAAATATGGTTGAACTCTGCATCCCAAATGGCACCATATTTTCTATTTAGTACACAATATAGGGAATAGGGTGTCATTTGGTACTCAACCCTGGATGTGAGAAAACCCCTATGCACTTATCTCAATATGTAATCTAAAACCCAACCCAATAATCAAATTATGTTTTCTGAGGAATTGTGAATGTAAATACAGTCACAAATCGGGGAGCCTCTCTGTGACTTTGACAGAAATACCAAAGGACACAAGGCAAATAGAACGACAACAAGGGCATAGCCCCGCTGC
This sequence comes from Salmo trutta, assembly GCF_901001165.1. NCBI lineage: Eukaryota > Metazoa > Chordata > Actinopteri > Salmoniformes > Salmonidae > Salmo > Salmo trutta. The sequence goes on from NC_042980.1 coordinate 11,149,623, forward strand.
TAGTCCAACATGTGGGATGCGTCCATAAAAGCACACTATTCCCTACATACAGCAGTGCACTGGTCAAACGTAGTGCACTAAATAGGGAATGGGGTGCCATTTGGGACAAAGACTGAGAGATTTCTGAATTGTCAAACTAGAGCAGTGACTGGTCACATTTTCCACTGCTTCTAGGACATGCCTCTCTCTCATGCTCCTTCCCCACTATTGAGGCTGAATAGACCCCCCCCCCCCCCCCCCCCCACCAGGACGACATTCTTGTCAACTCACCTCCACTACAATCCCCAAGTCCTTGACATAGTCCTTCTCGGTCTGCACCAGCTCATTGAGGACAAACCTGAGGAAAAGGACATGTGTGCTTAGTGATCTGAATACACACAGGAGGCAGCATTTCTCAGCAGGATGAACCAACGTCAAGGGAAGAATATAATAGCTTTATTGTTCCTATGAGGGAACTTGTTTTCTGAGTGGTTAAAAAATAAACCAATATAAACAGAGTAGGTTAAACACTAGACCTGCCAGGTGTCCTTCTGAGTGTTAGACATGTAACCAAACAGAGGACAGGAAGGCGACATCAGATCCATTAGTCTGTGGCTAAGCTACATGTCTCTTACATGCGTCCGCGCAGAGCTTTGGCCTTTTGATCCATTTCAGGGTTCCTGGGCAGGGCCGGGCTGGTCTGTTCCGGAGGGGTCAAAGTGGTGAAGCTGGGGTAGGCACCTGGCTCCAGATTCTAACAAAGGAGAGAGACAGGATATGAAGCCAAGGCGTCAGAAGTCATAGTCATACAACCCACTGCTGTGACACAGGGAGAGGGAGCTGATGGAGAAGAGATCACCCTCTGCTTAACCAATGAGCTGCCATAGCCAAATAAACACTCCGTTCGACTGTATTGTACTCTTTCGGAAATGACTCCACATGTACAAAGCTGAAAGAGAGTTGTAAACAGAAGGGGAGTTAATCAAAACATTGCCAAATGAAGAGCATTCATAAAGGAAGCTACTGTGCAGCAGACGCTTGGAACCTTATCACATCATCTGCCACCTGACGTCACACTACTTATCTGATCTGTATGTGGCAAGACTGCCCGTGTCCCAAATGGCACCCTATTCCCTGTCCAGTGCGCTACGAGCCTTATCAAAAGTAGGGCGCTAAATAGGGAATAGGGTGCCATTTGGGACTCAAACGGTGTTCCATCATCCACATTCAGAAAGGAAGATATTTGCAAACTGTCCTGCATGATAACATGAACATGCAGCTCCCAGTCAACGTGACATGGTTAGTGAGGTTTGAAAAGCGGAAGTTAGAACGTGTGGATGACGTCAAGCGGACGAGAGCGTTAGTGCGTAGATTGTCACCGACTTAGTGTGCAAAGTGAGTGTGCAGAAATGGCAATTGCTCAATGCCGTTTTGTATTTCTTCACCTTCCGAACTTACCATCTTAGTTTGGACCAACTTTTCTATTGCACTGACCAGCTCTGCAGCGCTGGGGACATCGGCAGAGCCCTGACGCGCAGCAAGCAATGCGGAGGACTGCAAGGCACAGTTTAGGAGGAAGGGAAGGAGAGAGGGAGGTAGGGCATGTTAGCAGCAGGGAGGATGAGGAAGAGGAGGAGAGTGGGAACAGAGACAGAGAGACAAAGGTAGTTATTAGATAAGCGCTTAGTCTGGACCCAGCTACAAAAGACAAGCTTTAGTGGAGCTACGTGAGGTGCTGTTGGAATTATACACAAGCTACATCAGTTAGTAGTAGGCCTGGCACATTTCAGTGTCAAAGTGTACATCCCAAATGACACCCTACATTGTAGGGCACCACTTTTGACCAGGGCCCATAGGGTGCCATTTGGGACAAAGAAGTGGGGTGGGCTCTTGTATATAGAGCCAAGTGAGAGAGTGAAAGTGCAACAGTGTGTTAGTTAGTCAGTCACGTCACACACAGGGAAGCAGCTCTTCCAGCTGTAAACCAAGCCAGCACACATAATGCTTCCCATTCAGCAGACACGGATTCAGCTGCAGACACATCTGGTAGTTAGTGGCATGGTGTTGCATAGTACACATAGGCAGCAGAGGAAGGGAAGTGGAGGGGGCTGCAGGTGGACACATCTTATGAGCCTGTGCTGAGTGACATAGCAGATGTTTGAGATCAATAAGGTCGTTAACCTGAAGGGAAGACGTCCACTAACCGAAGGGAAGACGTCCATTAACCGAAGGGAAGGCTAAGTGAAGGCTGTGTCCCAAATAGCACACTATCACCCTACAGTGCCCTTTGGACCCAGGTCAAAAGTATTGCACTATGTAGTGAAAAGGGTGCCATTTTGGACGCATCCAAGAAGTAACTCCAACAGAGTGAGCTAGTAGACTTAAAGCGACTGAAGAGGTAATACAGTGTCATAGTGTGGGGGTGCCATGCCATACCTTCTCCTCCTGGGACGAGGGGTCCTTGATGATCTCCATGGGGGGCGGCAGGGGAGTGTGAGAGTCGTCCTCGGGCTCCTCCTCTCCTCCGCTCTGCATTCCAGAGGAGGACTTGGATAGGGTGCGCTCCTTCCTGCCCCTCTGTAGGGAGAGAAGGGTAGAGATGGTAAAGTCCAGGTGGAGCAGGAGGGGTTAATGTGGGTCATTGTCCCGGAGTTCACGGGGGTGTCCTGCTCCATCACAGTGCCTCTCTTTGTCTCAACATCACACTGGGTGCCACACAGCCACCAGCCAGAAAGTCACCGCAGGCCTGGGCTTGCGTCCCAAATGGCACCCTATTCCCTGTGTAGGGCACAACTTTTGACCAGACTTAGTGCACTATATAGGGAATAGGGTGCCATTCGGGAATAGGGTGCCATTCTAATCACAGTCCCACTGATGTGGGACCAAATCATGTGGAATACTTCTGTGACCATTCCTTTAGCATTTTTATCATGGGGCTGTGCTAGGAATGAGAACAAGGAATCTACTTTTCTGTTACTGTGAAATTATACTGTAGCGGCATAACCTTTTTTTCTTTACCCCTTTTTCTCTCCAATTTTGTGGTATCCAATTGGTAGTTACAGTCTTGTCTCATCGCTGCAACTCCCGTATGGACTCGGGAGAGGTGAAGGTCGAGAGCCATGCGTCCTCCGAAACAAGACCCTGCCAAGCCGCACTGCTTCTTGACAAACTGCTCGCTTAACCCGGAAGCCAGCCACACCAAGGGGTGGGCGGAAACACCGTACAGCTGGCGACCATGTCAGCGTGCATGCGCCCTGCCCGCCACAAGAGTCGTTAGAGCACGATGGGACAAGGACATCCCGGCCGTCCAAACCCTCTCCTAACCCGGACGACGCTGGGCCAATTGTCCGCCGCCTCATGGGTCTACCGGTCGCGGCCGGTTGGCAACACAGCCCAGGATCGAACCCGGGTCGGTAGTGACGTCTCAAACACTGCGATGCAGTGCCTTAGAATGCTGCGCCACTCGGGAGGCACGGCATATCCTTTTGGTTGGCATCTAAAACATTTACATGCAGCAGTTGCTAAAGTACAGCACAATATTGCTCTGCTATCCATCAACCAAATGAGAAGTAAGAAATAGACTACCTGCACTAAAAGAAATTCTCTCTACTTTTCCTCATGCACAGAGATGCTTGTAATTACTCAAATTTGCTTGAAATTAGTTGATACTGAAAATTATTCAGAAGGATGCCAATAGTTCATGACTTGTGATGAAACCAGAATTGCACCCTGCAGAATGATCCCTTTGTTATTGGGGCTGTGTCCCAATAATAGTAAACTCAGCAAAAAATGAAACGTCTCTTTTTCAGGAACCTATCTTTCAAAGACTATTCGTAAAAATCCAAATAACTTCACAGATCTTCATTGTAGGGTTTAAACACTTTTTTCCATGCTTGTTCAATGAACCATAAACAATTAATGAACATGCACCTGTGGAACGTTCGTTAAGACACTAACAGATTTACAGACGGTAGGCTGTAAGGTCACAGTTATGAAAACTTAGGACACTAAAGAGGCCTTTCTACTGACTCTGAAAAACACCAAAAGAAAGATTCCCAGGGTCCCTGCTCATCTGCGTGAACGTGCCTTAGGCATGCTGCAAGGAGGCATGAGGACTGCAGATGTGGCCAGGGCAATAAATTGCAATGTCTGTACTGTGAGACGCCTAAGACAGCACTACAGGGAGACAGGATGGACAGCTGATCGTCCTCGCAGTGGCAGGCCATGTGTAACAACACCTGCACAGGATCGGTACATCCGAACATCACACCTGCGCGACAGGTACAGGATGTCAACAACAACTGCCCAAGTTACACCAGGAACGCACAATCCCTTCATCAGTGCTCAGACTGTCCGCAATAGGCTGAGAGGCTGGACTGAGGGCTTATAAGCCTGTTGTAATGCAGGTCCTCACCAGACATCACCGGCAACAACGTTGCCTATGGGCACAAACCCACCGTCACTGGACCAGACAGGACTGGCAAAAAGTGCTGTTCACTGACGAGTCACGGTTTTGTCTCACCAGGGGTGATGGTCGGATTCGCGTTTATCATCGAAGGAATGAACGTTACATCGAGGCCTGTACTCTGGAGCGGGATCGATTTGGAGGTGGAGGGTCCGTCATGGTCTGGGGCGGTGTGTCACAGCATCATCGGACTGAGTTTGTCGTCATTGCAGGCAATCCCAACGCTGTGCGTTACAGGGAAGACATCCTCCTCCCTCATGTGGTACCCTTCCTGCAGGCTCATCCTGACATGACAATACCACCAGCCATACTGCTAGTTCTGTGCGTGATTTCCTGCCAGACAGGAATGTCAGTATTCTGCCATGGCCAGCGAAGAGCTCGGATCTCAATCCCATTGAGCCCGTCTGGGAACTGTTGGATCGGAGGGTGAGGGCTAGGGCCGTTCCCCCCAGAAATGTCTGCGAACTTGCAGGTGCCTTGATGGAAGAGTGGGGTAATATCTCCCAGCAAGAACTGGCAAATCTGGTGCAGTCCATGAGGAGGAGATGCACTGCAGTACTTAATTCAGCTGGTGGCCACACCAGATACTGACTGTTACTTTTGATTTTGACCCCCCCTTTGTTCAGGGACACATTATTCCATTTCTGTTAGTCACATGTTCAGTTTATGTCTCAGTTGTTGAATCTTGTTATGTTCATACAAATATTTACACATGTTAAGTTAGCTGAAAATAAACGCAGTTGACAGTATGAGGATGTTTCTTTTTTGCTGAGGGCCCATAGGGGTCTGGTCAAAAGTAGTGCAGTATATAGGGAATAGGATGTAGATATGTCATAAGATAACAGCTTATACTTTAGCCTTGGGAAATTGCTCCTCTATCGATGGGAGGATTTTCTTTTTTGGGGGGGAATGCTGCAGATACGAAATCACTGTAGTTATCAACCTTGCTTGCACGTGAAGTAAGATTAAAGAGAGGTTAAAAAAGACTGATCTGAAGGGGAATCATCACAATGGTTTGGAAACCATTGCCTGAACTGTACTTCTAAATATGATCCATTCACCTAAAACCCTTTGTTAAACGAAAAGAGCCTGAAAGAACCACGACTCCCCCAGATGCAGTGTATTCCCACAACATGTGACCTTTAAAGGGGCAATTTGTGATTCAAAGAACTGTGATGGACATTTAGAAACCAATTACTGTATGTTACAGAGACATGGTGGAGAGGAGAGCGAAAGGGAGAGAGAGAGAGAGATGAGGCAGAGACAAGGAGACGCTAATGACCTCGTCTACACTCTCCCCCTGCGAGAGAAGGCGAGCGATAGAGAGACAGCGAGAGATGCGATAGAGAGGAGAGAGATGCGGTGGAGAGGAGTCAGGACGCTCATTACCTCGTCTATGCTCCCGTCGTGCAGGGAGCTCTCAGGCGGCCCCAGGTCGATGCTCTTGCGGCCGTCTCTCTTCTTGTGCTTGCTGGGGAACTTCTTGACGCTGCTGCCGTGGCTGAGGCGACGCACGGGGCTGGTCAGCCACTTCTTGAGGGTGTTGCCCGAGCGCTTCGGTCCCGGAGAGCTGAACTGGATGGAGCTCAGGGAGGCCTGGGACTGCAGGTTGGCCACCGACTCGGTCTTCGCTCCTTCGGGCCCGCTGACCGAGTAGTTCTCTGGAAAGGGAGGAGACAAACAGCATTTTAGACTTCAGAATTCACCCTGGCCGACATTCTGCCAGACACACACCTTTAGAGTACCTAAGTACATAGCATGAGCTTCAGTTCAGACATTTCCCCTTGGCCCTGGTTGCATCCCAAATGGCACCCTATTCCCTATCTAGCGCATTACTTTTAGCCAGGGCCTATAGGAAATAGGGTGCCATTTTGGAGGCAGACCCTTCGGTCTCGTGTCAGCATACTGTACCAACTAGAGTGATGTCCCTTGTCAACTGAGGTATACTAACAAAACGCTATTCTTTTTTTTTAACCCATTACTTCCCAAAAAACATTGGGTGAACAAACACAGTTGTGCGTTTGTCAACATTGCTGAACGGCATACTGCATGAACGCGGTCAACCCAGTTATCAACATTGGCCAGTGTAATACTACAACTACTACTGACTTTATTGTCCCCGTGGGGAAATCTCGTTGCGGTGTCACGTACACATTTAAAAAGTGGCGTTTAAATACTACGTAGGAACGCAAGTCATTTGTATACCGACATTGCTCAATGTAGGATAGTACTGTACAGGAATACAAGTCACACAGTGTGTTTTCTCAGCTCCAAAAGGATCATTTATGAGGTGCCTAAGATTCACAACAGTCTCCCTTTTATTTCTACAAATAGGACCTGTAGGTAAAGTGTATATTGCAGTGCGTTAGCTAATAGTTACACCATTTGCACTGTTAATCATTGATATTTATTTTAAGCCAATAAAAAGACTGTACGGTTGTTTTTCATAATGGCTAATAATGAGGACTAGTTTCCACTATTATTACTACGAACCGGTTAACCACCTTGTGTCTTGTTGAGGGTGTATGTACGTGTTGCTGGATTCAGACTAGATGTGGTCCAGAGCATGAGGACGTTTGGGTACTGCACTCTGTTCTGGTCCATGTATTCTTACATAGAAACAAAATTCCTCTGTGGAAGGATACATGGACTGAAACAGAGCAAGGTCCTCGCGCTCTGGACCAGAGCTAGCTAGATCCAGACTAGGGCCAGAGTGATTAGAGCAAAAGCTCCTGAATCATTTCCTTGGCTCATCCTGGTCCACCACTGTACGCAGGCCTTACGAAGCCAAAAGCACCTCCCAAGGTTGTTCGGTCTTAACCTTGGCGTGTCTCCTCTTCGTTCTCACAATGCGCCAGCCGCAGTTTCAAACGCAATAGAGTTCAATGACTTTCGCTGGCTCTGTATTTGAGCGCCCGTCAACAAACAGTGACTAACTCCGGGTGTTCAGTAGCGTCTAACGTCCCAAAACATGTTGCAACGAAAAACTAAAAAAGGTATGTGTCTAATTAGGCTAGCACCACACCATTTCAAAACATTTCCTTACCACTGGAAACAACTGAAGTATCGTTAGTATTAGTAAATATTAAAAGCAGCTGCCCCGTCCATTGGGATCAAAAATAGCTTGATACTAAAGGAAACATTTGGCCAAGCCATTGAGATGAAAAGGGGGGGGGGGGGGATATGTTTGTGCTGTGGGGGAGGGCCTCTGTTGACCAGGCCAGCCAGGTCAAACAACTCACAAGTCTGCAGTAAAAAGCTGACAGTGTCCATGTTATCAGCAGGCTAGGGAGATATTTGCTGCTACGGTCAGCCCTATTGTGGCAAACAAAAGAGGGAGGATAACGCAAATATCCCGCTTCTCTCCTAAACATGGTCTCTCTCTCTCACTTTGCTATTTCTCTCTCACTCTTTCCCTCTCACTGGACTGATCTAGACTTAATTTCCCATCTATTTGAGGCAATGTGGGAAAGTATGACAGTGCTATCCATAATAACAGTGGACTACATGTTCGGGCCCTGTACTAGAAGAATCTCAGTCCTACTTATCGTGCAACTTAGTTTGCATAGAATGTATCCGAAAATTGTATTATATGTGTTGAGTGAAGCTGTGAAATGAAGCATGAAATCCTAAATCCTGAAATATGTTAATAGAAAATGGGGAATGTATGGATTATGGAGCAACTGGAAAGCAGTTATTGGGGCAGACAGTGGCATCTGTCTAATACTAATAGGTTTAATCCAAAGGGTTAACAGTTCATGAGTTCCAACAGCCTCTATTGATGTCATGCTCCATTCATTCCAAAGCGGTCTTCATTGTATGGAACCCAAATGGCACCCTATTCCCTATATAGTGCACTATTTTTGACCAGAGCCCTAGTGTAGTGCACTATAAAGAGAACAGGTTGCCATTTGGGATGCACACATTGAGAGTAAAGTGTAGCGTGTGGGGCTGCTGACTAGCTGCCTTTTGTGCTAGATGACTCATTACAGGGAAGTGGCCTTGAGGAGAATCATGTGGACCAAGCCTGTAGTTAGATATTGTGAAGTAGAACAACTCGGCAACCCAGAGCCATATCAGAGCCCCAGCCACAATCTCTCCCTGAGGAAACAGTCAATAACAGGGCAGCGAGAAAGAGAGAGGGGGGGGGTAGTCCTCTGTAGCTCAGTTGGTAGAAATAACCTGATGAAGACAGCTTTGTCTGTGGAAACGTTGGTTATTGGGTTATTAAATGATTGAATCTGAGCTCCTAGAGTGTGCGGCTTTTCTTTTTCAAGTGTTTTACTCCGTTAGCCAGCACCTCGCCTAAACAGGTGTGCGTTTCTTTCGCCTCCAGAAACTGAAGAGGAATAGTAAAAAAAGAAAAAAAAGGAATGGTGACATAAAAAAACGAAAAAAAAACGCGAGAAATAAATGGCACAGATGACTGCCTGCTGAAAAGCACTTTGGGGAGCAGCGCGTCACACTTAGACTTGATGACAACAGCAGGCATGCGCTGGAAAAAGTCTCTCTCTCATTAGGCCCTGCACTGGGTACACATGGCCTATGTCCCAAATGGCACCCTATATATTGCACTACTTTTGACCAGGGCCCACAGGGATGCCCAAAATTAGTGCACTACATGGGAATCATTTGGGCCGCAGCCATGGTCCTCTTAAGCGCCTTCATTTCCCATCTCGCCAGATTAATGGCTGCACTGACCGAGGGATCATATTCTCATTCCTCACCCTGCTGTCTCACCGTTACCTAGTTCTGATGCAGAATCTGCATGTTCTATCCCACGCCTTCTGTTTACACTGGAAACAACCACTAGGAATACTCCCTCCATACCACAAAGGGGGATTAAATCCGAGGGAAATATTTCGCAAGAAGATATTGGAATTGGACAGTCATCAGGCTTGTATCATGACTCCTTAACATGAAATGAAATACATTTCTAAATGTTGGTGACCCATATAAATGTGGTTTCATGACTTTTTGGACATTTTTATGCTCGGATACCACTGCACCAGTTAAACTGTCTGTCTGTCTAAAATGTTTGCGTCGGTTATTATCGCAGAGTATAATATTTCCGCGTCACCAACAGTGATTAAGTTGTGTGATACAGAGCCACAGTCTCACACAATGGAAACCTGTGGAATGACCTCGAGTCAATTTCCCAGTCTCAGCTACAGAACGCACAAAAGACGAAAAGCGGAGAGATTTCCCCAACAATTCATTGAAAGATTTTCTTCACCTCCGTGCGGTATCCCAATGACTTGAACCGATTTCTAACTGAGCCAGGGTTCACAATAGCGTGTGGAATATAGGTATTAGAGTAGGCCGGCGGCTGGAGCATGTGAGCGGTAAAATCCTCAGATGTTTTCTGTTGAGGACCAATGGTGGCCTAGCTTGGCAGGCAGCTAGACAAGCAGACCGTTCTGCACCTCGGTCAGTGTAGGGAGAGGCGTGGAGGAAGAGGGAGAAAGAAGAGGTGGTGTTCGTCTACTTTCTTGTATAGAGCTTATCTAATAATAGTTTTCTAATGACTACCTGTCCTGATGTGTGGTGTCTAAAACGCAGCAAAACAGGTTCTTAGTACAGACCTGTAAGCCTACATTTAAAGACACGTACAGTGTGGAAAGTCCCATAGGTGGAAGTATTAATTAAAAGTCATTAATTAAACCGAAGACTATGAGGAGTGTCTGTTCAGAAACGAGTTGAATTAGCCTGAATCGTCGACACCTTTACACAAGGCACCATACCGTACAGCTATCGAAGCAAAACGGGTTCACAGAATGTTCCCGCAATCTGCATTTGTTACTCCACGTGCTATATAAACCACATCCTATCTTCTGTAAACTTCCTGAAACCAAGACATGGCTGCATCCAATCTGTGACAGAGATGTCCTGTCAGCAACGGCCCTGTGTAGGGTGCCGTCTTTCGGATGGGACGTTAAACGGGTGTCCTGACTCTCTGAGGTCATTAAAGATCCCATTGCACTTATCGTAAGAGTAGGGGTGTTAACCCCGGTGTCCTGGCTAAATCATGGCCATCTAATCATCCCCAGCTTACAATTGGCTCATTCATCCCCCTCCTCTCCCGTGAAACTATTCCCCAGGTCGTTGCTGTAAATGAGAATGTGTTCTCAGTCAACTTACCTGGTAAAATAAAAAATAAAATAAACGGAACAAGTCAGTAGAAACTGTTTTATCAGGTGTCTCTCAGTGAGGTGTTGGCCCTGTCTATTCATGACAGTTCTTCACTGTGGTGAATCTTATGATGTCATCAGACTTCCGGTAAATAAAAAGGTAGTCCTTGTCTGCGTGCAACCGAACAAAGGTATCGTGCTTTTCTTGTCTGGGTACAGACAGTGTTATGTGTACTATCTTATACCTGTCTGTCAATAGAAATACCAAACACACTGGCATAGTACCCGTAACACGAGCCCCATTATGGAAAAGCAGGACAGGTATGTTTGGTTGCACACAAGCATGGAATTTACCTTCCTCTTTACTGGAAGCTCACTGTGTCATTTTTATAATCTGGAACGATCGTATTCCACGCATAGTGCTTTCGGAAAGTATTTAGACCCCTTGACATTTTCCACATTTTGTTACTTTTCAGCCTTATTCTAAAATGGATTTAAAATAAAAAAAATCCTTCATCACACAATAACAAAATGTAAAAAAGTTACATTTATTTTTGCAAATTTATAGAAAATAGAAAACAGAAATACCATATTTACATAAGTATTCAGACCCTTTTCTAAGAGACTCGAAATTGAGCTCAGGTGCATGCTGTTTCCATTGATTATCCTTGAGATGTTTCTACAACTTCATTGAAGTCCACCTATGGTAAAATAAATTGATTGGACACGATTTGGAAAGGTACACACCTGTCTATATAAGGTCCCACAAGCCATGAGGTCGAAGGAATTGTCCGTTGAGCTCCGAGACAGGATGGTGTCGAGGCACAGATCTGGGGAAGGGTACCAAAACATTTATGCAGCATTGAAGGTCCCCATGAACACAGTGGCCTCCATTATTCTTAAATGGAAGAAGTTTGGAACCACCAAGAGTCTTCTTAGAGCTGACCGCCTGGCCAAACTGAGCAATCGGGGGAGAAAGGCCTTGGTAAAGGACGTGACCGAGAACCTGATGGTAAATATGACAGAGCTCCAGAGTTCCTCTGTGGAGATGGGAGAACCTTCCAGAAGGACAACCATATTTGCAGCACTCCAATCAGGCCTTTATGGTAGAGTGGCAAGGCGGAAGCCACCCCTCAGTAAAAGGCACGACAGCCTACTTGGAGTTTGCCAAAAGGTAACCAAATGACTCTCAGACCACGAGAAACAAGATTCTCTGGTCTGATGAAACCAAGATTGAACTCTTTTCCCTGAATGCTAAGTGTCACTTCTGGAGAAAACCTGACACCATCCCAACAGTGAAGCATGGTGGCAGCATCATGCTGTGGGGATGTTTTTCAGCATCAGGGACTGGTAGAGTAGTCAGGATGGAGGGAAAGATGAACGTAGCAAAGTACAGAGAGATCCTTGATGAAAACCTGCTCCAGAGCACTCGGGACCTCAGACTGGGGCGAAGGTTCACCTTCCAACAGGACAACGACCCTAAGCACACAGCCAGGACAATGCAGGAGTGGCTTTGGGACAAGTCTCTGAATGTCCTTGAGTGGCCCAACCAAAGCCTGGACTTGAACCCGATCAAACATCTCTAGAGAGACCTGAAAATAGCTGTGCAACGACGCTCCCCATCTAACCTGAAAGAGCTTGAGTGGATCTGCAGAGAAGAATAGGAGAAACTCCCCAAATACAGGTGTGTCAAGCTTGTAGCATCATACCCAAGAAGACTCGAGGCTGTAATCGCTGCCAAAGGTGCTTCAACAAAGTACTGAGTAAAGGGTCTGAATACTTGTGCAAACATTTCTAAAAACCTGTTTTTGCTTTGTCATTATGGGGTATTGTGTGTAGATTGATGAGGGAAAACAACTATTTCATCCATTTTAGAATAAGGCTGTAATGTAGCAAAATGTGGAAAAAGTCAAGAGGTCTGAATACTTTGCACTGTATCTGAAGAGTTTTCAAGTCTCTCAGTGTGGTTTACATAACCTGCAAGCCGGCTTCCATTTGCTGAACGAGCAAAACGTGAACCCCTAAAGGATTCAAAAACAACAACAAGAGCACCAATAACCCAGACATTGGATACAGAGATAAAAACATCATCTTAGTTAACTCGCAGGGCAACAATTAAAAGGAGAGGCATCCCATCCACACTGACAACCCTCCCCAACGTTCCCCCCTAAGAGTCGTCTTCAAAGAAACGTGCAGTAATGCTTCAGATGAAAGGGGATTTGTAGCTAATTTGGTCTTCAAAAGACTCCAGCGGCGTTACAATCTACCCTCAACAAGAATCTAGGTTAGAAGGGAGAAAAATCGGACTCCTATATTATGACGCATTGTTGACAGACATACCGTAACAGAAATGTTGAAAATGAAATGAAAACAAAATCCATGACATTTGTAACACTTAATAACAAACATGTTATATAATTCACAGTTATGAATTCAATGTTTATGAATGGGAGCCGACTGTGCAGAGGCAGTGACTGCCATAATGCAGTCTAGCTCACATCCCCTGACAGCATCTCCAAATCACTATTATTCATCCTCTGATCCAGAAAAGAACCTACTTTTGACACAGCTTCATCCCCATCCCTCTGACTCTCCTCATCCTCTTCTATGAAGACAGCACAATGACACAATAGCATACAATGGCAGTTAATGCCAGTGCAGCATCTCTTTCTCTTACTGTTCACAGCCCGGAGATACACTACATGACCAGAAGTATGTGGACATCTTCTCGTCGAACATCTCATTCCAAAATTATGGGCATTAATATGCAGTTGGTTCTCCCTTTGCTACTATAACAGCCTCCACTCTTCTGGGAAGGCTTTCCACTAGATGTTGGAACATTGCTGCGGGGAGTTGCTTTCATTTAGCCACAAGAGCATTAGTGAGGTTGGGCACTGATGTTGGGCGATTAGGCCTGGCTCACAGTCGGCGTTCCAATTCATCCCAAAGGTGATCGAAAGGGTTGAGGTCAGGGCTCTGTGCAGGCCAGTCAAGTTCATCCACACCGATCTTGACAAACCATTTCTGCATGGACGTCGCTTTGTGCACTTGGGCATTGGCATACTGAAGCAGGAAAGGGCATTCCCCAAACTGTTGCCACAAATATGGAAGTACAGAATCATCTAGAACGTCATTGTGTGTTGTAGCATTAAGATTTCCCTTCAAACTAAGGGGCCTTGCCTGAACCATGAAAAACAGCCCCAGACCATTTTTCCTTTTCCACCAAACATTACAGTTGGCACTATGCATTGGGGCAGGTAGCGTTCTCCTGGCATCTACCAAACCCAGATTCGTCCGTCGGACTGCCAGATGGTGAAGTGTGATTCATCACTCCAGAGAACGAGTTCCCACTGCTCCAGAGTCCAATGGTGGCGAGCTTTACACCTCTCCAGACGACACTTGGCATTGCGCATGGTGACCTTAGGCTTGTGTGTGGCTGCTCGGCCATGGAAACCCATTTCATGAAGCTCCTGAGGAACAGTTAATGTGCTGACGTTGCTTCCAGAGGCCATTTGGAACTCTGTAGTGAGTGTCGTAACCGAGGACAGACAATTCTTACACGCTACATTACCTCAGCACTAGGCGGTCCTGTTCTGTTAGCTTGTGTGGCATTGTTGAGCCGTTGTTGCTCCTAGACATTTCCACACAATAAATGGCAGCTCTAACAGGGCAGATATCTGACGAACTGACTTGCAAAATGCATCATACAGGGATGATTTCCGTATTTTGAAAGTCACATATCTTAAACTTGATTGAACTTGAACCAAACATTTTGAGACTATGTCAACAATAGACTTATGAAACAAATAGCAAAAGTTAGTTTTTGGGTGGAGTTTTCCTTTAAATCTCGAAAACATCAGCAAACAAGTAAACACTGGCAAGGCAATGCCATGCAATATTAATCAAAAATGGGTTCTTTAATAGTGTCGGCCAGCTACAGTTTGTGAAGTCCGATACAAGCATTGTCTCACAAATGTTTGTAGCAAATATACCTCAGAAAGCTAAGTAACATCCCTGACTGATGTACAGATAAAAGCATTGCTTAACAATAACTTTTAGTGAGAAGCTCGGGTGTGAGAAAGCTTACACGCATCCGAACGTGTTCTCCACTCCTAACTCTGGACTTCTGGCGGGAGCCCAAAAACACACAATCCGTAGTCTCAGTCAGCAGTAAGGTACGCACCTGTCACTTTGTAACAGCAGCAGCAACACCTAGCTAGAATCCAACCACAACAGGAACGACAATGTCTCCCACTTTTCATCCTGGGCGGCTAGAAGAAGCTCATGGCTCCGGAAGACAATTAAGAGGGAGAAGAAGAAGAAAAAAAAAGATAGATCCAAAGTGCACCCTGACTGCAGCTCAGACAACCAGCCACTAGCTGCTCCAAGTTCAGCCTGCTCCACTCCACTGAGCGGAGGGACGGACAGGGAAGGAGGAGGAGGGGATGGGGAGGGGCACCCTACACTCACTACCTCTGATTCACAGAGAGCAGCGTGGGTTACAGAGAATCGACTCATGTTACAAGTCGGTTTGACAAAGGCAGCACTAAGTAGTACTAGCCCTATTTACGGTAGTGGCAAACCAAAATACAAAACTCTGATTGTTTATGTACTCAAGCTTTAGCCGTCGGCACAGACTGTATCAGCCTACCAGTAGTTCCACAAGGCTGCATGGGTGGGAATGGCTGTGAAATGTCATATGCGGGCACATTCCTTACAAGCTGATATGAGCAGCAAAGTTACTGATTAGTCTACTGAGGAAAGCCAGCCAGGTTTCAGTAGGTTCATTGCCATGTTACATCCTTTCCCACTATATCTGTCTCCAAGTTACACTTCTCAACCAGCAAAGTTCTGTGAGAAGGACCATGTGTGTATGATACTTTATAGCGTGTATAAGGACAGGTTGTGTTGAATTCAGCCAAAGTGCACCTTGGAGCTGTACTGAGAACTAGGACACTGCAGGTAAGGAGCTGTGTGATCGTTATGGAGCGTATCTGGGCTATGTGGCTGTCTGGCTGGTGTCTCTGTTGGGGATACAGAGAGACGTGGCAGTGCTTCAGGGCAGGAACGGACTAATCCCCACACAACCAGAGGGAGGACAGGCAGGCCAAGGGTGTTTCAAGAGGACTAGACAGAACAGGGACTAGAGAGCTTCACAATGCACACCTCTGTCTGGATTGACGAGGGTAAGAACAAGAGACAGGACAAAGGCTTTTGAGACAAAGGAGAATCTGTTCTGACAGATTAGAGTATCTTTAGAGTTGCCCTCAATAGATCTTCTCCGTCTATGACAGGAAACGCTGAACATTCCATCAGGTTTATCTACGCTTCGGGTATTTAGAGGTTGAGGATGTGATCGGCCAGGTGATCGGAAAATTGTAGCTCCCCTTTTCAATTGATTTGATATGGTTTAAACCATTACATTTTGTAAGTAAGTCTTTCTTAATTGAACCTCTATTTATGACGTGTAATATTCAGATGTAATCATACCATGACATTACTGGCATATGATACATTGGCTGTTTTAATGCCATGTCCTCATTCATTTCCTCCTATGATGCCTTACTGTCAATAGTATGGTGAAACTGGAGTATAAACACAATTTCCATATTGTATAACTGGCACCATACTACAGCTCTTAGTTTTGCATGCTGCCATAGACAAACAAGCCCAGCTCTTATCTGAGGAAAGTCAGCAGTATGCAGTGGATAGGCAAATGAGGTGGTCCCTGGATAAAGGAGAGTTACTGTGTGTCTAATTGAACAGATCACAGAGACCAACCAACCATACAGTACATACACAGAGATATGACACCTCGCGTTTGGGTGGCCTTCATTTAACTAGCCTTACCACTAACTCCAACCAACTCCAAATCTACAAAATTCAGGATTAAATATGTTATTTTGCCATTAATAATATGAAGAGTACGCAGGGTATATCGAGTTACAGGTAAACTGCCAAAATAAAGGAAACACGAGTAAACGAGGGATACAAAGTATACTGAAAGCAGGTGCTTCTACACAGGTATGGTTCCTGAGTTAATAAAGCAATTAACATTTCATCATACTTAGGATCATGTATAAAAATGCACAGTTACCCGTTACCCTCTGCAACTCCTCCAAGTCAAGGTAAGCCTTCGGTTTTATAAATGTATTGCCACAGGGGCCCGCCGGTGTAACGGCTAAACTGCTTTCTGTACACCGTACTGCATGATTGTACACATGGATTGGATTGTCCGATTACTAACACGTTAGTTCTAGTTTGTTGACTAACGTTTACATGGTGACCACGATGTAGGCTGTGTAGCGGTTAGCGGTTATGGTATGAAGGTTTGGCTTGGGGAGGTTTTTGCCCCTGGTCACAGGCAGCTGTTGTGCTGTGCACTGAAGTCAACAAGAGAAGGGAAAAGGTGAGAGGAGGAGGGCGCGTAGTTGCGAGAAGGAATTATACAACGAACAAAGTGGTGATGCTGTATGTGGCTGCTATCAAAGTGAACTGTGCGGGTATATTCATTCCGCCGATTCTGTAGCAAAATGTTTATTAAACAGAAGAAAACAGAACGAAACTGAGGGACCTACCTGAATTTTTCCAATAGAAAAACTTGTTTTAGCTGCAAAATGGAAGGTTTTGCAGCTGTTTGGACTAATGATTCCATCCCAGATCAGCTAGAGTTTGCATTATACGCCCACCCATCCACCCTCCTTGCGTTTTTGCCTTACGTAACTTTCGGTCTTCTGTAACCATACCAAATGTAACATATCATACTCATTTGAGTGTCCTGGATTTAAGTTTGCTATGTTACGTCTGGTCTATGAGACCAGGCTGAGCTAAATGCAGGCAAGAGTGTGCAAGGCGGTATTGAATGTGTCACCGTCTGTCACCTTGATTACTCCAATTTGTCTCTTGACCTGTGCACCTACGTTTAAAAATTTTTTTTTGTAGGCTAGATGGTAGCAACCTCATGACAAATTTGAGAATCATATTAGTAGCCTAAATCGATGTTACATTGAGCTGGGTGAATGGAGTATGAATGACAGTCATTCAATATGCTGGATAGAAATAAGGCCATACACATTAAAAAAAATGTCAGTATGTCAAAGTCACATGGGCAACTGGTGCTTATCCAACAAGACAACAGGCCAAAGCATATTGTATTGTACATCTGAGAATGTTTCAGAGGAAATTAAAGAGAACATGTATGACTGTGGGGAACAAAAATGTACTGTATCTACACCTGTGACCAAAAACGAGCTACATATGGAGCTACATACAACAATTCCATGTGAATCTGATAACTAGAATGTGTAGACTTTCCCAGATACAGTTTATGTCGTCCTGTCATCAGTAATAATGTCGCAGACAACAACTGATCTGACATGATGTTCTTTAAGTACCAACGGAGACTTTCAACTGGTTGGATTACCAAAATATTGTTCGGTTCCCAACCTTTTGATGTTACCATAATCTTTCTATGTTAACAAAGGGCTTTCCAAGAGTCCATACTGTAGAGTAGAGAGAGAAAAGGGGGAAAGGTATTTATGGGGGTCGTAAACCTCACCAACAGGGCAACTTATTATGTCCGAGTTTATGGACTGCTTATCCTTTAACATCATGCTGTGTGTGACTGCTGTCTTTCCATCAGCCCTATCCAGTGGTGTAGTGGAGCCTGGAGAAGTGGGTAGACTCTAATTTTGAAAACTTATGAAGGAAAGACACCCTGTGTGAAAAATGTTTTTTGATGTGTTTTCCTTTAGATTTGTCTGATTTTCACTCTCAAAATCACACCTTTTTCCTTTGGTCCACGACAATGCTTAAGTCACGTCAATCTGATTGGGTGGGCCTGTCAGGGCCTGGCTCCCCAGTTAATGGGCCTCTGTCCACCCAGGCCCATCCATGTCTACGCCCCTGATGGAAAGAGAGCATGATGACAATTGTGCGTCACAAATAGCCTACTAGCCATCACTTCGGACTAAACATTTTCAATACCTGGTTTCCATACTCATTGTTGTCTTAGTTAGCGTTTACTGGTAGATATAAGTTCAAACGTCTTTCCTACCCTACCGGCTACCGATGTCATTCTTCTGTGAGCTGATCCATGTCAAAACCAGTTGAAGGCTGCACACTCTGCTGAAACCAGCCATTCAGTATGTTTGCGGCGAGGACGTAAATATATTTCACGTGCTTTGTGATTGTGTAGGCAACTTTGTACTGTACATGATTTCAATATTGTATTACATAATTGATAAGTCGTATACCTCCACTACACTACTTTGATACGCATCAGTAGGGATTAAGAAGGGAGTATATACAAAAAGGACCTGCTTGATGCAATTGGGGCCTTTAAGGATGGGACAACTCCAGGGCTGGATGGCATACCAGTGGAAGTATACAAAACTTTATTAGCATGTTTTAACTGTTTTAACACTCCTATATAAATGGTAGATTATCAGACACGCAACAAGAAGGTCTGATATCATTATTACTGAAACAGGACACAAATGGTATTTATAAAAATCCAGTCCATTTAAAAAATTGGAGACCTCTTACACTTCAGTGTTGTGATGCACAAATTTTAGCTAAATGCTTAGCGCGTAGAATTAAAAAAGTATTGTCAGATATTATTCATCCTTATCACAGGTTTTTTACATGGACGATCCATTGGATATAATATAAGCCAAGTACTGGAAACAATAGAATACTATGAAATAAAGAGAACATGTATGACTGTGGGGAAAAACAATGTACTGTATCTACGAGGCCACAAGAATGAGAAGTTCCTTAAAAAGTTCATTCCAAATGGAGCAAGCGCCGGAATGTTACATAGATTATATTAAATAACTATTGAGGTCTATTGTTTCAGATTTCACAAAGGCAAGGCTTTTGCAGACATACCCATCAGACCTCTGGCAAAAAGTAGTGCACTATGTCGGGAATAAGGTGCCATTTGGGACGCAACCCTGAAATACTGTGGCTGGACACCATGTAGAATAAGCTCAGCCGCCTCCCATTCATTTTGAAACAAAGAGTCTGTTTAAAAACTGTGGCAGTGGGAGGAAGTGGGATTTACATGTCACTGTAACTAGGGAAAATGTTTTATCAATGAGTTATATTACTTAATTTCTAGGGTGTCAAAGTTTCAGTATGTAATAAACTGGGGACGGTGGGGGCTGATCCAGAGATAGTGAAATGGTCCAATGCAAGAGAGCAGTGGAAATACTAGCACGTTGCCATTACATTGACAGTACATGCTGGGGTATCAAGCATTGGGGTATTGCTGTGCTCCTCAACCAACAAAAACAAATATAAACCCTATTCCAAATAAAGGGTGCCTTTTCATAATCGTCCTGCTTTCTTCCTGTAGTTCTAAGGAGGCATAGGAAGCGAGGGTGTCCAACAGTGTCTCAGAATAGGAACATTCTAGAAGGGATGTTTTCGTTCCTAATACACAAAACAAAGGAAATCAGGGCAAGGAGACAAAGGAAGCTCCTATGGACAATAACAAGAGGTCAATCACAATAGCCAGTCATTTCACAACATGGATTCCTAGAAAACACACAGGCTCTGTTTACAAATGTCAACAAAAGCAGACTATCGGCATTTGTGCAACTAACTCAATTATAAGAAATCATGGCGGTCATGATAGTGGGCTGTAGTGGGCTGTAGAGGGTAGTGGGCTGAAGAGGGTGGGTTGTTCTGGAGGAGGTGTGGCAAGTAGCGTGGGGGAAAATGAACATTAAGCTCCCACGTCCCTATTGTGGGATGGGTTGTTTGTAACGTCTGTCAATGGTATTACATGCCAACCATCAAAAAAGGAGACAATAACCCCCCCAAATAAATAAAGTTCCCTTGGTGTATACACTACCAGTCAAAAGTTTTTGAATACCTTCTCATTCAAGGATATTTCTTTATTTTGACTATTTTCTACATTGTAGAATAATAGTGAAGGCATCAAAACTATGAAATAACACATATGGAATCATGTAGTAACCAAAAAAGTGTGAAACAAATCAAAATATAGTTTATATTTGAGATTCTTCAAATAGCCACCCTTTGCATTGATTACAGCTTTGCACACACTTGGCATTCTCTGAACCAGCTTCATGAGGTTGTCACCTGGAATGCATTTCAATTAACAGGCGTGCCTTCTTTTAAAGTTAATTTGTGCAATTTCTTTCCTTTGTAATGCGTTTGAGCCAATCGGTTGTGTTATAACAAGGTAGGGGGGTATACAGAAGATAGCCCTATTTGGCAAAAGACCAAGTCCATTTTATGGCAAGAACAGGTCAAATAAGCAAAAAGAAACTACAGTCCATCATTACTTTAAGACATCAAGGTCAGTCAATATGGAGAATGTTAAGAACTTTGAAAGTTTCTTCAAGTGCAGTCGCAAAAACCATCAAGCGCTATGATGAAACTGACTCTCTTGAGGACCGCCACAGGAAAGGAAGACCCAGAGTTACCTCTGCTGCAGAGGATGAGTTCATTAGAGTTACCAGCCTCAGAAATTGCAGCCCAAATAAATGCTTCACAGAGTTCAAGTAACAGACACATCTCAACTTCAACTGTTCAGTGGAGACTGCATGAATCAGGCCTTCATGGTCAAATTGCTGCAAAGAATCCACTTCTAAAGGACACCAGTAAGAAGAGGAAACTTGCTTGGGCCAAGAAACATGAGCAATGGACATTAGACCGGTGGAAATGTATCCTATGGTCTGGAGTCCAAATTGGAGATTTTTGGTTCCAACCGCTGTGTCAGTCACATCGTCAACAGTGAAGAGGCGACTTGGGATGCTGGCCTTCTCGGCAGAGTTCCTCTGTCTAGTGTCTGTGTTATTTTGCCCATCTTAATCTTTTATTTTTATTGACCAGTCTGAGATATGGATTTTTCTTTGCAACTCTGCCTAGAAGGCCAGCATCCTGAAGTTGCCTCTTCACTGTTGACGTTGAGACTGGTGTTTTGCGTGTACTATTTAATGAAGCTGCCAGTTGAGGACTTGTGAGGCATCTGTTTCTCAAAATAGACACTAATGTACTTGTCCTCTTGCTCAGTTGTGCACCGGGGCCTCCCACTCCTCTTTCTATTCTGGTTAGAGACAGTTTGCGCTGTTCTGTGAAGGGAGTAGTACACATCGTTGTACAAGATCTTCAGTTTCTTGGCAATTTCTCACATGGAATAGCCTTCATTTCTCAGAACAAGAATAGACTGACGGGTTTCAGAAGAAAGTACTTTGTATCTGCCCATTTTGAGCCTGTAATTGAACCCACAAATGCTGATGCTCCAGATACTCAACTAGTCTAAAGGCGGCCGGTAGCTGGTAGCCTAGCAAGTAGCCTAGTGGTTATAGTGTTGGACTAGTAACCAAAATGTTGCAAGATCGAATCCCCGAGCTGACAAGGTAAAAATCTGTCATTCTGCACCTGAACAAGGCAGTTAACCTCTCTAGGGTAGGGGGCAGTATTTGCACGTCCGGATAAAAAACGTACCCGATTTAATCTGGTTATTACTACTGCCCAGAAACTAGAATATGCATATAATTGTTTGATTTGGATAGAAAACACCCTAAAGTTTCTAAAACTGTTTGAATGGTGTCTGTGAGTATAACAGAACTCATATGGCAGGCAAAAACCTGAGAAGATTCCAAACAGGAAGTGCCGTCTCTGACCATTTCTTGGCCTTCTACACTCTCTTTATTGAAAACTGAGGATCTCTGCTGTAACGTGACACTTCCTACGGCTCCCATAGGCTCTCAGAAGGCGGCAGAACGTTGAATGATGACTTTGCAGCCCATTGCTGAAAAACAGTAGCGCATTTGGTAAGTGATCGATCTGAGAACAATGAGACTGGCGCACGCGTGCACGAGAAGAGTCCATTTTAGATTTATAGTCTTTGAACGAAAACAGGGTTTCCCGGTCGGTATATTATCGTTTTTTTACGAGAAAAATCGCATAAAAATTGATTTTAAACAGCGTTTGACATGCTTCTAAGTACGGTAATGGAATATTTAGAATTTTTTTGTCACGATACGCGCCGGCGCGTCACCCTTCGTTACCCTTCGGATAGTGTCTTGAACGCACGAACAAAACAGAGGATATTTGAACATAACGATGGATTATTTTGAACCAAACCAACATTTGTTATTGAAGTAGAAGTCCTGGGAGTGCATTCTGACGAAGAACAGCAAAGGTAATCCAATTTTTCTTATAGTAAATCTGAGTTTGGTGAGTGTCAAACTTGGTGGGTGTCAAAATAGCTAGCCCGTGATGGCGAGCTATCTACTCAGAATATTGCAAAATGTGCTTTTGCCGAAAAGCTATTTTAAAATCGGACATAGCGATTGCATAAAGGAGTTCTGTATCTATAATTCTTAAAATAATTGTTATGTTTTTTGTGAACGTTTATCGTGAGTAATTTAGTAAATTCACCGGAAGTTGTGGGTATGCTAGTTCTGAACGTCACATGCTAATGTAAAAAGCTGGTTTTTGATATAAATATGAACTTGATTGAACAAAACATGCATGTATTGTATAACATAATGTCCTAGGAGTGTCATCTGATGAAGATCATCAAAGGTTAGTGCTACATTTAGCTGTGGTTTGGGTTTATGTGACATTATATGCTAGCTTGAAAAATGGGTGTCTGATTATTTCTGGCTGGGTACTCTGCTGACATAATCTAATGTTTTGCTTTCGTTGTAAAGCCTTTTTGAAATCGGACAGTGTGGTTAGATTAACGAGAGTCTTGTCTTTAAAATGGTGTAAAATAGTCATATGTTTGAGAAATTGAAGTAATAGCATTTCTAAGGTATTTGAATATCGCGCCACGGGATTCCACTGGCTGTTGAGTAGGTGGGACGATTTCGTCCCACATACCCTAGAGAGGTTAACCCACTGTTCCTACGCCGTCATTGAAAATAAGAATGTGTTCTTAACTGACTTGCCTAGTTAAATAAAGTTAAAATAAAGATAAATAAAAAAGCCAGTTTTATTGCTTCTTTAATCAGCACAACAGTTTTCAGCTGTGCTAACATAATTGTAAAAGGCTTTTGTAATCATCAATTAGCCTTTTAAAATGATAAACTTGGATTAGCTAACACAATGTGCCATTGGAACACAGGAGTGATGGTTGCTGATACTGGGCCTCTGTACGCCTATGTAGACATGTAAAAATCTGCTATTTCCAGCTACAATAGTATTTTACAACATTAACAATGTCTACACTGTATTTTTTATCAATTTTATGTTATTTTAATGGACCAAAATTTTTGCTTTCTTTCAAAAACAAGGACATTTCTAAGTGACCAAGATTTGGAACGGAAATGTCTATATATATATATTTTTTAAATAATTTGAATACATCAAAAAATACAGAATAAAAAAAGTTCCGTCCCGCAAACGTGTTTGTGGGTGGTGTAAAATAAAATAAAATAGTTGCTATGGATGGTTGGGTTATTGTTGGGTTAATGGGTTAATGTGACAGTGACCCCCAATGTAAACTCTGTAGACTTCTGTATGCTCTTCTATTCAACTCTAAAGTTGAATTAGAACAATGGATACCTTTATATTTGAGTCATTTCAGCAATTCATTCTACAGTTAATTCAATTCAGTAAAAAGTTTAATGAGAGGAGTATCTGTCAACACCACCACCTTTCAACAATAAATTCAAATGCACAAAGGGAAACATCTTAAAAGTAAATGATTTACTCTCCTGTACCTTTTAAATGGTTCAGGATGTGTTCCATCTAGATTACAATTCCCTATACAAAACATTTTACAAATGGCAGAGAGAGCCTCATTAAAGTCCTAACTGAAGAGCTTTTACATTTGTCAAAGAGAACAGGGAGGCAGTACATCACGGAGTGTCAGCGGCATGAGCTGAAAACCCTCTCTGAAGTGGTCTAAGTGGAGACGGATGTTGTACTGAGGTAAAATGTCAAGTGCTCGTCAGAGGCAAAATGTTCCCCAAGCTGTCAAATATCCAACCAACCTGGCTCTAATCCTAGCGACAACCAACACCTCCCTCTGCAGGTAGCACCAGGAGATGTTGAATTGTCTAAACAAATGCTTCCAAGTACTTATAATCATGCAGTGCCCGTAGCAGGTGAAACAATGATGAAATATTTGCTGCAGGTACAGTACCATTCAAAAGTTTGGACACACATACTCTTTCAAGGGTTTTTCTTTATTTTGACTATTTTCTACATTGTAGAATAATAGTTAATACAAACAACTATTGAACAACACATATGGAATCATGTAGTAACCAAAGAAGTGTTAAACAAATCAAAATCTATTTTATAATTTTAGATTCTTCGAAGTAGCCCCCCTTCGCCTTGATGACAGCTTTGCACACTCTTGGCATTCTCTCAACCAGCTTCATGAGGAATGCTTTTCCAACAGTCTTGAAGGAGTTCCCACATATGCTGAGCACTTGTTAACTGCTTTTCCTTCTCTCTGCGGTCCATCTCATCCCAAAACAACTCGATTGGGTTGAGGTCGGGTGATTGTGGAGGCCAGGTCATCTGATGCAGCACTCCATCACTCTCCTTCTTGGTCAAATAGCCCTTACACAGCCTGGAGGTGTGTTGGGTCATTGTTCTGTTGAAAAACAAATGATAGTGGGACTAAGCGCAAACCAGATGGGATGGCATATCGCTGCAGAATGCTGTGGTAGCCATGCTGGTTAAGTGTGCCTTGAATTCTAAATAAATCCCAGACAGTGTCACCAGCAAAGCACCCCCACACCATCACACCACTTCCTCCATGCTTCACGGTGGGAAACACACGTGGAGATCCTCCATTCACCTACTCTGCGTCTCACAAAGACAAACGGTTGGAACCAAAAATCTCAAATTTGGACTCCTCAGACCAAAGGACAGATTTCCACCGGTCTAATGTCCATTGCTCGTGTTTCTTGGCCCAAGCAAGTCTCTTCTTATTATTGGTGTCCTTTAGTAGTGGTTTCTTAGCAGCAATTCACTATGAAGGCCTGATTCACGCAGTCTCCTCTGAACAGTTGAAGTTGAGATGTGTTTGTTACTAAGGTGCAGTTAACTCTAATGAACTTATCCTCTGTAGCCGAGGTAACTCTGGGTCTTCCTTTCCTGTGGCGGTCCTCATGAGTGACAGTTTCAGCTTAGTGCTTGATGGTTTTGCGACTATTCTTGACATTTTCCAGATTAAGACATGAAGGTCAGTCAAAGTAATGATGGACTGTCATTTCTCTTTGCATATTTGAGCTGTTCTTGCCATAATATGGACTTCGTATTTTACCAAATAGGGCTATCTTGTGTATACCGTGCCTACCTTGTTACAACACAACTGATTGGCTCAAACGCATTAAGAAGGAAGAAATTCCACAAATTAACTTTTAACAAGGCACCCCTGTTAATTGAAATCCATTCCAGGTGACTACCTCATGAAGCTGGTTGAGAGAACACCAAAAGTGTGCAAAGCTGTCATCACGGCCAAGGTGGCTACTTTGAAGATTCTCAAATATAAAATATATTTTGATTTGTTTAACACTTTTTTTTGGTTAGTACATGATTCCATATGTATTATTTCCTAGTTTTGATGTCTTCACTATTATTCTACAATGTAGAAAATAGTAAAAAATAAAAGACAAATCCTGGAATGAGTAGGTGTGTCCAAACTTTTGACTGGTATTGTATATTAATATCAAATCTTTCCACATCTTTGACATTGAATGAGAGCTAGGAAGTACAGTATCTCATTACCATGCTGCCAAGTAAAACAGTACAATGTTTTCAAAAACAAGGAGGACTAAGAATCTTCTCAGATTTTGTTATACTGAACACGTCAACATAAGAAAGGCATTGGCCATGTCCAAAATCTGTCTTGCCTACTACTTACTTAAACTGCATAGTGTGTACTATCGTACTACATACTATTGAGAACGTACTCTTAGGTATAAATGGGCGCAATAAGCAAGAAATATCAGCATACTAAGCTCCTCTATACTGAGAAAGCATCATCTAATGCACAGTAGATGATGCGTTGATTCCCGCCATTGGTTCATTCTGGTACAGCGCATCACCTTATCTAATTATCAGCTGTTGTCAAACACACGTGAGTCTGGAAAGACGATTCTCTTCCTCAATAGTGTGCAGCGAATTCAACTAGATAAAAAGCCAAAATGAATATGACATCCTGGCATTTAAAGCATACTACATTTTCAGAAGTTCACACACTATAAAACGTTCTATTTTCGCAAAACCAAAAAGCCTAACATTTCGAACAGAAGTACGGGTATTCAGACACGGCCATTGTAATTATGGGAACAGTGCAGGGTCCTTATTGTTTTTGTTGACAAATTAACCCATTATCCAAAGAGCACCTTCAATCTATAAAGATCTACTGATATATCCTTGCAGCACTTTCCTTCCTTTTTTCCCCCCCAACAGTAAATGGTTGATGTCCTTACCTTTCCCTGTGGGGAAGAAGCACTCCATCTCCACGCTGCTACGGGAGTGAGAGATACAGAGGGCCGAGCTGGGCACCAGGCCCTCCTGAGGGGGGCTACGGTCGGTGGTCCGCACCAGACACCAGCCGGGGCGGTCACTGGGCCTCTCCAGTAGCTCTACCGTCTGACCCGTCTGGAGGCTGAGCTCGCTGGAACAACCTGCCGTGAAGTCCTGCAGCACCACTGTCAACTCACAGCCTCCAGAGAGCTGTGAGACAGGAAGAGACAGAGAGAGAGAGAACAGTGAGTTAGTCTTACAACAAGGCGGGTTTTGGCACAAAAAAAAACATTTAAATCGAGTCTCATTATCACAGCAGAGAAAAGGAAGGTAAGTGCACAGCTCAGGTTCTAGGTTAAGCCATGTGGGGATGTGAGATGTATTCAGATATTTGTTTAGTGGAGTGACATGCACATATCCATAAAAACACTTATCCCAGTTGCAGGATTACGGAGGATTATGTAGAACAATGAACAACAACAAAAAAATGTTCAGACATCAGACCAGGGGACAAACTATCAGGGGATAAATGGATTAAAGACCACGACAGTGTCCCAAAATGACACCCTATTCCCTTTTTAGTGCACAGGGCTCTGGTCAAAAGTAGTGCACTAAATAGGGAATAGGGTGCCATTTGGGCTGCCCACCCATGCCTTCCATGGAACAGAACATGGTTAAGGTCAGTGTAAGAGTGTGCCCTGTCATGAAATGCTATTGGATACAAGTGAAACAAGTGTGTACTTCATATAGTTTATGACTGACTGACAGGGTCAGACTCCACTGCTTTTATCATTCATAGCCACCGGGGTCAGAGTTTGAATCACACCACAGTATATTACACAAGCACCAACTCCAATTAATACACCTCTATATAAATCAGTAGCACATTTAAAACATCGCTTCAGATCAAAGACTGGTGTGTAGCCAGTTGTTAAATTGGTTAAAACGCAACAGTTACTCTATACAACATGCATCAAATATCTGTTCAACACAGTTGACCTAATCTCAGCAACGCAGAACCAAAATGTCATTTAAACGGCCTGTTCGCGCGAGATTACAGGTGACCTTATAATTAACTCATTATCAGTATCAGAGATCAGTTTAGTTTCTGGAGAAAGAAGAGTCATGTCATAATATTTACACCCACTAAATGATTACACTGAAAGATTTTATTATTTGACCATGGTGGTGAAGTGAGGTAATAAACGAACCATAGGCCTATAGATCATGGTCGTCTGGTGATTATATGTCTGCGTCCCAAATGGCACCCTATTCCCTACATAGGCCTAGTTCACTACTTTTGACCAGGCCCCATAGGGCTTGGTCAAAAGTAGTGCACTATATAGGGAATAGGGTGCCATTTGGGACGTAATCCTACGCATTATAACTCTACCCGAGGAAACGGTCGTAGCCTACACCAGTTTGATAAACGAGAGTCATAAATGACTGCAGTCTCCCAGTTATGAGGATATCACTAGTCTCCTACGATTCTGAATGTTCTCTGGCTGAGGAAAATACTCTCTGGTTTCACAATTATCATCTAGCTAGCAATCCAGTTGAAGTCAGTAAATCTCCCACCTTGGGAAATGAAAAATAGTATCATTCCTCAGGCTGTCACTCCGAGTCCACTCAAAACTTCCTCATATGCTCCGAGGTTCTACTCTGGTCAACCTGACATGGACTGAGTCCCAAATGGCACCCCATTCCCTATTTAGGGTGCCATTTGGGACGCACATGATTGTAGGAGAGTCCTTACATTCCGCACGCTGCACAGCCAGATGGGAGTGTGACAGGGTTCGAAGAGAGCAGGTACGAGCACACATTCTGTTACAACTTGAGTAGCAGTCTAAGAGGAAGTGGTCAAACCTATGTGTATTTGCGGCTATAAGAACTCCTGAATTAGGGTTGCAAAATTCCAAGTCCATTTCCCAACATTCCCAAGTTTTCCAGAAAGCCTGGTTGGAAGATTCCCGGAATCATTAGGGAATTAGCTGGAAATCTGCTTATCAGCAGGAAATCAACCAAGAGTTCTGTTTACGTTACCGGACGTTTGCAACCCTAGCCTGAAATAACCCAGCAAGTAGTCAATACTGCCACAGAGAGAACAAACAAAGCCCAATGTAGTACAGATCAAGGACACAAACCTGAGTTACCTCTCGGTTGTCTACTATGGGGGTTCGAAACAGAGGGGATTCTAAATCACACCACTTCTTTGACTCCTTCAATAACAAAACATATTTGACCAGCAACCAAACCCAGTTGGAGGGAAGTGTTTCAGGTCATCTTGAATGGAGATCAACTCCAATCTCTTACTAGGAACAGGAACACTCCACAAATCATCCACTCCCCCAGAGAGCTGTTTATAATAAGAGCACTCCTTCTCCATAGCCACGTCCCAAATGGTGCCCTATTTCCTATACAGCGCACTGTATAGAGCCCTATGGGCCCAGGTCAAAAGCAGGGAACAGGGTGCCATTTGGGACGCAGCCTTCTCTATGATCCCGTTCAAGGTTTTAAAACCGGCTGACTGAAGCAGCTCCAATCTAGCTTCAACAGAACAAAGTGAGGCTCATGTTCTGAGCAAGAACACACCCCGGTGTGAGGGAGGATCCTCACACAGGTCAGACCCATCCTAATGGAAACCATGATCCAGCCTCCCCCACTCGTCAAGACCACCCATAGCTTTCTGTCAGCATCATCTGGCGGTTCCTCACTCCCTACATTGTTTTCCCCCTATTCTAAAGTTTGACCACTGATCCTCAGCGGTGCTTCATTAAAGAGCGCACTATGATAGGAGGCACTGTAAGACGAGTTTGACTACATGGGCATGGTGAACACAGATTGTTTCAGGGGCAGAACTCTTTGGACTAAATCTTGTGGGCAATTCTCTTAAAATACCCACACAGGGTCAGTTTCCCTGACCGATTTTTTTTTTAATAAGGAAACAGGCTGACAGAGTTCAATGATAAATACACTACCGTTCAAAAGTTTGGGGTCACTTGGAAATGTCCTTGTTTTTGAAAGAAAAGCAAAAAAATGTGTCCATTAAAATAACATCAAATTGATCAGAAATACGGTGTAGACATTGTTGATGTTGTAAATGACTATTGTAGCCGAAAATGGCAGATTTTTTTATGGAATATCTACATAAACGTACAGAGGCCCATTATCAGTAACCATCACTCCTGTGTTCCAATGGCACGTTGTGTTAGCTAATCCAAGTTATCATTTTAAAAGGCTAATTGATCATTAGAAAACCCTTTTGCAATTATGTTAGCACAGCTGAAAACTGTTGTGCTGATTAAAGAAACAATATAATTGGCATTCTTTAGACTAGTTTATTATCTGGAGCATCGGCATTTGTGGGTTTGATTACAGGCTCGAAATGGCCAGAAACAAAGACCTTTCTTCTGAAACTAAATCAATCTATTCTTGTTCTGAGAAATGAAGGCTATTCCATGCAAGAAATTGCCAAGAAATTGAAGATCTCGTTCAATGCTGTGTACTACACCCTTCACAGAACAGTGCAAACTGGCTCTAACCAGAATCGAAAGAGTGGGAGGCCCCGGTGCACAACTGAGCAAGAGGACAAGTACATCAGTGTCTAATTTGAGAAACAGATGCCTCACAAGTCCTCAACTGGCAGCTTCATTAAATAGTACCCGCAAAACACCAGTCTCAACGTCAACAGTGAAGAGGCGACTCCAGGATGCTGGCCTTCCTATCACGTCGGGTGCTGTAGGTGTCATGGAGGGCAGGTAGTTTGCCCCCAGTGATCCGTTGTGCAGACCGCACCACCCTCTGGAGAGCCTTGTGGTTGAGGGTGGTGCAGTTGTCGTACCAGGCTGTGATACAGCCCGACAGGATGCTCTCAATTGTGCATCTGTAAATGTTTGTCAGGGTTTTGGGTGACAAGCCACATTTCTTCAGCCTCCTGAGGTTGAAGAGGCGTGTGGGTGGACCATTTCAGTTTGTCTTTGATGTGTACGCCGAGGAACTTAAAACGTTCCACCTTCTCCACTGCTGTCCCTTAGATGTGGATGGGGGGGGGGTTCTCCCTCTGCTGTTTCATGAAGTCCACGATCATCTCCTTTGTTTTGTTGACATTGAGTGAGAGGTTGTTTTCCTGACACCACACTCCTAGTGACCTCACCTCCTCCCTGTAGGCTGTCTCGTCATTGTTGGTAATCAAGCCTACTACTGTGTGTCGTCTGCAAACTTGATGATTGAGTTGGAGGCGTGCGTGGTCACGCAGTCATGGGTGAACAGGGAGTACAGGGAGTACAGGAGGGGGCTGAGCACACACCCTTGTGGGTCCCCAGTGTTGAGGATCAGCGAGGTGGACAGGTTGTTTCCTTCCTTCACCACCTGGGGGGGCGGCCCGTCAGAAAGTCCAGGACTCAATTGCACAGGGCGGTTGGGGCGGTATGCAAACTGAAGTGGGTCTAGGGTGGCCGGTAAGGTGGAGGTGATATGGCAGTAATACAGATTTTTTTTACTTATGCAGGAAAATAAAGGTAATGCATGCGATATCAGAAATTGTGAAATGTGATTATTTTCAACCTACCATATTGTCATATAATTATAAGTATCAGCTTCCCTGCCCCCAATCCTAACTTTAACCATTAGTGGGGAAAATACAAAACTGACCCAAGATTAGTGTCAACAGGCAGGGAACACAACATGTGAATAGTGCCCAGAAGATTCCCCCATCATGTATTACAGAGACAGAGCAGAGCAGAGCAGAGCAGAGCTGACCCAGTCCTCAACATGGGAACTTTAACTTTCCCTCTGCACAAAGTTGGGACCTGTGGTTGGTGCCATATAACAATGCCATTGTTGATAAAATAGCTTTCTAGAAGGATCTGTATTCCATCCTCCTTCCAAAATCAAAACAACCTCCATGTGTTCCAAAGCCAACAGAACATCTGTGAACTCACAAAGTGCTGTGTCTTACAGTGAAACTGTACTCCAAGGAGTTCATTGTACAAAAACAAACAGCCCACAGAAGAATCCCTCGTCAGTATAGTGATAAATACTTGTTACTACATCCAATTACTGTTTTGTGGTGGGCTGCTGGAAACAACCTTGTACGATCAGTTCGTTTTATACTGACTAGCAGAACAGATGATCTCCACATGATTAACTCTGTCCAATTAGTGGAATAACAGCTGGCAGTAACTTAATTATCATGAAATATGATTGGTACTGGAAGGTTAAGGGAGAGCAAAAGTAGTGCACTATTATAGGGAATTAGGGTGCCATTTGGGATGGGCCTAAGGAGTATGGTTGAAGCATTATATTCAAACACCACTTCAGAGTGACAAACAAATGAAAAGGCCCATGTAGTAAAATGTATCCCAAACAGGACACACTGTACCATGGCAAAGAAAACCAACTTTCGTTTGAGACATTATCCGATTTGGAAAACCCCAAAACATTAGGACCGGAGTCAAATCATAAATACAGGACTCTTCCCATGTTTGCGCCACATCAAGTAATGTCCGTAGTTGCAACCTGCTTAAATAACACAGTGAGGAGAACATTTGGCTCCTGCGTGTTGTGATGCAGAACGAGAGACACAGGGAGAGAGAGAGAGAGAGAGAGCAAGAGAGAGCGAGAGCGAGAGCGAGAGAGAGAGAGAGCGAGAGAGAGAGAGAGAGAGAGAGCGAGAGAGAGAGAGCGAGCGAGAGAGCGAGAGAGAGAGAGAGAGAGAGCGAGAGAGCGAGAGAGAGAGAGGGGGAGAGAGAGAGAGAGGGGGAGAGAGAGAGAGAGGGGGAGAGAGAGAGAGAGAGGGAGAGAGAGGGAGAGAGAGAGCGAGAAGGGAGAGAGAAAGAGAGAGAGAGAAAGAGCAAGAAAGAGCAAGAGAACACAGTCAGGGCTTAAATAGCAGTTAGTTTCCAGTGTGGCTGTCGGAGCTGTGCCGTCTAAGGGGAACAGGAAATGGTAGCGTCTGAGTTTCCAGAGCTGTGGGGGAACCTGTCCAAGCAGACTGTTTCATCATCATAGGGCTTTTATATAGAAAATAGCTGCTATTTCAGTCACTTCGAGGGGTTTGGGTAAAGACAGAGGAGAAACAGAGGCAAATAACCCACCAAATGATTATCAACAACGCTTGTGACATGCCTTTTTCCAGCTGTTGATTAGTTGAATGAATCATCAACACTTTCCCAAGTCAAGCTGTGGTAATCAACTACTGTGCCTGTGAAATCCGGCAATCTTGTTCATCAAAAGGTCATTGCACGCCAAGCAACAGCTCTACAATCTGGTAAGATTCAGTGCAAGCATTCCCAATGAATAATCATAACAATAGTCAACATCTCCAACAGTTGGATAATGAAAGTACTAAAAGTCAACTAAATCAGGGTCCTCTGAATGCAATGCCTGTTCCAAATACCAGCCTATTTGCTATGGGCCCTGGTCAAAAGTAGTGCACTAACTAAACTCAGCAAAAAAAAGAAACGTCCTCTCACTGTCAACTGTGTTTCTTTTCAGCAAACTTAACGTGTCAATATTTGTATGAACATAACAAGGTTCAACAACTGAGACATAAACTGAACAAGTTGCACAGACATGTGACTAACAGAAATTGAATAACGTGTCCCTGAACAAAGGGGGGGGGGGTCAAAATCAAAAGTAACAGTCAGTATCTGGTGTGGCCACCAGCTGCATTAAGTACTGCAGTGCATCTCCTCCTCATGGACTGCACCAGATTTGCCAGTTCTTGCTGTGAGATATTACCCCACTCTTCCACCAAGGCACCTGCAAGTTCCCAGACATTTTTGGGGGGAATGGCCCTAGCCCTCACCCTCTGATCCAACAGGTCACAGACGTGCTCAATGGGATTGAGATCTGGGCTCTTCGCTGGCTATGGCAGAACACTGACATTCCCGTCTTAAAGGAAATCACGCATAGAACGAGCAGTATGGCTGGTGGCATTGTCATGCTGGAGGGTCATGTAAGGATGAGCCTGCAGGAATGGTACCACATGAGGGAGGAGGATGTCTTCACTGTAACGCACAGCGTTGGGATTGCCTGCAATGACAACAAGCTCAGTCCGATGATGCTGTGACACACCGCCGCAGACCATGGCGGACTCTCCACCTCCAAATCGATCCCGCTCCAGAGTACAGGCCTCGGTGTAACGCTCATTCCTTCGACGATAAACGCAAATCTGACCATCACCCCTGGTGAGACAAAACCGGGACTCGTCAGTGAAGAGCACTTTTTGCCAGTCCTGTCTGGTCCAGCGATGGTGGGTTTGTGCCAATAGGCAACGTTGTTGCCGGTGATGTCTGGTGAGGACCTGCCTTACAACAAGCCTACAAGCCCTCAGTCCAGCCTCTCTCAGCCTATTGTGGACAGTCTGAGCACTGATGGAGGGATTGTGCATTCCTGGTGTAACTCGGGCAGTTGTTGCCATCCTGTACCTGTCACGCAGGTGTGATGTTCGGATGTACCGATCCTGTGCAGGTGTTGTTACACGTGGTCTGCCACTGCGAGGACGATCAGCTGTCTGTCCTGTCTCCCTGTAGCGCTGTCTTAGGCGTCTCACAGTACGGACATTGCAATTTATTTCCCTGGCCACACCTACAGTCCTCTGTTTTTCAGAGTCAGTAGAAAGGCCTCTTTAGTGTCCTAAGTTTTCATAACTGTGACCTTAATTGCTTACCGTCTGTAAGTGTCTTAACGACCGTTCCACAGGTGCATGTTCATTAATTGTTTATGGTTCATTGAACAAGAATGGGAAAAAGTGTTTAAACCTTTTACAATGAAGATCTGTGAAGTTATTTGGATTTTTACAAATTATATCTGAACGACAGGGTCCTGAAAAAAGGGACGTTTGTTTTTTGCTGAGTTTAGATAATAGGGTGGGTTTTGGGGCACAGTATATGTATAACCCTGCTTTTGAGAGCCCGAGTAGACAGCTTTGACCCCCACACAAAAAAATAAAGAGCATGTTTTAAAGGTCTCTTTACATCAGATAGCTGCAAAAGATTAAACATGGGGCCCTGGATTAAAGTAGTGCACTATATTTGGAATAGCATGCCATTTGGGACATAGATTTAGCGGCTATACGGTAGAATGGAGCTGGCATGACATGTTGGGTTTAAGCTGCAGCAGATGTGACCGGAGCCGTCCATCTCATCTCGGTTGCGTCCCAAATGGCCCATACTCTGGTCAAAAGTACCGCACTATGTAGAGAATAGAGTACCACTTGGGACTCAAGCCTTCATCTCATCTCCCCTCGACACCATCTGCAGGGTATTAGGTCACCTCTCCGTTGCTAAGAGATCTCCAGGTCAACCAGAGATGCGGCCATGCGAAAGGGTACAGGGTACACCCGTTAAACAATGCTCAGGGTCATATTCATTAGTGCACACCGTCACAAAGCGTTTTGCAATGGAACCCAAAAAAAAAAACGTTTTTAGTACTGGGCAAGTCCCTCCCTGTTTCTGTCCGTTTTCTTCCATTTTTAATTTTTAGTATGATTCATAAGAAAGTCTGGGAGTGCATTGAAGAACAAACGTAACACATAGGCCTGTAAGTTATATATAATTGACAGACTGACTATATTCAAACTTAACTGAATTGGAACTAGGCCTATACGACAATTACAGTAGACAGGGTATCCATGAGGGTGGAAAATATCAATGCCATATTATTTTGTACTCCTGTAGTACTCAGGATGTTTCGGAGACTAGTGTTGACCTCATTTTGAATGTCAGCCGAGCGCTGCCTAAAAAAAAAACATTTCAGCCATAAAGACACACGCCTGTTGCATATTCATGTCAACACAGCCTCACTCACTGTCCTACAGTCAGGCAATACTACATTTCTTACAGACCTGGGTTCAAATTTAAATCTTGATCGTTTGCTTTAGCTTGCCTATAGTGCAAGGTGTGCAGGCTTTACACCAGGGGCACTCAACTCAATTCAGTCGCGGGACATTTTTTGTTTCGAGCTGATGGTCGGGGGGCCGAAACATAATTAAAAGGTGTACGAAGCAAATTGACCACAAATAAGCCCAAAAATAGATTGTATTAGAAAATAACACATTTCATACCTTGATTACATTATAGACAGATTTCCTTTATTAAAAGAAGTCTTGGTGATTTACAGTATTTTCTTTTGTTTTCAGCAAAAACTACAATCCTCTCTGGTTTACATTGCTGGGACTTTTCTAAAATCGGTTCCACTGCAAAAGGCCAGCTTAACCAAGCACAGATGCAGTATTTGAATTGATTTCAAATAGTATTTCAACCAAAGCCTGCGTATACACTCAGTTAAACTAGATGCATAGCGTAGACAAGACATAAGCCACTATAGGGTTGATCTTTTGCAACCATGTCTTGAGCCAGAGCCATAAAGATCCTATAATTCAACACTATTTGATCAGTTTCTAGAACGAAAATCTTCCTGACCAAGATGGATGGGTTTTTTTTTGTCACGTTGCTAGGATGCCAAGATCCACTCTAGAGAGATGCAACTGGATCTTCAGAACGTCACTAAGTCAGTCAGTACCATCTCATTGAGGCAGTTAACTCAATAGCCTGCTTCCTGTGTCGACTGGCCCAGCCAGCCCTCACAGTTTAACCAGCAATCTGCTCCACTACTGGGACGTGGGGGAAGGAACTCCCTTTCAACACGGCAATGTGCTTCTGCTCCTTTAGCCATCTGACGCTAGCCACATGAACACATCTCGTGTGACTACAATACGACTCCCATGAATGATACGGCCTATGTGGTGACATACGGTGTATATATATATTTCTCTACTTTGGTGAATATGTGGAGGCTATATATACTGCCATGTACAGTTTGGACTCTCACATGTGTGACTCAGACATTAGAATTACAATCTTAAAGTTGAAGATCAATCAAAACATAAAATCATTAGATTTGGCAAAAACAGCACAGTAGACATTTGGCAGGACACATTTTAAAATGACAAATGACCCGTAGCCTATCCAAAACGCTCTCCAAATGTCAAAGGAGGTCTTTAAAATGTTCTGAGCTACTTTGGGAGAAAAGCTAGGGTCTGGTTACTTACGTGACTGCTCTCCTTGAAAAGTTTAAAGCTCATCCACTTTGGCATGGTGTCTCTTTGCTCTGCTCTCTCGGTCTGTGCTGCAGAGTTAAGCTCGGTTCAAGCTCTTGCCTTTGATTGGCTGAGCCAGACAGGGAGACAGACAGTGTGTTATGACCCTGTCGTCTCTACTGCTCATAGAAAGCCTGTGGTAGAGGTCTTCACGGGTCCCAACCGGGGTAGGAAATTCTGTTGTTGACCATCGACAGAAAGGCTTCTGTTTGATTGTCATTGGGTCTCGGGTCTATCAACTGTATATACCAGAGACCCGATGACAATCAAACAGGACCCAACTCGGACCAGAGGGTCAACGTTTGGGTTGGGTCCAGGTTAAATCGGGTCCTACTTGGACCCATGAAGACCTCTAACACAGGCTTACTATGAGTAGCAGAGACGACGGGGTCATAATAACACACTACTGCATGTGTGCACCCAACCAAGGATCAGCATAGCCTATAACATATTTATTTCATGCTAATAAAGGTGAATTTATTGTCTTATAGAAGGCCTAGCCAACATATAAAGACCCATTTGTTAAGCAGAAGAGCAACTTGGGGGGGGGGGGGTTAGCATGTGTGTGTTGTGGAGAGAGAAAGTGTGTGTGTGTCTGAGAGACAGAGGGAGGGTGTGGCATATATTCCTGCAGCACAGCTAAGCCTTAATGGAACCACAGTTGTCCTTCCTTGAGCGGAAACACACACACAGAAAGAGAGAGAGAGCGAGAGAGACAGAGATAACCCTCATCTCCCATCCGAGGAGCACGAGGCCAGTCTCATGACTCGCGGAGACAGCGGTGGCGATTGGAGAACAGCTTCATTATATGGTGAGCCGGGGATAAAAGGAGGAGATAATAGATTTGATTTAGTCAACGTACAGTAATGAAGAGAGGCACAACCGTGGTTTAGGGAATGAGTCGACGACACGTCCACGTGATGTGCAGCGCGAGGGACAGAGGGCAAACACACCCGTGTGAACTCCGTCGTAAAAACACAGCAGAGTAGACGCACACTACTGGAAATGGTTTCCTAGCTGCTTTCTTTGTAATTGTTAGCCATATATACACTGCACATGAGTTGGAGACAGACGGCAGCAAGACAAGCCCAGGAAACAGCCTAGGGGTGTGCATCCCAAATGGCACCCTCTTCACTACACAGTGCACTACTTTTGACCAGGGCCCACAGGAAATAGGTTGTCATTTGAGATGCAAGCCAAGCCGTTCCATCTCCATGCAGGGAGAAAACAAATCCTGCCACAGTGACAGTCACAGCAGGGTGGTTGGGTGGGAGCAGAGATGTCTTGTGTCTGTCTGCGTCTGCGCCGAGTGGCAAA
The DNA here is from genome assembly GCF_901001165.1 of Salmo trutta. Classification (NCBI taxonomy): domain Eukaryota; kingdom Metazoa; phylum Chordata; class Actinopteri; order Salmoniformes; family Salmonidae; genus Salmo; species Salmo trutta. The sequence continues at coordinate 11,188,096 of NC_042980.1, forward strand.
CTGTCAGCTTGGACCAGACGACGACACTGGAAGGGCTTAGAAAGACCACAAAAACACCAGGAAAAGAGTCATTTCCAAGACAAAAACAGTCTGTGGAAAAATTGACATGGCTCGCCCCGAGAAGAAATATCAAGAGAGAAAAACAAACTCCAAACAGTCAGTTGGTGCCACTTAGCGGCTCAAATTAGACCGGGTTTGGTGTTATGAACTTATTTTTTGCAAATTCTCTATCCAGCCTTCCCTTGGCTATTCATAACAGCATGCAACATTGGAATATAGCTTAAGGAAATTGCAATGAACTATAAGGGCGCTCCAGCACTCAGGAATTTCTTTCTGTTTAAAGCCTTCCAAAGAGCAACAAGACAACCCTCCCACCTTGAGAAGGAATGAAATAATATTGTTATTTAGTTGCGACATCCTCCACCGAGAGAGAAAGCAACACACACACACTCGGCTGTTCCATCAACTTCCCTCAAATCACACCTATTCATCACAAGCTCAACGAGGATTTGTGTGTCACTCTGTTAGGGCAGTCCTTTCTAGAGCCCAGTCTATCTTTCTGCTGTGTGTGGCAGAGTGACATTTAGCGCAGGGGCAAAGCGTGGGCGTACTGTGTGAAAAGGTCACAGGGCGTCACAACGGACTGGCCAGGCCACGCTCTCTCTCCGCAAGCGTCCCAAATGGCACCCTATTCCCAATTTAGTCCATAGGGCTCTGGTTAAAAGTAGTGCACTATATAGGGAATAGGGTACCATTTGGGAGTTTGGGGATGCAGCTTCTCTCTCTCCCTCTTTCGGACACCACTCTCCACCCTCCAGAGCAGAGGGGAAAACGGGACCCCAGGCCAAGACACCCAAGCCCGGCCGCTCTCCAAGAAAACAGACGGCTGGAGGACCCAGCTGCAGTGGCGGTGAGCCCAGAGAGAGAGGGAGCGGGTCATAGGGAGGGAAATCTTCCAAAAGTTAAGACAACAACCAGCTTCACAACAATGGTTGAGTTCCTACCCAACTACAATGCAGACACATGCCAGATCTTACAACCCCTGGATAGGTATTTAACATATCAGCTAAAAACATAATAGATAAAGCAATCTGACGCCCGGCTGCACAGTCGATGACGTGGCACGCAACCACTGATTGATTGACGCAATTCAATGTAGATGTGCAGGAACTCAGCCATAGGAACTCAGCCATAATGTCCATCAGTCATGCTAACTACTGCCGGTAGCTAAATTTAACAACTAATTATCGTGGATGCTGTCACTACTGGCCTACATAGACAACTCAAGGTAAGAGGAATTTTACCCAAACATGTAAATTAGATGAACCCTCCCTTTAACTCTCACACACCATTTTTTTTCACCAAGAGCAAATTAGGAATCAAATGTATCCTTACATTGATTTCATATAGTCCTTCGTATGTTGCATGAGGGCACATGCCTGCACAAAGCCTGAACAGACGTTTCATAGTTTCACATGATTGTTGTTCCATCTAACCTACTGGGGAGCCTCAGCTCTAATGGCAGGTCACAGCCCCTGCTTGGAACATAAGAGAGGCCAGGGAAACCCCGATTGTCAATCAGCTGTCCATGGTGACCCACGGGGGGGCGGAGCTAGGAAGGAGCCAATCAATGTCAGCATAATTTAAAAAAAAAGTACATATCAGATATTAAAGTCGTTAATATTTCACACTTATTTGCTTGATATTGTGTATGGTAAATATGTAATATGTACGACTTATTCCTGTAGGCCTACAGGGAATAAAGAAGATGTTTAGGGCTCATGTTCATAAAGAATCTCTGGATAGGATTGCTGGTCAGTTTGGCCTTTTAGATCATAATGAATAATATGGATATGGGGGACCTGATCCCAAATCAGTACTTAGACTTCGAGATATTCCAGCAGATGTCCTCCTACCTTATCACTGTCCACAGTGTTCTGAGAAGTCCTAGAAGCGATGGAGATGGTGTCTGGCTGGCTGCTGCCGTCACCCTGGCTGTCTGCATCCTCACCAGCATCCCTGGATCCACACACACACACACACACACACACACACACACACACACACACACCAGTTAGAGGTGAAGTGTCTTATCTCTGTCTGTCTTGATGTTTCCTAAAGAGGATGTACAGTATCTTATCTTCAGCCATCCAGACCAAATGAAAGAGAATGAGTCACACTGATCTTTTATTTATTTTATTTTACCGTTATTTTACCAGGTAAGTTGACTGAGAACACATTCTCATTTACAGCAACGACCTGGGGAATATTTTCAGGGGAGAGGAGGGGGATGAATGAGCCAATTGTAAGCTGGGGATGATTAGATGGCCATGATTTAGCCAGGACACCAGGGTTAACACCCCTACTCTTACGATAAGTGCAATGGGATCTTTAATGACCTCAGAGAGTCAGGACACCCGTTTAACGTCCCATCCGAAAGACGGCACCCTACACATGGCAGTGTCCCCAATCACTGCCCTGGGGCATTGGGATATTTTTTAGACCAGAGGAAAAAGTGCCTCCTACTGGCCCTCCAATACCACTTCCAGCAGCATCTGGTCTCCCATCCAGGGACTGACCAGGACCAACCCTGCTTAGCATCAGAAGCAAGCCAGCAGTTGGATGCAGGGTGGTATGCTGCTGGCGATCTACGAAATATATGAACAGAGATTAGATGAAAACAAATGTGGGAACTTTATAAATAAGCTTACTGACAGTGTTGCTTACGCGGGTGCCTGCCATGGCCGAGTGTTAGGGAGTAGGGCGAAGTTGCCCTTAGACACTGATCAGTACACCATTTTCCTCACTAATGGTTAAGGTTAGGATGGGGAGAGAGGAAGCTGATCCCAGATCTGTACCTAGGGGAAACGTCAACCTGGAGCGAGTGCTGGGCCTACTCACCTCTTGCTGTTGTTGCGTGGCTTGGCCGGGGTTTTGGGCATGTGGATGGGCTCCTTCAGTGCCCCCTTGAGGTGGATGATCCTCTCCTGGATCACCTCCCGGATGTTCTTGATCCACTCCTGCTTTGCTTCAATACTGGACGCCTGGGGAGGAGAGTGAGACACATCACATTGATTGATCTTGTTTTATCCTCTGGCCTCTCGCAAGAGAAGGTGTTGGCGTACAAAGGAGAAAAACTGCAACGTAACCATGAAGGCGTTGCTCTGTAAATTATGCTTTCTGCAAGGCACGGCCCTCCCAGCCCGTCTTTAGGAAGGCTATATGTCACTTTTTTATGGCCCCTCAACTAGTGTGGGTATGGTATTGTGATAAATGACCTAAAACTATCTTTCACCCTGTACTGAACCATCTTGAAGATCAGTAGAAGGCAGCTTTAAGGGACCTGCGCCCGTATTCACAAAGTGTCTCAGAGTAGGAGTGCTGATTAAGGATCAGGTCCCACCTGTCTGTATATGATCATATTAATTATGATCGAAAAGGGATAACTGATCCTGGATCAGCACTCCTACTCTGTAATGCTTTCGAGATCAGCAAGAAGCATAGACCTACCTTGAGGACAGTCTTGTTGTCAGATGAGGGGGTCCTTCCAGCCCACAGAGCAAACTTACAGGGGTCCCCTTCAATGTGCTCTGTCACGCCCAGCTCTGATGTCTGGATAATGGAGAAGAACAAAATGTCAAGTCTTGAACCTGCTTTTTATGACTTGGAACCTTCCAAATCATCATGTGTTCAGTATACCATTGAATATCATAAAAACGATATACTATAACTTTATGTCATAAAAACTAATAGCAATGTTCCCTTTCTGAAAAGGAATTTAAGAGGTACATTAAGATACAGTCATAGTAAATCCCATCCAACTTTCTTCTATGTCCCTGTCACAGTAGGTTGGTGGCACCTTAATTGGGGAGGACGGGCTCGTGGTAATGGCTGGAGCGGATTTCCATGTGTTTGATGCCATTCCATTCGCTCTGTTCCAGCCATTATTATGAGCCGTCCTCCCCTCAGCAGCCTCCACTGGTCCCTTGGTCCTGGCTGGGGGTGTGTCCCAAATGGCCACCCTGTTCCCTATATAGTGCACTACTTCAGACCAGGGCCCACAGGGCTCTCACCATAAAGGCAATAGGGTGCCATTTGGTGCACAGCCTGGACACATCTCTTCAGCAGGTCATATGACTGTAGGTCCTGTCTCTGCCTGGCCGGCTCATCCTCTCTCCACTGGCATTCTCTGCCTCTGACCGTATTACGGGGGCTTACTAGTGCTCTTCCATGCCGTCCCTAGGAGGGGTGCGTCACGTCGTGCCAGGTTTTTTTTCCCGCCATACTCGACATGAGTGGGTTGAGTCACTGAGATGATCTTCCTGTCCGGTTTTGCGCCCCCTCGGCCTCGTGCGGTGGAGGAGATCTCCGCGGGCTATACTCAGCCTTGTCTCAGGGTAGTAAGTTGGTGGTCTGTTGATATCCCTCCAGCGGTGTGGCGGATGTGATTTGGAAAAGTCGGTGGGGTTATATCCTGCCTGGTAGGCCCTGTCTGGGGTTATCGTTGGACAAGACCCTCTCTCTCTCTCCCTCCCTCTATCTATCGCACCTGCTGTCTCAACCTCTGAATGCTCGGCTATGAAAAGCCAAATGACATTTACTCCCGAGGTGCTGACCCGTCGCACCCTCTACAACCACTGTGATTATTATCGTCTCTCTAGGTTTCTAGGTTTTTAGGCTGGGTTTCTGTAACGAGCACTTTGTGACATCTGCTGACGCAAAAAGGGCTTTGTAAACACATTGAATTTGATTTGATTTGGAACAGTTGTTATTGGACATGCACATTTGCATATTCATAATTCATGCCCAGTGAGAGGAAGCTTTCATTTCCGGACCACTCCACCTGCTCTGTTCATGTATTCAACACCTGGCTCTTTGTATTCTCGCTCCCCAGCTTCCTCTAAAGCACTCTGAATATACTGTAGCCTATTATACAAGTGGGCAATTAACACCCACCCACACGCACACACACACACACACACCACAGTTCAGTCCTGCTTACACATAATGTACATTTTAGTCATTTAGCAGACACTCAACTGAGAGAGACTTTTTTTTCTTCAAATAAGAAGGCTAGAACACCGACATAAAATGAGCATTGTACGAATCGCAGCACTACAATAGCACAAGTACTCTTGCACCCATCCAACGCACGCACGCACACGCGTGCACACACACAATGGGGGCTTTACACATCTCAGCCAGCAAGCCAAGGCTGGATGCAGATCAAAGGGAATTGGATGGCTAAGCTCTCGGCCCACAGTGTGGGGAAAACATCTCCACTGGCTGAAAGCACCTGCCCTTCCGATCCAACTCCCCAGGAGTCTCCGGGACACATGCAAGGCATCACAACGTTCCAGTATTATTAGGATCATAGCTTGGCCAGCTGGATGATACATTATCTATATGAAAACATCAGTGCTATCTTGAGTGGAATTCCCTTGAAAAGCTGGAACTCCAAACGACTAGGTGACCAGTCTCATTCCACAGATGTGTCAAGTCAGGTGCAGATGCATTCCTTTCAAATTGACCTCAGACTTAAACATTAACTGTAGAGAAGGTAGGGAGGAGGGGAGGGGAGGGGAGAGGAGAGGCGAAGAGAGAACAGAAGAGAAGATGAAAAAAAGAGGCTAGAAAACGAGTCCAGTCCTAAGTCCTACCAGCAGTTTGTTCTTGAAGGCGTATTTGGTGCGTCCAGCCGAGTCCTTGATCTCCTTGCTGAACACCAGGGAGATCTCGAACAGGAAGAGATGACGGTCCCGGCCCTTCCGGATCAGAGACTTGGGATCCCACACCTGGAACGTGTCCTGGATGAAAAGCTCTCCCTGCACATCCAGATTCTCATCGAAACCTGCCGGAGATCACATGGCTCTTTAAACACAGCAATGCATTACAGACAGTAGAGTTGGGGTCAATTTGAATTGAATTCATTTGAATTATTATGATTTAATTTTTATTCAATTATTTGCTACTCCTTTTCAATTGATTGAGAAATCATTGAAAATAGATGCCATTTAATTTTGCGATTATTGAATTACTAATGTCAGTTTACTTCCTGAATTGTCGGACTTCAATTCCAATTACCCCCAACTCTGACAGAGACAACAACCTTACAGCTTTATACTTGTCTACTAGATAGTGTTATTCCATGCTGTGCAGGTCTTACTGCATATTTCCCCACTGTCCCTTAAAGGGATAAGGTTAGTTAGTTTACTTCCACATGAAGTGATGGAACACCCTAGCTAAGGAATTTAGAGAGACGTTTTAAATAGAACGCAGCACACAGGCCTCCTTCCTGCTGTACCTTCCAGCATGGCGACGTGCATGGCGTCGTTGGCCCTCTTGGGGACACTAAGCATCACCTCCAGGCCATCCTTAATCTCCCCCTTCCCCTCCTCACAGCAGGTCAGCAGCTCCTGAAACATGGCATTTGGACAATTTTCATCCGTTCCAGTGCGTTGATTGGGCCGCTAAGTTTACAGTTCCTGGCATGCATGTTAAACACAGAACAACAATTTTCCCAGCCGGTCATTTTTTTTTATTATAACATAAGAGGGCTAATGACATAAGAGTTATTTTGAGGAGACATGTCTGGAAATTGTTTCAATGCTATTTCTTATACCAGACACTGTACAGGGGCTCTCTATATGCAAGACACTCTCTGCGTCCTAAATGGCACCCTATTCCGTAAGTGCACTATATAGGATAGGGCATAGGGTGCCATTTGGGATGCAAGCCTAAGATACTGCGTGATGAGATTCAGACGCATCACTAAGTGCTACTATGAACATATAACACAGAGCTAAGGGCCAACACACAGGCAGGGGAATCGGACGTCCCTTGGCAAGTCCTTAATGAGATTGATAAGGAAACCCACGTGTACATACTGATGAGATAGAGAGGAAGCGACAGGGGCAGGAAGGAGGGAGGGACAGGTGGAGGGAGGGGAGAGAGGGAGTGAGAGAGGGAGAGAGAAGGAAGAGAGAGAGAGCGAGCGAGAGAGAAAGAGAGAGAGAGGGGTAGAAGGGGAAGAATGCTTTGATGTTCCATATTTCCTGGGGGAAGTGGCCTGGATGATAAGAGGCCCAGTTTCTACCTTGTCCGAATCACAAATGGCACCCTATAACCTATATACAGTCATGACCGAAATTATTGGCACCCCTGAAGATGAACAAAAAAAGACTGTATCAAATAAATAATACAAAATACTGAGCTATATTGTATCCTAAAAAAAATTATACTTATATTAACACAAATGCTCAGAGAAAAATATTTTGTTTAACAACTCATATTTTTTCTCTGAAAAAGATACGGGTCAAAATGATTGACACCCCTGTTTTCAATACTCTAGCACCCTCCCCTGCTAGGGTAATGGCACTGAGACTTTTGTAAAATGTTTTATGAGATTGGAGAACACGTTGGGAGGGATCTTAGACCATTCCTCCATACAGAACCTTTCCAGATCCTTGATATCCTTCGTCTGCTCTTATGGACTACCCTCTTCAATTCAAACCACAGGTTTTAAATGGTGTTCATGTTCAGAGACTTGCAAAATTTTGATTTTGTGGTCAATTAACCATTTCTTTGTGGATTTTGATGCCTGCTTCGGGTTACTGTCTTGCTGGAAAATCCACTTGGGGCCAAGTTTCAGCGTCCTGGCAGAGGCAGCCAGGTTTTTGGCTAAAATGTCCTGGAACTGGGTAAAGTTCATGATGCAGTTGACCTTAACAAGCACCCCAGGACCAGTGGAAGCAAAATAGACCCATAATATCAATGATCTACCACCATATTTTACAGTTGGTACGGGGTTATTTGCATCCTTCTTTCAACGCAAAATCCACCACTGGTGTGCGTGGCCAAAAGCTTTATTTTCATTTGGGACGCAGACCTTCTCTCCCATCATGTTCCCTACCTTGAGGAGAAGCTGGTACTTAGTGATCCTCTGCACTGGCTTGATAAGGTACGAGGAGATGGAGTTGGCCAATCCGTGTCGCTGCTGGATTTCCTGTGCACAGAATTTTACGACATCATGATGACTGAAACATATTGACGTTGACATTGATATACTTGAATGTGTTCATAGCCTATAATCATGTGTTCGTCCCAAGTGGCACACTATTCCCTATGACTATATAGTGCACTACTTTCGACTGGAACCCTATGGCCACCGTTCATAAGTAGTGCACTGTAAAGTAAAGAGGGTGCCATTTGGAACGGAAGCCATAAGACTGCGCACTGCAATGCAAAGAGACAAATGGCAGTAAGTAAGCAGAAAAAAATATGACTCCTGTTTAGCGTTGGAATAAATGGCTCATTGGCACCACCTACAGGTAGAAGAGGACAGACAACTCATTCACTTACGTCGAAGAAGCTTCCAGCGTGCTCCAAGATGAGTTGGCTGGAATCCGGTTTGTTTTTACAGTAATTGACGTACATGTGGAATTTATCAGCCTGAAAAACAGTATGGGAAAATCCTGTCAAATTCAAATGACTAAGCATCTATGTTCTTACATGCATATGGGTCTTTCTATAAACTCGAGTGCCTGTGAGCATTTCTTGTAGTGGACAAATGTTTGAAGCTATTACAAGGTCATTAATAATAATTTGCCTTTTTTTTATGTGACATAAAGGGGGAACATAGACACATTCAATATAATTCATTAGTTGAACCAAAACCTGTTTAAATCCGTTCTCGTGCTTGGAGTCTTCACAGATTAGCCAGAAATCGTGTGATATAAAACACTAGCTTTCTTTCCTTACTTACATTTATAATACTGTTGTTTGTCTGTAACGTTGTAACATCTCCCTATGTTACGGTGTGATAACACATATCCAAAATATTGTATGTGACTGCAAAATCGAATGCTTCCAACAGAAAGTGTAACTTTACCATCATTAATAAAACTGTATGGGGTTCTTCAATAATTAATGCATATAGTTTTTTGAGGCGCAATTCATGTCCAGCTGGACTGTAAGACGTTTCTGGAATTTCAACAGCAAAACACTGTAGAATGCACAGTAAAATACCGTAAATGTGTTTTACTGCATTAATACTGTAGATTGCACTGCATTATGGGTAAAATGCAAACAAAAACACTGTTTAAAAAAAAGTATTATTATTTAACCTTTATTTAACTAGGCAAGTCAGTTAAGAACAAATTCTTATTTACAATGGCAGCCTACCCCGGCCAAACCCTAACCCGGACGACGCTGGGCCAATTGTGCGCCGCCTTATGGGACTCCCAATCGCGGCTGGTTGTGATACAGCCTAGAATCGAACCAGAGCCTGTGGTGACGCCTCTAACACTGAGATACAGTGTCCTCCTCAACCCTGTGTGATCGGTTCTCTCAGCTGTGCGACATATGTCATTGTTTTTTCAGGCCAGGAGTGTCCATATACCTGCCCCCCGCTAACCATTTGTTTAATTTAAACAACATTGTTCCATATATTGTTACAGTATTAGTAAACCTGTTCACTTTACCAGTAGTATGCAAACAGTTGGTGGCACAGAAAGTGTGGTCAAATAATCTGCGGAATTGTGTAGGCTATAGCAATGTTGTATTAGTTTGCTCGGGTTTGACCTAGGTGTATCTAGCTGTCTTATTTGTATTTGTGCAATGACTCAATTGATTTCATAAACTATATTGGATATATGCTATAGGTTTGAATCAACCCAAGATGACGAACCCTGAAGACGGGACAAAGTGCATGACAAGGTGGCCCAGAGGAAGCCAGCTGTTCTCAACTCCTACATTGCCCCATTCTTCCAAGAGCTCACTTCTAGTGAGCTAAGTACACACACCCACATACACACAACACCAGTGTAATATGCCCCTTGCCACCCTTGAGGACACCTGATGCTGAGCTGACTTCTACTTCCTGGATGCTCTCCTGCCCAACCTTCGGTAGTGTGTTTCACTGCCTCGGAACCCCCTTTCACCAAATAGAGTTGCCCCTGATCATAGATCTAGGATTGTACCCAATCCATATTTTAACTCCATCTCCCTCTCTCGCTTTGTCTCTCTCTCCACCACAACCCAAACACACAGGCACTCAATATACTTTTTAGATTAGTATTGTAATAATGCTCTTATTTGGTTGGATATGTGTTAACTGTTGTTACTTCTGTTGACAATTCTGTTGTTAACTTGCTGTTACCAATTTGAATAAATGTATTTTATGTAAAAATGTATTGTTATTGTTACATTTAGATTTCAGGGAAAATGTCACTGTAAATTCACAGCATTATCCTGGCACCAGATTTTCCAGTTTAACACTAATTTTGCTTATATTTTTCACAGTACGATTTTCCTTACTGCAAAACATTACAGCATCCCTGTAAATTTGGTCTAAGACACTGCATCTCAGTGCAAGAGGCGTCACTGCAGTTCCTGGTTCGAATCCAGGCGGTATCACAACCGGCCGTGATTGGGAGTCCCATAGGGTGGCGGACAATTGGCCCACCGTCGTTCGGGTTTGGCCGGGGTAGGCCGTCATTGTAAATAAGAATTTGTTCTTAACTGACTTGCCCAGTTAAATAAAGGTTAAATAAAACATTTTTAAAAATTACAGCAGGGATGCTGTAATATGCTTTATTACAGTAAGGAAAATAGTACTGTGAAAAAGCAAAATCTCTGCTGTAAAGCAAAATTACACTATTAAACTGGCAACTCTGGTGCTAGTATAATGCTGTAAATTTACAGGGAAAAGTTTTACAGTGTGTTTAGTTACAAGGGGACATTATCGCGCAATATCAGCTGATTCAGGAAAGGGTTTTCTGAATGACAGTCAAGTGATAAAGTGCTAGCGTGATACCGCACGCGATTGAACAAAAGCCAAAGTGCGTGAAATAATGTTGATCTCGAGGCTTGACAGAACATATTTGTGTCTATGTTGTTACGGCATTCAAGATAATTAGCCTATGTCGTGGACAACATTAAGTCAAGATTCCCTTAAAATGACGGTCTGTGTACGTTAAAACCATGCAATTGGGAACGTGAAAACGGTTAGTTTTTTTCATTTTTGAATAGAAATGTGGAATGCCAGTCATTTGTCAAGTGCACAGCCAACACTTCCTGTTCTTTCAAAGTAGGAGTTCACCCTTTTAACTCCATTCTATGAATCTATTAATTAATTGATTAATAGCTGTCCATATGTGCCACAGTGCCAACATAAGATGAGATTTCTTTCTGCATAAGATGTAGTGTTTATTGACTTATTAATGAACTACTGTTACTGTAAATTGTTAGCTGACAAACATTCTGGCTACCAAGCTAACCATTGGTAATCTTATTCAATGACGCCATAAAGCCAAAATAACAGTATCTATGGTGTCCAGCTTACACCTGTGCAAATCTGTGTGTCCAACAAGCAGGTTAGCATTTTTCATGAATCTTGTTCTGGAGGCAGCTCTGCAGAGTGGAAACTAGCTGGCACAGCCACAAAGTCATAACATCTGATTTTAAACCGAACTTTAACCCTAACCTTAACCACTACTAACCTTAATGCCTAACCCTAAACTTAAATTAAGAGCAAAAAGCACAATTATTTTCATGAATTTTTACAATATAGCCAATTTTGACTTGCTCAGTTCTGCCTCCAGGACAAGACTCATGACAATAAACGTCAACCTCTGTCCAGCAATGGAATGAAACATCCAATCAATGCCTCAAGTGTCGTGCTGAAGGTCCACCACAAACGCAAAGAGTTGTGGGTCCTGTCCAGAAACAACTCCTAGCTAGCCCCTACCCCTAGACCCTAGTGGAGATCTGAGAGGATTGGACAGGTGTAAGCAATACCCCCAACATTACATCAAGCCTATCAGAGGGTAAGATGGAGCTCTCACCATGTCACCACCTGGCTCAAATAGCCGACCAATCAGCCTGTTACCAACACTTAGTAAACATTTGGAAAAAATAGTATTTGACCAGATACAATGCTATTTTACTGTAAACAAATTGACAACAGATTTTCAGCATGCTTCTAAGGAAAGACATTCAACAAGCACGGCACGTATACAAATGACTGATGATTGGCTGAGAGAAATTGCTAATAAAAATATTGTGGGAGCTGTTTTGTTAGACTTCAGTGCGGCTTTTGATATTATCGATCATAGTCTGCTGATGGAAAAACGTATGTGTTATGGATTTACACCACCTGCTATATTGTGGATAAAGAGTTACCTGTGTAAAGAGAACACAGAGGGTCTTCTTTAATGGAAGCCTCTCCAACATAATCCAGGTAGAATCAGGAATTCCCCAGGGCAGCTGTCTAGGCCCCTAACTTTTTTCAATCTTTATGAATGACATACCACTGGCCTTGAGTAAAGCCAGTGTGTCTATGTATGCGGATGACTCAACACTATACATGTCAGCTACTACATCGGAGTGAAATCACTCCAACACTTAACAAAGAGCTGCAGTTCGTTTCAGAATGGGTGGCAAGGAATACGTTAGTCCTAAATATTTCAAAACCAAAAAGCATTGCATTTGGGACAAATTATTCACCTAAACCTAAACCTCAACTAAATCTCAAGTTGAGGTGACTAAACTGCTTGGAGTAACGCTGGATTGTAAACTGTCATGGTCAAAACATATTGATATAACAGTAGCTAAAGTGGGGAGAAGTCTGACCATAATAAAGCGCAGCTCTGCCTTTTTAACAACACTATCAACAAGGCAGGTCCTACAGGCTCTAGTTTTGTCGCACCTGGACTACTGTTCAGTCGTGTGGTCAGGTGCCATACAGAGGGACCTCTGAAAATTACAATTGGCTCAGAACAGGGCAGCACGGCTGACCCTTAAATGTACACGGAGAGCTAACATTAATAATATGCATGTATGTACATATCTCATGGCTCAAAGTGACCTCATCGCTACTTGTTTTTGTCAGAAGTGTTGACATGCTGAATGCACCGAGGTGTCTGTTTAAACTACTAGCACACAGCTCATAGAGCCATGGCTACAGTACATGGAACTCTTTTCCACATTAGGTAACTGGAGCAAACAGTAGAATCAAATTTATAAAACAAATAAAAATACACCTTATGGAACAGCACGGACTGTGAAGAGAGACACACATAGACACAGACACACATACACATGATAAGACACTCACTCTACACACACGTACACATGGATGTTGTATTGTAAATATGTGCTAGTGGAGAAGTGGCCTGAGGGAACACACTAAACGTGTTGGGTAAAGTGTTATGAAATGTAATGTCATGTAATATTTGAAATTGTATATAACTGCCTTAATGTTGCTGGACCCTAGGAAGAGTAGCCTAGGATCCTTATATACAAATTCTACCCATCAATCCCTCTCATATCCCCACAAATTTCTAGACTCTGGAGGACAGCGGTTGTTTCTGAACAGGCCATGGGTATTATGGTAGGCAGTCACACTCACACATTATATTATATATTTTAGTCATTTACGAGTGACTTACAGAAGCAATTAGGGTTAAGTGCCTTGCTCAAGGGCACATCGACAGATTTTCACGTAGTCGGCTCAGGGAAATCGAACCGACAATCTTTCATTACGTTACATCCTTATTCTAAAATGGATTACATATTTTTTTCCCCTCATCAATCTACACACAATACCCCATAATGACAAAGCGAAAACAGAAATACCTGATTTACATACATTTTAAGACCCTTTGCCACAGTATGAGACTCGAAATTGAACTCAGGTGCATCCTGTTTCCATTGATCATCCTTGAGATGTTTCTAAATCTTGATTGGAGTCCACCTGTGGTAAATTGAATTGATTGGACATGATTTGGAAAGGCCCACACATGTCTATATAATGTCCCACAGTTGACAGTGCATGTCAGAGCAAAAACCAAGCCATGAGGTCGAAGGAATTGTCCGTAGAGCTGCATGACAAGATTGTGTCAAGGCACAGATCTGGGGAAGGGTACCAAAACATTTCCGCAGCATTGAAGGTCCCCAAAAACACAGTGGCTCCATGATTCTTAAATGGAAGTAGTTTGGAACTACCAAGACTCTTCCTAGAGCTGGCTGCCCGGCAAACTGATCAATCAGGGAATATGGACCTTGGCCAGGGAGGTGACCAAGAACCTGATGGTCACTCTGACAGAGCTCCAGAGTTCCTCTGTGGAGATGGGAGAACCGTCCAGAAGGCCAACCATCTCTGCCACACTCCACCAATCAGGCCTTTATGCTAAAGTGGTCAGACAGAAGCCACTCCTCAGTAAAAGGCAAATGACAGCCCGCTTGGAGTTTGCCAAAAGGCACCTAAAGGACTCTCAGACCATGAGAAACAAGATTCTCTGGCCTGATGAAACAAAGATTGAACTCTTTGGCCTGAATGCCAAGAGTCACGTCTGGAGAAAACCTGACACCATCCCTACAGTGAAGCATGGTGGTAACAGCATCATGCTGTGGGGAAGTTTTTCAGCGGTAGGGACTTGAAGACTAATCAGGATCAAGGGAAAGATGAACGGAGCAAAGAGATCCTTGGAGCAAACCTGCTCCAGAGTGCTCAGGACCTCACAGTGGGGCGAAGGTTCACCTTCCAACAGGACATTGACCCTAAGCACACAGCCAAGACAACGCAGGAGTGGCTTTTGGACAAGTCTCCGAATGTCCTTGAGTGGCCCAGCCAGAGCCCGGACTTGAACCCGATCGAAAATCTCTGGAGAGACCTGAAAATAGCTGTGCAGCGACTCTCCTCATCCAACCTGACAGAGCTTGAGAGAATCTGCGAAGAAGAATGGGAGAAACGCCTGAAATACAGGTGTGCCAAGCTTGTAGCATCATACCCAAGAAGACTCAAGGCTGTAATTTATTCCAAAGGTGCTTCAACAAAGTACTGAGTAAAGGGTCTGAATACTTATGTAAATGTTAACATTACTTTTTTTATCCCTTTTTATCCCCAATTTCATGATATCCAATTGGTAGCTACAGTCTTGTCCCATCGCTGCAACTCCCGTACGGACTCGGGAGAAGCAATGGTCAAGAGCCATGCGTCCTCCGAAACACCACCCTGCCAAGCCGCACTGCTTTTTGACCCAGAAGCCAGCCGCACCAATGTGTTGGAGGAAACACCATACAACTGGCGACCGAAGTCAGCGTGCATGCGTCCGGCCCGCCACAAGGAGTTGCTAGAGCGCGATGGGACAAGTACATCCCGGCAGGCCAAACCCTCTCCTAACCTGGACGAAGCTGGGCCAATTGTGCGCCGCCTCATGGGTCTCCCAGTCCCAGCCGGCTGAGACACAGCCTGCGATCAAACCCGGGTCTGTAGTGACGCCTCAAGTACTGCGATGCAGTGCCTTAGACCACTGCGCCACTCGGGAGGAATGTAAATGTTTTCTGTTTTTGCTTTGTCATTATGGGATATTGTGTGTAGATAAGGGAACAAAAATAATTTAATCCATTTTAGAATAAGGCTGTAACGTGGAAAAAGTCAAGGTGCCTGAATACTTTCCGAATGCACTGTATATATATAACATTCTATTAGTTGCACGAATTTTGTATAATCATTTAGTTTTGAATCCGGCGTCATTTTGTGTATCAGTTCATAAACCATCTGCCATGGAATGGGTACATTGAAAATGACTTCTTTACTTATTTTAGGTTTAAGGAAGTGTGTAGGTCGCATTCTTTATTGTAGCGCTATGCAAGTTATTTATTTAGATCCGCCTGCTTGAGACAAATTCAGCAATTGCTCTGCTGTGACCGTGCCGTGAAGCAGCCGATCTGGATAAATGTTTTTCTAAGGACCGCCCTTTTGATGTAACGTTGCAGTGAAGTGGACGCAGCCGACCACCAGAGGGAGGCAAATACACGTTTATTCGACAGAGCACGTTTACATGGCCCTAGGAAGGTCTGGATGGCTTTCTTCTGACTTATTTAACGGTGGGAAATCAATAAAAGAATACATGTAAACATATATACGATTTCACGGACTGTCAGCTTAAGAGGTTATTAAGGATACTATAGTTATCACGTTTCACATTGGATTTATTAACTACAAAAAACAGTGAGAAGTGTTTTTATTTGAATTCTGGTGGCGCTCTGCACGCACAAGCTTGTTAGCTAGCTGGTCCAACGTTAAGCCAAATCTCTGAGGTTCAAAGACATTCAAAGTTCCTTTATAGAACCCGCTCCTCAGTAGGTATAATTCTGTAGACCTAATTCAGATAATGCATGTCATAACAATAAGATACACAGCGCTTCAAGCCAAGCCTCTTCCTTCACCCTCTTTCACTGTCTCCCCACCTTCAAAATGTCAGTAGCATTTCGCGCCCTACACTGGTCTATCCAATGCATGTAAATAGCTTGGCCGCTCCATAGCAAGCTACTTTATCCGAAGTTATGTCATGTCGAGCTAAAATATTTATTTTAGAGGTTTAAAAAAGAACGATATAAACTGTTACTTTTTTTTGGTTCGAACCGGTTCAGAACTTTATTTTGCTGGTCGGAACAGTGGAACTGAAACAAAAAAAATGATGGTTCTGTTCAGAACCAAACTATTGTAAAATAATTTCTGTTCCAATCCCTGGTGTCTATGTTTCATGTGACACTTTGAATGAAATGTAGATGTTTTGTTCTTTCTAAGGGGTGTTATGGTCTCATTGTGCCTATTTAGACTTTTATTCCTGTAACTACACATGTGAAGCCATGTCAAACCATTTTGACATTTTCACCCTGATGTCACACATTTGCTCCTTTATTAATAGAAAGACCCATTTACTTATTCCATATATATAACTACAATATGCAATGCTCACTGCCAATGCATCTTTGCAAGAGATTTTCATGCTACTGCATGCCTGCCTATGGTTTATGGGAAAAAAGGGCATTATAAAATACTGTACATTTGTTTGATTGATTACCAATGTTGTATAAACTAATTGCAAGAAGGTAAACAGCATTCACATGTAATTATCAATCAGGAAGCCACAAGTCAGAAGTACCCTGTGGGCATTGTAAGTAAAAGACTAACACCATGGTCGTATTCACTAGGCACCAAATGGAACAAAACGGACTGAAACAGGGAGGGAATATCTGGGCGTGACCAATAAAAAAAATACTCATTTTCGGGTTTCCGTTGCAAAACATTTCAATTGTGTGCTCTAATGAACATGCCCCATTGACTGTAAACAGGATGAGTCTTACCCATGTGACAAAACAATGGCCCACATCTTCAGGTAGCTGCTCATAGTTCACAAGCTCTTTGAGGAAAATGCTGCAATTAAACAGCAAAGAGAGGGTTAACAATAAGAATACTCACTGGTTATCGTAGAACAAGTATTTCCTCAACCAAAAATCACATGAAATAGAACTGATTTGAATTGGTCTCATGCAATAACGTGCACCTGAAACACAACAAGAAAATCTAATGATATAACAAGTTGGAATCTCTTTCAAATTAAAGCTGTGTCACAGATTACACCCTGTGCCCTATATAGTGCACTAACAGAGCCCTGCCTTGGTCAAAGGTAGTGCACTTTATAGGGCATAAGGTGCCATTTGGGACGCATCTCAATTTGAAAGAGATCCCTACCTGTTATGGAAATCATAAATCTCCTGGATGTTGCCAAAGATGATGTGCTCCTTGTTGACGATGCCAGGAGGAATCTCCTCCACCCCACTTGTCATCTCCCACAGGTACGTCTAGACAGGAGGGTGACACAGGAAACATCACATGCTATCATGTCCTACAACCAATCCTCACAAAAAAATGTACTTCTCTTTCTTGGACTCACACCCGCACTTACTTTTTCTTCCTGGCACTGATTCTTCTGATAGCAGATTCTACATGCAATAACTGTTACATGTGTTTGTTTTCTCCTATTATTAAACTTAGTTGAATGCACTGACTGTAAATTGCTCTGGATTTTATTTATTTTTTACCTTTATTTAACTAGGCAAGTCAGTTAAGAACAAATTCTTATTTACAATAACGGCCTACACCGGCCAAACACGGACGACGCTGGGCCAATTGTGCGCCGCCCTATGGGACTCCCAATCACGGCCGGTTGTGAAACAGCCTGGATTCAAACCAGGGTGTCTGTAGTGACGCCTCAAGCACTGAGATGCAGTGTCTTAGACCGCTGTGCCACTTGGGAGCCCTAAATGTTAATGGATAACTAAAATGTTAATTGTAATTGAAGTACAATGACTGTAGAGTGGTGAAAAACAAAAAAACTCATTATATCATGAAAACACCCAAGAACCCCCTCTTTGAGTACATACCAAGGCCAAAAGATCCCTGAAATGAAGAAAGTTTCATTGCCAAGTGAAAATTGAAGGGGAAAGCTTACCTCCAAACATTCATGCAAGTCCCTGACATAGGCCTTCTCAGTCTGAAGGAGTTCAGCCATTATGAACCTGGATAAATACACACATACAATATATCAGCAACCAGCAATGGCATCGTCTGCATTCCAAACAGCTCCCTGTTCCCGACATAGTGCACTACTTTTGATCAGCGCCCATAGGGTGCCATTTGGGACGAACACGTAGCCTCTTCCCACAGCCCCATTCTAAGACCACCAATGACAATATCTAGCCATATCACATGAACTGCACCATGGATTGTGTTTTGTTGTTTTGTAAATATATTTGAAGTTTTATATACTGCATATAAGAGAGGGATACAGAAGAGAAAGTGAGCGGAGGACCGAACAACTGCCTCCAAGGCCATATCTGGTCTGGCGGCAGCAGACGACAGCACTACCACTAGACCCCAGCACGTCATGGAATGTTAAACATCGGCCTATACACCTTATCAAAAGCCATAGTACTACTATGACTGCGCGACACTCGCTTCCTCCAGCGCTTTCTCCCTATTCCTCTGTACTGTCTGTCGTGTGTACTCACTCTTTCTTCCTGGCTGACTTCCTTTTCTCCTCGTTGACCTCGTGGTTGGGGTCGCGGAGCTTCACCTCTCCAGGATCAGTCAGGCTGGCTGGGATGATGTCCAGCTCCAAGTCCTTATTATCCTATCAGACACCGAGGGAGAGCTCAGCACACGTCCCAAATGGCACCCTATTCCCTATGTAGTGCACTACTTTGTACCAGAGCCCTATGGGGCCTGGTCAAAAGTTGTGCAGTGCATAGGGAATAGGGTGCCATTTGGGACGTAGGCCTTTCAACACGGTCCACGATGACACAGCACTTACACATGAAATAGACTTTCCCGAACAGACTGTGTTTCAATTAGAGGAGGAATTGATGCCTGTGTGCCGAGATGAGGACTTCAAACTGTGTCAGGTCTTGCCCCTGGTTTTCTTTGTTCCAAGGTGGTAGAGATACTAGCTACTGTAATAAGCTCTGTGGACGTCTTCCCTTTGTAAGACAGTCCCACTCACGTGTATTTGCAGGACCATGCTACAGAGGAGGTGACCACTAAGGGAGCTATGACAACAGCAGCAGGTGAAGGACTATACATTCAAGGGAGCGCACATGAGGAATATCATATGTTTGGCAAAATTGGTTTCGTTCCATACGTCCTTTGAAAACACAGTCATTAGCAGTAGAAAGACTAAGCCTAATTAGTGACCAGGGATTGGGGTTGTGTTGATGAATGAGCGTTCGCAGCAGGTGGGGTTAGCCCTTAGTCCCATAGGATCCCTCCAGGGGACCTTACCTCAGAGCTGATGCCCAGTGATTTCTCCAGGCTAGAACGGTACTTCCCCATCCGGAGGGAGAAGTCTCGGTAGCGCTTGTCCACCGTGGTGACCCACTTCTTCAGCTCAGTGACGTGCACATGGCCCTTTTCCACAAAGCTGTCGGCCAGCTGAATGAGGAGCTTCACCTTCTCCTTGGTTTGCTGTAGGAAGCACATGGAGAGATGACGTGTATAAGTGCGAGTGTGTGTGTATGTGAGTTTGCATAATAACGCGTGTGCGTATTATCGTACGTGCGCGTATGTGTGTGTGTAAGCATGATCGTGTGTGAGTGTTTCAATCATCTGTAGCCATCACACTCCCCGTCAGTGTCTAGGCTGACGCTTGAGAGAGTGCATGCATGCCTCGGGAGAGATCTCTAACACTTGCTTGCAGCCTGAACCACTGGGCTGAAGACAGGCAGACACAAGGCAGGCTGCAGCGGAAATGTTTGGCTAATATCATATGCAGGTATAGGGTCAGCAGTAAGTGAGGGAGTCTCAGCAGACTCCGAACAGTAGCTCTAGGGCAGCGTACCAGATGGCACCCTACTCCAAAAGTAGTGCACTACATAGGGAGCAAGGTGCCATTTGGGACGTAGCCTAGGTCTGCTTCCCAGCTCCAGGTCCACACCTTGGCGGAGACTCTGAATTCCTCGTACTCCTTCAGCAGTTCCTGACTCCTCTCGCCGCTCTCTCCAGGGGAGGTGTGAGTGGAGAGGTAATACTCTCCTGTTTCCTGGATCCAGTCTAAGGCCTGCGGAGACAGACGGGACAGGGGGGAGTGAAGAGAAGTGAAGAGCTCCCTCTTTCCATATTCCTCTCTCCCTCTCTGAATGCCCTCTATCTTTCATCGGTGGCTGTGCTGGCCATCGAAAACAAACAAAACCCCCACGTATCCCTGGCTGGGTCTAGTCCAGGGCCAGATGTTATGTACATGCAGTATAAACACAGCACTCGGAGTGCTTGGGCTGCGTTCAGGAGAGCTCACCTGTTTTTTGTTGTCGTTTTTTATTTCTATTTTTAGGGGGTAGATGAGCTTTAATATTGCAGATAGATTGTAGCTTCCATCAATGTAATTGTCTGCATTACTTCCAATCCCCCATATATATTTTAGCAAATATACATATACATAAAGTCAGCAAAAAAAGAAACGTCCCTTTTTCAGGACCCTGTCTTTCAAAGATAATTCGTAGAAATCCAAATAACTTCACAGATCTTCATTGTAAAGGGTTTAAACACTGTTTCCCATGCATGTTCAATGAACCATAAACAATTAATGAACATGCACATGTGGAACAGTCGTTAAGACACTAACAGCTTACAGACGGTAGGCAATTAAGGTCACAGTTATGAAAACTTAGGACACTAAAGAGGCATTTCTACTGACTCTGAAAAACACCAAAAGAAAGATGCCCGGGGTCCCGTGCCTTAGGCATGCTGCAAGGAGGCATGAGGACTGCAGATGTGGCCAGGGCAATAAATGTCAATGTCCGTACTGTGAGATGCCTTGGATCGGAGAGTGAGGGCTGGGGCCATTCCCCCCAGAAATGTCAGGGAACTTGCAGGTGCCTTGGTGGAAGAGTGAGGTAACATCTCACAGCAAGAACTGACAAATCTGGTGCAGTCCATGAGGAGGGGATGCACTGCAGTACTAAGGCAGCTGGTGGCCACACCAGATACTGACTGTTACTTTTGATTTTGACCCCCCCTTTGTTCAGGGACACATTATTCCATTTCTGTTAGTCACATGTCTGTGGAACTTGTTCCGTTTGTCTCAGTTGTTGAATCTTGTTATGTTCATACAAATATCTACACATGTTAAGTTTGCTGAAAATAAAAACAGTTGACAGTGAGAGGACATTTCTTTTTTTGCTGAGTTTACATACACATACATATGCATACATACAAATACATATAAATACATATATATACATATCTTTTTAAAATATATTTTCCTTTATTACCTTCTAACCCTACCACCCCTCCCCTAATTGAAGCTTTGGCTTCTACTTCCAGCTTACTGTATACATTTTATGAACAGTCTATTTTAGTTCTATTTTGTTTGTTTTTACTCCTGTGCTTCCTCTACCCTCAACCTCTCCCATCTATTTCTGATGTCCATCCGGTCTGCCATATCTTTCAAACTGTGCTCTTTCACAAAAGTTCTGAACCTATATACATTTTACGGACACAGTATGTTTTATATTCATTTCTTGTTGTTATTAGTCCCAACCTTCAGCTCCATTCAACCCCTCCCATCTATCTCTTAAAACCATCCATATTGGATTTCTATTTGCCATATATTTTTCAACTGTGCTGTGATGTTTCACAAAAGTACTGAACCTTTCTATTCTCATTGTTGTAAATTTGTAAATTGAAAATAAACATTTTTGCTAAAAGTATATTGATCGATAGACTATGACTTTTCAGATCACCCCGTAGTGCTATCTGCAGAGTTGGATCCAGGTAAATATTGCAATTCTCACGCCATTCCTGGACCTGTGACCAAAAACGAGCTACATATGGACAGTACCAAAACAAATGATCTAATGACTGTCTCTTCGCAGCAAAATCTGCAGAGCTGGGAAGGATGTATCCCCCATATAAATAACATTCTATTGGTTACGAGAATTTTGTAAAATAATTTAAATAGAAAAATTCTCATTTTTGAATCCGTCGTTGTTTTGCGTATCAGTTCATAAACCATGTGCCATGGAATCGGTACGTCACAAATCTCTTCCCAACTATTTTGCAATCTATATGGCACGGCTGTCAATGTTTTGGACCTTAAAAGAAACTGGTATACTTTTATATTTATCACAATTTTGTTTAACCAATTATGGTCTTTAACACAGGGCCGACAGACAAGTTCCTTACTTTTCCCCCTTCCACTTTCCTCTTCCATTTTTTTGCGGTAATGCTGCAATTAGTTGGTTGTAATTTTGGGTAGAGCCGACATTTCCATATGTTTTTGTTAGCTGCATGTGTGACAACTCCATCCGTCCTATTTATGATATAATTAGTATATTTGAGTTTAACCACAATATTTGTTGTATTATTTGTTCTGTCTTTTCTGGTGGATTAAATTGAAATTGCAACCAAATTTCTGGCTTGTTTTAAAAATAGTGATATTTGGGAGATGATTTCCTTTTAAACTAACTGAAAGTGAGAGGTTGTAATCTGAATTAAGTGAAAAAGGCCATTCTTGAACATAGGGTGAGACATTCTTACTAATTTGCTAGAGAACAAGTTCAGATTTATGTATAACTTTTGTATGACTGAAGCCTTTAGTGAGAGGTCTAATGCTTTAATATTTTATCATTTCTGCCCTTTGAATTCATATTCATTATATAAATAGGCTTGTTTCATTTTGTACTTATTTTTTTCTCATAATTTCAAAAACTGTTCGCTAGGTGTAGGCAAGACCTTAAGCAAAAAGGTCAACTGGGATATGACTAAAGAGTTAATCAGGGTGATTTTTCTACAAATAGACAGGTATTTACCTTTCCATGGTAGCAAGAGTGAGATAAATTCTTTCTTTCAGGATATGCATACCGAGTATATCCACATCACTATCCGACCATTTTATTGGTTAACTACATGGTAATATAAAAGTTGTATTTTTTTGTGATCCAATACGTAATACGTACTTATCATAATTTGGTTGTAATCCAGAGAGGTTATAAAACATAACTAGATCCTCTATGAGGCTGTGGAGGGATCCAAATTGTGGATTTAAAAGAAAACATGAATCATCAGCATACAATGACACCTTTGTTTTTAAGCCCTGGATTTGTAATCCCTTGATATTATTGTTGGATCTGATTTTTATAGCTAACATTTCCATGGCCATAATAAATAGATATGCCGATAGTGGACAACCTTGTTTTACTCCTCTTGACAGTTTAAAACTTTCTGAGAAGTAGCCATTATTTACTATTTTACACAGAGGGTTACCATACATAACTTTAACCCATTTTATAAGAGATTGTCCAAAATGTAAATGTTCCAGGCATTTATATATAAACTCCAGGCTTACTTTATCAAAAATCTTTTCAAAGTCAGCTAAGAATAACAGGCCCATTTTCCCACCCGCAGCACGCCAATTCCTCCATTTGGCCGCCTCTCCTTTCAGTTCTCTGCTGCCAATGGCTGGAATGAACTGCAAAAATCACTGAAGCTGGAGACTCTTATCTCCCTCACTATCTTCAAGCACCAGCTGTCAGAGCAGCTCACAGATCATTGCACCTGTACATAGCTCATCTGTAAATAGCCCATCCAATCTACCTCATCCCCATAAATATTTATTTATTTTGCTCCTTTGCACCCCAGTATCTCTACTTGCACATTCATCTTCTGCACATCTATCACTCCAGAGTTTAATTGCTATATCGTAATTACCTCGCCACTATGGCCTATTTTATTGCCTTACCTCCCTTATCTTACCTCATTTGCACACACTGTATATATATTTTTTTCTACTGTATTATTGACTGTATGTTTGTTTATTCCATGTGTAACTCTGTGTTGTTGTATGTGTTGAACTGCTTTGCTTTATCTTGGCCAGGTTGCAGTTGTAAATGAGAACTTGTTCTCAAATAGCCTACCTGGTTAAATAAAGGTGAAAAAATAAAAACATAAATAAATAGTGTTCTATTGTTTCCAGTACTTGACTTATATTATCTCCAATGTATCGTCTGATTAGAATTAATAATGTCCGACAAAACCTTTTTAAATCTATGCGTTATAAATTTTGAAGTGTAAGGGGCTTCAGTAATAACGAAATCAGACCTTCTTGTTGAGTGTCTGATAATTTACAATTTACATAGGAGTGGTCAAAACATGCTAATGACGGTCTTCTGAGTATATAAAAAAAAGTTTGGTATACCTCCACTGGTATGCCATCCAGCCCTAGAGATTTCCCGGACTTAAAGGCTTTAATTGCATGAAGAAGTTCCTCCTCTGTAATTTCGCCTTCACATGAGTCTTTCTGTACGGCTGTTAATTTTACATTATTAATAGAAAAAAATCCATACAATTAGCTTAGGTTAGAGGAGATGGAGGAGACTGAAATGAAAACATTTGCTTAAAGTACCCCTTTCAAAATATCATTTGGTGAATCATGGGTGACTGTCATTTCTAACAAGTTTCAGTAAATTATTTTTGGTAGCATTTCTATGTTGAAGATGAAAAAATAATTTGGTGCATTTTCCCCATATTCCATCCAGTTTGCTTTATTTTTATAATATATTACACTTGATCTTTCTTGAATAAGTTCCTCCATTTTGTTTTGTTGTTTCTCTAACTTATTCTGAGCCCTTATGGTACAGTTTTTATTGCTATCTATCTGTTCTGTTAGACCTTCTATTTCCTTTGTTTGTATGGACTCTTTTGACCTAAATTGCTTTTGTTTTAGAGATGAGTACTGAATTGCATGGCCTCTAAAGTCACATTTATAAGTGTCCCCATACAATAAGGGGATTTGCTGTACCTACAGTATGTTATGTCGGAAAAATTTGGTTATAAATGCTGTCCTACTTAAAAACAAGTTATCATCCAATAGGCTTTGATTACATTTCCAATAACCTCGCCCACGTGGTAAGAGTAATGTATATGCCAATTATCTGATGGTCCGACTGCATTCTATCCCCTAGCAACACTTTTTAAACTTTTGGTGACATAAGAAATGACATAAGAAAGTAGTCAAGACGACTAGCTTGATTGAGCCTCCGCCATGTATATCTCACTAGGTCAGGATATTTAAGCCTCCATATATCCACTAGTTACAATATATCAATGACATTCATGATTTCCTTAAGAGCATGAGGGTGATAGTTTGTAGTGTGATTTCCTTTACGGTCCATTGAGGTATTTAAAACAGTATTAAAATCTCCCACCATAATAATAGAGTCTTGTAGGGTTGATCATTTATTATATATACTTTCAAAGAAGAGTGGATCATCATTATTTGGTCCGTAAAGGTTAATGGCCCATATCTATTTATAGTCCAATAACATATTTAAAATCATCCATCTACCTTACGGATCTGTTTGGACAATTTGCACATTCGGATCAAAATGACTGTTGATTAATATCACTTGAGTTTCTTTCCCCATGGGAGAAGTATATTTCACCACCCCAGTCCTTTTCCCACACAACTTCATCTAAAATTGTTGAATGAATTTCCTGTTAACAATAGATATTATATTCCTTCTCTTTGAGCCAGGTAAATATTGTTCTTCTTTTCTTATTATCTTCTAAGCCATTACAATTATAACTGGCTATACTTATATTTCACCATTTACCATAACGAGATACACGTTTCAAATCTATTTATCATAATACAGGTTTGTAAATGTACCGTTAAAAAGTACCATAGTGATTGAGTGTCCATCTAGCTCACCTGTTTGGCACTGCGTTCGAACACCACGTACTGCTGGCACTGGTCCAGGCGCCGTTTCTTCATGGTCCAAAAGTGCAGAACCCGGTTCTCCCTCTGGAGCAGCTCATTGAGGATGGCTAGAGAGGAGAGGGAGACCAGGGAGCACAGAAAGAAGTTAGCATATCGTCAACACAGTGGTTTCAAACAAAACCCTCACTAGTCCATATAGAACATAAGAAACTTTAGAAGTAAGTTCAACTGAACATAAAAAGAAATATGTACATTTCCTAAAGAAAAAGAGCATTAAAAGAGTTAGTAACAGTAAGGTATAAGGTCTGGTGCTCAGTAGTCAATATAAGTGCGTCCAAAATGGCACCCTATTATTCCCTATATAGTTCACTACTTTTGACCAGTGCTGGTCAAAAGTAGGCGTGCAGTGAGTCTGGGGAAACGCACTCCACAAATGAAATATAATTATTATTAGCTACTATATAGGGAATAGGGTGCCATTTAGGGTGCCATTTGGGACACAACCCATGATCGTGCAATAGGGCTGTTGTGACTGACCTTTAACCTGCTGCTCGGGTCCTCTGGCATGGCCTGAAGCACCAGGTATACCCACATTGTTCCTGTGGATATACTTCAGGAATACCTCAGCATTTCTCCTGGCCAAAGTGCATGCCTGGGGCACAAGAAGGGACATTGTCGAAACAGGATCATTGCAATGGACGACATATCCACAACTACCATCCAGAATACATTGAAACTGAGGTTAAGATATTGCATGTGTGACACCATAGATACATTACTGTCAACATGGTTATTCATTTTTAGTTGACAACAAGTAAACTGGCATTCACAACATGTCTTGCAAGAGGTGGACATGTATTTCAGTTCTGTAATGGGAAAATCAATATGAAACCTAACAGCTACGTGTTGCAGAATACAGATGTGTTCTACTGAAGAGAATCAGACAGACAGAAGAGCCCGAGTTCATGGTCTGTGAATATGCAGCAAATGAATGATCAACAGAACATGGGTTGCGCCCACCCTAATGTATTAGCTTGCTAATATTGCTCTAGCTATTTATTCTGTAACGTTAGCTAGTTTCAAGTATACTTTTTATTACTGTCGTCCTTACATAGTTAGTGATACCACTGAATTTTCCCTGGAGTTTTTCCATTTTGATTCTAGCTAGCTAGCTGGGTCATTACGCCGTTATGCATTTGCCGCGTTTGTGGAAAAGGAACAAAGAGGGGTGGCGACGGTTCTTGATCTTGAGTCATGACCCAGCTAGTGTCGCTACTAGCTAGTTAGCTAGCTAGCTACGTTCATCTGTTTGCTAAGTTTGTAGCTAAATGGGATTGCTAGCTAGCTACGTATTTATCTGTACTGTATACTAGCTAATTGTCTGTGTTGGTTTATTATTTTAATTCCAGACGAACATGATGTACCGCCGCAGACAAAGGAGGCACAGGGAATAGGGGACCATTTGAGACGCAACCATGTTGCTCTGCTGTACCTTGAGGAAGGCTTCCTTCTGCTCCAGGTGTTTGCTGATGAGGGGGATGACATGGTCAGTCTCGGCCATGGCTCCCAGCTTGTCATGGCCACCACACCAGTCCTCATCCCTCCTGTACTCCTGCTCCAGACTCTCCAGCACACTGCACACCTGAAGAGGGCACAGGGGTCTCAGTTAGTCTTCATGCTAGGTTGGACACAATTTCGAGGTGCCATCACAGAACCGGATTCTACCAATATGCAGCCTTTTCTATAGGGACAGGATGACAAGACGGAGGCTATGTGGGGGTTGGTGTGGACACACACCTGCTCTGAGGTCTTGTAGAAGGCCACAGAAGCGTTGACCAGCTTGAGACGATCCTCCATCTTGAGCATGAGCTGTTGCCAGTGCATGGCCACCTTCTCGGCGCAGGCCCGTATGCCATCCGGGTCAAAGTGGCCCGCCTGGAGCATGACCTCAGCCTTCTGCTGCACCTGCAGGGCACTCTGGTGGGTCTTCTGGAGGGAATTGGCATGGAACAGGGACTGAGGGGGGACACAGAGAGAGAAAGAGAGAGAGAGGGGTTGTTTAGGTTCAGGGTAATGACATGACAATGTTACATGATCATGTGTTCATTTTAACAGTGTAAATATGTTTTTTACAAGCTGAACATGTGCCCAGACTTTATATATTCTTTTGCTGAAATGGGTTTTCTACAATGTTGTTTTTTGGGGCTGAAGCATAGGTGAGAAAATCATGGTAATGTTAACCCTTTTTTTCCTAAAGACTTGATATATGCCATTGACTGTAGTCCAGTCTAGTCTGGCGCTTGCAAGGCATTTTGTGAGCCCGGGTATCCTTTGGATGTCATTGCCTATGTGATTAAAACCTTCCAATAAATGATGATTTAAAGTTGAGTTTTGGTTTTATTTAAAAAAAGATGCAAAAATATGAGAGGCTTAAAGATAAGTGACATTTCATTAGCTACTTGTCTGGAGCTGTCGAAAGATACTGTCACACTAAGAATAAACGCAATTATCTTTCCACATGGCCACTCCATGTCTACGTCCCAAATTGCACCCTATTCCCTATGAAGTGCACTACTTTTGACCACGACCCTGGTCAATAGTAGTGCACGATATAGGGAATAGGGTACCATTTGTGATGTAACTTCGACTGCACTTCTCTCCTCATTTTTCCTCATCTCATATATACTGTGTACAAATATTAGGAACACCTTCCTAATATTGAGTTGCACCTCCTTTTGCCCTCAGAACAGCCTCAATTCGTTGAGGTATGGACTCTACAAGGTGTCGAAAGCATTCCACAGGGATGCTGGCCCATGTTGACTCCAATGCTTTCCACAGTTGTGTCAAGTTGGCTGGATGTCCTTTGGGTAGTGGACCATTCTTGATACACATGGAAACACATGGAAAACCAGCAGTGTTGCAGTTCTTGACATACCGGTGCGCCTGGCACCTACTACCATACCCTGTTCAAAGATACTTAAATATTTTGTCTTGCCCATTCACCCTCTGAATGGCACACATACACAATCCATGACTCAATTATCTCAAGGCTTATAAATCATTCTTTAACCGGTCTCCTCCCCTTCAACTACACTGATTAAAGTGGATTTAGCAGGTGACATCAATAAGGAATCATAGCCTTCACCTGGTCAGTCAATGTCATGGAAAGAGCAGGTGTTCCTAATGTTTTGTACACTCAGTGTATGTTGTCCTCTAGAAAGAGAACATTCAGTTGTAAGTGTCAAATGGCAGTTTTTTAGTTTTTCTTGGCTAGGCTGCACTACATCACAAAGGAAAAAATAAATCAGAATTTAACAGAAATGCATTTTAACAAGTCTATTCATTCTTAGAGGCAAATTACCACATTGTTTTTCCTGCCAGAACCAGGCCTGATTTACAACTATAAATCCACCAGAGAAAGCTAATACAGGAGAAAAGGAAATAAAGCCGTCAAGAGTAATTCAACATTTCTGCACTTACACAAGAATGAGTGCAGTATTTAACTTTAAGTTACTACTTAATCAAAAACACTACAATTGATGTATTATCATACACAAAAAAACAGGAATTGTTTCCAAAGGGAATACGAGCAATTGAGTTTGTCCTTTGAATGAAAAATCCATTGAAAATATCGGCAGAATAGGAACGAGAAGAAAATGTACCGTTACATAACAAATGTGGAATTTAATTTCTACACGAGTCCCATTACCTAACTCTAGAAGCCTTCCTAAACTATAACGTAAAGCAGTGCCGCATCCCAAATGGCTCTCTATTCCCTTCATAGTGCACTACTTTTGACCTAGGGCTCATAGGGCTCTGGTCAAAAGTAGTGGACTTTATAGGGAATAGGGTGCCATTTGGCGTGCATCCCAGGTTTCTGCTCCACAGCTAATGGAGGGCCAGGGAAATGCTGACTCCCCATGAAAGCATAGGACCAAGAGCCATAAACCTTTCATAAAGCATCAATCTCATAGGAGTATATATCACATAACAGTCACTGGTTCATCTAGAACGCTCTGTCAATGTAGTTACTTTTACAACATCCGTTTTGCATCTAAAATGATATAATCAGGTAAACGCAGTCTTACCTCCCTAAAAGGGTCATCTATGATTGCTACATGAATTTGTTTTACTTTTAGAATTATTGATACAATCAGGTCCAAAATATTTTCCTTGATAAAGATGAGCAAAAAAGACGGTATAATAATATATTATGTATATTAATACAAATACTGGCTATATTTTATGCTCACAAATGTAGAAAATTCTATTATTTTACACTAATACAATTTCTCAGAGAAAGAGATTTTGTTTAATAAGTCATATATTTTTCCTCTCAAAGAGATATGGGTGAAAATGATTGGCATCCCTGTTTTCAATTCCTCACCTTGCGAGGATATCGCCACTGAGCCTTTTTGTAAAATGTTTTATGAGATTGGAGAACATGTTGGGAGGGATCTTAGACCATTCCTCCATACAGAACCTTTCCAGATCCTTGATATCCTTCGTCTGCTCTTATGGACTACCCTCTTCAATTCAAACCACAGGTTTTCAATGGTGTTCATGTCCAGAAACTGAGATGGCCATTGCAAAATGTACATTTTGTGGTCAATTATCCATTTCTTTGTGAATGTTGATTAGTGCTTGGGGTTATTGTCTTGCTGGAAAATCCACTTGCGGCCAAGATTCAGCCTCCTGGCAGAGGCAGCCAGGTTTTTGGCTAAAATGTCCTGGAACTGGGTAAAGTTCATGATGCCGTTGACCTTAACAAGGGCCCCAGGACAAGTGGAAGCCAAATAGCCCCATAACATCAAAAATCCATCACCACATTTTACAGTAGATATGGGGTTCTTTTCTGCTTATGCGTCCTTATTTTGACGCCAAATCCACCACTGGTTTGCGTGGCCAAAAAGCAACATTTTCATGTCATCTGACCAAAGCACCAGGCGTTTACATTTTGTTGGATGACGTGAAAATGGAGCTCTTTGGCCACGCACACCAGTGGTGGGATTTGGCGTCAAAAAAAGGACGCATAAGCAGAAAAGAACCTCATATCTACTGTAAAATCTGGTGGTGGATGATCAAGGATGTATGGCGGGATGGTCTAAGATCCCTTCCCAACGTGTTCTTCAATCTCATAAAACATTTGAGGAAAAGGCTCAGTGGCGTTACCCTCGAAAGGTAAGGTATTGAAAGGGATGGAAAAAAGGAATGCCAATCATTTTGAGAGAAAAAAAAGTAGCAAGTAGGACTTGTTAAACAGAAGTTCTTTCTCTGAGCAATTGTATTCGTATAAAAGAATATAATTTACCTTTTTTTTGCATACAATACAGCTCAGTCTTTGTATTATTTATTTTGTGATTTATTTCATGCTAAAGGTGCTGGTCATTGATTCTTGAAGAATATGTAACTTATAAAGGCCTCATCGTGAGTTTGGTTCAACTATCGTGCCCCCTCAGTACCCAAAATATAAGCTTGTTTTACCCCATCCCTCAGCCGTTTACCAAAAAAAGTGGCGGGGTGTCGCTGTGTTGTCGTTTGAATCCCAGATTGCCCCTTTCTCTCTATAGGTCCCAATAGAAACCTGATGTATGGGGAGAGATAGGCCACTGTGTTGGCTTTCTAGGGTAAATACATTTGTTTCCCCCAAAGAGAGGAAGGGATGGTGATTACATTAAGAAAACTCCCTCTACACCCTGCACAGTGATTTAATTAAAGTTAGCTAATAGGTTCTTAAAGGTCTTATTTTCATTCCCCCAAATCAATTCCAGAGCTGTGCTGGACAGGATTCAGCACACGTGCACATGTTCACATGCATGCATGCACGCACCCACACAAACACATACACCCAAGTATACACACGCAAACACACACACACACAGTCTTGGGTGGTGGTTCTTGGGCTGGAACAGGCCTCCGGAACCAGGCTTCACTACTCGGAGTCAGAGCCACAGCAGAGCCAGACTGTGTGCCAGGTCACCAACGTGCTGTGTGTGTGTGTGTGCTGAAACAGGACTTTACCAAGCAGCCCCATCCTGTGTGTGAGCGCTGCTGTCATGCTCAGAGCAGCAGCTATTTAAAGAGCTGAAGGAAAACAACCAGTGTACTGTGTTCCCCAGATAGTGTGTGTGTGTGTGTGTGTGTGTGTGTGTGTGTGTGTGTGTACGCCTGAGCGTGTGTAACGTTGACAGACAATGTTTGCGCGGGTGCGTGCATCTGCGTGTGTGCGTGTGTGTCTTAACGGTATATGGAGTTCACACCAAATATGTCTTTGCGTTTAGCTGTGTCGTGTGCACGCAAATGCAGGGTTTACACTTCGTGCATGCTTGTGTGTGTGTGTGTGTGTATAGTTTAATGACAGCGCACGTTGCAGTGATTAGCCTGGTCAGTCAGCCTGGTTTTGAGGAGGGGGGGTGGGGGAGCGGTTACCTCGATGGCCAGCTGGAACTGTTCATGCTCCCTCTGGAGTTGCTCTGCCTCTGACAGCGAGCTGGCATTCACCATGCTGGCGTTCAGCATGGACTCCCCGTTCCGGATCCAGCCCAGGACCTGCAGGGGGGGGACACACAGAGAGGAGAGGAGTTTAGAGTTTACATTGGTACAGTACAGTTCGATCTAGGCCAGAGGAGGCTGGTAAGGAGGATGTCTCATAATAATGGCTAAAATAGAATGGTACCAAACCTATGGAAACCATGTGTTTGATACCATTCCATTCCAGCCATAACTACGAGCCTGTCCTTCCGATTTAAAGTGCCACCAGCCACCACTGGTCTGGGCAACCATGAGCTCACGGGAAGCTATGGTCAATGTGGCTAGAAGAACTGGTTGGTGTAACGTAACATAATACAGTACTCAATAATGTCACTTTTTTATGACAAGAAACATGCTCAGTCATGGTTCGCCTCAAACAGCAGTTGAAAACGTCAGAGGGACAGACTGAGTCAGACCTAGAAATACATAAAGTCAGACTTATGTAATGCATATCTAATGCGATCCCAAAATAAAGCATGAGATCAAACTAGAGGCACACAGAGCTTTGGTATAGTTAGTTGAGCTTCATGAAAGCACAGCTTGGTGGCATAGTTCAACATAAACAAGGGGATAAACTAGGATTAGCAGTAGCATAATCTTCACGGGCATATTAACGATTAGATATTACATATGTTCGCTTCTGTTCATTTAGGAATCCCACGAGGGATTAGAAACATATGGATCATTTTTTTCCTCTCTAGCTTCCTAAAACTCAGAGACCAGCTGTGCAGAGGATATGGCTCATCGCTACCACTCTCTTTCTTTCTACCTCTCGCTCTCTTTCTTTCTTTCTTTCTCTCTTTCTTTCTTTCTTTCTTTCTTTCTTTCTTTCTTTCTCTCTTTCTTTCTTTCTTTCTACCTCTCGCTCTCTTTCTTTCTTTCTTTCTCTCTTTCTTTCTTTCTTTCTACCTCTCGCTCTCTTTCTTTCTTTCTCTCTTTCTTTCTTTCTTTCTTTCTTTCTACCTCTCGCCCCCTTCCTTCCTTTCCTTTCCCTCCCTCCCTCCCGCTACACCCTCTCTCTCTCACTCTCTCTCTGTCTCTGTCTCTCCCTCTCTCAGCCCTTCCCTTTGCTACACCTTTTCCCCCTCCCTTCTTCCCTCCCTCCATTACCTGGACTGGGCAGCGTCCCAGAAGCCTCCTTTATAGCTACTCTCCAACAATCAGCCCTATTACCATTAGAGTGCATCATGCAAAGTGGAGCCTCTTCACTCCCAGGTCCCCGGTGAGAGCAGTTTGGCCCTCAATTACAACAGTCCAAATGAGATTAGTGCAGAAGGAAGCTGGCGCGAGATGAGGAATGAAACTGCGGACGGTGTGAGGGAAGCCAGCAACCATCTGTGGTAGGGTTACGCGTCTGCATGGCTATAGATTTTTCACCACTAGTGCTACTTCAAATGGTGATGGGATTTGCAGTACGTCATAACATGAGTAATTCATCTAGTAAGCCGGAATGACTCATAGGAGCAGGAGCCTATCTCCTGTTGCGTAAGGCAGCTTGACGTACAAGTACACCCCATGAACAGGACACTAGTCTATGACAGAGCCTTCATCCCAATCTATCTCCTTAACACCGAGTGTCAAATGGAGACAGATTGGGTCCAATTCCTACAGTCTTCGCTATGATTCGGCCAGGTGATCGAACTCCCAACCTTCCGATCTCAGGGCGGACACTCTAACCACAAGGCCACCGAGTCGGTTCACTGATTTAACAGTGCACACGGTTTCATTTATTTCTCCTTCATAAAGTATATGAGGTACATTTTCACCAGGGAAGTACGATTGAGATCGACATCTCTTTTCCTAGGAGTCCTGAGACTTGAAAAACGGTCAATAACAGCAAGAGCGGTTACTACTGACCATCGACATGTGGCGTACATTATGTGTGTCACTAGCACTGCGACAAATATCATCCATTATTTACGGAACCTGCAGCATTTATCCAATAAATATCCACTTGCATTGATATTGAGGCTGAATCATTCATTGTTATAATCCATTTGACTTTAAGAGGCGATTTGCTACGCGGACGGTCCGTCAAACTTCAGTCTGAGAGAGCGATCCAGCAGATTTTATTCCTCTGTATT
Organism: Salmo trutta; assembly: GCF_901001165.1. Taxonomy (NCBI): domain Eukaryota; kingdom Metazoa; phylum Chordata; class Actinopteri; order Salmoniformes; family Salmonidae; genus Salmo; species Salmo trutta. The sequence goes on from NC_042980.1 coordinate 11,222,774, forward strand.
TCCACAGTTTGTATATTTCTTGTACAGCGAGGAAGGCACACAGCTTAATGTGCTCTCTGTCAAACTGTCATTCACATTGAAATTTCCCCAGAGAGCTTGCTCTCTCAGGATGCGTCCCAAACGGCACTCTACTCCCTACATAGTCCATAGGGCTCTAGTCAAAAGTAGTGCACTATATAGGGAATAGGGGACCGTTTGAGAGGCACGCTCAGATTGACACGGACAATACATTACTAGCCTGTCTGAGAAATGATTCAATAATCGAGTTGAGTGTTTTTCAATGGCACTGGCATACATCGACTTCACATTTGACTCTAGGCCATACAGGCAGATCAGTAGGCAAAAACGTTTGAGAGGAGTGAACAGCTGTCTTCACCAAGAAGCTAATACAAGCCGGTCATTGATCAAATATTGAACCTCTGCCGGCAGCCATGCACTCACACTGACTGTTTGACGTAGGGTGCATTCTGCCGGGTGCACGTGCGGGTTTGCATGTGTGCGTGTGTGTTTGCCGCGAGCGTGTGCGTGTTAGAGACAGCCCTGGACTCTCACCAGCCCAGTTCGCCCTCGTTACCCCTTCTAAAATATAAGCATGGGTGTACACCCACCTGTTTGACCTCAGACTGCAGGTGGCGGAGCTGCAGACACTCCTGCAGTCTCTTCTGGGTCTGGTCAGCGCTGACGTCCAGCTCATGCTGCTTCTCATGGAGGAACTCCAGCAGCTCCTGGACCTGAGTGGCCAGATCCACCTCTTTCTCCCCAGTCAACTCGATGCCTAGAACACCACACAGGACCACGGTCATTACGGCATGACATCATACAGCCACAAGTAGTTACATACCACAAATGAAGCTATGCCTTTGTCTTGTGTTCAGACAAACTGGTTGAAACAGTGTCGTTCCCGTGTTATTTCAACCAAATAATGAAACGTGAGGGTGTTGAATTAACGTGGAAAACTGATTGGATTTGCAATCTTTTTGTCTTTTTTTCACTGATCTTTAAATCCAATGAGATGGTTAGCATTATTGTTGAGAGCCCTACTGGCCCAGGTCAAAAGTAGTACACTATATAGGGAACGGGGTGCCATTTGGAAAGCTCCCATACAGTTGAGTGTTTCGCCGTGCAATAGACCTCATAAGGTGATATAAACTGTACCACTAGGTGGAGCTAGTGCACTAGTCCTTCTCCAATGAACACCAGCTAATTTCTATCCACCTTGTTCTTTCTCAATGAATTAAATCACCCGACCTGAAAAGACAACACCTCACTTCAATGTCTAATTAAATAATTCCTGTGACTACCCAAAACCACAGGGTTATCAAGTGTATCTGATGAGAAAAGAAAACAGTGCTGTGCGTTCCAAATGGCACACTATGCGCCCTGGTCAAAAGTAGTGCACTTCAAAAGGAATAGGGCGCCATTTAGGACACAGGCATAGTGAGGAGGAGTACCACTCCAAAAAACATCAATACAAATGTCTATACTGTACCGGTTAAGATGTGACCCTACACTTGGTCACATTTTAACTCCATCTTCCAGGGAGAAATATTGTCGAGAGTCCAGCCCACACCTTTGAAGGGCTTAAGTCTCCATTGGTCAGGACAGAGGGGGATGTCACAGACCACACAGTCCATGAAGGGCACACGAGGGTGGCCCAGATTGAGTGCTTTTCCCAGAGTGCCATTTGGGATGCAGCCCAGGCCTAGTATTAAACCCCATGCAGTGCAGTGAAGCAGGTAAGAGGATTGTGCTGAGGGGGAAGGTAAGCCTTGCTTTTCAAACCTAATTCCTGACTCCTCTCCCTCTCTCCAGATGGTGAACTCCACAGATGTTCATATAAGACTTCTACTACCCCTCTGAACTTCTACTGCTACCACCCTCCCTCCATCCCTCACTACTATCAGATCCTTCCACATGAGCCCAAGTCAGGTGGTACGGTGGGTGGACCGCTGCTCTCTCTGAGTTGGCAGGGCAGCAAACCTACCCATTTACTCTCCTGTCCCTCTCTTTTAACCCATTCTACACCTAGCCCTGTTACATACTGTACCTGTAGACTCTCATGGCAGAACTACACACCATGTGAGTTGCACAATCTTTATATCACGCAGCATAGAAACATCCAGTGACAAGAGTGTCATTAGGGAGCAAAAGAGATACAGTTGAGTGTTTCCCCCTATCCCTGCGCAATATGAGTGGCTGTCAGTGTTTACCTGAGGCCTGGACCTCCATGATGTACTGGTGCAGGTCCTGTCCCTGCTGCATCACCTCGAAGGTCATGTTGTTCATGGCCAGCTTGCGCTCCGTGTGGCGCTGCAGCCGCTGCTCGGCCAGGGTCAGGTCCTCCGAGTTGAAGTCGTTCACCTGGCGCAGCAGGTCCTCGTTCCACGCATCCAGCTCCGCCGTCACCTGCAGGGAGAGCAGAGGGCAAAGGTCAGAGGTTAACAATGTTGTTAGTGTTACAACTGGATGGCACACCTGGGGCCGTATGTATCAAGCATCTCAGAGTACGAGTGCTGATCCGGGATCAGGGCCCCTCTGTCCATGTAGTCTTATTCATTGTGATCGAAAAGGCGAAACTGATCCTAGATCAGCATCCCTACTCTGAGATGCTTGATACACTGAGAGTCTTGTCATTAAGTCATTATGTGCAGCTCAGATGTTTTGTGAAACAATAACATAACCAAATCTCTTCCCTTAGGCATACTGTACATCTATAAGAACAGTATATAGCTCTCCCCATATTATAGTTCATAATGACACCGTTGCATAATACAAACCCAATGGTAATTCACAGCACGTCTCAGGTCTAGGACATACTAGGAGAGCAGCACTGCATGCAGTTATCTATCAAAGTCAACTGACATTAGGTCTCTCCAAGCCATACACTACGATCATTAGATTACTGTGTGGCCAGCAGATGGGCACAGTACACAGTAGCCCCCCCCACACTCCCATCGACCGGCCACCTGAGCCCCCTCTCCCCCCTCCCCCCAGCCGCCGTCTTCCCGCTCACACCTCGATGGTGTACTGCTCAAAGATGCGTAGCTGCAGGAAGATGTCCAGCTTGATCTTCCTCTCGTGGAACAGCTCCTCCATCTGGCCCTGGGCCTCGTCCAGGTGCTGCAGGACACTCTCGATGTGGGCGATGGAGCTGTTGTGGGGCATCTTGTTGGTGGACATTGCAGCGTCCCTGGAGCCCAGAGAGAGAGAGAGAGAGAGAGAGAGAGAGAGAGAGAGAGAGAGAGAGAGAGAGAAAGAGAGAAACCTGAGCTGTGAGACAGGGAGTAATAAGACCAAGGCTCAAATGGCAACCTATTAACGTTATCCCTTTATTGCGCACTATCTTTGACCAGGGCCGCTAGGACTCTAGTAGTGCCCCGTGGTGTTAGTGTCATGGTGTTAGTGTTCAATAAGAGAGGATGTAAAATATGTAATAAACAAGGCAGCTCTAATTAAATGAATGAAAAGGCCTAAAAAGAGAACAAATAATTTGAATAAGATTTCAAACAACTTGTTTTAAATAGGCTATGTCACACTTACGGGCACCATAATTTCTCCCAGTGGGCGTATAATATTAAAACAACGCTGACATGGAAGGTTTCACGCACATCCAAACTTTTCACAGTAGCTGGACAAAGATCCAATATGGATAGAAAGGGAGAATGTCGACTCCCCGTTATACTGCTCCCAAATAGACCCGTTTTATGAACATAATTGCAACCATTTTACAGATCAGATCACATTCACACATCTCCAGAAGTTTTACCGCAAGCGTGCGTACAGACATTGTCACCATAAAACCAGGAAAGGGGAATCATTCTAATACGTTTGGTTGTAATGAAATGAACAACGACAACAACAAAAATAAATACATGTAAAAATGTAACGATATAATAAAATTGCCAGGATAACAAAAAAAAAAGACACACATTTCTGTTGAACCAGCCTTCGTTATAGTTGGGGAGGGCTCGGGGTTTGAACATATGAAAACAATCCATTTTTACAGGATTACAGATACAGTAACTTCTAAATATGAGGTTCACCGGTATACACCGGGTTTTCCATCTCTCGTTTCATGATGGGCATGGACACGTAGCTTACATCATGGAGGGTTTTTTACGCCCGTCCAGAACGGTACCCGCACGGCTAAAATAATGTAGGCCTGCCTACTATACATAGATATATAACGGAATGTCAGCTCACTGTCTTACTCCTCTTAAACTTGATCTTTTAATAAAGCTTTGGTGATTAAGATGTATTTCCACGCGGTCTCAAGAGCCAAACCCTTTATCCACAGTCTTGACTACTTTGCGATTGCATCGGGCAGACAAAAAAACTGCCTTAATTGAGAGGAGGGGAGGTTATGCTTGGTTTTTAATGAAATAAAACTAAATGGGAAAAAACAATCGTTTTTTTATGTTTGTAAATACAAAGTATACAGGCACCAAAAGCACATTGGGCTACTCTTGTACCATGCGCATATGGACAGTGATCGGCACGGCTGGATAAGGTGCGTTTCCATTGTCAAAATTCATGCCATAACCAACTGCGTTATAGCTAAAACCAGCTTTTGGTCAGTCTTAAATATCCCGACCAGCGCTGTCTGAAATTAGCACTTTGGGTCAGGTTTTTAAGGACACACCTCAAATATTTCCACCCCGACCAACTGAGCGCAAACGAGCTGATATAAGACAGGTAACCTGGTTGTTAGGGCTGGTAAATTCCTGTGCGCCAGTTTTAACATGAAGAAATTGCAAACTTAACACCAGCCGAAAAAATTTGCCCTATATCTGACATGGTACAGGTGTCTTATCTTTTTATACTTTTGTTTTAAATTACATTTGTTTAAGACTACCAAGAAACAGTCTGTGTGACCCTGATTTAGCCCACTGCAGTAAAAGGTTAACACACCTGCCCCTGGAGTGGATTAGCAATACAACACCTATCACAATGTAGTATTAGACTTGGCGTGCGTCCCAAATGGCACCCTATAGGATGGGACACAGCCTTATAGTGCAGCAGTCTATATATGGTCTCGGACACTTGACACTCTCTCCCACACAAGGGTCCGTGGCCCATAAAACAAGCGAGTGCGTTTTGTTGACTGCAGTGAGTACACCTAAAAGGGTTCTACTGTCCCCATAGGAGAACCATTTGAAGAACCCATTTTGGCTCCAGGTAGAACCCCAATGAGTTCCATTTAGAACCTTTTCCCCAGAGGGTTCTACATGGCCCGAAAATAGTTCTACCTGGAACCAAAAAGGGTTCCCTATCGGGACAGCCAAATTACCCGTTTGGAACCCTTTTTTCTAAGAGTGTACAGTACAAATCGTCTTAGAGTAGGAGTGCTGATCTAGGATCAAGTCCCCCCATCCGTGTAATTTAATTCATAATGATCTAATAGACAAAACTGATCCTAGATCAGCCCGTAGTTCTCCCCACTGTCCCCTGGTGGAGGCCTCTGTAGCACACTCCGGGGTGAAGTTTCCCCTAGGTTCAGATCTAGGATCAGCTTCCCCCATTCCTAACCTTATCCATTAGCGGGGGAAATGTAAAACTGACCCCAGAACACCATATAGGGGCAACTTCACCCTAAATGTAGCACATTCAGCACTGACCTGAGCTGCTGGATGAGGTCCTCTCCCTCCTTGATGACGTTGAGCGTAGCCTCCAGGGTGGCCGTCTGCTGCTGCTGAAACTGCTTGATGAGCTCCTGGACTGACTCCACCGAGTCTGAACACACCTCCTCCAACAGCTCCTTCTGGAGATCCTCCATCCACGTCCACAGCTGGAGGGAGAGAGAGAGAGGGAGGAAGTGAGAGAGAGAGAGAGACGTTACAACAGAAAACAACATAACTCACACCTTGAGGGTCAGACTGTAATGGACATAATGGGTGAAACTTTAAGCAGCAATAGCAGCATTGACTTAGTAAAGTAGACAATAACCTTTCGGTTTTGCTTCATATGTATAATACATACGCAGGACGAGTACTCAGCATATACTGTATCTCACTTTAGACTCATTTGTTTGACAGCGGGGGAAGAAAGAAATCCATTTTCATTTCCATCTCCACAATTAGAGAACTGCTCACAAAACGCACCTGAAAACAGACGGCCATTTCTCAAACTACACCGCTTTCTTTTATTTTTCACCAGAAAAAAAAAAGATTTACCGGCACTTTAATATTTCAATGAGGGAACAGGAGCTTGAATATACAATTACACACAACACCTGAAGCATAATCCAAGTAAATTGGCAGGAGACGTTTGGTTGTGTTGAGGGGGAAACGAATCGCAAAGTTCAGCACCTGCAAGACTGTATCCCAAACGGCACCCTATTGCCTATTCCTTATATAAAGTGAACTACTTTTTACCAGGGCCCATATAGGGAATAGGTCGTCATTTGAGACGCAGACTTCCTCACCGTTCGTAGTTGGTTCAAGCTTTACTGAGATGCACCGTTGAGGTTTTTCCTATTTACATAAAAATGAACTGGCTGGACATAGATTTGGCCTGCTAGGCCTGCTGGTCCTCAAAGCATATTCATAGGACATTATGGTAAAAGTAACGCTGCACTGCCCTTCTCACTCTCTCAGGGTGCAGTGTGTGTGCGGGCGGGCGAGCCTGTGAAATGAGTTTCTCTCATAACAGTTTATCTGGTATGAAGAGTTTCATTATTTTAGCCTGTGACAATAACGGCACTTTACCTCGAATGCACCAAGCCATAAAACGATGCATGGATTTACTGCTCGCTAAGTGTTCCTCCACAGACAATAATTGGAAGATGGAAATGAGTCAAGATGGTGAGCACCACAACGAGAGCACTACAAGTGGACGCTCAGGTGTTGTTTGCAACGCTCCAATGAGGTCGACAAGAACAAGCATAGCCTAATCATTGAACAAAGATGAGTACAACGGCAAGATCTCACATGACACAACTCATGAACACTAACAGACACGTTGAATTCCAGGAACCGCATTCTTAAAGAATGGCGCACAAAAAAATGAAAAACACACCTCGGGATACTAACGTCATCATCTCCCTCCCAAATGGCACCCTATTCCCTTTATAGTGCACTAATTCTGACCAGGGCCCGATCCGCATTCCTATAGGGCTCTGGTCAAAGGTAGCACGCTATGTAGGGAATAGGGTGCCATTTGGGACACACCCGCTGTCATCATTTCCACTCGAACCTGTACACTGGCTCACTTCACTCAGGATTGTGACTGCACACACATACGGAGGGAATTCTCTGTGTTTTTTGAAGGGTTAACCTGTTGAGGCCACGGGTTAGCAATGAACCCTGAGACGGGATTGCTAGCAAGGCTGGAAATTCAAAACATCAAAAATCTAATAATTTCAATTTCTCAAACAATCAACTATTTTACACCATTTAAAAGATAAACATCTCCTTAATCTAACCACATTGTCCGATTTTCAAAGAGGCTTTACGGCAAAAGCATAAAGTTAGATTATGTTAGGACAGTACATAGCCACAAAAGTACAAACATCCATTTTCAATTCAAGGTCAGGCGTCACCAAAAGCAGAAACCAGCTAAAATTATGCACCAACCTTTGACAATCTCCATCAGATGACACTCCTAGGACATTATGTTATACAATACATGCATTTTTTGTTCCATCAAGTTCATATTTATATCCAAAAACCGCATTTTACAGTAGCTGTGAAATTCTGATTTTTTTCTTCTCTGAAATGCTTCCGGTGAACAACGTTACAATTTTCAAAATTACTATTCGAAAACATTGGTAAATTATAATATTGTCATTCAAATAATTATAGTTTAACATTTCGTAAATGATACTGTCTTGCCAGATTTCAAAATAACTTTACTGGGAAATCACAAGTTGCAATAAACCAGGTGCTGTGCTAAGAACAATAAGCTAGCCTAATTAGCTTAGCATCATCTTGTAACCATGTAATATCAATAATACTATTGTCAATAATCCATTACCTTTGATTATCTTCATCCATTGGCAGTTCCAGGAATTCCAGGTCCACAACAAATGTGGTTTCTTTTGACAAAGTTCATAATTGATGTCCAAAGAACTCCAAGTTGTTCCATGTTGTTAGCGCTTCGGTGGCTACTAAAAAGTAGCGCGGGGGGGGTGTGTGAAGTCACGGCAAAAAGTTACAAAAGTTACAAAAATAATCTATTTATGTTTGTTCAAACATGTAAAACGTTGTTTAGCATCAATCTTTAGAGCCATTTTTAACGTGAAACATCAGTAATGTTTCAACCAGACCTCACCTGTGTCTAGAAAAACGTTTTTGAAAAATGTCCCGTGTCTCATGATTGCGCAGGTGCAGGCCATAATGGAAGTGACGACATCCCACGGACGTCAACTTCAATGCATTCTTATTTGCTCCCTGTTAATCATGGAAGCTTCAAACAACTTTATAAAGATCGCTGACATCTAGTGGAATCCGTAGGAGTTGCGAACTGAATCCTTTCTCACTATGGTATCTAATAAACAATGACACTAAATAGTACAGCCACAAAATTCTCATTTTTTTTTAATCTATTTTTCTCAGGTTTTTGCCTGCAATATGAGTTTTGTTATACTTACAGACACCATTCAAACTGTTTTAGAAAATTCAGAGTGTTTTCTATCCGAATGTGTTAATAATATGCATATCCTAGCTTCTGAGTTGGTGTAGGGGGCAGTTAAAAATGGGCACGTATTTTTTTCAAAATGCTCAATACTGCCACCGTGGCCCGTAGAGGTTAAAAAAATAAATAATATGAATAAAGCAGAGAGTGGCGTTGCCATCTTAGTGGTTCCCATGGTAACAGCTCCCCATGACTGATCTGAGCTCAGAATTAAACATGCTTCTCTGTGTGACTCCTGCTTTAGCTGAAGGATCCTGGCTGTTGTTGCGCTGCACTGGGCATGACCGGCACGACACAGCTACCACACATTTACAGATTTCACCATGAACCTGAAATAGGATTAGGGAGAAATAGGTTGTGCAATACTATTTGTAATCCCAGGTTTGTAATACTGTAATAGAATACACTGTACAAACACACACGTCACACTTACACACAGATTTCACCATGAACCTGAATTAAGACATGGGATTAAGGTGAAATATATTGTGCATAATAGCTGTAATCCTGGGTTTGTAATCCTATATTAAATTACTATGGCGCCTACATTTACACTATATTTGACCGAAATTATTAAATGATGAATTATTCAATTACTATAGTTCATACATTTACACTCTATTTGATCAAAACTAAAACGCCTGCATTGGAATGAATTTTGGGGGGGGCGCTTAATGTAAACGCTCCAGTCAGAAGACACTTAGAGCATTCTCTGAGAGCATATCAATATTCTATGTTTCATGTGGAGTCCATAGTTAAGTATCCTCCTAATTCATTTAGCTTCCAACCTAAATAGCACATATTCCCTATATAGTGCACTGAAATCATTTTGACCGGGGCCCATAGGGAATAGGTTGCCATTTGGGACACGGACAGAGAGTGCCAACATCAAGCAGCCTAAACGAACACATGAATGTGCCGTTTGGACCCCTATGGGCTCTGGTTAAAAGTAGGGTGCCATTTGGGAAAAGCCTTGTCCCAACCATATCTCGTAATATTGCCCTGAGTGAATATGTGGCACACAGACAGAGGCTTTCCAACAGTCCCTCTGTGTGACTGCTAAATCATGGCTCCGATTGCTTCCCTCGTCTGTTTGAGGGCGCAGTCTGACCGAGCACTCGTGGGAGAGTCCCAAATGGCACCCTATCCCTATGAAGTGCACTTCTTTTGACCAGAGCCCATGGTACGGAAACTGGTCAAAAGTAGTGCGCTATAAAGGGAAATAGGGTACCATTTGGGACGCGGGCCATGTCTCCGTGTAGACCACTGTCCAGAATGCAAATGGGTCTCTTTCAGCTCACACAGCACAGCAGCCCAAAACCTTATTTCTTTTAGCTAATTGCTGCTTTCTGTTAGAAAGTATATTAAATGTCAATCGATATAAAGATAAAACCATAAGCGCGAGCAGAAGGCGGAGGCAGCCGAGGAGAAAGCAGATGAGGGAAATGAAAAAGATTCATACATTACGGTGGAGTGATTGCCCCTTCGTAAATCAAAAATGCTCGGCGGAGCGCATCGTTTCGCTTTTACTTGAGCTGAGAAAACACAAACAACAAAACTTCCCCTTGGCAGTGAACACCACATCAAGCGAGTAAGTTGAAAGTTGTCAGTAATTGTCCGTTGAGCCGGTGTTGATAGGGATTTGGTGGCATTAGTGATGCATCTGATGCAGTGAGTGTGCCCTCAGTAAACTGGCAATTTCGTGTCATTAGGCTTTTAAAAAGCAATGCCATCTCCGTACACTACTACTACTGACCAGCCCTATGAACGGAGCGTCCCAAATGACACCCTATTCGCTATGTAGTGTACTACTTTTGACCAGGGCACATAGTCACCCATTGGGCTCAGGTCAAAGGTAGTGCACTTCGTAGGAAAAAGGGGAATGGAATGCTATTGGGATGCTATTGGTCTCTAAATGAATAATGGATGTGGCCTTGGCTTTCAGGATAACAATCAGACCCTAGGAGTCTTATCTCAGGCCAATCTTAGCACAGGTTTGTTCGCGTCTTCAGGCCAAGCCCTCAGAGCCCCTTAAAAGCACAACATGTAAAGTACTAAAGAAAGACTGAGTTTCGGTTCTATCAGAGTCCAACAACATTTCCTGGTCTGGTCTACGTCTCAAATGGCACCCTATTCCCTACACAGTGCACTACTTTTGACCAGGGCCTATACCCTTATAGGGTCACCCCTAAGCCTGGTCAAAAGTACACTCTTAGAAAAGATATGGTGCTATCCTAGGACCTAAAGGGGTTCTCCGGCTGTTCACACAGGAGAAACCTTTGAAGAACCCTTTTTGGTTCAAGGTAGAATCTATTTGTGTTCCACGTTGAACCCTTTCCACAGAGGGTTCTACACGGAACTCAAAAGGGCTCTACCTGTAACCAAAAATGGTTCTACCTGGAACCAAAAAGGGTTCTCCTAACGGGGACAGTCGAAGAACCTTTTTGGAACCGTTTTTGTAAGAGTGTAGTGCATTATATAGGGGATAGGGTGCCATCTAAGATACAGAACGTCATCCATAAGCAATCTACCATACTGCATCATGTAGACAGCAGCAATGCAGTCAGAAGGTAAGCTGCTCCTACACTCAGAACACAGTGAATAACATTAATCGGCTTTGGAAAAGACTGCAGAGTGGGCTGTTGGAAATAGTACAAGGTGGAGACTTAAAAATGGTAGCAAACGGTTTAATATCAGCCGTATATACTGTATACGCCCCATAAAATGTGCGATTTTCAAATCATTGCCATTTTCCTTTTCTCAGTCTGAGATTCCGCTAAGATACTTCACACAATCACTCTCCCTAGTCACTCTCTGCTCTGCGCTGTGAGGAACAGCTGTGACTCCTAAAACCCACACTCCCACTGCTTCTCATAGATCACTGGGACAAGCTCACGAATGATATGCGTGTATGTGTGTGTGTAGGTGTGCGTGTAGGTGTGTGTGTGTGTAGCTCATGAATGATGGCTCCATTAGGAGAGCTGAGCCAAACAAATTTCCTCCACCCTGCTCCAGAGTTCCACAGGTGAATCGTGGTACTCCGCAGTGCAGGATAATGACTCAGAAGACCTCAACAAGCAGTGGTCACCCAGCCCAGCTTCCACAGGCCTTTACGTCTTCCCACTGTCCCGGTGCTCAAAGATGTGCCGCATTAAGGGGATAGACAATGGTACCGTATTACTTTATAGAGCACTACTTTTGACCAGGGCCCATAGGGTTTATAGTGCACTAATTCTGACCAGGGCCAGTAGGGTTTATAGTGCACTAATTCTGACCAGGGCCAGTAGGGTTCGGGTCGAAAGTAGTACACTACACGCTGAAGAGCTGCTAGGGGAAGAGGGGAGAACAGCAAGCTGTCTAGGGTCATCTACCACATCCACCCCTTGTTCAGTAATAGAGAGAGAGAGAGAGAGAGAGAGAGAGAGAGAATTAGACCCAACCAAATCATGAGAAAACAAAAAGATACTTACTTGACACATTGGAAAGAATTAACAAAAAAACTGAGCAAACTAGAATGCTATTTGGCCCTAAACAGAGAGTACACAGTGGCAGAATACCTGACCACTGTGACTGACCCAAACGTAAGGAAAGCTTTGACTATGTACAGACTCAGTGAGCATAGCCTTGCTATTGAGAAAGGCCACCGTAGGCAGACCTGGCTCTCAAGAGAAGACAGGCTACGTGCACACTGCCCACAAAATGAGGTGGAAACTGAGCTACACTTCCTAACCTCCTGCCAAATGTATGACCATATTAGAGACAAATATTTCCCTCAGATTACACAGATCCACAAAGAATTCGAAAACAAACCAGATTTTGATAAACTCCCATATCTACTGGGTGAAATACCACAGTGTGCCATCACAGCAGAAACATTTGTGACCAGTTGCCACAAGAAAAGGGCAACCAGTGAAGAACAAACACCATTGTAAATACAACCCATACTTGTGTTTATTTATGTTCCCTTTTGTACTTTAACCATTTGCACATCGTTACAACACTGTATATATACATAATATGACATTTGTAATGTCTTTATACTTTTGGAACTTCTGTGAGTGTAATGTTTACTTTCATTTCCATTCTTTATTTCACTTTTGTATATTATCTACTTCACTTGCTTTGGCAATGTTAACATATGTTCCCCATGCCAATAAAGCCCCTTGAATTGAATTGAGAGAGAGTGAGAGCTGTGAACTTGTGAACATCACAAAATCAGGTTAAAAGTTTAAAAAAAGAACAGTTGGACGCTATGATTTTAAAGAGTTTAAGATTAGACGGTGGTAGGTCTGTGAAGTAGCCCTCAGACAGACAGAATGTCCATCCCTATTAGCAACCTTTTGACCAGGGATGTGGGCTATTGTAGTGCACTATATAGGGAATAGGGTGCCCAGGCTGGTCTCTCACATCTGGCATGGATCAGGCTGCGCTAACTAGAGAGAAGACTCCCTGCATACTTTAGTAATATGGGTGCGATCCTCTGTGAATGGCTGGTATGAATGCCCTGTCTGTCTGCAGTGATCAGCGACACTCGCAGACGGGCATCTTGAGGCCGCATAAACCAAGCCGCCCCAAGTCTCAACCCTGCGCCAAGTTACTGCTCTCAAGGACAGGGAGCGTGAACCATCATGCAGGTCAGGGCTGTTACATCTTCAGTGTGGGTGCGTAAGGAAACCGACAGCCACTGCATCCTACCACATCCACTCCCAGACATAAAAAAAAAATGGGTCACTGAACCCCAGAACGTTCCAGACATAGAACGTGATCATGCAGGTCAGGGTTCAAAGGTCTTACCTCCTTGGTGTGGGTGTGGAAGGAGACAGACATGTCCAGCAGTAGTTTCCTCTGCTCCACCCGCCGGACAAAGTCTTGGATCCTGACCTCCAGGTGTCGCGCTGCTTTGTAAATCTCCTCCGGGTCACATTCCCCAGTCTGGGCCAGCTGCTCGGCCGCCTCCAGGAGCTTGTCTGCGTTGGTGTAGGTGTTCTGGTACCCAGAGGAGACAAAGGGCAGCTCAGTTAGATGACCGCAACACAAGTAGGTAGAGAACTGGGTCTGCAAGGTGTACTCTACCGAATCTTACCGCTGCAACTCTGGTGTTTCTAAGTTAATTGAAAATTGTGTCTGCCTGCACTCCCTCGCCGCATGCTTTGACTGACTACTGCATTCCTGTCTCTCTCTCCTTCATCACCATAGACAGGCAAGACCTCTCTCTCCGATGGGTGCCTCCACTACTAAATTGCCCCAAAACTGTGCAGAGTGGCAGGGTAAATCCCTGGCTATCCCTACGTGGTAATCCCACAGCTTGGCAAGTGTTGTCTCTGGATCAACACGACAGTGGGGACTAAGTCAGTAGAGCACCGGCCATCAGGGCAGGATGGATTAATGCCTGGCTAGCATGTAGCGTGTAACAAGTAGCAGCGTGGTGATCTGACTAGGATGGATATCCCAAAGGCTCGGGAACTGGTCACCTCCCGTAAGGTTGTGGCACATTCACTGGGTGCATATGGCTCTGGTCAAAGGTAGTGCACTAGACAGGCAGTAGGGTGCCATGTGGGATGCATTCTGGGACATTTAGAAATAAAGATGCCTTATGGGGATACTTTTAGCGATTCAACACGCTAAGGTCGGACCCTTACCTAGTGACACGCATCCTGGAGAAGATTTAACACTGTGGGCCTCATCATAATCACAGTCATGTAATTCAAATCCTATCTGTCTCCTTACCTACTGTGTCTGTCTGGCACTGAAGTCCAAACAAGGCTCATTTACATTACGTATGGTGGGGGTTCCAATCTTCCATTATCCAAAGTGTGGTGCCCTGGTGATGTGGGCGGGGAAAGCCACTGTTTGGAGTGTCAGCCACGCCCCACAACCAGCATTGTAGGCTGCAGAAAGCTAGGCTGCAGGGCTCGGCCCACACCTGAGGCCACTCGGCCTCATTAGGCTGCAACGCAGTCTGGAGAAATTTAAAGGCCTGCTTTAGTTCAGCCCAGGGGAGATCCTGGCTGGACGCTGGAGGCTGAGCTCTATAGACATTTGTTTGAAGCCCTGGTCATTGTGGTCTCTACAGGAAGAAGTGAACGGACTACAAGTGAAGCTGGTAGCAGCCCAGCTAGTTTTCTTTAAAGTTAAGGCTAACTCTAGGTTCAGTTAAAACCGCTACAAGATCGGTGTCCCCACCTCGGGACTGTTGAGCTAACGTAGGCTAATGCGATTAGCATGAGGTTGTAAGTAACACGAACATTTCCCAGGACATAGACATATCTGATATTGGCAGAAATCTTAAATTCTTGTTAATCTAACTGCACTGTCCAATTTACAGTAGCTATTACAGTGAAATAATACCATGCTATTGTTTGAGGAGAGTGCTCAGTTATGAACTTGAAAAGTTGTTAATAAACCAATTTGGCACATTTGGGCAGTCTTGGTACAACATTTTGAACAGAAATGCAATGGTTCATTAGATCAGACTAAAACTTTGCACGTACACTGCTACCATCTAGTGGCCAAAATCAAAATTGCGCCTGGGCTGGAATAATACATTATGGCCTTTCTCTTGCATTTCAAAGATGATGGTACAAAAAAAACGGTTGGTTTTTTCTTTGTATTATCTT
Source organism: Salmo trutta (assembly GCF_901001165.1). NCBI lineage: Eukaryota > Metazoa > Chordata > Actinopteri > Salmoniformes > Salmonidae > Salmo > Salmo trutta. The sequence continues at coordinate 11,238,025 of NC_042980.1, forward strand.
TTACCAGATCGAATGTGTTATATTCTCCTACATTCATTTCACATTTCCACAAACTTCAAAGTGTTTCTTTTCAAACGGTATCAAGAATATGCATATCCTTGCTTCAGGTCCTGAGCTACAGGCAGTTAGATTTGGGTATGTCATTTTAGGGGCGGAAATTGAAAAAAAGGGCCCGATCCTTAAGAGGTTTTAAGGAGAGTGGGAGTGTGTTTTGTTTTCCGTTAATGTTTGAGAACCAGCTTTGCGAACATTTTATTTTGACTAAATATGCCAGCCTAGCCTGGTTTAGGCTGTGCCCCAGAAACGTTGGACTTCTGTCATTGTTCCTCCTCGATGCCTTCCTACCAACCACCTACCAGCCACGCCTACCGAGTGGTTACGACACTTAATACTTTTTCCGTTAATCAAATAATTCTGAAGTGGTAATAATTTTTTTTACCCCTTCAAAATACCTTAATCCATCTTTTTTTCTCAAATAAATTGGACAAGGTTTAATACAGACTGCTGACATTTAACATTTGAAATCCATGCTTTGATTGATTGTAAAACGAAGATTAAAAATAGGTTTCTCTGTGGAGGTGGATTTATTTGCCTGTACTGTCAAGTTGATGTGAGTATTGTAGATCAGAATACCCCTTCCTCGCTCCTAGGATACCTACAACAGTTGTACACACACTGATCCCTTCTCTGTGTCACATTGGCAGTAGCTCTGGCCCAAATCACATGTATTCATAGTGAAGAGAGAGGACCGGCTTATTATAGGGGGGGTACAATGGAGGGTCAACTCAAAGCACATGGATACAGTAAGCAGGATTACAGTTAGAGGGCTCTTATGTACTTATATAGTGATGTATAGTAAAGGCTGTATTAAAATCCACATATCTACATTTTCAATAGTACACGCAAAATCCAGAACAGCTACGAATTATATCACGATTAAAAACCTTCCCCATATCAATTCCCTATCACTCAACCACTCCTCCCACACCGTAAGACATAGCCTGCGTCCCAAATGGCGCCGTATTCCTAGGGCACTATGTAGGGGGGTAGGGTGGCATGTGGGACAAGAACCCAGAGTGGGGTGTTGGGTGTATTCCACGCAGCAGCAGTAGGCCCAGCCCAGGCAGCACATAGCTTTCATCGGTTCAGGAAAACTCCTCCCTTGTCCTCTGTATTATCTTATCCCTCCAGAGAAGTGCAATCAATAACGCCATTCAGGCTTTCCCTTCGCAGATATGGCTGGGCTGAGGTGGAGTCGTCTCTCTTCTTCCCTGGTCTTTTTTAACACTTCTGCCAGATTCGCCCTGTATCGCTTTTATTCAATCTGTTCCACGCGCAGGACTTTTCTGGGCTTGATAGCCAGATGCCAGAAACAAAAGCTTTGTGCCTCTTTCTCTCTCTTCCCATTAAGAAGTGCTCAGCCTAAACAAATCCCCCATTGCATGTTTTGTAGGCAGAATACATCTGAGGCCAGTCATTAGAGAGCTACACTGTTTGTGCCATTCGGGCTATTTGCGGGGGGGGGGGGGGGGGTCCATCTACAATGGCAGATTGAATCTGAGCACAACCTCTCTGAATAATTAACTGATGTCATTTCAACGTGGTGTCATTAGGATTTTTTTAAATTAACATCCTTTTCTTTTGATGTTTTATTCACTCTAAACTGCTGGATGAGTTATTATGATGAGGATCAATGAAAGGCTTTGAGTTCGTGCATTTGTTTGCGTGTGAACTTACGTGGGCGTATGCGTCTAGTCATGTCTGATCGAAAAAAACGTTGGTTTGACTTTGGTTTCAGTCTCCTTTGATGAGGTGTCTTGGGGAGATGATGGTGCCATATGTACATATCTTAAGGAGCTCAAATTTCAAATATTCCAATATGAAGTGCTTTATTTGATTCATTAAGCCATTTGATCCATCCTTCAGGAGTAGGGGTGAATTAAACATCCTCATCTCGTACACTTTTCCCCCAGAGAGAAGTGCACGATTAGAAAATAGGGTAAATAATGTTCAGGCCTTTCAGACTGTCCTAAACGCCACCCTATTCTCTAGCGCACCACTTCTGACCAAAGCCCTATGGGCCCTGGTGAAAACGTAGTGCGCTACATAGGGAATAGCATGCCATTTTGGGACATGCCGGCAGACTTCTGCTTGCCCTGAAGACAGACACGTTGTCCGCCTCGAAAGAGCGGTCGCCCAAATCAAGCCAGTCCATCATCAGGAGGGGCTAAAACATTGTCGTAAATCCAGGATTACACATCCATTTAGCATTAAAACCGCATCCCCTTAACGCTGGTGTTATCACTAGTCACGGCTCATGCTGCTACCATTACACTCAGGAGGTTAGCAAAGCGGAAGAAATGTGACTGGAAATTATTGTATTTACTGGACATCCCTACCTTTACATGTCCCATGTTGCTGGGTAGCTGGATGATATCAGAGACTCCTCTGCGTCCCAAATGGCACCCTATTCCCAACATAGTGCGCTACTTTTGACCAGAGCCCTATGGTCCCTAGTCAAAAGTACTACACTAGGGAATAGGTTGCCAGGTGGGACGCAGGCACCATCTACTTGTGCACTACTTGTGACCTATTGTCATATAGCCTATTAAAGCAGAACATCTTACTTTGTGCAGTTTGTCTGTGTGATGAAATTAGAAAGTGTATTTCCACAGTGGACTGGTTCCAGCTTGTTCTTGCTTGGTCTAAGTCTTCTGGCCTCTTTTCTCATATGGACTGCAGCTACAATGGGCTGCAAAAACCAAACCTGCATGCCAAGCCCATAAAAAACATACTAAAGCTAAAATGACTAGGTTTGGATTCCATTTCTGTGAGTCTCTTAAACGCCTGAATGTATTTCTCATTGCACACTCATTTTCTGTCACTTGTCAATCAAAACTAACCACGAAAAATCGTAACATTCCCATATTTTGAGTTTAAAGCTAGAATCCTTAATTGAAACAATAGAAAAAGTGTTTCTCTAAAAGCTAAGGGACGGGGCTGGAGAAATGAAAACACTCTCAAATTCATAGACAGAGCTATGGATGCAAAGAATGACCATCCGTGATATCAAATGTACAGTTTTAACCATGTTTTTAGGCTATACCGTGATTGTTTACATTTAGGTTGTTTACAAACATTGGTGTAAAACAAAAGTATATTTTGGGTTCTGACGGGACAAGGCAGTTAAACTAAGAGCACGAGACATGTATAAGTTATATTCTTCAATAATCAATGGGTATACAGTATATGATTCCTTTAGAAGTCCAAAAATGGATTTAGCAACAAACGATTCTAGCTTTAATTGACATCCTCAAGTGAATAATAGCCGAACTTGCTTCAAAACAATACAAATCTGCCATCTGTGAATTGCATTTGAACACTAGAACAACAGTAATAGGAAGCTGTAAAAGGACAATAGAACCATAAGTAATTTGGTTGTAACAATGTGTCAGTGTTCAGTTCATTGACCATGTCTTCTCTTGGAACAGTGTTCAGTTGTCTGCCCTTTCACTGACACCTCAACACTTTGACATTAGACAGAATAGCATAACAGCCTACAGAGTTCAAATCTAGTACAATGCTGCAGTTCAAATGTAGTATAATGCTGCAGAAAATGCAGCCTTTGTCGATATTGTAGCATGGATTAGGCAATTCAACTTCAAAATGCCATCCACAATGCCTGAGGAAGTTGCCCCTGAACTCTGATCTGGGGTCAGTTAAAATTTTTCCCCACTAATGGTTAAGGTTAGGTTTGGAGGTGGGGAAGCTGATCCTTGATCAGATACTCCACCTCAGCAATGTGGGGAGGAGATTCACATGATTCAGGGCATGACCAATGACACACTATTAGCAAGGCCACAAACATATTCTCATTGGCACAAGTAGTTGAACTCTCACCTGTGCCACCTCCTCAAAATCGTCGTGGCGTTTCTGCAGTGCCCTGGCGCGGTGGAGGGACTTGCCCACGCCCGTGTGTTTGCTAAGGAAGGCCTCTCCATGGTTCTCTATCCAGTCCATCACCTGCACAAGTGACACAGAGAAAGACACTCATGTTAACCAGTGTTCTGTTCAGCCCATGTTACTGCCCTCCCCCCTGCATCCTAAGGAGCCAGACAAATGCACGTTCACCAGTTTTCAGCCCATGTTACTGCCCTCCCCCCTGCATCCTAAGGAGCCAGACAAATGCACGTTCACCAGTTTTCAGCCCATGTTACTGCCCTCCCCCCTGCATCCTAAGGAGCCAGACAAATGCACGTTCACCAGTTTTCAGCCCCTGTTACTGCCCTCCCCCCTGCATCCTAAGGAGCCAGACAAATGCACGTTCACCAGTGTTCACCCCATATTACTGCCCTCCCCCTGCATCCTAAGGAGCCAGACAAATGCACATTCACCAGTGTTCACCCCATATTACTGCCCTCCCCCCTGCATCCTAAGGAGCCAGACAAATACACGTTCACCAGTTTTCAGCCCTCGCCCAGGAATCTGTCACCACTGTCACTTTGTCACCCTATATCAGGACAGCAGTCCATCTTCAAGGAGAAAGAAGAGGTTTTGTGAATTCCTTGCAGGAAAGACGAGGTAGTGAGCCTCGGAAATATTGTCTAGCTTCCTTCTGTCTTTTTGCTAGGCTTTCACTTAGACTGTGAATACATGATTTAATCTCGACAGCATTCAAAGAGAAAGTAGCTAAATGTGCAGTGTGAAAGGTAGCCAAAAAGTGCAGTGAACTTTGCATAACTCCACTCTAGAGTCCCATTGCGTGACTATACATTGTTGGCGGAATAGCCAGTACGGCAGAATTGACAGTACTAAATGTTAATGAATAGACGAGAGGTCATAAAATGAGATCATCTGTGTGGATTTGTGAACAGCGTCTGGCTGAAACAGAGCAGGACAGCACCCTGTAGCAGTGACTTTCACCATTCCCTGGCAAACATCAGTTCAAACACTATTTGAAATATTTTCAAATACTTTCTCTGTGCTTGCCTGGCGAGATGGAACCAATAGAATACTCCCAAAACTGTAAACCCCACCAATCTGGCACTCTAGGCAGGCTCGTATTCAAATAGTATTTGAACCCTGGTCCGTCTTTTGTTCTCTTCCTAATAACTCTCTCTACGGTCACTTCAAGGAATGGAAAACCAAAGCTTGCCTGTCCTGCCTCACTTCAATTATCTTGTTGTCCTCAAGTGTAGCCTCCCTGTCCTGATCGTGTTTGCTTGCCTGCGTGTGTGTATTGTAGGGAGGGGTCATCTGCTTGCATGTTAGTGTATGCGTGTGTGTGTGTGTGTGTGTATATATAGTAGGAGATGGGAGGGGTCCTTGGCTTGCGTGTGTGTGTGTGTGTACAGGAATGTTTAATAAACATGTCAGTGGGTGAGCAGACAACTCTTGTTTCGCCCTGACTGATTAGAGTTGCTGCATCCACAGGAACAAGCAGGAGTCTAAAACTACCTGGCTGGCTGGCTCGCACAAACACGGGAAGGGCTGAGAATAGAAGAGATATTTGCTGGGGATGATATTAGCTGTCTGAGGATGCCATGCCTCGGACGGGAGTGCCACTTCTGGATTCTATGTCTGCATCCCAAGTGACACCCTATTCCCTAGATATAGTGCACTACTTAAGACGAGGGCCCACAAGGCTCTAGTCAAAAGTAGTGCACTATGTAGGAAATAGGGTGCCATTTTGGATGCAAGCTATCAGTCTAGTGATGTCTCAGCAGTTACTCGACACCACAATGTTATTCTAGCCATGATGTTGAGGAAGTGGGCTGGAAATATTGGATTCAGTTTAATGCGGGTTCAGCTCCAAAATGAGGGCTCTGATAAAAGTAGTGCGCTACAGTATATATGGAATAGGGTGTCATTTAGCACACAGCCTGTGTTTGTGATGCTGCAGTAACCTCCAGATTACTGACAACTCAGAGATGTTTGCTGGAAAAGTAGAGTACATGATACGTCAGAATATGGGCGCATTAAAACAAAGACGGCCTGGACAAAACCATCAAAGAAAACAGAGGAAGCATGAAAAACGGCAAGCAAAACTGGAGGCCCATGGGGAAGAGGAGCACTTGTGTGAACATTGTGGTGCTTAATGTAATCTCGGTCTAAATCTGTTAAATATTACGGGCATTTACATATGATCCAAGCCCCTAAGGAGGCATTTGAAAAATGTACGGAGGAGGATGCCAAAAGTGCTTTTATTTTCACAGTTTTATTATTTTGACAGTGTATAAGTGAAAGCAGTCACACTATTTGGATAGCCCGGATAGTCCATCTGCTAATAAGTAACTGCTTGCTAGTATAAGGGGTTATTTGTTATTGTAGTTTGGTCAGGGCGTGGCAGGGGGTGTTTGTTTAGTGTATTTCAGGGTTTTGGTTTATGTTCTATGTTTTCTATTTCTATGTTGTTTTTCTAGTTTTCTATTTCTATGTTGTGTTTTTTCAGTGACCTCCAATTAGAGGCAGCTGGTTGTCGTTGTCTCTAATTGGAGGCCATATTTAAGTGTGTTTGTTTTCACTTGTGTTTGTGGGTGGTTGTTTCCGGTTTAGTCTGTGCACCTTACTGGGCTGTTATCGTCGTTATTTTGTTTAAGTATGTTTACCTTCAATAAATCGAAGATGAGCAATATACCCGCTGCATATTGGTCCGATGATTTCTCCTCTTCAGACGACAAAGATTATGACAGGTTGGCGCAAAATCTGTAGCCCAACTCCTCTGTTCTTCTGTCAGGATAAAATAGGGTCCTTCTAGCAATCGTTAGGACAAAGGCTCAGCATGAGGCAGGCAGGTAGCGGTGCAAATTAGTGCTGGATTTATCTACACAGCGCTGGCATTTCAAAGATGACGGTGATATTTACAAATCTATATATTTACAAAAAGGTCTGACTTCAAAATGTCAGCATTCAAAAGAAAAAGCCTCTCATCAGGAAAAACCTGTCTTAACCAATAAAGGACAGGTGGGGTCATTCAGGCTCAGATAGAGCCTCCCCTTGAGTTACCCAAAAGTAAACTAACTAGAACATACCCAAACAGGCATTTAAATTCATTTGATCACATGCGATTTGTCCATTGTGCTGACGCAGCGCAGAAGGGATACAGATTTTTTTTGCCACCAACCTGTCGCTCAATCATTTGAACTTTTTTGATATTTTTAGTCAGAAGTTTACATACACTTAGGTTGGAGTAATTAAAACTATTTTTTTAACCACTCCACACATTTCTTGTTAACAAACTATAGTTATGGCAAGTCAGCCAGGACATCTACTTCGTGCATGACACAAGTAATTTTTCCAACAATTGTTTACAGACAGATTATTTCACTTATAATTCACTGTATCACAATTCCAGTGGGTCAGAAGTTTACAAACACTAAGTTGGACTGTGCCTTTAAACAGCTTGGAAAATTGTCATGGCTTTAGAAGCTTCTGATAGGCTAATTGACATAATTTGAGTCAATTGGAGGTGTACCTGTGGATGTATTTCAAAGCCGACCTTCAAACTCAGTGCCTCTTTGCTTGACATCATGGGAAAATCAAAAGAAATCTGCCAAGACATCAGAAAAAAATGGTAGACCACCACAAGTCTGGTTCATCCTTGGGAGGAATTTCCAAATGCCTGAAGGTACCACGTTCATCTGTACAAACAAGAGTACGCAAGTATAAACACCATGGGACCACACAGCAGTCATACCGCTCAGGAACGAGATGTGTTCTGTCTCCTAGAGATGAATGTACTTTGGTGCGAAAAGTGCAAATCAATCCCAGAACAACTGCAAAGGACCTTGTGAAGATGCTGGAGGAAACAGGTACAGAAGTATCTATATCCACAGTAAAACGAGTCCTGTATCAACATAACCTGAAAGGCCGCTCAGCAAGGAAGAAGCCACTGCTCCAAAACCGCCATAAAAAATCCAGACTACGGTTTGCAACTGCACATTGGAACAAAGATTGTACTTTTTGGAGAAATGTCCTCTGGTCTGATGGCCATAATGACCAACATCATGTTTGGAGGAAAAAGGGGGAGGCTTGCAAGCCGAAGAACACCATCCCAACTGTGAAGCACGGGGGTGGCAGCATCATGTTGTGGGGGTGCTTTCCTGCAGGAGGGGACTGGTGCACTTCACAAAATAGATGGCATCATGAGGATCATGAGAATGGGAAATTAGGTGGATATATTGAAGCAACATCTCAAGACATCAGTCAGGAAGTTAAAGCTTGGTCGCAAATGGGTTTTCCAAATGGACAATGACCCCAAGCATACTTCCAAAGTTCTGGCAAAATGGCTTCAGGACAACAAAGTCAAGGTATTGGAGTGGCCATCACAAAGCCCTGACCTCAATCCCATTTGTGGGCAGAACTGAAAAAGCTGGTGCGAGCAAGGAGGCCTACAAACCTGACTCAGTTACACCAGCTCTGTCAAGAGGAATGGGCCAAAATTCACCCAATTTATTGTGGGAAGCTTGTGGAAGGCTACCCGAAACGTTTGACCCAAGTTAAACAATTTAAAGGCAATGCTACCAAATACTAACTGAGTGTACACACACACACAACTTCTGACCCACTGGGAATGTGATGAAAGAAATAAAAGCTGAAATAAATCATTCTCTCTACTATTATTCTGACATTTCACATTCTTAATATAAAGTGGTGATCCTAACTGACCTAAGACAGGGGATTTTTACTCGGATTAAATGTCAGGAATTGTGAAAAACTGAGTTTAAATGTATTTGGCTAAGGTGTATGTAAACTTCCAACTTCATCTGTCGGAACATAAAACTTAAACTGAGGGGGCTAAAGTTTGAACTGAGGAGGCTAAGCCCCCTTTAGCCCCATCGTGGAGCTGGGTACAGGTTAAGGTTAGAGCTAGGGTTAATTTTAGGGTTAGTAGATAGTTAGTTGAAATGTTACTAATAGTCTATAAATAGTCTGTAGATGGACTATCCAAATAAAATGTTACCACAGTCCTCGGTTTCTGGCTTTATGATGGCCAATGAAAAGAAAAAAAGTAGTGCGTCCAAAAGGCACACTACTATATATATTGCCTATATAGTGCACTACTTTTGACCAGATAATCTATGGGCCCTTGGAAGCAGTAAAATACCATGTGAATAGCACAGTGGGTTGGAGCATTGCTGACATTCACAAATCCACAAAGAAATATGCTTCATACATGAAGCACAGTTCTGCTGATGCCTAAGGTAACAGTTTATTTTATTTTAGTGCTATCCCTTGCAGTCGTTATCCATTGCATTGTATGCTTTACCTTAAGATAAATGAGAGGAATGTCATTAGATTAACCCAAATGTGGAGGGAGGAGAGTATAGAGACAGCCCCAGGTTTCTCCAACTGCTCTTAAATCTGGCTATGGATATATAGTAGATGACCTTGGATAGCGCTGAACTTCCTCCACATATCCTCCAACACTGCTTCCTCCTGACAAGCCCCTTGCAGTTTGGAAGCCACTGCATCCTGAATGGCAGCCTATTCCCTTTATAGTACACTACTTTTGACCTGTGCTCTATACCCAGCTAGCACATTTGGTTCCTTGGAAGTTGTGGAAAAGTAAATGTTTGGTTTCGTTCTGGGAACGAAGCCATACGTTTCCTGACCGTTAAAACAGAACGTTTTATAAACGTTCTGAGAACAGAAGTTAACATTTTGCCTGTTCTGGGAACTGTAAGACTTCAGTGATGTTCTGAGAACGTTTTACTATGGTTCCCTGAAAGTTTTCCTGAAAGGTTTTATGAACGTTCTGAGAACGGAAATTATAGGTTATTTGAAGGTAATTAAATAACGTTCTGAGAGCATGTACCAGCAGGACTTATAATAATAACACTGATAGCTTAGGTTAACTGTGAACTCCAAGCACAGATAGGACACATGGAAATGTATTTGCTTAGGCATTAACACATTCCCTTTTCATTGTGACGCATCAGTGAGATTCAAACCTAGAATCTTCTGTTCTCCATCCATGGAATTAGTCCACTGTGCCACCAGGATGGAGCTAGCATGTCGTGTTTTTTCATGCATACAAAGCTTTTCATTTTAGTCTATTCAAACAGACCCAATTTCAAAAGAAAACAAGCACTCACTAAGATCAGGTGTGGCCAATTAGAGGGTGAGGGCAACACTCCTGAACACAGTTCACAAGATAGAGGATAGAGAGCATTTTGTTGATGCTGAGAACGGAATGGAAATGTGTTTAAATAACTTAGAAAATTCTCTGAATGTTCCTTAAGTATTATTTTGATGTAAAATGTACTTAACGTTTTGAGGACGGAATGTACGTTGTTAAATAACATTCTTAAAATATGACTAAAGTTATCTTGTGGAATTTGATGAAAAGTTTTATTAACGTTGTCGGAAAACAATTTGAGAACATGATATTAAATAATACCAAGAGAAAATCTGTAGGAAACGTTATGCTGATGTACTGAAATTCCCATAGAAAAACATTGTTTCTTCAAGTTATTGGAACAATTTTAAAATATCCAAGGAGATGGCGCTGCAGTGGATAGCAGCCGTTTTACGGGCTCCTTATCAACTCTGCTATTTAGTGTTCTTTTTTTACAGTGATCGTAAACATTTTTTAAGTCTTCGCCATAATTTTCTTTGACCGAAAACAGCTTCTGGAAAGCTTCTATGTTTCACGTCTAAGGACATGGATGATATATACAGTTGAAGTCGGAAGTTTACATACACCTTAGCCAAATACATTTAAACTCAGTTTTTCACAATTCCTGAAATTTAGTAAAAATAAAAGACAGTAAAAATTCCCTGTCTTAGGTCAGTTAGGATCACCACTTTATTTTAAGAATGTGAAATGTCAGAATAACTGTAGAGAGAATGATTTATTTCAGCTTGTATTTCTTTCATCACACTCCCAGTGGGTCAGAAGTTACACTCAATTATTATTTGGTAGCATTGCCTTTAAATTGTTTAACTTGGGTCAAACGTTTCAGGTAGCCTTCCACAAGCTTCCCACAATAAGTTGGGGGAATTTTGGCTCATTCCTCCTGACAGAGCTGGTGTAACTGAGTCAGGTTTGTAGGCCTTTTTGCTCGCACATAATTTTTCAGTTCTGCCCACACATTTTCTATAGGATTGAGGTCAGGGCTTTGTGATGGCCACTCCAATACCTTGACTTTGTTGTCCTTAAGTCCTTTTTCCACTACTTTGGAAGTATGCTTGGGGTCATTGTCCATTTGAAAGACCCAATTGTGACAAAGCTTTAACTTCCTGACTGATGTCTTGAGATGTTGCTTCAAAATATCAGCATAATTTAACATCCTCATGATGGCATCTATTTTGTGAAGTGCACCAGTCCCTCCTGCAGCAAAGCACCCCCACAACATGATGCTGCCACCCCCGTGCTTCACAGTTGGGATGGTGTTCTTCGGCTTGCAAGCCTCCCCCTTTTTCCTCCAAACGTAACGTTGGTCATTATGGCCAAATAGTTATATTTTTCTTTCATCAGACCAGAGGGCATTTCTCAAAAAAGTACAATCTTTGTCCCCATGTGCAGTTGCAAACCGTAGTCTGGCTTTTTTATGGCGGTTTTGGAGCAGTGGCTTCTTCCTTGCTGAGCGGCCTTTCAGGTTATGTCGATACAGGACTCGTTTTACTGTGGATATAGATACTTTTGTACCCGTTTCCTCCAGCATCTTCACAAGGTCCTTTGCTGTTGTATTGGGATTGATTTGCACTTTTCGCACCAAAATACGTTAATCTCTAGGAGACAGAACGCGTCTCCTTCCTGAGCGGTATGACGGCAGTGTGGTCCCATGGTGTTTATACTTGCGTACTATTGTTTGTACAGATGAACGTGGTACCTTCAGGCATTTGGAAATTCCTCCCAAGGATGAACCAGACTTGTGGAGGTCTACAAATTTATTTCTGAGGTCTTGGCAGATTTCTTTTGATTTTCCCATGATGTCAAGCAAAGAGGCACTGAGTTTGAAGGTAGGCCTTGAAATACATTCACAGGTACACCTCCAATTGACTCAAATGATGTCAATTAGCCTATCAGAAGCTTCTAAAGCCATGACATAATTTTCTGGAATTTTCCAAGCTTTTTAAAGGCACAGTCAACTTAGTGTATGTAAACCTCTGACCCACTGGAATTGTGATACAGTGAATTATAAGTGAAATAATCTGTCTGTATGTCATAAATGTTGAAGCCGTGTTGAATGGACCAAACTGCAGGCGGAATGTGGATACCCATCTTTTAATATAATTAAGTAAAGTATACACAGAAAACAATGAACACGAAACTCACGACAGGCTAACATGCTTACTACAAACAAAAAAAGACTAGCAGTGCTAGCACAACCACCCACAAACCCAAGTGACAAACATACTCCTAAATATATGACTCCCAATCAGGAACAACAATCCCCAGCTGTTCCTGATCAGGAGTCACAAGACCAACACAGAAACAGACATACTAGACAACACATACAGACTTCTTCTGCCACGTCCTGACCAAAATACTACACCACTACTCCCTCTGCTGGTCAGGACGTGACACTGTAAACAATTGTTGGAAAAATTACTTGTGTCATGCATAAAGTAGACATCCTAACCGAGTTGCCAAAACTATAGTTTGTTAACAAGAAATTTGTGGATTGGTTGAAAAACGAGTTTTAATGACTCCAACCTAACTGTATGTAAACTTCCGACTTCAACTGTATCTCGCTGACTTTTCCATGTATCATCAAGACCGGTTGGCAGCCTTGGGTAAGATGAGGGGGGAGTGGTGTGTCTCTTTGTTAACAACAGCTGGTGCACGATCTCTAATGTTAAGGAAGTCTCACATTTTTGCTCGCCTGAGTTAGAATACCTCATGATAAGCTGCAGACCATAATATTTATCAAGAGAGTTTTCATCTATATTTTTAGGAGCTGAAAAATATTAACACATCAATCACCGGCTTCATTAATAAATGCATCAATGACGTCGTCCCCACAGTGACCAGATTTACATATCCCAATCAGAATTACAGGCAACGTCCACTCTGAGCTAAAGGCTAGAGCTACCGCTTTCAAGGAGCAGGACATTAACCCAGACACTTAAAAGAAATCCTGCTACAACCTCTGACGAGCTAAGATCGAATTCTACAATACCGGATGGACCCTCAGATCTTCAAAAAGTTCTACAGCTGCACCATTGAGAGCATCATGACTGGCTGCATCACCACTCGGTATGGCAACTGCTTGGAATCTGACCGCAAGGCGCTACAGAGGGTAGTACGTACCGCCCAGTACATCAATGGGGCCGAGCTTCCTTCCATCCAGGACCTCTATACCTGGGACGTCAGAGGAAGGCCCTAAAGATTGTCAAAGCCACCCAAGACATAGACTGTTCTCTCTGCTACCACATGGCAAGTGGTACCGATGCACCAAGTCTGGAACCAACAGTATCCTGAACAGATTCTACCTCCAAGCCATAAGACCGCTAAATAGTTAACCAAAAAGCTACCCAGACTATCTGCATTGACCCTTTTTGAACTAACTCTTTTGACTCATCACACACTGCTGCTACTGTCTTGTTGCCTAATAACTTTACCCCTACCTATACATCATGTACATATCGACCTCAATTACCTTGTACTGGTACCCCGTGTATATAATCAAGGTATCGTTGCTCATTGTATTTATTTCTTGTGTAATTATATGTTTCTACTTTTTTTCTATTTTTCTCTCTGCATAGCTGGGAAGGGCCCGTAGGTAAGCATTTCACTGTTAGTCTACACCTGTTGTTTAGGAAGCATATAACAAATACTATTTTATTTTCTGTTGAAGTAGTGAAATTCCCACAGAAGAACGTTGTTTCTTAACGTCCTCTGAACTGTTTGAGAACATTCCCAATGTCAAACCAGTTGGAAAACGTTCCTAGAACATTACCAAAATTGAAATGAAATGTAACCATGTTCCAACTTTAGAAAAGTGTTTTTGTTAAAGTTCCTTAAATGTGCTGAACATTTTCCAAAGTCAAGCAACTTTCCTGCACCATTCCCAGAAAGTTGTGGGAAGGATGTATGCAAAATCACCATAGGACAACCACGCTCTCACCAAGCTCTAAGAAACATATGGTTCTCAGAACATTATGTGCTAGCTGGGTAGACTCTGGCCAAAGCAGTGCACTAAATAGGGAATAGGTGCCATTTGGGAAGCATCCAATGAGTCAGGGGCTTGAAATGCAGCCCATCAACACTGTCTGCTGCTTGGCTGTGTGGCGCGGTGCGGTGCGGTGCAGCGGTCACTCATGTGCATTGCTGATAACCCCAGTCCTGATCTGCCATGATGGAGGCTTCAATCGAGCCCGGCCCAGTCAGTAAGCCCCGAACAAAGGATTTGCTTATCTACAAAATAGACCAGCCACTCAACATCACAGGAAAAAAGAAGAGAGAGAAAGAGAGAGAGAGAGAAAGAGAGAAAGAAAGAAAGACTGGGGGGAGGGGGGGCGGAGAGACAAAGCGTCATCTTGCTAAACCGTAGACAGGCTAATCCAAATAGGAGAAAAATAACCCTTGCCAACTTGTATGGGAAAGATATCTCTGGAGCACAGTAACAGAGATTATGGGAGTCTGCAGGCCCTGATACAGGCGGTCAATTGAATCAGAGGCAGAACCATCGCAGACAGGTGGGGAATCAAGGGATCATCTCAGCTAATTTTCATTGAGTCTCATTGAGTCATTCACAATCATTGATGCAGTAGTTATTCTTTCCCTTAAATAAAACAGCTGTGGATACTTCTACTAGGTGCTACAGAGACTAATGCTCAAGGACTTCATCTACACATCAGGCTACGCATCAGGCTGAGATGGGAAAGAAAGAAAAAGAAAGAAAGAGCGAGCGAGCGAGAGAGCGAGAGAAAGAGACATGCATACTATAGCTGTTGATAGCATTCTGTGCTGTCAGACAAATAATGATGTTCATTAAACCAGCCAAAATGAATATCAATGAACAACACTGGTGTGGTTCCCTTAAGTAAACGTATATAAACTTGCGGCTCTGTGTGTCTACAGTATGTAAATTAACTAACTAAATGCATGCTACAGTCTCCATGCATGCATCCCAAATGGCACCCTATTCTCTGGTGCACTACTTTTGACCATAGCCCTATGGGCGCTGGTCAAAAGTAGTGCACTAAATAGAGAATAGGGTTCCGTTTGGGAAGCAAACACAGTGGAGGACGGTTGTCCCTGAGGTATAGTATAAGCAGGCCTCGTCTGTTCCTAACAATATGTAATTAGTGAGCTGTAAACAAAGTCACCCCCTATCACTGAGCTCCACTCTGACTGTGGGCAGAGGGCCAGGGGCCAGACAAACACAGTGGACTCACTGGACTATACACTACAGTGTTTCTCTTTCAGCCAGTCCAGCGTGGCTTTCACTGTGATGTATTCAATCTAGTACAATGCTGTATTACACAGGCTGTGTCCCAAATGGCACCCCTATTCCCTATGTAGTGCCTGGCCCATAGGGCTCTGGTCAAAAGTAGTGCACTACAGTACATATCTGTTGATAAACCTCTAGTGGTGTGGGGGCTGTGTTTTGGCAAAGTGGGGGTTATATTCTGCCTGGTTGGCCCTGTCCGGGGGTATTGTCAGACGGTGCCACAGTGTCCTCCGACCTACCCCTGTCTCAGCCTCCAGTATCTATGCTGCAATAGTCGATTAGGTTCAGTCTGTTATATCTGGTGTAATTCTCCTGTCTTATCTGGTGTCCTGTGTGAATTTAAGTATGCTCCCTCAAATTCTCCCTCTCCCTCTCTCCCTCCCCTCCCGGAGGACCTGAGCCCTAGGATCATGCCTCAGGACTACCTGGCCTGATGACTCCTGGCTGTCCCCAGTCCACCTGGTCGTGCTGCTGCTCCAGTTTCAACTGTTCTGCCTACGGCTATGGAACCCTGACCTGTTCACTGGACGTGCTACCTGCTGTTTTCGACACTCTCTCTCTATCGCACATGCTGTCTCAGCCTCTGAATGCTTGGCTATGAAAAGCCAACTGACACTTACTCCTGAGGTACTGACCTGTTGCACCCTCTACAACTACTGTGATTATGATTTGACCCTGCTGGTCATCTATGAACATTTGAACATCTTGAAGAACAATCTGGCCTTAATGGCCATGTACTCTTATAATCTCCAGCCGGCACAGCCAGAAGAGGACTGGCCACCCCTCAGAGCTTGGTTCCTCTCTAGGTTTCTTCCTAAATTGCTGCCTTTCTAGGGAGTTTTTCCTAGCCACCATGCTTCTACATCTGCATTGCTTGCTGTTTGGGATTTTAGGCTGGGTTTCTGTATAGCACTTTGTGACATCTGCTGATGTAAAAAGGGCTTTGTAAATACATTTGATTTACATTTGATTGATAGGGAATAGGGTGCACGGTGTCTGGAAATCCACAACCTCCCCCTCCCAAGATAGCAATTGTTGGGAGTTCCATTGTAAGGGATGTCGTGGTTGATGGCGCAGACTGCTTCCCCGGGGGCAGAGTGCGTGACATCACTTGGGAGCTTTCGGTCATTCTAGACCAAAACCCGGCGCTGCACACTGCGGCAATGGGCTTAGTTAAGAAGAGACTTCGAATACCTGAGAGACAGAATATTGGCTAGGGGCAAGCTGATTTTAATTTCTGGCTCTATCCCAACACACGGTTGTGGAATTGATCGCTTCTCCCGGCTACTTGCACTGGACTCTTGACTGAAATCAGGACTATGCTCTGAAAAAGCGTTTGATTTTATTGACAATTTCGATATGCTTTGGGAGCGACCGCAGTTTCTAAAAAGGGACGGCCTGCACACGAACAGGAGAGCAACTTAGATGCTGAGTGCTAACATTGATAAGAGACAAAAAAAGGGATGGGTTATCAGTCCTTGCCCGAAATAGGTAACCCTCATTTGAGTCCTGTATTAATCCACATCCTCTTTGAGGCATAGACCAAATGGCACAGTTCTAAGCAATCTTATCTATACCGTTTCAAGCCAACCCCATGGCTATTTCATATAGAGGGTTAGCTACTGATCACAGCATGTTTGTGTTAAAGACTCCGTCTGATCTGAAATCCAGTAGCTGTGGCCTTGGACTGATTCATGTAAATGCCAGAAGTTTGATTTTGAAAATGGATCATATTGTAATTCTTTCTTCTCAAACTAACTCGGCCATTTTGATTACTACTGAGACTTGGTTAAAAAAAAAGTCTGTGCCAGACTTTGATGTGTCTTTGAATGAATGGGATATAATGTTTATAGATCTGACAGAGCTGGCAGAGGTGGGGGTGTCGCCATATTCATAAACAACAATTTGAATGTTGCTGTGTGTATTACCACATCTGTCCTAAACCAACTCGCCTCAACCTTTAAACACCCTTAGAAACTCTCTTAGATATTATTCTAACAAATGCCCCTCCAAAGTTTACAGTCGCCTCATAACAGATGTTAAACGATCTTAATCTCGCTCATGTATTATTACAGAGAAATTATATTAATTTTAATGAGCATTTATTTTTTAACTGGGGCTGAGTAACTGGTGGGTTGCGTCAACTATCACTGACTCAGATCAGGCCCCTCATTGTTTTATTTCCCTGTATAGCTGTCACAACATCGACGGAAGGTGGCGCCCCTCCTCGCCCGGGCGGCGCTCGGCGGTCGTCGTCGCCGGCCTACTAGCTGCCACCGATCCTCTTTTATTTTCTGTTGGTCAGGTCTAGTTTAGTTGGCACCTGTTTCGTATTAGTTCATTAGTGAGGGAGGGTATTTAGTCGTTCTGTGTAGGTTGTGCTGTGTGCGTGATTATTTGTTATTTGTTGTTTTGGTGCAGTGTGTTTTAGGCTGCGTCCCTAAGCGGCGTGCGGGCTGTTTGTTTTGGGCATTTGTTTTGCCTTGCCCTGCCTTCCCTGTTTTCTGGGCTACGTGTGGATATTATTAAAATGACGTGTGTACATGGACTTGTGTCTCCTGCGCCTGACTTCGACCCTCCTGCTTCCTTGTGCACACTGACAATAGCTCTGTTGCAGATGAACATGCGCTGTACAAAAGCCTAAGGATAAATGGCAAATCTAATCCATGGTTCACGCATGAATTGACTGAGAAATCACAGGAAAGAAATGTAGCTTGGGCTAAGGCTAGACTGACTGATTCTACGTCTGATTGGTAGTCCTTCAGACATTTGAGATATATATGTCTATCTCTGGTTAGAAAAGCAAAATCAACATATTTAGTGAATTGTATATCAGAGAACGGTGGTAATCCAGCTAATTTCTGGAAATTGTTCAAATATTTTAAACAAAACCCCAACCCCCTCGTTGCCCCAGCAGGCCTTGACAACCTCTGGTCCCGTACTAGACAACATTACAATTTGTAGTGCTTTTAATAATCATTTTGCTTCAGCTGGCCACCTGTTCGAAAGGAAAGTCTCTTAAATCTCATCTCATTCCACTAGAGGGAGTCCTTTCGTCACCTCAGAATGATGCTCTAACAGACTCATATACTTTACTCTCATTTCAACCATTTGAGGTCTACGATGTATTAAGTGCCTTGCTAAATGGCATGGGCTGATTCACTTGACCCCTTCTTACTACATCTCTCTGTCCCACTCAAAACCCCATATTTTGTTACTTGACAATTCCTATGGGTGTTATCCCTGAGATTTGGAAAGCGACACATGTCCTCTCCCTACATAAAGGCGGAGATCCTTCTGACTCAGATAACTACCGGCCAATCTCCAGGTTATCTTGCCTAGCCAAGGCACTAGAATCCCTGACCAACTCCCAGCTAAGAACTATTTTAACTGTTCACTCTATTCTAAATATGCACCAGTCGGGTTTTAGATCTGGACATAGCATTGTTTCAGCTACTATGCTTGTTTAAGATGATGTGTTCAAATGCCTAGATCATAAAACACATTGTGCTGCCCGATTTAAAGACCGTTCCAAGGTTTTCAACACCGTTGACCATTCCCTACTTATTTAAAAACTGTCTGAAACGGGCCTGGACAAGGAGTCTTGCAAATGGCTTGAAGAGCTATCTGATAGACTTGTCACAATGGGTGCCTTCTGATGGTGTCAAGTTTCCTGGAAATTACAAAAGGTGTACCGCTGGGGTTTGTATTGGGACCTGTTCTCTTTGTATTAAATCCTGTTATATTCACAAATATGCAGATGATGCGGTTACGTATGACATTGCACCGATGGTTGACCAAGCTATGTTAGAGCTGCAATCTGAACTTGTACTTAATGTGGGCAAAACAAAATATATGTGGTCCTCTAATTCATGGAAAAAATGTCTCAGATGGGCTACATATTCACTCATTGGATGGCTTCCTCATCGAGCGAGTTCCTGCCTATAAATATCTGGCCGTTTTGATTAATAAGGATCTAATGTTTAAAAAACATACTGATGAGCTAGTAAAAAAGCAAACATTTAAAGTGGGCTTATCTTTTAGAAATAGATCTGGTCTCTCCATGAACAGCAGGAAGCAGATTGTGCAGTTCACTTTCCTGCCAGTTCTCGACTATGGTGACACCATTTACCAGAATACTGCAGCCACTACTCTTAAACCACTGGATGCCATTTACCATAGAGCCCTTCGCTTTATCACAGCTAACAGTTTTAATACTCATCACTGCATCCTGTATCAGAAAGTCAGCTGGACCTCACTAAAGTCCCATAGATCACTTCATTACTACCTTCTGGTTTACAAAGCTCTGTGGAATATAAAAATATGAGATACCAAACCCGTTCGCAGGGTTGGTTAACTCTTGAGGTCCCGCTTGTCTCCACAAAGTTTTCACGCATCATAGTTATTTTTGTATATTTTTTATTTATTTAACCTTTATTTAACTAGGCAAGTCAGTTTAGAATAAATTCTTATTTTCAATGACGGCCTACCCCGGCCAAACCCTAACCCGGACGATGCTGGGCCAATTGTGCGCCGCCCTATGGGACTCCCAATCACTGCCAGTTGTGATACAGCCTGGAATCGAACCAGAGTCTGTAGTGACGCCTCTAGAACTGAGATGCAGTGCATTAGACCGCTGCACCACTCGGAAGCAATTATGTTAATGAATACCTTACAAAACAAATTCCACCTGGATTAAGGGTTTAATACCCTCAGAGGAGAGAGAGAGGTTGGTTTACGGAACAAATCAGAACATGAAAATATATCAGAAACACAACACCATTGAAGCAGATTAGATTGAAATTAAACTTGTCCAACAGTCTAGTTTGATTCTTCCCAATTTCAATCTTCTCTCATCGCTGCAACTCCCCAAAACATAACCTGCCAAACATGGAAGCCAGCAGCACCAATGTGTCTGAGGAAACAACGTTCAACTGACGATTGAGGTCAGCCTGCAGACACCCGGCCCACCACAAGGAGTCGCTACAGCGCGATGAGCCAAGTAAAGCCCCCCGGCCAAACCCTCAAATAACCCGGATGACACTGGGCCAATTGTGTGCCGCTCTATGGGACTCCCAATCACAGCCGGTTGTGATACAGCCTGGTATCAAACCCAGGTCTGTAGTGACGCCTCTAGCATTGCGATGCAGTGACGCCTCTAGCACTGCGATGCAGTGCCTTAGACCACTGCCCCACTCGGGGGGCCCCTTGTTCTTTGTTTTATACAGAATAATGACAACGCATCCGATCACACCGATTTCACTGTACTTCACTTGTGAAGTAAATTCACATCATACTTCAATTTTTACTTTCCATTATAGGATACAGACATTTTTCAACGGTATGGATTTGTATAGCTGATCAGAAAAAATGGTTGACTTGACAAGGCTCCTTTTCTATCATAAGTGTTAAACTGCCAATCCACACTCACAGTGCCCATATCAGGTGAGGAGATTCAGAAAGCATCCCAATAGGCACCCTATTCCCTACATAGTGCACTACTTTTAAACAGAGCCATATGGGGCCTAATCAAAAGTTGTGCACTATATGTATCGATAGTCTCAACGTCAACAGTGAAGAGGCAACTCCGAGATGCTGGCCTTCTAGGCAAGAGTTTTCAGCTGTGCTAACATAATTGCAAAAGGGTTTTCTAATGATCAACTAGCCTTTTAAAATTATAAACTTGGATTAGCTAACACAACGTGCCATTGAAACACAGGAGTGATGGTTGCTGATAATGGGCCTCTGTACGGCTATGTAGATATTCCATAAAAATCTGGCGTTTCCAGCTACAATATTAATTTACAACATTAACAATGTCTGCACTGTATTTCTGATAAAATGATAAAATGATAAAATGATGCCGATTCATGATTTCAACTGGCTGAGAAAAAATGTCTGTCTCGTCCTGAGACGTTTATTCTCAATAGAACAGTAGAGATCGAATTTCAATGTTGCAAATGTCGAGCGACAGCAACATTTGTACAAACACCCATTGTTGCAAACCAAATGTTAGGCTAGAAGCAAGGGGAAATAATATCTAGATGCTTTTTACAGTGGAGCTCAAATTAATGAATTGGCTGGCTGGGCTGATGGGACACTGGATGCGCAATGATTTCTCAGATAGAACAGAAAACAAGATGCCTATTTTTGCATCATAGGCTTACCCATGCTAAACAGGTTTTTTTACACTGAACAAAGAAATGTACGCAACATGTAAAGTGTTCATGAGCTGAAATAAAAGATCCCAGAAATGTTACATATGCACAAAAAGCATATTTTTCTCTCAAATGTGGTGCACAAATTTGTTTCCATTAGTGAGCACTTCTCCTTTGCCAAGATAATCCATCCACCTGACAGGTGTGGCATATCAAGAACCTGATTAAACAGCATGATCACTACCAGTGGGGTGTATTCATGGATGCCAAGGGAAGAAAGGCATTCCCCCAAAAATGTACGTTTAATTTTTTTCCCAAAACAATTTATCTTTCGTCTCTCTGTGTTTGATCATTTTCCTTCAGTTCGCAAGAGGCTGAATCTATCTCACAGGAGAAAGCATCCGAGGCAGTGAAACAGCGCCCCTCTTGTCTCTCTACGTGTAGGCCATCTATCTGATGCTGTCTGGTCCAAACGAGTATGACATTGTTGCCACCCGTAGTATTGAAGGCAAGAGAAGCCAGCGAGCATCATGCCTCCCTTGACA
This sequence comes from Salmo trutta, assembly GCF_901001165.1. NCBI lineage: Eukaryota > Metazoa > Chordata > Actinopteri > Salmoniformes > Salmonidae > Salmo > Salmo trutta. The sequence continues at coordinate 11,260,135 of NC_042980.1, forward strand.
AAAAAAGGTATAAAAATTTGACAATCAGTCTTGAGCTAAACTGTGAATGGTCCTGGCACACCAACAACAACAAAAAGTGTCAAGGGAAGCCAGGATTTTCACGTCACTCCTATCAAATCCCATTGAGAGGATACGTCATTGACAGAAAACCTTGAATTGTTACATCTCGTTGTGTTGTTGTCCTCCGGTGGCTAGCTAAAATTGGCCCATTCCTAAATTAGCCATGGATGGAGATAGGGATTTGGGATTGTGATTTTACTTAATTCTCTACACTGGCCAATGTTTATAACGGATATTCTAATCCAACCATTTAGTCATACATTGTTGTGCCCCTGGCCTGAGACGATGGAAGTTCAATATGTAGCTCAATGTAGAAGGCTAATGTTAACTAGCTAACGTTGCCCATGAATGGAAGTTAGGCTAGCGAGCAAGCATTTTAGCCAGGTAGCCTAGGACAACAAAAATAAAAGTGTGCACTGTACGACAGAGTGATAGACTGTTTTGTCAACATGAAAGAGAGGACGATGGCGTTGGCGTTTCTCTACAAGTAGGGTGAGTCAACATGTTTTTCTACATGCATGAACGTGCACACACGCACACACACAAACGCACATAGAAATCAGAACCATGGACAGCCACATCATATTTAGCTTATTTTGATTGGACTAAATTGTTTTTGGTATCTTTTAGTTGTCACTGTATTAGACGAAGCATAGGTGATTAGATGATGTTGAAACGTTGGAGTTGAAATGGTGCTCGAGGTATTCCCTCCGCAAGGCAATCAAACAAACAAAATGTCAGAATGGGGACAAGGTGGAGTCGCAAATCAACGGCTCAGACACGAGACGTATGTGGCAGGGTCTACAGACAATCACGGACTGCAAAAAGAAAACCAGCCACGTCACGGACACCGACGTCTCGCTTCCAGACAAACTAAACACCTTCTTTGCCAGCTTTGTGGATAACACAGTGCCACCGACAAGGCCCGCTACCAAGTACTGTGGGCTCTCCTTCTCCTCCTCAAGCTCATCACTAAGCTTGAGGTCCTGGGTCTCAACCCCGCCATGTGCGATTGGGTCCTGGACTTCCTGATGGGCCGCCCCCAGGTGGTGAAGGTAGGAAACATCATCTCCACTTTGCTGATCCTCAACACTGGGGCCCCACAAGGATGCATGTACTCCCTGTTCACCCATGACTGCGTGGTCATACACGCCTCCAACTCGATCAAGTTTGCAGATGACACAACAGTAGTAGGCTTGATCACCAACAACGACGAGACAACAACAACGCCTATAGGAAGGAGGTGAGGGCACTCGGAGTGTGGTGTCAGGAAAACAACCTCTCACTGAACGTCAACAAAACAAAGGAGAGGATAATGGACTTCAGGAAACAGCAGAGGGAGAATCCCCCTATCCACATCGACGGGACAGCAGTGGAGAAGGTAGAAAGTTTTAAGTTCCTCAGTGTACACATCACGGACAAACTGAAATGGTCCCCCCACACAGACAGTATGGTGAAGAAGGTGCAACAGCGCCTCTTCAACCTCAGGAGGCTGGAAAAATGTGTCTTGTCACCTAAAACTCTCACAAACTTTTATAGATGCACATTTGAGAGCATCCTGACGGACTGTATCACCGCCTGGTACGGCAACTGCAACGCCCACAACCGCAGGGCTCTCCAGAGGGTGGTGCGGTCTGCACAACGCATCACCGGGGGCAAACTACATGCCCTCCAGGACACCTACAGCACCCGATGTCACAGGAAGGCCAAAAAGATCATCAAGGACAACAACCACCCGAGCTCTCTGCCTGTTCACAAACAACGCAATTATCACAACACAGGTTGTAATATTGGGGGGGGGGTAATTTTTTCCCCAGTAATTTTACCCATGCAACACTACTGATTATTAAACAGGTGCACCTTGCTGGTTACAATAGAAGGCCACCCTAAAATGTGCAGTTTTGTCACACAACATAATTCCACAGATGTCTAAAGTTTTGAGGGAGTGTGCAATTGGCATGCTTACTGCAGGAATGTCCACCAGAACTGTTGTCAGAGAATTGAATGTTCATTTCTCTACCATAAGCCGCTTCCAATGTCATTTTAGATAATTTGGCAGTACGTCCAACCGGCCTCACAACCGCAGACCACACGTGTATGGTGTTGTCTGGGTGATCGATTTGCTGACGTCAACATTTTCAACAGAGTGCCCCATGGTGACGGTGTTGTTATGGTTTGGGCAGGCATCAACACAATTACATTTTATCCATGGCAATTTGAATGTAGAGAGATACTGTGAGATCCTGAGTCCCATTGTTGTGCTATATATCTGCCGCCATCACCCCATGTTTCCACATGATAATGCACAGTCCCATGTCGCAAGGATCTTTACACAATTCCTGGAAGCTTAAAATCTCCCAGTTCTTCCTTGGCCTTCATACTCACCAGACATGTCACCCATTGAGCATGTTTAGGATGCTCTGGATCGACGAGTATGACAGCATGTTCCAGTTCCCGCCAATTTCCAGCAACTTCATTACAGCCATTGAAGAAGAGTGGGACAACATTCCACAGGCCACAATCAACGGCCTCAACTCTATACAAAGGCGATGTGACACGCTGTATGACGCAAATGGTGGTCACACCAGATGTTGACTGGTTTTCTGATCCACATCCCTACCAACAGATGCATATCTGTATTCCCAGTCATGTGAAATCCATAGATTAGGACCTAAATCATTTATTTGAATTGACTGATTTCCTTATATGAACTGTAACTCAGTAAAATCTTTGAAATTGTTGCATGTTGCGTTTATATTTCCGTTTAGTATAGTATGGCTTAGAATGCGTCTCAACCAATCACACAGCTTGTTTTGACTAACCCGTTGTAGAATGTCACTTAGAAGGTATCAGGAAAGACTACCCAGCCCATGCCCATGGAGGGGCTCTTCCTACCAGATCAGCTGCTTCAATGAATGGGGAGATCCATCGCATTTACTTCTTCTGTGTTTAAGCTGCATCTCAAACGACACCCTATTCCCTAAGTAGTGCACTATATAGGGGATAGGGTGCCATTTGGGATGCAGCCCTACAGTAATGTTTGCCTCGGTGAGGGAGCAGTGGGCTCGTTATCAGAGTGAGAAAGAGGTAGGGAGAGGAGGAGATATGAGAGGAGGGGGGAGAGGGAGAGGAGAGGTATTCACCCAAAGGGAGCCATATTGAGAAAGGAGGAAGGTGTGAGAGACGTTGAGTGACTTGACCGAGCAAGCTGATTCGCTCGCTCGCTCGCTCACTCACTCACACATACCCTATTGAACACACACGCACACGCACACACACACACACACACACACACACACACACACACACACACACACACACACACACACACACACACACACACACACACAAGTGTGTTATATTACACAGCATTGCTTTTTTAGGCCATTGAATCCATGGTAAAATGTTCCAAGATTATGCCTAGTAATTATTCATGAAGTTTGTGAGGTAAGTAAGGCTTGAGTCAACAGTGCTCCAGTGTCCCTGGTGGATTGGTTCTGCATGGTTTGGCTTTTGGCTGATCAGAGGTCAGATCTTGATTTGGCTCAGAGACTTGGCTCAGTGCTGCTGTTGGAATTATTAGTGTAATGTATAGGGAATAGGGTGGAATTTGGGACACACCCCCAGTCTGTGCAGCTTTCTCTCTCTCTCCGTTCTACAAAATGGCTAATGCAAGGTAAACTCACTGTACTTCTGGGCACTTTTCCAAGCAAAAAATATTAGAGGAAAAGTACAGACAACTGTTGACAAATCTCCTCTTTCTTCATGCTGCTCGTTTGAGATATGGATTCCTTTTACAAACCAGGAGTTGGCACAGAGCCAAATGAACAGTGGAGATGTAAAGATTTGGCTGCAGTAAAATGCAGTATCAGGGCAATGAACTGTGTTTTCTAAAACGGGTTAAACTAAAAGAAAAACTAAAAGACATTGAGATTGACACCATGGCCTACTAACCCTCGTACTGTTACCAAACTAGTGTGTCAGAAAGAATTGACACAGGCTGAATCCTTTACCTCCATAACTCCCACGACACCTGGCAAGAGACTGAAGAGGTGGTGCCCAAACAGATGCCTGAAGACACAGCCTTTCCATTTACACTGTGTCCTAATCCCTACGGTGCACTACGTTCATGCATGTGTGTACCTGTTGGACGTCCTGTTGGAACACACAGAGCTGTAGCCTCTGGTGCAGGCGGACTTTGCGGTGCTGCCAGATGCTCTCCAGGCGTCTCTGGTGGTGCAGAACCTCGTGGACCACGTCCAGGATACAGTGGACCGCCTTGGAGTAGTTGGCTGTGGCCGTCAGAGACTCCGAGTTCCCTGGGCTCAGTGGTCTCTGGAGGACATCCAGTAGGGCCTTGCCATCCTGACTGACCTGGTGACAGAGAGGGACATGACATTAGGAGAGTTACATAACTGAAACAGAAATCTTAGTTGGAGGCTTCACGGATTTCTTGTATATTCCATATTCCTTGAATCCAGGAATCCTCCAACTGGGATTTATGGAAAACCTGGGAATTTAGGGAAAGTTACCGCCCTTTAGCAACTTTATATCTGCATTAAATAAAGATTTGACTGAAAAGATTCATATTGCAGCCGGTCACGTCAGTCAAATCTTTGGTTGATTATATGGAAAGAAAAAGTGAAGGAAAATAAGGATTTTTGAATGTCAGTTCTGTGCTAATCATCTCTCTTCTGATCAAATCCCTTCCTGGCCTGTTCTAGCTGTCCATGTATGATACTAAATCAAGCTGGTCAGAGCTGTAATTTCATTTCCAATGCAAACGACTAAATGATATGTAATTTGGGTGCATGGGGATGGGTATTGTTGTCTTCATCTGTGGCACAATATGGAACAGAAAAGCCAACCCTTTCTTTTTTTGGTTCAAACCAGAGACGCTTTTAGCAACCTTTTCAGATATGACACTAAAATAAAACAAGCAAGCACAAAAGTCAGTGTGGTGCAGAGGCATCTAGTGAAATGCTACACAAACCTATCATCACACGGGATCTTCTGTGGGAAGTCAATCTGACTTGGATGGACAGTGGTCCACGTATTACAGGCCATGTGTCACACAAGGTGCAAATCAGCTGGATTTAATGTGGTGGGAAAAGGTCCTATTTGATGCAAAACTGTAGGTACAATACATAAACATAGTCGAAGGTAAAAATGGTCCTGATAGAGTTACAGTATGTGTCTGGTCAGGTTTAATTTAAGGGCAATATTTCAAAGCAATGTACAACGGACATCCACGTTTAGATTGTTTACGATCATGTTTAGATAACTTATGATGGTCTTTGAAAAACCAAAACCTCATGCCATCCTTGGAAAGACATAAAAGGGTCATTACCACTGTGGGAATTCTCCTTGAAAGCTATGTGGTGGGATTTTAAACTAACAAAGAATGCCACTATAAACCAGATCTTCAGTTAGTGTACGACTGCTATTCCACTCGTAACATAACATACAGTTGAAGTCGGAAGTTTACATACACTTAGGTTGGAGTCATTAAAAGTTGTTTTTCAACCACTCCACAAATCTCTTGTTAACAAACTATAGCTTTGGCAAGTCGGTTAGGACATCTACTTTGTGCATGACTCAAGTAATTTTTCCAACAATTGTTTACAGACAGATTATTTCACTTATAATTCACTGTATCGCAATTCCAGTGGGTCAGAAGTTTACATACACTAAGTTGACTGTGCCTGTAAACAGCTTGGAAAATTCCAGAAAAGTATGTCATGGCTTTCGAAGCTTCTGATAGGCTAATTGACATAATTTGAGTCAATTGGAGGTGTACTTGTGGATGTATTTCGAGGCCTACCTTCAAACTCAGTGCCTCTTTGCTTGACATCATGGGAAAATCAAAAGAAATCAGCCAAGACCTCAGAAAAAAAATTGTAGACCTCCACAAGTCTGGTTCATCCTTGGGAGCAATTTCCAAATGCCTGAACGTACCACATTCATCTGTACAAACAATAGTACGCAAGTATAAACACCATGGGACCACGCAGCCGTCATACTGCTCAGGAAGGAGACGATTTCTGTCTCCCAGAGATGAACGTACTTTGGTGCGAAAAGTGCAAATCAATCCCAGAACAACAGCAAAGGACCTTGTGAAGATGCTGGAGGAAACAGGTACAAAAGTATCTATAGCCACAGTAAAACGAGTCCTATATTGACATAACCTGAAAGGCTGCTCAACAAAGAAGAAGCCACTGCTCCAAAACCGGCATAAAAAAGCCCGACTACGGTTGCTACTCCACATGGGGACAAAGATCGTACTTTTTGGAGAAATGTCCTCTGGTCTGATGAAACAAAAATATAACTATTTGGCCATAATGACCATCGTTTTGTTTGGAGGAAAAAGAGGGAGGCTTGCAAGCCGAAGAACACCATCCCAACCGTGCTTTGCTGCAGGAGAGACTGGTGCACTTCACAAAATAGATGGCATCATGCGGAGGGAAATTAGGTGGATATATTGAAGCAACATCTCAAGACATCAGTCAGGAAGTTAAAGCTTGGTCGCAAATGGGTCTTCCAAATGGACAATGACCCCAAGCATACTTCCAAAGTTCTGGCAGAATGGCTTAAGGACAACAAAGTCAAGGTATTGGAGTGGCCATCACAAAGCCCTGACCTCAATCCCATTTGTGGGCAGATCTGAAAAAGCTGGTGCGAGCAAGGAGGCCTACAAACCTGACTCAGTTACACCAGCTCTGTCAACAGGAATGGGCCAAAATTCACCCAATTTATTGTGGGAAGCTTGTGGAAGGCTACCCGAAACGTTTGACCCAAGTTAAACAATTTAAAGGCAATGCTACCAAATACTAATTGAGTGTACACACACACACAACTTCTGACCCACTGGGAATGTGATGAAAGAAATAAAAGCTGAAATAAATCATTCTCTCTACTATTATTCTGATATTTCACATTCTTAAAATAAAGTGGTGATCCTAACTGACCTAAGACAGGGAATCTTTACTCGGATTAAATGTCAGGAATTGTGGAAAAACTGAGTTTAAATGTATTTGGCTAAGGTGTATGTAAACTTCCGACTTCAACTGTGTCATATTAAATGGGGGGACACCAAAAACATCCCAAATCATACAAATGGCCTTGAGACCAGGTTGCACTATAAACCAGTGTTTAGTTAGTGCTGTAGCTGAGTCAGTGTTGTGAGGGTGTCTCACCTCGGTGTAGGCCTGCGTCACCTGTTCATAGAGGGTCTGGTGGTGGTGGATGGCCAGCTCCAGGTCCTGCATCTCCGAGGGCAGCCCCCCTTCACTGCATATCTTGCACCAGGCCTCCACCCCAGCCAGGAACTGCATGGATACAGGCCAAGAGACATATTCACACAACAGAACAGAGACAAATAGACCAATCAACAGAGCAATGTGAGTCATTTCGTAGACAGAGACGGGAAGAGAGAAGGCAGGGAGGAAGGCAGGCGAGGAGGGAGGCAGGCAGGGAGGGAGGGAGGCAGGGAGGTAGGAAGGAAGGTATGGAGGCAGACAAGGCATCTTTACAAGAGGCTAAGGTAACCCTGGATCATTGGCTAAGTGCTTTCTGACAGGCAGCAGTATCCCCCCCCCTGTGCACACCTGAAGCCCCAAACACTCAGCATCATAGTAGCTGCTGCCAAGGCAACGCAGGTCTATCTTAACTACCTCTACACAGCAACAGGCAGCAGCCGACATTCCTATCTCTCTCAGATCGCCTGTGGTCTGACTTCAGGGACGGTGACATCTTGAAATTTCATGCAAATCTCCCTTTCACATCAATACGTGCTTTACACAAAGGTCTGCGTTACGTGCTCAGACTTCAAGTTAGGATTCAGAAATTATTCAGACCCCGTGACTTTTACCACATTTTGTGGTGTTATAGCCTGAATTTAAAATGTATTAAATGTAGATTTGTCTGACAATAGCCTATACAGAATACCACATAGTGTCAAAGTGGAATTATATTTTTCCAAAACGTTTTGAAATTAATAAAAATGAAAAGCTCTAATGTCTTGAGTCAATAAGTATTTTCCCCTTTGTTATGGCAAGCCTAAATAAATTCAGGAGTAAACATTTGCTTAACAAGTCAAATAATAAGTTTAATGGACTCACTCTGTGTGCAATAATAGTGTTTAACATGATTTTTTAATGACTACCTCATCTCTCTACAACACACATACAATTATCTGTAGGGTCCCTCAGTTGAGCAGTGAATTTCAAACACAGATTCAACCACAAAGACAAGGGAGGTTTTCCAATGCCACGCAAAGAAGGGCATCTATTGGTAGATGGGTTAAAAAAAGCAGACAATGAATATCCCTTTGAGCATGGTGAAGTTATTATTTACACTTTGGGTGGTGTATCAATACACCCAGTCACTACAAAGATACAGGCGTCCTGCCTAACTTAGTTGCCGGAGAGGAAGGAAACCTCAGGGATTTCACCGTGAGGCTAATGGTGACTTTAAAACAGTTAAAGAGTTTAATGGCTGTCATAGGAGAAAACTGAGGATGGATCAACAACTGTGTTACTCCACAATACTAACCTAAGTGACAGAGTGAAAAGAAGGAAGCCTGTACAGAATAAAAATATTTCAAAACATGCATCCTGTTTGCAACAAGGCACTGAAGTAATACTGTAAAAAAAAAATGTTGGTCCTGAATACAAAGTGTTATGTTTGGAGAAAATACACTACAACACATTACTGAGTACCACTCTCCATGTTTTCAAGCATAGTGGTGGATGCATCATGTTATGGGTATGCTTGTATTCGTTAAGGACCGGGGAGTTTTTCTGGATAACAAAATTATGGAATGGAGCTAAGCACAGGCAAAATGCTAGAGGAAAACGTGTTTCAGTCTGCATTCCACCACACTGGGAGATTAATTCAGCGTTCAGCAGGACAATAACCTGAAACACAAGGCCAAATCTACACTGGAGTTGCTTACCAGGTAGACAGTGAATTTACCTGAGTGGCCGAGTTACAGTTTGGACTTAAATCTGCTTGAAAATCTATGGCAAGACTCGAAAATGGTTGTCTACCAATGATCAACAACCAATTTGACAGAGCTTGAAGAATTTTGAAAATAATAATGGGCAAATATTGTACATTCCAGGTGGGCGAAGCTCTCAGAGACTTACCCAGAAAGAGTCACAGCTGTAATCGCCGCCACAGGTGATTCTAACATATATTTCAGTATTTCATTTTCAATACATTTGCAAAAATGTTTAAAAACATGTTTTCACTTTTTCATTATGGTGTATTGTGTGTAGATGGGTGAGAGAAAAACATCTATTTCATAAAAATGTTTTATTCAGGCTGTAACACAACAGTAAGGGGTTTCAGCCTACTGTCACCGTACCTGTTCCGACTTCTGGTGGAAGACGGCCGACATGGCCAGGATGGTGCTGCGTTCGTCCAGGGCGGCGGCGAAGCTCTTCCACTCCTGGTCCAGCTGGGCCGAGATCTGTTTGATCTGCTGCGAGGCGTAGTGGCCCGCCTCCGACAGCCGCGTCGCCACCGACATGATCCGGTTGATGTTCACATAGGCGTTCTGCACAGAGGGAGGGACACACGTGAAGAAGATATTATATATTATGGGAAAAGATTCCGGGTTTATTTCATTCAATTTGGGATAAACAGTATTTGATTTAATTCCGGATATATTGACATTTATTAACGTAGAAATGACTGAATCAAAGTAGACAAACTGTGTAGGGCTTGGTCTCTGTGGTGTGTCTAGCTATACCTAGTGGTGTCGTATCACTTCATAGCCAAACACGCAATGATACACCTTAACATGACACAGACATGACACGCGAGCCAGCCCGCCGAGAAGTGATGGTGTAGAGCTTAGCGACAACAAGCGTGACAGAATTCTGCAGCTTTCAGGGAATCTCTCTCTCTCTCTGGCAGGCCACCCCTGATGCCTTTGACACACACGCTCTTTACTGCCATCTGGCTCTGTAGTTCCCAAAACCCATCCCCCTTCCTTCCCCACTATGGGAGTCTCATCATCTCTGGCCGCTTTAGGCCCATCCATTTATCAGCTTCACACGATGCACCCACCGTGGGCTTTATTTACCGCTAACCTGATTAGAACTGCTAATGAAGCCATCAAAACGAACAGCTCGTAGGTTTCAAGCAGGGCTTAATGAACTACGCTCAGACATGGTGGCTGCACGCTGAGCACGCTGAGCCAAGACTCACGCTAAAACATAATAACAGTATGAGTCGGGAGTCGGGAGTCTGTATGAGCAGAGAGCAGAGAGAGGGATAACGAGAAGGAGCAATAGAGAAAGAGAGAGAGTGGGGGGGAGTGGAGAGAGAGAGCCAAGGGGGGAGAGAGTGGAGAGCAGAGAGAGAGAGAGAGAGCGGAGAAAGAGAGAGAAAGAGAGAGAGCGAGGTTCTTCAGTGAGAGCAGAAATGCCTCTGTGTGTGAGTGGTTTTTGGCCAGTGTGGTTCTGTTCTGTGCCTGTGTCTGTTTACCCCCTCTGACGACTGCTGTGTGCAGCCCTGCCCAGCCCAGCCCAGCAGCAGGTCGATGAAGACACAGCAGGCTGTGAGGACTGGAGAGGAGGGAGCACACACAGCCACACACAAAGACACACACACGCTGCTGTGAAGGGCCTCCTGTGTGCCTGTATGTGTCTGCACATCGGTGCCAAACACGAATAACTCAACAGGCCTGCTCCCGAATACACACAGAGCTGGGGATTTGGGGACAGATGATTCTCCCCAATGATTACTGGAGGAGATGGCAGAGGATCTCGCCATACGGCCCAGCGTTATTATGCCATTGAAATGTGCATGTGTGCGCATGCCGTGTGAGACTCTTGGTTTGTGTCTCGGTATATAAATAGCTTGATTTCTCATCCAAATAGTATCAGGCATGTCTCCAGAGCAAAACTACAGTAGAGGTCATTGCCTACTGTAAGGTGTATCCCAATAGGCACCCTATTCCCTATTTAGGCCCATAGGGCTCAAATCAAATCAACCAAATCAAAACGTTATTCGTCACACGCTTCGTAAACAACAGGTGTGGACTAACAGTGAGATGCTTACTTACGGGACCTTCCCACAATGCAGAGAGGAAGAAGATGGGGAAATAATCGAAAAGTAAAACACACAACGATAACTACAGACACGGGTTACTGGTAGAGTCGATGTGCAGGTTTACGAGGTAACTGAGGTAGATATGTACATATGTAACTAGCAGTAAAGGGACCGATCAAAAGTAGCGCACTATATAGGGAATAGGGTGCCATTTGGGAGTTAACCCTAACAGTTATTTTAATGGCAGTGTTACTGGTGAGGCTAACCAGAGGAAATAAAATCAACACTGAGGAAGTACCCTGCTGTTACAGCAGAGCGATAATAATCAGAGTATGTGTGTTTATATTTAAAACTCAATTCTGCTCTCCACCGCCAGTGGCCTGTACTATATCAATGATAGCTGTCAAATGGGGGAGTACGTTTTTCTTTTAACAACCCTCATATAAATACCAATCCAGTAATTGAAAGGCCTTTTGACCCCATCCTAGAACATGCCTTTCAATAATTCAACTCTTACTCATACAAAGTGAAATCACTGAGGCATGACTCAAGGACCATTGACATCATCCATATTATTAGATCCCCTGTCCCCATGCACCACAGAAAGTCCTCACCAACCATATAGTCCTCACAAACCACAGACAGTCCTCACACACCATATAGTCATATATTATGTAGGTCACACACACCACAATCACACACCATAGACAGTCCTCATATACCTCATAGTACCCACAAACCACTTCATCCCCAAGCACCATATAGTCCTCACACACCACAGACAGTCCTCACACACCATAGACAGTCCTCACACACCACAGATAGTCACACACCACAGACAGTCCTCACACACCACAGACAGTCCTCACACACCACTGACAGTCCTCACACACCACAAACAGTCCTCACACACCACTGACAGTCCTCACACACCACAAACAGTCCTCACACACCACTGACAGTCCTCACACACCACAAACAGTCCTCACACACCACTGACAGTCCTCACACACCACAAACAGTCCTCACACACCACTGACAGTTCTCACACACCACTGACAGTCCTCACACACCACTGACAGTCCTCACATACCACTGACAGTCATCACATACCACTGACAGTCCTCACACACCACAAACAGTCCTCACACACCACTGACAGTCCTCACACACCACTGACAGTCCTCACACACCACTGACAGTCCTCACACACCACTGACCGTCATCACATACCACTGACAGTCCTCACATATCACTGACAGTCCTCACATATCACTGACAGTCCTCACATATCACTGACAGTCCTCACATATCACTGACAGTCCTCACATACCACTGACCGTCCTCACATACCACTGACCGTCCTCACATATCACTGACAGTCCTCACATATCACTGACAGTCCTCATATATCACTGACAGTCCTCACATACCACTGACAATCCTCACATACCACTGACCGTCCTCACATATCATTGACAGTCCTCACATACCATAGAATTCATGGCAAAGTGATTGTGCTGCGTCTGGAGGTCCACGGCGTGCTGGTAGCTGACGCCGATCTCTGTGTGGCTCTGCAGGAACACTTCCTTATTGTGACTGATCCAGTCAAACATCTATGGTGGGAACACAGATCAAATGCATGAGATTGGTTACGTTACTGGTTGGGTTACTAGTCCTGTGTGGCCCAGTTGGTCCTGTGTGGCCCAGCATGGAGCTTGCAACACCAGCATTGCGGTTTCAATTCCTGCTGGGGGCCACCCATACAAAAATGAAAGCACACATATAAATGGAACATACTTGGCATAATATATATATATATATATAGGACTGTCATATACACTGCTTAAAAAAATAAAGGGAACACTTAAACAACACAATGTAACACCAAGTCAATCACACTTCTGTAAAATCAAACTGTCCACTTAGGAAGCAACACTGATTGACAATACATTTCACATGCTGTTGTGCAAATGGAATAGACAACAGGTGGAAATTATAGGCAATTAGCAAGACACCCCCAATAAAGGAGTGGTTCTGCGGGTGGGGACCACAGACCACTTCTCAGTTCCTATGCTTCCTGGCTGATGTTTTGGTCACTTTTGAATGCTGGCGGTGCTTTCACTCTAGTGGTAGCATGAGACGGAGTCTACAACCCACACAAGTGGCTCAGGTAGTGCAGCTCATCCAGGATGGCACATCAATGCGAGCTGTGGCAAGAAGGTTTGCTGTGTCTGTCAGCGTAGTGTCCAGAGCATGGAGGCGCTACCAGGAGACAGGCCAGTACATCAAGAGACGTGGAGGAGGCCGTAGGAGGGCAACAACCCAGCAGCAGGACCGCTACCTCTGCCTTTGTGCAAGGAGGAGCAGGAGGAGCACTGCCAGAGCCCTGCAAAATGACCTCCAGCAGGCCACAAATGTGCATGTGTCTGCTCAAACGGTCAGAAACAGACTCCATGAGGGTGGTATGAGGGCCCGACATCCACAGGTGGGGGTTGTGCTTACAGCCCAACACCGTGCAGGACTTTTGGCATTTGCCAGAGAACACCAAGATTGGCAAATTCGCCACTGGCGCCCTGTGCTCTTCACAGATGAAAGCAGGTTCACACTGAGCACGTGACAGACGTGACAGAGTCTGGAGACGCCGTGGAGAACGTTCTGCTGCCTGCAACATCCTCCAGCATGGCGGTGGGTCAGTCATGGTGTGGGGTGGCATTTCTTTGGGGGGCCGCACAGCCCTCCATGTGCTCACCAGAGGTAGCCTGACTGCCATTAGGTACCGAGATGAGATCCTCAGACCCCTTGTGAGACCATATGCTGGTGCGGTTGGCCCTGGGTTCCTCCTAATGCAAGACAATGCTAGACCTCATGTGGCTGGAGTGTGTCAGCAGTTCCTGCAAGAGGAAGGCATTGATGCTATGGACTGGCCCGCCGGTTCCCCAGACCTGAATCCAATTGAGCACATCTGGGACATCATGTCTCGCTCCATCCACCAACGCCACGTTGCACCACAGACTGTCCAGGAGTTGGCGGATGCTTTAGTCCAGGTCTGGGAGGAGATCCCTCAGGAGACCATCCGCCACCTCATCAGGAGCATGCCCAGGCGTTGTAGGGAGGTCATACAGGCACGTGGAGGCCACACACACTACTGAGTCTCATTTTGACTTGTTTTAAGGATATTACATCAAAGTTGGATCAGCCTGTAGTGTGGTTTTCCACTTTAATTTTGAGTGTGACTCCAAATCCAGACCTCCATGGGTTGATAAATTGGATTTCCATTGATTATTTTTGTGTGATTTTGTTGTCAGCACATCCAACTATGTAAAGAAAAAAGTATTTAATAAGATTATTTCTTTCATTCAGATCTAGGATGTGTTGTTTAAGTGTTCCCTTTATTTTTTTGAGCAGTATATATATATTAGACATTCCCATTGATAGTTTAGGACAGCAGATACATTTTTTTTTTATTTGAGTTTTTTTGTGGACTGGATAAAGAGGAAAGATATAGAAAATAGCAGAGGGCTGTACTTGAACCCACGCTTCAGCAGTGTATATGTGTTCCAGAGGCAGCGGTCTAGACCACTAGACCACCCTAAGCCACAGCAGAGAAACATTCTATTCATTACATGATACTATAGTCCTCTCCTTGGCATTAATAATACAATATTGATCAGATTTAATCAAATGCAGTCATCTCTCTTTAAAATCCTGGACAGCATGCTTGACTATATAATACAATATAAAATGATGGTGGCGTGACTAGCGTGATTATTGGGTGACACAGGAACAGCTCTCTAGGCCAGCAGCTTTACATCTCCGCTCTGAAGAGCCTGCGACATTAGAACAAACCTATTTAATCAGGTTTGATCGAGCTGTTAATTAAACATTGACGCTGGTGTGACCTCTCGCCGCTGCCTTCCGATGGAAGTCCTTATAAAGGGAATTAGTCGTCCGATGTGTTCGTACCGATGTAACAGATTACAGCGGTGGCGTTTCAATTTTCTCTGTTTCAGAAGCTGTTTGATAAATAATGCTATATTCATTATTATCGTATGAAACAACAATGAAATTGCAGTTAAATGTATTCTATTTATTCAATGAGAAATATTTTTTACAAATAGAATGGGAAAAGCTGAAAAATGCCTTGGAAATAGTGCTCCTCCATATCTTTTGGTTTGATGCATATTTCTTTCCCTCAAACTAGGGTTTGATGAAATCGATTTTATTGTCAAAAGACTTGAAAGACCATATGATTGACAACTTACTTATAAATTCTCCTACTTGTCATGCTTATTAAATCACATCTTGACAGCTTAATCTAATATCTTACAAATCAAATGAAGAGAAGCTGGCTAAAGAATTAATTAGCTCAATGACTGTTAGCTGTTTTTTTTGGGGGGGGGGCCTGGGGGGGTAGAAATTCTGACTCAGAGCAGTAAGTTGATAATGCTGATAAATGACTCCCTATCATATTCACTTGAAGATGATGAATAGAGGAGAGCTAGTTGGGAAAAAAGAGCGATGACGGGCATTTATCATTTACAAATCATTATCCTTAAATGACCATCATCATAAAGCAAAAAATGTACTCTGGAAAAATGCCACATTCCTTGAAAGAAACCAATTGATGGTACGACAGATATTATTTTCTCTACAGAGCATAACCTACAACTCTCCTCACTAAAATCCATTTGAGCCTTTTTGTGGGGAAAAAAATCGATGTTTTGGATCGTCACCGGTGCATGGTAGCCGGGGAAGACGATGACGTGGAGCCGACGGCGGCCAGTAATTGTTCCTTTTGTCTGCGTTTAAAGTGGCTATTGCCTATATAGAGTGCATACAAAGGTAGTGTACAAAATAATTATAGGGCGCCATTCGGGATGCAGCCACAGAGATCACATGAGGTCATTACGGAGGAGGAGGAACAATAAACACCTGCGTCCATCCTCCCCTCCCTGCCTCCCTCCCTCCCTGCCTCCCTCGCCTCCCTCCCTCCCTCCCTTCCCTCCCTCCCTTCCCTCCCTTCCCTCCCTCCCCTCAGTGAAATGAGGCCTTCCGTCTGTTACTGTTCCCTTTGGTCCTAATCCACACAGATATGAACTGCCTTTACAGGGGTTACACACGGACACGTTCATTTCACCAGCAGTGTACAAAAAAAAGAATAGCCTCATTATGTTCGAGCTTCAAAGGTGTCGCGCAAAACAATGTGTTGCGCCTTTTGAATCTCTGCTCCGAATACTAACGTTACCGGCGTGCAACCACGAACTCTACTATGACTGTCCAAGTGCTTGGTCGGACCAGAATCAAAATAGCCCAATGGGAATCTGAGTTTACAAAATGACCAGTACCTGAATTGCTGAATCTATCATGGTTCTGATTAGACTGCGTTGTATAACACGTTGTTAGTAAATCACCAATTGGAGAGGAAACAGGGAGGGACGTACACTGTACGTGTGCCATGCCTTGATTGGCATTGTCCCCAGGGAAATTAATCATTATCTGGGCCTGTACTAATCAGAGGCCCCATGGGGCTCCACGATCATTAGGGAAGGGACTGACTGCACTTATCCAAATGAAGGCATCTTCGTCATTGTAGGGTTTATTGGAGGGAGTGTTGGCTTGAGGGATTGGAGAGAATATTGCACGGTTATATGGGAATAATAATAATTTTTCTTCCTCTCTGTAAACACTAGCTGTGTGGCAGTTCTACTTTAGTTTATTTGTCCGGTTGCCTTGACGAAGCAGGAAATGACTTGGCAATGTAAAATATTGTTTAGAGTCATATGATATCATCATCGTCATCGAAAAACTATCACCTTTTCTTAGAGGCCCACCTGTGTCTCCCACCTTGCCAGAGTTGTATAGGTCTTAACATGAGGTCATGTGCTGACCGTACATTAAAGTTGATGTTGTGACATTCCTAATGAGTTTTGGGGTATTTGGGGTATATGAGGTTTTCCTTTAAAAGCCTGGAAGCTTTTCAGAGACCAAAAATAATTACATGTAATTATTACATGTACCTTTGGGTTATTGACATTGTCAAGGGAGATGAGTGCGTAGATGAGAATAACGTATTTTGTCATCTCTAATACCCACTTAGAAAAATCTCATGACTTGGAAAAGTGGGCAAAATACATGTTTATTCCCCCAAATACCATCTCAGGGAATGATGTACTGAGCCGTTCTGCTTTCATAATATATTATGAAAGCACATATCCTTATAAAAGCATATTATATCCCATTTAATATGTGTTTCAAATAAATACAAACAAATGGCAGAGTTTTCTATGTATTTAGGCCCTTCACATAAACAGAGAAATGCTACGTCTAAAATGGCACCCTATTCCCGACATAGTGCACTACTTTTGACGTCCAAAATAGTACACTATATAGGGGACCGGGTGCCATTTGGGGCGCAGCCTAGGCCTCACATCACATCGAGCCCAAAGTTTGTTATTGGTTCCCGTACTGAGGACATTCACGATGCGCCTCAAGGATAAATATTTGAAGACAAGACTCCGGGATATTTATATGCCAAAACCTCTCAATCAGTTTGCAACCCTTTTAATATAAATTCGTTGTCAACGTTTGCCTGCCTTACTATACACAAGGCACATGTGTGGCAATACGTTTGGTCTTACTGAAACGCCCTGCAAGGTCAAATCAACAAAGTGTCTTTAACGTGATGCGGGTTTATTATTTTTATTCTGTTTTGCAGAGGTAATCAGCTGTATCATGTTGTCTGATCTGTTTCTTTTAATGTTTTTAACAATGCCAAATTTCCATTTATGAACAATAAAGATATTCTATTCAATTCTATACACACACACACACACACACACAGACACACACACACACACACACACGATAACAGACGCACTATACACACATGTACACACGTTGTGTATCGTAGATATGTGATAGTGGTGGAGTAGGGGCCTGAGGACACACAGTGTGTTGTGAAATCTGTGAATGTATTGTAATGTTTTTAAAATGGTATAACTGCCTTAATTTCGCTGGACCCCAGGAAGAGTATTGGCTGCCTTGGCATAATAAATACACATATATACAGATCAACTCAGCTTAACAGTTGTTATTGTGATTGTTGTTTCTGGCCCCTCTGGGCTTTGGTTACTCACCTTCTCTGCATCCTGCTCAAAGAGGCGAAGCTGGAAACACTGGTCCAGTTTGAGCTTGCGGACGTGCCATATCTGGTGCAGGTGCTGTCTGGTCGAGTGCAGCTTGTCCAGCAGGCTGGCGATCTTAGGCACCACGCTCTGGAAGTCAGCGCTGCCCGAGATGCAGTTCCTCCCAGAGAACCCGTCACTGGACCGGATACACTGAAGCAGCCTCTGGCCCTCCCTGTCCAGCTCCTCCACGGGAGCCTTCATCACCTTCTTCTTGAGCTGCGTGTGCTCGTCGATGAGGCACCGGGAGCCCTCCACGTCCACCGGGAACTCCTTCTTGGCCAGCAGCTCCTGGAGGTCCTCCAGGCGGGAGAGGAGGTGAACGGCAGAGCCCATGAACTCCTCCAGGGCCACGCGCAGATCCATCCACTCCTCGTGGTTGTACTCCAGAGAGCCCTCAAAGTCGTCTGTCAGCTGGGACGGGTCCACCAACTTAGTCAGGCCCTCCACTGACACCATGCTAGTCTGTCAACAGCACACAATCGAGAGGCTCTCGTTATGTTACCCCAAACCGGATACAAGCTTCATTGGACGCGTCCAAAATAGTACTCTATTCCTTATATAGCGAACAAGGCCCAGGCTCTATGTAGGGAATAGGGTGACAATTGGAACAAAGCCGTTCTGTTTCTTATTAGCACTACATGTTCACTGTGGAGGGAAGGAATGAGAGAGGGGAGGGCCGAGGGGTGTAAACATAACCTCACACTACCTAGCATACTACTAATGGCTGACCTCTGTCACAGCACTACAGGCAGAGAAGATGGGGAAATCGTGGGGAGGAAATAATCATTTCTCACCAGTCCCTCTGAAAACACAGCTCTGTGCTTCCTGTTCGGCTTTAGAGACAGGTTAAAATGAGCGACTGTTGTTGAGTATCGCTGATAGTCCTGGGATTGATTAGACTTTAAAATAATGTGCTATTCAACTCTGGCTGAAATGCGACCTCAAAACGGCTCGTTTATGGGAAATAATCAAAACAGGCATGCTGACTAGAGAAAACGTCTGTACTGATGAAACATAAAATAGTCCAGGGCAGTAGGTAGACATTCCAACCAAAACAAGGTTATGTTTGCGCCCATGCCGAGCGATGCTGAGCTAGAGGCTTACCTCAAATGTAAACTTGGCACTGCCAAAGTTGGTCTTCTGCTTCTGCCAGAAGTTGTCGGGTTTGATGATCAGCGCCACGCAGATCTCGGCGGGGAAGGCTTCCTGCAGGGTCTTCAGTAGAGGCTTGATCAGGTCCCACTTGGAGCCGCGCATATCAATGATGACCGTGAAGCCTCGCTTGCACACATCCTCACTGGGAGATAGAGGAGACGAAAGGACCATTCGAGAGAGAGGAGAGAGGGATAGTGAGAGAGAAACAGAGAGAGGAGGGGTGAGAAAGAGAGAAGGGGGGGTGAGTGAAAAAGAGACAGGAAAAGAGAGAGAAAGAGAGAGAAAAAAAGAGAGAGAGATAACCAACCCCTAGTACCCAGCATTCCCTGTACATCACATCCACTCCCACGGAGCGTGGGTCGAGCTGGGGCGGGCGACGTCACGCCATCCAACACCACCATCCAACACTCCCTACTTAATATCCCTCTGTCAATTTAGACTCCCCTGGACTTTCAGCCAGGCACGGTGCTACATCCATTACACCACTGGAACTGTTTAACTGCTGTAACTAAATGACAAGCGCTGTTCAATTGGACTTGTTTTCAGCTAACGCACTGCTTCTACCTTCAGTGTGGTACGATCCCTCCGGCAATTCCACTTTCTGACAAGCCTGTCATCGACATTAAGCTCTGTCGTTTTAGATTATCATACAAACAATAGCATATCACACACAAACCTATTCTCTCTTCCTGGGCATGTCCTCTTTAGATGTAATGCTTATTTGTTGAGTCTTGTTTCAATTTCAACCCCGCAAAATGGAGGGCCCCACTTTTCTAACAGGTTATGAGGCTGTAATGCTATTAACGCTCTATTCTTAGGCCTGATGCTCCGAAAGTACTCCAACGCGATTGGAAGAAGATAAAAATAACCTCTAATTGCTTTGGCCCGCCACATGCCCTCCTCCTCCAGCCTCCCCTACTTCTGCAATTAATATGATCCTCCGCATCGCTTTGTGCTGGAAGACTGGGGACACACAGGAGACAATGTCTGCATCCCAATTGGCTCCCTATTCCCTATGTAGTGCACTACTTTTGACCAGGGCCCATAGGACTCTGGTGACAAGTAGTGCACTACATAGGGAATAGGGTGCCAATTGAGACGCAGACAATGCATTTGTACCAACAGCAGTCTATTAGGCCCCCTTGTTTCCTGCCATTTTCTCTTCTCAATGGGCCAAGGACAACAGGAAAACAGCCTTGACACAGTCATACACATCCTACTAGTAGAAAAGAGAAGTGATACTGGTTAGATGAATTTCTCCTTTGTATTGAGTAGATGAGGTGCTATGTGAAAACACTACTTTAATTTCCAGGTACTGTAGGCTGAAATGTCAATGGATATGTAGCCCGTGACCTTTGGCTTTGCCACACTGATTGTCAATGAACGGCAGCATTTATCGACTTGGTATGTGTCCTAAATGGAACCCTATTCCCTTTATAGAGCACAATGGGCCCTGGTCAAACGTAGTGGACTATATAGGAAATAGGGTCCCATTTGGGACATAGAGACGTGGACTTGCTCGTTCACTTTCAATTGAGGGAACATGTTGAAGTGCTTATGACATCGTTGTCTCAGTCTGTGGTTTCCCTCACCCATGCAAGCTCAGCTAATTCCAATGAGCTCAAAACAAACGGAGACTGTTGCTGAAATACCACAGTAGCTATCACTGCAAACACATATCCAATAAATAGAGAGAATTAACATTTCCTGGACGCAGAGAGGGAATTCCAATAAACGGCTGGGGTAGAGGTTGGGGAGTGGGGGATAGGTTGGGTGGATGGGGGTACTGGTGGGATGGATCAATAGCATTGACAGAAAAGGGAAAGGAAGCAACAGCCACTGGGATACTGTGAGCTGGAGCTACAGTTTCAAATCACATTTTATTTGTCAGATGCGTCAAATACAACGGGTGTAGACCTTACTGTGAAATGCTTACTTACAAGCCCTTCATTTTATTTTATTTAACTAGGCAAGTCAGTTAAGAACAAATTATTATTTACAATGACGGACTACTTGTAACAGGCTGACAACACTGCCCGCGCATTGCAAAATACATTTAGAAATCTATATTATTCAAATATTGCACCCACAGTGCTCGCGCGCGAGAACGAGCATCTGCGTTGCCAAGCGTTAAAATAGAAGTCAGTTCTATTTGTGACGCAGATCGCGCTGCAAATCCTGGGTCTCCCATCTCTTCATTGGTTTATAGAAGCAGGTACCCACGTGCCATCTCCTCATTGGTTATACCCACGTGGGTGACTGAAAGATGAATGAGGTCAGTGGCGGTAATGGACCTAATTTATGAAAGTTGCCAATCGCAATATAAAGTCCAGAGAAAAAATTGCCTAGGAGGAGAGATGACTAGAAATGATTCGGTTGACCGTTTTATGTGTGGATTAATTGTCGGAGTAGAGGACCTTGTGCATTTCAGCTAAAATAACAACCTGATGTTTATATCCCAGGACAAATTAGTTAGCAACAGCAAGCTAGCTAAAGGACAAATTAGCTAGCAAGTGCAAGCTAGCTAGCTAAATTGCCATAAATGTTTAATGCTTTTCGACCTGTCCCCATATTAATGTAATTGGTTCAGAGTTTGTTTTGATATTTTAACCTGCGTGTCGTGATCGCGTTTGGTGTGGGGGGACAAAATACATGCACGATGGCGCACGCGCGCAGCCGGTTTGGGTCCCGTGTGAGTGCTACGGGGTGGTAGCCATTTAGGCAGGTTACCTTCGCTTTCTTGGTCACAGGGACTATGGTGGTCTGCTTGAAACATGGAGGTATTAACACAGTTCTTAATATAATTCCTGACGGTCACAGTCACACAACTCATTATGAAACCATTTTCAGCGTCTTTAAAGAAAGCACACACCGACAAAGATTGACACCGAAACATATGCGTGAATTTATTCAGCCTCTCCGGTGAAAAGAGAGACCGAGAAAGACGTAAAGCTACTCGAGAGAGAGAAACAGAAAACCACAAAAGAGTTTTCTCGCTTTGAGTCTGGAGAGAGGCTCTCATTGCTCAACGGTTGACAGCACGGCTCTAGAAGTACTTCATGTGGCCACGCCCCGCTTCCTTCTCTCTGCTCTGTAATTACCTTATCCTTTTCCATTCTCGACATGTGTTGGTAATGGAGGTGGGTCAGTTGGAGGGGAGTTAGAGGGACTCTCCCTGGCTGGGCTGGGCTGGCTGTTTAAACTCTCATTAAGCAGGTCACACAGAGAGGCTTTGAAGCTGACTTCATAGGGCCACTGCCAGGCCTGATCAATGGCTGAACGCACTCAGTGCAGCCCCGTCACTCCGCCTGGCTGACAGCACCCGAAACACACACACACACACACACACACAAACTCATGTGCGCACACACACCATACACACTTGCGCACACACGTATGCATACACACGCACAGGCACACACACACACCAACATTTTCCGCTGCAGTTAACAGCATGGCCACAAGGATCGGCCCGAGGATATATATGTGTTTAGATTACGCAGGGAAAAACACACACACACACACACACGATGCCACGAACTGAGTGTGAACATTTTCTGCATATTTGTAACCATGGCCCGGGCTCTGATAGATATAAGACCAAGCTAGTGAAACAAATTGGTGCATTCGTAAAGTATTCCGACGCCTTGACTTTTTCACATTTTGTTACGTTACAGCCTTATTCTAAAGTGTATTAAATAGATGTTTTTCCTCATCAGTCTACACACAATAATTAATGACAAAGCGAAAACAGGTTTTTAGACATTTTTGCAATATGATATGAGACTTGAAATTGAGCTCAGGTGCATCTTGTTTCCATTGATCAGCCTTGAGATGTATCTACAACTTGATTGGAGTCCACCTGTGGTAACTTCAATTGATTTGACATGATTTGGAAAGGCACACACCTGTCTATATAAGGTCCCACAGTTGACAGTGCATGTCAGAGCAAAAACCAAGCCATGAGGTCGAAGGAATTGTCCGTAGAGCTCCGAGACAGGATTGTGTCGAGGCACAGATCTGGGGAAGGGTACCAAAACATCTCTGCAGCACTCCACCAAGCAGGCCTTTATTGTAGAGTGGCCAGACCGAAGCTGCTCCTCAGTAAAAGGCATATGACAGCCTGCTTGGAGTTTGCCAAAAGGCACCTAAACAAGATTCTCTGGCCTGATGAAACCAAGACTGAACTCTTTGGCCTGAATGCCAAGCATCACGTCTGGAGGAAACCTGGCACCATCCCTACGGTGAAGCATGGTGGTGGCAGCATCGTGCTGTGGGGATGTTTTCCAGTGGCAGGGACTGGGAGACAGCTCTTAAGGTTCCTTGGAGAACACTTGCCAGATAAAGAACGACGTGGCATCCACAGAATTCTAAAAGGTTTGTGAAATGTATGGAAGCCTGTAGATGTGCCCCTTTCATAGCACACAGCAAAGTGGCAAATGTTAACTCGTGTTGATTTTTCAGTGTACCATTTCTAATGTTGATTTATGAGTTAAATTAACACTGAAAATAGTTAATTTAAGACTCAATGGTGTAAAACAACCCCAGTGTTGGTGTTAATAACCAGAGTTGAACCAAAACCACGACCATCATATAATATTTCCCAGCAGGCTCTGTTGCAGGTAGATTTTATTTATTGTTTATTTCAATATCTATCTTTTTGCATGTACATTAACTTATTTATTCATCTTATGCTACTCAAATATTAATAACATACATTTTTCCTGAACTACACTGAACAAATATATAAACGCAACATGTAAAGTGTTGGTCCCATGTTTCATGAGCTGAAATAAAAGGTCCCAGAAATTGTCCATACGTACAAAAAGCTTATTTTTCTTATTTACATCGCTTTTAATGAGTAGAGTGCCTCACGTTGGCGGTGGGCTTTTGGTATGGGCAGGCATAAGCTACTGACAATGAACACAATTGCATTTTATCGATGGCAATTGAATGCACAGAAATACCGTGACGAGATCCTGAGGCTCATCTAAAGCTGGAGACTTTTATTTCCCTCACCAACTTTAAACATCAGCTATCCGAGCAGCTAACCGATCACTGCAGCTGTACATAGTCCATCTGTAAATAGTCCATCTGTAAATAGCCCATCCAATCTACCTACCTCATCCCCATATTGTTTTTATTTACTTTTCTGCTCTTTTGCACACCAGTATCTCTACTTGCACATCATCATCTGCACATCTATCACTCCAGTGTTAATTTTCTAAATTGTAATTACTTCGCTACTATGGCCTATTTATTGCCTTACCTCCTCACGCCATTTGCACACACTGTATATAGACTTTCTTTTTTTTCTATTGTGTTATTGACTGTACGCTTGTTTATTCCATGTGTAACTCTGTGTTGTTTGTGTCGCACTGCTTTGCTTTATCTTGTAAATGAGAACGTGTTCTCAACTAGCCTACCTGGTTAAATAAAGGTGAAATAAAATAAATTGTGAGGGCAGTTTTTAAGTATCTGTGACCAACAGATGCATATCTGTATTCCCAGTCATGTGAAATTCATATATTAGGGCCTAATGAATTTATTTCAATTGATTGATTTCATCATATGAACTGTAACTCAGTGAAATGCATTTTGCGTTTATATTTTTGTTCAGTATAATACAATCTGTTACTTGGACTTATTGCACTGTTCCAGTTTAGATGCTTTAGTTAGTCTCATATTTTGGTCTTCTCAAACCTGGCAGTAATTCTGAATGCAGGTTGCTGGTGAATACATTTTCAAAATGTTAGATTCCAATAATAATTACACATCACTTTGCAAGTCAGCATAACATGACTTCAGCATAGCATGACTTACAGGACTGATGGGGCCTGTAAACTATGACATTCAGGCCACTGTATAAACTATGCCCTCAAAATAAGGCCTTATAAAATATGTAATGTATACAGGCTCTCACTTTGTGATGAGGCCTGCAGTACTGGAAATGAATGAATGCAACCATGGCTCTGTCACTAGGCAAACACAGTCATGGGTGGTGCTGGTAACTCCAAAATTCATTCAAAAGGCACCCTGGGAAATATGCAAATAAGGCTCAACACTTTATTTGCATAAAATAAGGTGTTAAGTGTGTGTGGTTCTTCAAAGAACCATCCCATTTAAGGTTCTTCAGAGAACCTAAAATGGTTCCCCTATAGCATCGCTCTGAAAAATATTATTTGGTTCCAACTGGAACCTTTATTTTTAAGTGTAGGGAATAGGGTGCCTTTCGAGACGCAACCCTAGTGTGCATGGAAGAGAGAAATCCGATCTGCAATTTACAGATAGGTTTAAAGTACTAAGGCAGGTAAGGAAACAGAGCAGCTGTTCTAGCAAACTGTCATAAATCATTCCTGAGGCTTTTCTTCGGGGAGTCTCTCTAATGGCCCTCCTGGAAAAACTAAAAAGGCTTGGCGAGCGGGAGAGAGGGAGCCCCCGAAAATCCTGGACTCACTGTTTACATTAGCCCACTGTAGCCTCAAGGACGGGCTCACAGCCAGATGCTTTCACGAGACTCCACTCCACACTAGTCCATACACTAAATGTGTGAGTCCTAAACGGCACCCTATTCAACATATAGTGCACTACATTTGCCCAAGGCCTATGGGCCCTAGTCAAAAGTAGGGCAGTGGTTCCCAACTCTAGTCCTCGAGTACCCTCAACAGTACACATTTTTTATTGTAGCCTCAAATTGTCAACTAATTATCAGGCCCTCAATGAGTTGAATCAGGCGTTTTATGTCTGGGGCTACAACAAAAACGTGTGCTGTTGGAGGTCCTCGAGGACTGGAGTTGGGAACCACGGATATAGGGAATAGGGTGCCATTTGGGATGCATCATTTGTATACGTACGCTACATTAGCCAAACACAGCCTGAGCAGAGGTGGAAGAGTGAAAAAAAGACAAAGTAACAACTCTATTATGGATGGCTTAGTTAATAGTGAAACTGGGTTTGGCTAAGAGGTTGGCTTTCTGAAAGACGTGTGTGTGTGTGTGTATATGCGTGCATGCGTGTGTGTGGGGTGCTGTCAGTCTTCCCATGCAGAGCCTCAGACAACAGGTCTGACTCACATACTGTTCCATTAATTCCATTCCAGCCATTCCAATGAACACATCCTCCTATAGCTCCTCCCACCAGCCTCCTCTGTGACAGACAGAAGATGGGCCCTCACGCATATAATTAAATAGAACACTAGACTGGACATGGGCATCCTAGCAATATGACTAATTAATCTTTCATTCTGATCAAATATGGTAAAATATTGTATAAAACAATACATTTGTTGATATAAGCCAATTTGCACAGTATATCTGTTAGCTAGTTAGTCAGCTAGTGAATTCTAGGATCTCTATGCCCTCACATCTCACAGACCAGAAACAAATAATAAAAAAGTGGAAAATCATATATGGTTCTCCGTCTTCCTATTGAAATGGTTGTTAGTAGTACATTACACGATCAAAAGTATGTGCTCGTCGAACATCTCATTCCAAAATCCTGGGCATTAATATGGAGCTGCTCCCTCCTATGCTGCTATAACAGCCTCCACTCTTCTGGGAAGGCTTTCCACTAGATGTTGGAACATTGCTGCAGGGACTTGCTTCCATTCAGCCACAAGAGCATTAGTGAGGTCAGGCACTGATGTTGGGCAATTAAGCCTGGCTCACAGTCGACGTTCCAATTCATCCCAAAGGTGTTCGATGAGGTTGAGGTTAGGGCTCTGTGCAGGCCAGTCAAGTTTTTCCACACCAATCTCAACTAACCATTTCTGTATGGACCTCGATTTGTGCACGGGGGAATGAAACAGGAAAGGGCCTTCCCCAAACTGTTGCCACAAAGTTACATTTTTACATTTTACATTTTAGTCATTTAGCAGACGCTCTTATCCAGAGCGACTTACAGTAGTGAATGCATACATTTCATACAATTTCATACATATCATACATTTTATTTTTTATTTTTTCTGGACGCACAAAATCGTATAGAATGTCATTGTATGCTGTAGCATTAAAATGTCCCTTCACTGGAACTAAGGGGCCTAGCGCAAACCATGAAAAACAGCCCCAGACCATTATTCCTCCTCCACCAAACTTTACAGTTGGCCCTATGCATTTGGGTAGGTAGCGTTCTCCTGGCATCCACCAAACCCAGATTTGTCCGTCAGACTGCCAGATGGTAAAGCGTGATTCATCACTCCAGACAACACGTTCCCACTGCTCCAGAGTCCAATGCGGCGAACTTCACACCACTCCAGCCGACGCATGGTGATCTAAGACTTTTGTGTGGCTCCTCTGCCATGGAAACCCATTTCATGAAGTTCCCAATGAATAGTTCTTGTGCTGACGTTGCTTCCAGAATCAATTTGGAACTCGGTAGTGAGTGTTGCAACCGAGGACAGATGATTTTTACGCACTACGTGCTTCAGCACTCGGCGGTCCCGTTCTATGAGCTTGTGTGGCCTAGAACTTAGCGGCTGAGCCGTTGTTGCTCCTAGACGTTTCCACTTCACAACATCACAACAGCACTTACATTTGACCGGGGCAGCTCTAGCAGGGCAGAAATCTGACAAACTGACTTATTGGAAAGGTGGCATGACGGTGCCACTTTGAAAGTCACTGAGCTCTTCAGTAAGGCCATTCTACTACAAGTGTTTGTCTATGGAGATTGCATGGCGGTGTGCTCGATTTTCTACACCTGTCAGCAACGGGTGTGGCTGAAATAGTCAAATACACTATACTACATACTTTGTATATATAGTGTATGAAAATTGTATCTATAATTCCCATTCATCTTTCTGTGGGAGCATTTTCAAATTTTTCCTATGAGAATTACAAATGTCTACAATATTCTTAGATTTTGTGTGTCGTGCCAAGTGTTCCTTTTGTGATTGTAATTTCTGTGTCGAGAATTTTTTTAAAATGTTCCCACAGAAAGATGTATGGAAATTATAGATACAAATTACATACATCCTTCTGTGGGAGCATTTTCACATTTGTCCTATTAGAATTACAATCACAAAAGGAACACTTGGCTCGACACACATCTAAGAATATTCATTCAAATAATGTCTACATTTCATGATATATAGTGCATTTGGAAGGTATTTAGAACCCTGGACTTTTTCCACATTTTGGTACATTACAGCCTTATTCTAAAATATATATTTTTTTATTCCCCTCATCAATCTACACACAATACCCCATAATGACAAAGCAAAAACAGTTTTTTAGAAATTTTTGCAAACACTTTATTTACATAAATATTCAGACTCTTTGCTATGAGATTCAAAATTGAGCTCAGGTGCATCCTGTTTCCAATGATCATCCTTGAGATGTTTCTACAACTTGATTGGAGTCCACCTGTGGTAAATTAAATTGATTGGTCATGATTCGGAAAGGCACACACTTGTCTATATAAGGTCCCACAGTTGACAGTGCATGTCAGAGCAAAAACCAAGCCATGAGGTCGAAGGAATTGTCCGTAGAGCTTTGAGACAGGATTGTGTTGAGGCACAGATCTGGGGAAGGGTATAAAAAAAGTCTGCATCACTGAAGGTCCCCAAGAACACAGTGGCCTCCATCATTCTTAAATGGAAGAAGTTTGGTACCACCAAGACTCTTCCTAGAGCTGGCCCGCCTGGCAAACTGAGCAATAGGGGGAGAAGGGCCTTGGTCAGAGAGGTGACCAAGAACCTGATGGTCACTCTGACAGAGCTCCAGAGTCTCTCTGTGGAGATGGGAGAACCGTCCAGAAGGACAACCATCTCTGCAGCCCTCCACCAATCAGGCCTTTATGGTAAAGTGGCCAGACGGAAGCCACTCCTCAGTAGAAAAGGCACACGAGTTTGTCAAAAGGCACCTAAAGGACTCAGACCATGAGAAACAAGATTCTCTGGTCTGATGAAACCAAGATTGAACTCTTTGGCCTGAATGCCAAGCGCCACATCTGGAGGAAACATGGCACCATCCCTACGGTGATGCACGCTGGTGGCAGCATCATGATGTGGGGATGTTTTTCAGCGGCAGGGACTGGGAGACTAGTCAGGATCAAGGGAAAGATGAACGGTGCAAAGTGCAAAGAGATCCTTGATGAAAACCTGCTACAGAGCACTCAGGACCTCAGACTGGGGCGAAGGTTCACCTTCCAACAGGGCAACGACCATAAGCACATAGCCAAAAAAATGCAGGAGTGGCTTCGGGACAAGTCTCTGAATGTCCTTGAGTGGCCCAGCCAGAGCCTGGACTTGAACCCGATCGAACATCTCTGGAGACCTGAAAATAGCTGTGCAGCGACAATCCCCATCCAACCTGACAGAGCTTGAGAGGACATGAAGAGAATGGGAGAAACTACCGAAATACAGATGTGCCGAGTTTGTAGGGTCATACTCAAGAAAAATCGAGGCTGTAATCGCTGCCAAAGGTGCCTCAACAAAGTACTGAGTAAAGGGTCTGAATAATTATGTAAATGAGAAATTTCCATATTTTTTTATTTTTATTAATACATTTGCAAAAATGTCTAAACCTGTTTTTGCTTTGTCATTATGGGGTATTTTCTGTAGATTGACGAGAAAAATGACAATTGTTTATCCATTTTAGAATAAGGCTGTAACATAACAAAATGTGGAAAAGGTCAAAGGGGTCTGAATACTTTCCGGAACGCACCGTACACCACGACATGGATGATCTCCTTATGACAACAAAACAGAATGGACCGTGTTGAAGTACGCTCTAATGTGTATGCCGTGTGTCAACATACATGGCGACGGCATGTTTCTCCTGCTAGCCCCATACATTAAGTCATGTTTACATTAGTATGATTAAGAAATGAGTCCAGGGACCATATGTGTCAAGCGTCTCAGAGTAGGAGTGCTGACCTAGGATCAGGTCCCATCTGTCCATGTAATCTTGCAGGTTGACGTTTATTGTCATGAGTCTTGTCCTGGAGGCAAAACTATGTGATTCCCCTTTGGATATGCCAGCCGCAAAGTCAAAATGGGCTATATTGTAAGAATGTGCTTTTTTTGGTCTTAATTTAAAGTTAGGGTTAGCAGTGTGGTTAAGGTTAGGCTTAAGGTTAGGGATAGGTTTAAAATCAGATTTTATGACTTTGTGGCTGTGCCAGCTAGTGACCAGTCTGCAGAGTTGACACCAGGACAAGATTGAAAAATGCTACGCTGCTTTAATCTTATTCAATGTGATCTAAAAAGCAAAAAAAATGGATCATAAATCAGATACCTCTCCACTGTTCTTACCTGGGCACAGTGGAGAGGTACGTCACCAGCTGCCGCAGCTCCTCGTGTTTTATTCTGTCGTGGTTGCTTCTGGCAGGGAAGGTCAGTATGGGGCCACCTCTCTTATCGCGTCCTCCTGTAGGAACACAGACAGTAGAAATCTCCTTTTTGAGAGCCCTACGTCAGAAATAGATAGAGCTTTAAGTGCTCGTCAGTGTTCTGCTCCAAATGGCACCCTATTCCCTATACAGTGCACTACTTTGACCAGGGCCCATAGGGTACTGAAGCTTCATGCTGTGATTCTCAGTATTCTCTCAAAGTGCCCGTGTACATCAATTACAGTAAGACATGGTATACAACATAATGAGAGTAGAAAGGGTCTATCTTCATGTCTCTTATTTTACTAGGTCTTTATCCCAAATGGCACCCTATTTCTTGTACTACTTTTGACCAGAGCCCATGGTCAAAAGAGGTGCACTA
The DNA here is from genome assembly GCF_901001165.1 of Salmo trutta. Lineage (NCBI taxonomy): Eukaryota > Metazoa > Chordata > Actinopteri > Salmoniformes > Salmonidae > Salmo > Salmo trutta. Next base: position 11,291,314 of record NC_042980.1, read on the forward strand.
TAATAGGGAATATGGTGTCATTTGGGACGCATCCCATGTGTAGAGAGCTGCATGACCAGATTGAGGGTGAAGTACATTTGTTTATCCCTGGTGCTCATGGGACTTTGTGAATAGCAACAGCAAGGGAGACAAGGCAGCAACAATACCCCAGAGGAAGGGCATGGAGGGCCTTATCCAGGTGGGATTTTGTTGGTGACAGATCTTTGTTGACATTTTTTGGGAGAACCAACCCCCTCGGATGGCGGCGCTCCCCCGTGCCTCCCCCTCCCACCTCTGACAAACGTCCACCAGTCTTTCATCCTCAAGGTCCACCCCCTCAGCGTGTGTGTGTGTGTGTGTGTGTCTGCATCACACAGTGGGCCTCGTCACAGAGATAAGGCCAACATTACTCTACTGCTGCTGGGGGAACCTCTATGTATTTTCGGGAGAAAAAAGTTTAGTGTTACTTGCATAACCCCGGTTATATGAGAATATGAGTGAGATGTCTCACTTATGGGATATGGCCAACTCCCGTATCGCAGACATGCTCTCCGAAGCCAGGGTAGTCCCAACAGCATCACCCCTCAGAGGCTCTGAGGAAGGTGCAGTGACATCCAGTCGGTAAGACCTCATTAATGTATGAGGGGTGGCCCAACATGCCTCATTGAAAATCTCTTGCAAAGAGATGGCTTTGAACAGTGCCCAAGAGTTAGCCATACCTCTGGCGGAATGAGCCCTCAGACCCTACGGGGGCTGGAAATCCTTGCTATTATAAGCCAATATACTGTAATAGCCTATCCAATGGGAGAGCAGTTGACGAAAGAGGAGCCCACACTTGCAGGGGGGCACCCAAGGCAAGAGGAGTTATTTCGCCATGCTTTCGTCCTATCCAAGTAGATGTGCAAAGCATGCACTGGACATAAACGGTGGAGACGCTCTTCTGTCGTAGAAGTGAAGGGCGACGGGTGGAAAGCCATGAACTCTTGTAATTGCTGCTGACCTTAGGCATAAAGGTGGGGTTGGGTAACAATGTTACCGTCGGTAACCCCAGGGCAAACTGTAGGCACGAATGGTGGACTGACGGTGCGTGCAGCTCACTCACTCGCTTTGCAGATGTAAGGGCAATCAGTAAAGGAGAGATATTTCATCTCCTCGCTTTCCCGCAGAAGTGAAACTGCCTCCAGAACTATAGACAGGTCCCAAGATGGGGCTAAAGGCTTGGAAACTGAGCGTAAGTAACGCGCTCCCTTCATAAGACAAGATAACAGAGGGTGTTTCCTTACTGTTATCGTCAAAGCCCATATGGCAGGCCGACATAGCTTCTAAATAGACCTTAACAGTGGAGAACGACCTTCCCTCTGTCCAAAATGTCCTGTAATATGCATAAAATCTGGCCTACAGAGCATTGGTGAGAAAATATCTGTTTTTGGTCACACCACTTCTCAAAAACGCACCACTTGTTTCCATACAGTGAGCGTGTAGAAGGGGCTCTTGCACTCTGGGTAGTCTCAATGACTCCGAGTGACAAGCCTGTGGCATTCAGATTCATCCTCTCACGGGCCAGGCCCAGAGGCCCATGGTTTCTGGGTGAGGGTGGAAAATCTCTGTTTGCTTGGGTCAAAAGATCCCTGCGTAACGGTAGTTGCCAGAGCTCGTCGTAAAGCAGGAGAATGATCTCCGCTAACCAGAGCCTCCGTGGCCATCGAGGGGCTACCAAAAATGAGGGATAAGCCTTGTTCCCTCACTCTGTCCTGGGTGGAGAGTATCAAGCATAGAGGAGGAAAAGTGTAGAGCATCGTGTCCAACCCCAGTGGTGAGTCTCCTGCTATCACAAAGAACACTGAACATTGAACAGTGCGATGCAAATGGATCTACGGTGGCTAAACCATATCTCAACCAGTCTCCAATCCCCGTAAAGGGGATTCTCTCTGAATAACAATTCCGCTCCTACATTCAGTACACCCGGGACATGAGTCGTGTGTAATGAGAGGAGGTGTGCTCTGCTCCTCCGATAGTGTAGCTCTATAAGAGAGAGAATCCAGCTTGACGCCCAGGTACTATATTCTCTGCGTGGGTACCAAACAGTTATTTTTTCTGGTTGATCTTGAATCCCAAGTCGGTGAGGTGGGTTACAAGGGAAGGCGTGTCTCGTACCGCTTGCTCCTGTGTTGGGGAGAAAAGCAGGTAATCGTCTATATTAGGCAGATACTCTTAGCCCCCTGGTTTTCATGGGTGCTAGAGCCACCTCCACACACTTCCAGAACGTTCTGGGTGCTAGTACTAGCCCGAAGGGGACCGCGAGGTATTCGTAGACTGTGGCTCATTTCGATGTCTCAGTTATGGGATATGGCCAACTCCTGTATCTGAAGCCAGGGTAGCCCCAACAGTATCACACCTCAGAGGCTCCAACACTGAGGACAGTATGCACCAACAAAGGTGCAGAGACATCCAATCTGTAAAACCTCACAAATGTATGAGGGGTGGCCCAACATGCCGCATAGCATATCTCTTGCAAAGAGATGCCTTTGAACAGTGCCCAAGAGGTAGCCATACCTCTGGTGGAATGAGCCCTCAGAACCCTCCAGGGGCTGTAAACCCTTGCTATTATAAACCAATATAATAGCCTATCCAATGTGATAGTCATTCACTTGCTGAACGTTCAGGGAGCTAGAGCTAGCCCGGAGGGGACAGCAAGGTGTTCTTGGCTGTGCCTTGAAAGGCAAACCTGAGAAACATCCTGTGCGCTGGAAGAATACTTATGTAAAAAATAAGCATCCTGCAGGTCGACTGAAGTTAACCAGTTGCCTCAACGAATAGAGCGAGACAGCATGTTGACTGCGCATGCGCACCAGTTCCCTTCTCTTGCAGCGAGTTGCCCACAAATCGGATGACTCTCCCTCACTATTAGTGCTGGAGTGCCCTCTGGAGGCGTTATGGCGAGTTGCCACTTTCTTGAATTTTTTGTGCTCTGTGCTCCACCCGCGATGGGGCAGGCCAGGACATGTAGTGAACAATTGCCTTAAGGCACTCTCCCCACCACAGCAAGGCTCAAGGAGCGTGCACAGCCTTGAATGGTGCCTCTGGAGGCCCGTAGGGTGAGATCTGCATGACGGTTTGTGATAATGCACTAGATTAAGGTGGTAGGCCGGTGACGGTTCAACTACTGGGGTCTTGTCCAACTCCTCGATGTCCTTAACGTCCATGTTCGTAAAGTGCCATGTCTGGACTTTGCTGGACAAGGGCTTGTCCCAGTTGCGCTTGGCTTCCGCCACGCAAGCTGGGACCGCTGGGAGAAGTTGCTTTCCCGGGACGGGAAGTGTTTTTCTTTATTTTTTCTACATTGTAGAACAATAGTGAAGACCTCAAAACTATGAAATAACACATATGGAATCATGTAGTAACCAAAAAAGTGTTAAACAAATCAAAATATATTTTAGATTCTTCAAAGTAGCCACCCTTTGTTTTGATGGCAGTTTTGCACACTCTTGGCATTCTCTCAACCAGCTTCACCTGGAATGCTTTTCCAACAGTCTTGAAGGAGTTCCCACATATGCTGAGCACTTGTTGGCTGCTTTTCCTTCACTCTGCGGTCCAACTCATCCCAAACCATCTCAATTGGGTTGAGGTTGGGTGATTGTGGAGGCCAGGTCATCTGATGCTGCACTCCATCACTCTCCTTCTTGGTCAAATAGGTCATCATCAAGGGAAAGGGTGGCTACTTTGAAGAATCTCAAATATAAAACATATTTTGATTTGTTCATCACTTTTTTGGTTACTACATGATTATTTATTTCATGTTATTTCATAGTTTTGATGACTTCACTATTATTCTACAATGTAGAAAATAGTAAAAATAAAGATAAACCCTTGAATGAGTAGGTGTGTCCAAACTTTTGACTGGTACTGTATTTTATTTTACCAGGCAAGTCAGTTAAGAACAAATTCTTATTTTCAATGACGGCCTACCAGGGAACAGTGGGTTAACTGCCTTGTTCAGGGGCAGAACGACATATTTTTACCTTGTCAGCTCGGGGATTCGATCTTGCAACCTTTCGGTTACTAGTCCAACACTCTAAGCACTAGGCTACCTGCCGCCCCAATATCTGTATCTATTGTCTACAGCTCAAAGAATGCCTTGAGTTAACAACGGCCTTAAGTTTATTAGACTAAATGAGATTCTTTCTATTTTACATGGCGTTGAACTTGTTTTTAGAACAGAGTTCTAGTCAGCTCCCGTTCCCCATCAGCTTTCTTACCAGCATTTGACCAGTTTACCCTGTTCATTCAGAGATGAGTCAAAAATGATGAATCAAAAGGCAAAAAAAAAATGTTTTAGTCACACTGGCTGGCTGCAATGAACTAAGAGGGATTCTGTCCAGCAGCATTGTATTAATGAGCATTAAGGTCATGGAAATGTTTATCTCCACTGTCCAAACCTGGGTTTAAACACTATTTTAAATCATTTCAAATGTTGCTGTGCTTGATTGAGCTTGCATGCCACAATAGAGCCAATAGAACACTTATAGAATTGCAAACCCCACCCATCTGGCCCTGCAGCCACGCTAAAGCAAACGCTAAAAGTATTTGAAAGATGTTGAATAGTATTTGAACCCAGGTCTGCCTCTGTACTATTGAACTCTGTAACGAGAATGTTCTATACAGTAGAAATTACCAGGGTGACATCATCATCTAAGCTACAGTAAGGTCTAGGGGAGGGGAATGTGATAATGTGTCCTTGTGCTGACATCCAGTATGTCCCAAATGGTACCCTATTCCCGATACAGTGCACTACTTTGGACCAGAGCCCATAGGGGTCCCCAGACTTACATCAACAGTACTGGAAACCAAACCTAACATTCCATGTAGAGGTTGTGATTCAATGTAAGGTATTCTGCTACAACAGCATATCATGGGGTGGCAGGTAGCCTAGTGGTTAGTGTTGGGCCAGTGACCGAAAGGTTGCTAGATCGAATCCCAGAGCTGGCAAGGTGTTCCGCCCTTGAGCAAGGCAGTTAACCCCCAACAACCCCCTGCACCACTTTGATTCAGAGGGGTTGGGTTAGAGGTGGAAAGAAACATTTTGTTTGATTGCATTCAGTTGTGTGCAACTGACTAGGTATCCCCTTTCCCTTCCATAGAATGAGTGATCTCCCCTTTCAGTCTCTGAACAGCCACTATGATAGGTAAGGAATTAGCGAAGTTATGACCTGTCTGAACTAATGGCCATACGTAAGGAATTAGCGAAGTTATGACCTGTCCGAACTAATGGCCAATCACATGTCCTGATGTACCCTGTGCTGTTGCGTCATATTAATGAATTGGATCAAATAGACAAAAGGATTCCCTAGTAACTAAACAGAAGCAAAACGGAGAGGGACCTACCTGAACTTGTTCAATAAGAAAGAAACTCTCTTCCTCGCAAGTGAAAGTTGTTGTTGTGCCGATGGTTAAAGGTCTACATGCTTGTCACGTGCTACTAAATCATACTTGTCATGGGAATTTCCTCAGCATTGGTCTGCCATGAACAGTGCCGGCCAGAAAATAAAACATCTTCGTGATTTCCCATTGTGGATTCGTCAAACTGAAGCATCACTGTTGCAACCCAAACAGTACCCAGTAGTGCACTATTTTGGAACAGGGCCGACAGGGCTAGGGAATAGGGGACGCGGGCACACACTCACCTGACACAAAGGCCACTTTCTCTTTCAGCACAGGCAGGACATCAGATGCCTTAATCCCATCGTTTCTGAAAGACCCTGGAGAGGAGGAAGAGAGTCAGATCAGGACAAGACTCGGCTAATCAGGACAAGATTCAGCTAATCAGCTTTCATCTCTGTAATCTCACTAAGTGATGTACATTCCTGAAATAAAAGGAACACATAACTACAGTCTGATGATGATAGATAGATAACACAAAGACAAGCTCGCGCTTCTTCTCAATGTTTTTCCCAGACCCTGAGAACTTTTTCTTCACAAAGTGCTCACAACGTTTTCTAAGCCAATGACATGTCGTTGGAACAGGGATAAATGACGATTTAAAAAAAAAGAGAAGGAACAGAATTGTATGTTACAGTACTCTATGCTATATTTATAGGCCTAGCTGCTTCTTTTTCATCATCTGTAGTCACATACCTGTAATATCGTCGTTAAAGTCCTGCATGGTATATGAGCATCGAAAATAGGATCATTTGCATTCAGGAGAATGTTTCCCGAATCGCAGAGCACCATTTAAGACTATTACAAAGCTATTACCGTTGGTGTCTACTGCTTTTTCCCTCTCATTGACTTCACACTGCACACAGACTTCGTATTCACAGCAGTGCCTGGCCACTTTCCTCTCTTGATCACACAAAAACACAGGGGGAGAGGCGAGGCAAGGACATTGATCACGACGCAACAGCAGCACAACGAGCTGGATGAGCGTTCTCCACACCACACCACAGCGTGATATGGAAAACAACTGAACCCCCCAGTGTGTTCCAACATCTTATTCAAGTGCGTAAGGCTAGTCTTTTGGACGTCAACATTCTAATAAATACTTTTCATATACGCTACGGCAAAAAATATATATATAATTTGGTTATGTTTATGAATGTCTTAGGTAACAGAATACGAAATACAATTTATTTCAAAGAACACAATAGTATTTTCAATAGTTTATGTAACCGTAGGCTACAGCATGTGTACAAATGAAAAACCACCAAAACACCACAATTCAAGTGTTAAAATCCATTAACCCATAACCCATTAACCCTTATGTTTGAAATCACTAAAATACTACTTCACGTAATTTTTCCACCATGATCCTTCATCTCCTTTCCTAAGTATGGGTCTCAAACTTCTAAAACAGTTTGTCCGAGAAACAAGCGTTCTGCACATGAATGGTACAACCATGCTGATCGCATAGATATAATTATAATTTCCCTATGATTTTCAGAGGCTGAGCAACCCTGATCTGAAGTCAATTTTAAGTCAATTTGACCTTCACCTTTGAACTAGAGACAGATGGTATTCTGTCAGTAAAGCGCTTTCCACGATGAGCAAAAGCACCCACGTATATTTTCCCTCAGAGGCCAAGGGACAGTGATCTGGTCTGGCTAAAAATGAGCAAAACATTTCATAAATGTCATAAAATGTCATTTTAGGTGACCAAAAGAATTTGGACAAATTCACTATGTGTTTTAAAGTAGTCAAAAGTTTCATATTTGGTCCCATATTCCTAGCACAAAATGATGTTGGATGCATTTGCTGTTTGTTTTGCTTGTGTTTCAGACGATTTTGGACACTACCATGATTACAGATAGTGAATAATGGACTGAGAAAGTTACAGATGAACAAATATCATAGCCCCAAAAAATGCTAACCTCCCCTGTTAATATAATGCTGAGAGGTTAGCATGTCTTGGGATATGATATTTCTGCGTCTTTAACTTTCTCACTCATCATCATTCATGATTAATTCAGGACTATCCGTAATCATGGTAGCATCCACATTAATGTAGAAGTGTTTAGAAACATATTCTATTCTTATTTACAATAAAAGTGACTCCAAAATGACACAATACATTATTTACCATTCATTTCTATTGGGCACAAAATAATCTGAAACAGTAAGGCCATTCTACTGACATTGTTTGTCTATGGAGATTGCATGGCGGTATGCTTGATTGTATACACCTGTCAGCAACGGGTGTGGCTGAAATAGCCAAATCCACTAATTTGAAGGGGTGTCCACATACTTTTGTTTAAATAGTGTATCGTGACTATTAGTCATGACTAGGGTTGGAAATTAACACCTGCCAAATGCGGGTAGATTTTGTCATTGGGGGATAAGAATTTATATTTCACCAGCCAAGTTAGCGGGTGGTCATGCAGAGCATTTGGGAACAGAAAAAAAAAAATCCAAAGCCCACATGTAAAAGTTGGTGAAATTGACAAGAAAGGCAACTAAAGTGTAAATCTGTCCTCGTGTTTCTTGTTACATCGTTTTGTTCACATGCTACATTAGGTTGTTTTTCAAGGTTAATTTGAGTTTGATGAAACTGTCTGCTACTAGGAAGACATCGCAGTCTGAGATTTTTTTCATCACAGACAAGCCAGTGCCAAAGTTACCACGGTAACGGTCCGTCCCTTAAAGGGCCGACAGGAAGTTTGTCTGAACTAATGATTGTGCTTGATTGAGCATGGATCACTCCCAGACACTTTTATTCACTAACTTTTAGTCATTTGTTCTCCTAGATGTATTTGTGTGCTTCTACATTTCTACTTAGTAGCACATCATGTACTCATTGTAAAAAATGTTAGCGTAGAGCCCTGAACTATAATAATAAATACGTCGTATCACTCAGCATTTTGTGGTAGGGAAGGAACTTTGTTGATTCTTGATGTTCAGTTGTAAAACTATTTATTTGTTTTTACTATTGGATCTAAATACTTTAGTTTAACATACATTGGTTAAAAGATGCAGGTCACAAAAATGAAATGAAATTAAGCAATATAACCAATATACTGTACCCCATTACTTCTTACTAGGAACACGTTTCTTGTTTTTTAAACATTAGAATGCATGCTTATCTGTTTTTTTTGTGATTTTTGTTAGAATTATAAAAAATACAAATAATTGTCTGGTAAAAATCTGAGTGGCTGGTAGATTTTTTTTATCTACCTGCCACAGTGGCTAGTGGACCAAAAAGTACATTTCCCATCCTGGTCATGACTACTCATCTCATATGTATATACTCATCTCATATGTAAATACGGTATTCTATTCTACTGTATTTTAGTCAATGCCTCTTCGACATTGCTCAATCTAATATTTATATATTTCTTAATTCCGTTATTTTACTTTGCGATTTGTGTGTGTTCTTGTTAGATACTACTGCACTGTTGGAGCTAGGAACACAAGTACACTGCTCAAAAAAATAAAGGGAACACTTAAACAACACAATGTAACTCCAAGTCAATCACACTTCTGTGAAATCAAACTGTCCACTTAGGAAGCAACACTGATTGACAATACATTTCACATGCTGTTGTGCAAATGGAATAGACAACAGGTGGAAATTATAGGCAATTAGCAAGACACCCCCAATAAAGGAGTGGTTCTGCAGGTGGGGACCACAGACCACTTCTCAGTTCCTATGCTTCCTGGCTGATGTTTTGGTCACTTTTGAATGCTGGCGGTGCTTTCACTCTAGTGGTAGCATGAGACGGAGTCTACAACCCACACAAGTGGCTCAGGTTGTGCAGCTCATCCAGGATGGCACATCAATGCGAGCTGTGGCAAGAAGGTTTGCTGTGTCTGTCAGCGTAGTGTCCAGAGCATGGAGGCGCTACCAGGAGGCAGGCCAGTACATCAGGAGACGTGGAGGAGGCCGTAGGAGGGCAACAACCCAGCAGCAGGACCGCTACCTCCGCCTTTGTGCAAGGAGGAGCAGGAGAAGCACTGCCAGAGCCCTGCAAAATGACCTCCAGCAGGCCACAAATGTGCATGTGTCTGCTCAAACGGTCAGAAACAGACTCCATGAGGGTAGTATGAGGGCCCGACGTCCACAGGTGGGGGTTGTGCTTACAGCCCAACACCGTGCAGGACTTTTGGCATTTGCCAGAGAACACCAAGATTTGCAAATTCGCCACTGGCGCCCTGTGCTCTTCACAGATGAAAGCAGGTTCACACTGAGCACGTGACAGAGTCTGGAGACGCCGTGGAGAACGTTCTGCTGCCTGCAACATCCTCCAGCATGACCGGTTTGGCGGTGGGTCAGTCATGGTGTGGGGTGGCATTTCTTTGGGGGGCCGCACAGCCCTCCATGTGCTCGCCAGAGGTAGCCTGACTGCCATTAGGTACCGAGATGAGATCCTCAGACCCCTTGTGAGACCATATGCTGGTGCGGTTGACCCTGGGTTCCTCCTAATGCAAGACAATGCTAGACCTCATGTGGCTGGAGTGTGTCAGCAGTTCCTGCAAGAGGAAGGCATTGATGCTATGGACTGGCCCGCCCGTTCCCCAGACCTGAATCCAATTGAGCACATCTGGGACATCATGTCTCGCTCCATCCACCAATGCCACGTTGCACCACAGACTGTCCAGGAGTTGGCGGATGCTTTAGTCCAGGTCTGGGAGGAGATCCCTCAGGAGACCATCCGCCACCTCATCAGGAGCATGCCCAGGCGTTATAGGGAGGTCATACAGGCACGTGGAGGCCACACACACTACTGAGCCTCATTTTGACTTGTTTTAAGGACATTACATCAAAGTTGGATGAGCCTGTAGTGTGGTTTTCCACTTTAATTTTGAGTGTGACTCCAAATCCAGACCTCCATGGGTTGATAAATTGGATTTCCATTGATTATTTTTGTGTGATTTTGTTGTCAGCACATTCAACTATGTAAAGAAAAAAGTATTTCATAAGATTATTTCTTTCATTCAGATCTAGGATGTGTTGTTTAAGTGTTCCCTTTATTTTTTTGAGCACTATATTTCACTACACCCACAATAACATCTGCTAAATATGTATATGTGACCAATAACATTTGATTTGATGTCAAGACGTTATTGTGAATCTTCTGTGTTGCATGTGCCTTGATTTAGTGGCATGACAACTGTGTTGGAGTTTTGGGCAACCCTTTCCCCACTTTTGTTCCATGCTGGATGAAGACCTAGCTAGCCAGTTAGTAGCGAACACCAGACCCAGATGAGAGCGTGTCTATTTAGATGAATAGGGGAAACCTCAAAGTATATTTTCTGACATGCTGCAGTCAAATTCTGGTACCAGTAGACTAGCTACCTAACTATGTAAACCACACCCAATGTGTGAACACGCATTCTGCCATGTTGGTTACAAAGTGATACTTATTTAAATGAAGGTAAGAGAATCAGGCGTTACTATTGGCGTATAAAAATGATCGATTTTGTCAGAAAATCCCTCCTGAATCCAAGTGTTTGACATGGGGGAGGGGACCAGTAACTTAATCAACACACTTTATCAATGTAGAAGCAACAGCAATTTTTCAGACTTTGATCTGAAGAACAGAAATGGCATATTTTAAGTTGAAATAGATTACTACTGTGCTTTGAGTGTTGTGCATGGAATCACAGTAATTCTGTCCAGAAGTTAGATTTTAAAATAGAGCTCAAGGGGTCATTTTTAAGAGTTGAATAAGTGATTTAGAAACTGCAGCATCTGCTCTTTCTGATACAATATTGACATCAAAACGTCTTACATGCTTGTGACTCTGAAGGACGCTTTCCCTGCCTCTGTGTCAATTCCAAGCTGTGCTGTTCATCAGATTCTTCACATACAATTTATCAACTGATAATATTGTCACCCATCAGACTATTATCAATTTCATCTAGTCTTTAGTCTATTTATTATACATGTGAAATTAGTTTAGATATAGTTTAGGTGTAGTTTCAATGGGCCATCCTCAGCTGCCCAGGCTGACTGCCAGTGAACGACTGGCGGTGAATGAGTGGAGGGGGGGATGACCTCTTAAAACCGCTTATAACCCAAATTCTGTTCGTGATATTAAGATTCTAACAATGACAGTGTGTTACGTAGACTTATTTAGGAAATGTCAAGGACAGGGGCGGACATGACTTGAAATCATTTTTCAGTCGACGTGACACTCTCGGCTCTCCTAAAAACAACAAAGCGGTCAGCCCATCACTTTTTGGGGGTAAACAGCTGAGGGATCTGGTGGCTGGAGAAATGTAACCAATCTCAAATTCATAGACAGAGCTATGGGTTAAAGGACTGACCATCTGTGAGATCAAAAATCGACCAAAAATGGACAAAGGCCAGCAAATGATCACTAGGCAAAACAGCCAGGAAAAAAGCTCACTACATTCCAACTCAATATCTGCACAATCTAACCAAAAATATGTGGCGGTTTGCCTAGTATAGAGCAGCCAATCAGAGCATGGCATGTGCAACATCAATGACCAAGAAACCCACCCAGCAGTGAGTCATACCAAATCGTTTCCTATTGATTCATATTGGATAAGGTGACGTGTCCCCCACATTGTTTGAGCATTGAACAACAAAGCATTGCGATCTATTTCTCTCTCTCTCTCCCTCCCTCTCCCTCCCTCCCTGCAGGACTCTCAGTTTGTTCAGCTGGTCGACCGTCTGGTGTGTTATGAAACCCTCTCCGCTAGAGTCCCGCATGTCCAAAAGTGGCAGGATTCAGAAAACAAAGCGCACATGTCCACCATCGCCTGCTGTGGCTATGAGACACAGCCTCTTCACAGAACATGATTTACCGACCACACATTCCAAAGAACATTCCAGAGTATCCAGAGTAGACCACGCGGAGTGCTATCTCAGCAGTACAGAGATGGAAGCTGAGAAGGAGACAGGATGAATCTGTTTGCCTCCGCTCCCATGGAGTTGACCTGACGTCTTACTGCCTGTTCCTGACATGGGCTGTCAGATGGCTGAGGGCTGGAGCACCAGGCAGGATGGACAGTTTCCCGTTTGTTTCAACTTGACAAAGGCTGATTCCTCTCAGCTTAGTGGAGGACCCTGTCTTGTCCTCCCCCTGTCTATAGCCCAACCCGGTTGAGTGAAGCAGTCTGGCAGGCAGAGGAGGCAGGCAGCCCTCCAATCCCACAGAGCCTTGTAAATACTTCTCTGTCCTGGGATCCAGAGAGAGAAGGAGAGGAGGGACGGAGGACCCAGCTCTGGCTATCAGATTCTCCCTGTTGTCCTCACCTTCTAACCCGGATAACCATAAAAACACCAGAGGCATTCTTCATCCTGACCTGTGGTGCACCGTGAAGACAGAGGAAGTGCACTCCACAGGTACAACCTGTCCATGACACACTACATCTTCACCAGAGTGAGAATGGAATGAGTCCCAAATGGTACCCTACACCTTTGCAGTGCACTATGTAGGGAATAGGGTGCCATTGGAACAAATCTTGAAAAACGTTTCTGCAAATACTTCAAAGTGATGTAAAACACATTGTCAAATAAAGCAGTTTAATTATTATTGCTTTCGGCTCTAAAGTCTTAGAAAGAAGTGTGCAGTGACATTACTCGATAACGACGCCTCTAATGGCAAGACGCCACCATCATTACTTCTGGAAAACGGGACCAAAACATGTGGTAGCGGTCACCGGAGTGTCACAAACATCAGCCGTCTGCGTTTGAAGTTTGGAGTAAATCATTAGGAGAGTTATCTGTTAGCTCACTAATCCTGGGCCTGAAAGCTGGGGAGCAGAGGGACCAACAGGACATCAGGACAAGTTCATGACAGAGAGAGGGGGATGGGAGAGAGAGAGAGAGAGTGGTGGTGGGGGGGGGTAAAGTTTGAGGGAGAGGGAGGAGGGAATGTGCCCATCCTCTCCGTATGAGACATAGTTACTGTCTGTTACCATGTGTCCACTCGAGAGGCCCCCTTTCTCTCCAATCTGTTTCTGATTCATTTCGAAGGCATTCTTTATGCTTACGACCTTCCCCATGAATGATTGCATTAAAACCTAAAACCTTTCCTCCACAACGACGCATGTTCAGTTTACTGTGGGGAGTAAGTGCCTTCCTCGGAGACGGACAGCAATGATGACTCGCTCACTCGAATATATGATGTCAAAGCCCCTACGCAGAGTGGATGAGTTTAGCCACTTTCTCAATTCCCTTTGTGAGTAATTAGGCTACATTTACCTTAAGCACACACCAATATAACTGCAGGAGGAGAGGCAATGAGAGCTTTAAAACAGCAGCATACCTCCTTTAATGGCTCATCGGTCACACAGGCCAAGGGCGCGTCCCAAATGGCACCCTGTTCCATGTTAAAGTGCAACACTTGTCACCAGGGTCCATTAGGGCTCTGATCAAAAGTAGTGGACTATGTAGGGCTGTGGGGCCCTGTTCAAAAGAAGTGCACTATGTAGGGAATAGGGTGCCATTTGGGTTGTACACTACAACTGTACCAAGCTGAGACAGTGGAGGAGCTCAGGGGTTGAGATAAGAGCTCCATTTTGTTTGTGCATAGATGGCCTGTAACACTCATTACGAAACACAATAACATATTATTGTTTTCATACAGACAACATTGATCTATAGCTGATGCCATAGAAACACATAATGGGTGTATTCATTAGTGCACACTGTAGCAAAATGTTTTGCAACAAAAACGAGAGTTTCTTATTTGACAAATTCAGGTAGGTCCCTCCCTGTTTCGGCCTGTTTCATTCCGTTTGGTTACTTGTGAATACACCCAGGTCCAGACTATCAAGGTTACAAATGTCCTCTTCTTTGAGGCTAATATAATTTGGCACATTAATCACGTTGAGCCAATCACTTTGAGCCAATCGTCACTAACATTTGTCTTTTTAATCATTGTCAAATTGACTTCATTTGAGTTTTAATTTTCACTTTCTGTCATTGATTATAAAGGCAAAGCACATGCTTTTAATCAGAACATTTTTACTGAGGCCAGTACAAAGGAGGCAGATAGCAAAAATGTTGCAAAAGCAAGAAGAATTCCATTTGGATCCATCTAGGCAAAACCTGTACATGTACACTGACTACTAAACTAACCTAGAGAATCAGGCATTCCATATGTCTAGCTATTGAGGGGGCCAGGTGTTAAGAGGTACAGTGTTGAAAAACGAAGCTGATTAAAATCCACCCATGAATTACAATAACAAATCAACAGATTGACATGCACTGGCAACTCCAATAATGGTTGTTCCACACCGTTCACTTTACTGCGAAAACTCCACAATCTACAAATTATGTTTTAATTGACTACGGCAGTGAACTACTACACCAAACACAGTGTTAGCCTGACAACTGAAACAACGAACGGGGGGGGGCACACAGACCGTGTATGTGTCCAAAATGGCACCCTATCCCCTATGGGCCCTGGTTAAAGGTAGTGCACTATATAGGGAACAGGGTGCCGTTTGGAACACAGCCCCTCAGTCCGTATGTCTCTGAGCAGAGCCAGACAGGCTCATTGTTTCCTTGTCGTCTAGCTGCACTGCTGCTTTGTTTCATCTGCCCTCCTCCAGAAACACCCTCTCATTGGCTGAGACGATGGTTTCCCATGGCAACGCATCGACAAAGAAAACCAGGTCAAGCCCCGCCTCCTCCCTCTGAGATAAAGCATTGAGTTAGAGACTCAGCCTCCTCACAATTACATACCACTGTGAGGATTTGATATTGTCGCTGATAAATGTTATATGGACTTGCCCAAAAAAAAGGGGGATTAAGGTGGTCTCGGATCAGACACAGGCCCACGGCACGACCCAGTCGCTGACGTGAACCCCTGATTGGGTAATGAACAGAGCACTGCCAGACCAAATTGGTTTGCATTCGGTCCTGGAGGCAACACAGTGTCTAATCCTTTACCCAGAACACACTGGGTTGAAGACAGTAAAAACCTCCTAAATACATCCCCATTGATTCCCACTAAATCACAATTTTTCAATTGCGGTGTTTTCAAACGCTACATTAGGAGACAGGGCAGGCACCCTGATTTCTCAAATGTGCCCGATGCTCGGAAAAAAACCTTATCGTGTGTACAGTATATGTTGAGTGAATGATAGCTAATGTTTCTGAATATTCCATTCTGCCGTTTGCAGTATATCATTCAGAGGTAAATCTTTCAGACATTGCATGTCATACGGGCTGAGAGACAAGGTTCGCTCAAGAATGAATACCATAGAAACCGGACCGAGTGACCATATGACCAAACCAGATATTATTGTCCCAAGGCCGGCTTTAGAACAAGATCCCTATTAAAGTCAAGAATAGTATAGTACAATATGGTAAGTAAGAAATCATTGTCATTCGGACATGCTCTGGCAGCAGCATGTGTGCTTTCTCAAAGCAAAATATTCAGGTATTGAACTTACAACCAAATGAGAGCCCCACAGTAGGATCAAGGGCAAATCTATTCTTGCGTCTCAAATATTTTACATTCCTAAAACAATGATGAACGTTCTTTGTTTTTACCAGAGGGATAATAAAATATGACAAGACGGTCAAATGAAACGTCGAGACATCCTTAGGCCTCTACAGCGTGATAACGATCATCATCATAACATGGTGGGATACTGCGTATGGGGTCAAATCAAATCAAATTTGATTTGTCACATGCGCCGAATACAACAGGCGTAGACCTCACCGTGAAATGCTAACTTACAAGCCCTTGAGCAACAATGCAGTTCAAGAAATATTTACTAAATGAACTAAAGTAATAAAATCCAAAAGTAACACAAGAAAATTACATAACAATAACGAGGCTATATACAGGGGGTACCCTGTAGTCAAACTGCCTAGTATATAGGTCCGGGATGGCAGGAAGCTTGGCCACAGTGATGTACTGGGCCAAAAGCAGTACCCTCTGTAGCGCCTTACGGTCAGATGCCGAACAGTTTCCATTAGAGGTCGACCGATTATGATTTTTCAGCGCCGATACCGATACTGATTATTGGAGGACCAAAAAAGCCGATACCGATTAATCGGCCGATTTAAAAAATATATATATTTATTTTTTATATATATATATATATATATATATATATATATATATATATATAATGACAATTACAACAACACTGAATTAACACTTTTATTTTAACTTAATATAATACATAAATAAAATCAATTTAATCTCATAAATAATGAAACATGTTCAGTTTGGTTTAAATAATGCAAAAACACAGTGTTTGAGAAGAAAGTAAAAGTACAATATGTGCCATGTAAAAAAGCTAACGTTTAAGTTCCTTGCTCAGAACATGAGAACATATGAAAGCTGGTGGTTCCTTTTAACATGAGTCTTCAATATTCCCAGTTAAGAAGTTTTAGGTTGTAGTTATTATAGGAATTATAGGACTATTTCTCTCTATACCATTTGTATTTCATATACCTTTGACTATTGGATGTTCTTATAGGCACTATAGTATTGCCTGCCTAATCTCGGGAGTTGATAGGCTTGAAGTCATAAACAGCGCTGTGCTTCAAGCGAAGAGCTGCTGGCAAACGCAGGAAAGTGCTATTTGAATGAATGCTTACGAGCCTGCTGCTGCCTGCCACCGCTCAGTCAGACTGCTCTATTAAATATCAAATCATAGACTTAATTATAATATAATAAACACACAGAAATACGAGCCTTAGGTCATTAATAGGGTCAAATCCAGAAACTATCATTTCAAAAACAAAACATTTATTCTTTCAGTGAAATACGGAACTGTTCTGTATTTTATCGAACGGCTGGCAACCCTAAGTCTAAATATTGCTGTAACATTGCAAAACCTTCAATGCCAAGTCATAATTATGTAAAATTATGGCAAATTAATTATGGTCTTTGTTAGGAAGAAATGGTCTTCACACAGTTCGCAACGAGCCAGGCGGCCCAAACTGCTGCACATACCCTGACTGCTTGCATGGAACGCAAGAGAAGTGACACAATTTCCCTAGTTAATATTGCCTGCTAACACGAATTTCTTTAAACTAAATATGCAGGTTTAAAAAAAATATACTTGTGTATTGATTTCAAGAAAGGCATTGATGTTTATGGTTAGGTACATTAGTGCAACGATGGTGCTTTTTTCGCGAATGCGCTTTTGTTAAATCATCACCCGTTTGGCGAAGTTGAAGTAGGCTGTGATTCGATGATAAATGAACAGGCACCACATTGATTATATGCAACGCAGGACAAGCTAGTTAAACTAGTAATATTATCAACCATGTGTAGTTAACTAGTGATTATGTTAAGATTGATTGTTTTTTTATAAGATAAGTTTAATGCTAGCTAGCAATTTACTTTGGCTCCTTGCTGCACTCGCGTAACAGGTGGTCAGCCTGCCACGCAGTCTCCTCGTGGACTGCAATGTAATCGGTCATAATCGGCGTCAAAAAAATGCCGATTACCGATTGTTATTAAATCGGTCGACCTCTAGTTTCCATACCAGGCGGTGATGCAACCGGTCCGGATGCTCTCCATGGTGCAGCTGTAGAACTTTTTGAGGATCTGGGGACCCATGGTACATGCCACCTCGACAGTTCAGCTCTGTTGCTATTACTGTAAAACAGTATACCTGTGTCCCAAATGGCACCCTATTCCCTATATAGTGCACTACTTTTTTCAAAATGTTCCACTAACAAGGACACAAGTGAGCTGGAGCACATGCATCCAGCAGAAAGTCTCTAAGGATTTGATCAGGGATGCTATTTATGCTGTATCTGTAGCAAGCCAGCCAGCCTGGAACGGAAGCCAATGTCACAGCTGCCAATCCTTCACTGGCTGTGTCGCCCCAGGACGCCTAGACCAGGGCCCAGCCTGCCAGACCTTCTCACCCAGCCACCCAGAAGAATACCCAGCTATGCCGCTGCTAACCCCTAACCACCAGCCTCAGAGCCCCAGGAGGCAAAACACTGACACGCTGCCAAGCCAATCCAGACTGAGGAAAAACTGAGAAAAAACACTGGACAACGCCACTAACTATCACTTAACTACAACATCCTAATGTGCTTTTAACAGCCAGACTAACGCACATGCTGACAAGATCAGTGCCTTTGAG
The DNA here is from genome assembly GCF_901001165.1 of Salmo trutta. NCBI lineage: Eukaryota > Metazoa > Chordata > Actinopteri > Salmoniformes > Salmonidae > Salmo > Salmo trutta. The sequence continues at coordinate 11,309,830 of NC_042980.1, forward strand.
GTTTTGCTGATTTCTGCAATACTGCAAGTACTAAATACCAGCCAACATTTACCATTAAGTCCTAATCAGGATACAACCTGGCATTAGAGAGAGAAAAATATTGTATGCACCACTTGGTTGGGTGTTTTTGCAGACTATTGATTGCTTGCTCCTCAGTGGTACAAATGTTGTCTATTAGAAAATGTTCTCTGGGAGAATGAATATGCAGTGTATTATCCTCACGCTGCCATTAATGTATTGTGACGAACCCCATTTGCCTTACAAAACAACGTGACAATGACAGTGAAATGCTACAATCCCTTTTATCAAGCAGCGTTTCTTTTCCTGGAAAGAGCAAGGACTCAAGAAAGAAGCAGAGAGGAGGGGGAGGGAGACTGGGAAAGAAGGAGGGGAAGGGGAGGCGAAGGAGGCGAGGGCTCGCTCTCCGGCATAGGCTGAGCGACGGCGAGGGATAAGCATCTGGTATGAAAACACATTCTGGCTCAGACGAGAAATACATGCAAATGACGGGTCATAACAAATTAAAGGCATGATTACATCTCATAGAACTCAGGCGAAAAAAAGTCCCTGGGGCAGAGAGAGAGAGAGAGAGAGAGAGGGAGCGAGAGAGCTGTGTTGGCCCTGGCTGCCCCTTCCCCAGCTCTCTCCCTCCTTCCCTCCAAATCACATAAACTGCTCTCCCCCTTCTCTCTGTCTTTCTCTCTGCCTCTCTCCACTGTGACAGATGGTCGCCATGCCAGAGACCTTGACACACATCTCTGAGGAAGTCAGCGATCCATCAACAGGTCTTCGCCCCTCATTTATGCAGAGAAGAGGAGGGGAAACTGACAGGAGAGAAATAAACAGAGAGGAGAGGAGGAGTGCAGCAGGGGATGGAGCTGGATGGGAGAGAGGACAGGAAAAAGAGGAAAGGGGGGATGAGGAAATGATCAATGTCCCACCAGGAGGCCCAGTATTACCCTAGGCTACTGAATCTCAGCAACAGTGTTGGAGGGGAATCGGATAAATCGGATCAACACAAAAGAGAACAGGAGAGAAGAGGGCCAGACTCACTAGTGTTGCAAACATCCCCAAAGAGCTCCAACACAACAAAAACATGGCGGGGGGCCATAGACGGAGGGCCTTCCGTCTATGTGGTTACTGAAGATATGGGGACATGCTAAAACCCTATGGGTCTCCTCTTCTGGGTCGTCTTCATTATGGCACACTGTAGCAAAAATGTTTTGCAACGAAAGATGAAAAATAGTGTTTCTTAGTTCAGGTATTACCCTCCCCTGTTTCAATCAGTTTTTTTTTCTTTGTTTGGTGCCTAATAAAGTCAACCCTGCTCTGAACCAGCACAATCAATGGTGGATGCTAGGCACGTGTGCACTGGCCCGGGTTCTGAAGCTGGAGTAAGCCCCCCCTCCTCGATATGGATTACTACTTGAATGGCACCCTATTTCCTATGTAGTGCACTACTTTTGACCAGGGCCTGTAGGGAATAGGGTGCACTCCGTAGGTAATAGGGTGCCATTTGGGACGTAGAGGAGCACATTGTCTCCCACAGTAAGGAACAAGCGAAAATCTCAGTGGGTGCTTATCAACGATCGATTATGCAAGAATGAGACTCAAAATGCAACCTGGTCTTTGGGAAAATCGGGCTGGTAATTCCTGAAGACAAACTAGCAGTCAATGACAGAGGTGCTGAGGAGTATCAGGAGGTCAAGTTCATCTCGGGAGCACGCGATCAGAGGGAATAGTCCCCCTTCACCTGCAGCTTGAAAAGTTCCCCTTAGTTCCCCTTAATGGAGACATTATTTCCTAAAAGTCTTAATGATGAAATGCCTATGTATGTTATGTTGTAAATGTGAACATGAATTATGCCCCTATTTCAGATTACTCTGACGTTTTTCTTGCGCTGTACCCAATGATTTGTCCTCATTGTGGTTTTACAGACGTGTTTAATACGTTTTATGTACACACTTTATTTTAATAGTTCTGAAATGTATATTGTTATATTTGGTAGCACTTATTTTTTTCCCCCTCGACTCCAACCCCATTCGATGCGTGGAACGGATGTGAGTGGAGCTAGGTCTACATAAGGGTGCTAATTAAAAAGAATCACAAAAGCTCTGACGAAGGCCGTGAGGCCGATACATAAAGCTTATTAAAGAGCAGTGATACTATCAAGAGCAGTGTGCGGGTTTCTTCTTTTTTCTCATTTTTCCCCCCTTAATGAGACGTAAACAGAGTACCATATGGGGCTCTGTTCAACAGCAGTGCATTATAAAGGGAAATAGGGGGTGACATTTTGGACACAGAGAGTGTTACGCTTCCCTGCCTGAGCTCTATTGTCCTGAGAACGCTGATGCTCCGCGGAGAATCAAGCACCTGCGTTTTAACAATCGCTGTTCGGCATGGCTAGTAGCTATTTATATCATACAGTGTATCTATTTGTAAGAACCGACGCTGGAGTAGAGAAGCAGGTACAGAGAGTCAACATTTAATTTTGCACAGACATGGAACAGGACGAGAACAGCGTCAGAACCGGGTAACAAAACGACATACGACAATTAATGCTGAAGCCGGGAACAAACTCGGGAACAGACAGATATAGGGGAGGTAATGAAAGCAGGTGATTGAGTCCAGGTGAGTCCAATGAATCGCTGATGAGCGTGACGAGGGAAACAGGTGTGCGTAATGATATGTGTCAGGAGTGCGTAATGCAGGGCAGCCTGGCGCCCTCGAGCTCCAGGGAGGGAGAGCGGGAGCAGGCGTGACACTATTAACCGTTTGTAGAAAGAAAGATGTGTACAGGCGTCATAAAAGTCAATTAGGCAAAGCACACAAAGGAACTGTAATGAACGTCAATGACACTCAGCAAAAATATTAACACAACATGTAAAGTGTTGGTCCCATGTTTCATGAGCTGAAATAAAAGATCCCAGAAATTGTCCATACCCACAAAATTTCTCTCAAATTTTGTGCACAAATTTGTTTTCATCCCTGTTAGTGAGCATTTCTCTTTTGCTAAGATAATCCATCCACCTGACAGTTGTGGCATATCAAGAAGCTAATTAAACAGCATGATCATTACACAGGTTGTGCTGGGGACAATAAAAGGCCACTTTAAAATGTGCAGTTTTGTCACACAACTCAATGCCACTGATGTCTCAAGTTTTGAGGGAGCATGAAATTGGCATGCTGACTGCAGCTGTTGCCGTTGAATGTTCATTTCTCTACCATAAGCCAATGTAGTTTTAGAGAATTTGGCAGTACGTCCAACTGGCCTCACAACCGCAGACCACGTGTAATTCCTGAGGCCCATTGTGAGGCCCATTTTTTTTACTTATCTGTGACCAACAGATTTTTTATATATTTTTTAGCTTTATTTAACTAGGTAAGACAGTTAAGAACAAATTCATATTTACAATGACGGCCTACCAAAAGGCAAAAGGCCTCCGGTGGGGACGGTGGCTAGGACTAAACATAAAAATGTAGGACAAAACACACATCACGACAAGAGAGACACCACAACACCGTATAAAGAGAGATCTAAAACAACAACACAACATGGCAGCGACACATGACTACACAGCATGGTAGCAACACAACATGACTACAACACGGTAGCGACCCAACATGGCAGCAGCACAACATGGTAGCAGCACAAACATGGTACAAATAATGTTGGGGACAGACAACAGTACAAAGGGCAAGAAGGTAAAGACAACAATACATCACGTGAAGCAGCCACACGTGTCAGTAACAGTGTCCATTATTGAGTCTTTGAATGAAGAGATTGAGATAAAACTGTCCAGTTTGAGTGTTTTTTGCAGCTCATTCCAGTCGCTAGCTGCAGCGAACTGAAAAGAGGAGTGACCCAGGGATGTGTGTGCTTTGGGAACTTTTAACAGAATGTGACTGGCAGAACGGGTGTTGTATGTGGAGGATGATGGCTGGAGTAGAGATCTCAGATAGGGGGGAGTGACGCCTAAGAGGGTTTTATAAATAAGCATCAACCAGTGGGTCTTGTGTTGGGTATACAGAGATTAGCATTATACAGTGGAGCATAGAGTGCAGTGATGTGTCCTATAAGGAGCAATGGTGGCAAATCTGATGGCTGAATGGTAAAGAACATCTAGCCGCTCAAGAGCACCCTTACCTGCCGATCTATAAATTACGTCTCTGTAATCTAGCATGGGTAGGATGGTCATCTGAATCAGGGTTAGTTTGGCAGCTGGGAGCGAATACAATAGAGGAAACCAAGTTTAGATTTAACCTTGGATATTTGCTGAGAGAAGGACAGTGTACCGTCTAGCCATACTCCCAAGTACTTATATGAGGTGACTACCTCAAGCTCTAAACCCTCAGAGGTAGTAATCACACCGGTGGGGAAAGGAGCATTCTTCTTACTGATCCACAAGACCTTTGTTTTGGGGGTGTTCAGAACAAGGTTAAGGGCAGAGAAAGCTTGTTGGACACTAAGAAAGCTTTGTTGTAGAGTGTTTAACACAAAATCCGGGGAGGGGCCAGCTGAGTACAAGACTGCTGTATCATCTGCATATAGACGGATGAGAGAGCTTCCTACTGCCTGAGCTATGTTGTTGATGTAAATTGAGAAGAGCGTGGGGCCTAGGTTCGAGCCTTGGGGTACCCCCTTGGTGAGACAGCAGATGTTTTGAGAGAGGTAGATAGCAAACCAGGCCAAAGACCCCTCAGAGACACCAATACTCCTTAGCCGGCCTACAAGAATGGAATGGTCTACCATATCAAAAGCTTTGGCCAAGTCAATAAAAATAGCAGCACAACATCGTTACTGTTATTTTATTGTGCTTTTATTTTTTTCATTTTTATTTATTGTTAACTTCAGTTTATTTAATAAATACTTTAACACTTATTCTTTCTTAAAACTGTATTGTTGGTTAAGGGCTTGTAAGTAAGCATTTCACTGTAAGGTCTACACTGGCATGTGACAAATAAAATTTGATTTGAATTGATTTGACATAATTGAAGACCTTTAAGTTTGCAGTGACACATCCATAACCTGAGCAGAAGCCAGATTGCATACCAGAGAGAATAATTTCGACATCAAGAAAGCCAGTCAGTTGATTATTAACAAGTTTTTACAACACTTCTGATAAACCGGACAAACCAGAAATTGGCCTATAACAGTTAGGATCAGCTTGATCTCCCCCTTTAAACAAAGGATGGACAGTGGCTGCCTTCCAAGCAATGGGAACTTTCCCAGAGAGGAGAGACAGGTTAAAAAGGTCAGAGATAGGCTCGGCCATGATAGGGGCTGCAACCTTAAAGAAGAAAGCATCTAAACCATCTGACCCAGATGTTTTTTTGGGGGGTCAAGTTTAAGGAGCTCCTTTAGCACCTCGGACTCAGTGACTGCCTGCAGGGAGAAACTTTGTAGCGGTGCAGGGGAAAAAGAGGGACGAGCATCGGGGCTAGTCGCATTAGAAGGGGTGGGAGATGAGGAAATGTTGGACGGGCAAGGAGGCATGGCTGAGTCAAATAGGAATCCTGACTTAATGAAGTGGTAATTAAAGAGCTCAGCCATGTGCTTCTTGTCAGTAACAACCACATCATCAACATTAAGGGACATGGGCAGCTGTGAGGAGGAGGGTTTATTCTCCAGGTCTTTCACCATTTCCCAACACATCTTGGGGTGAGATCCACAGAAAGAGAACTGCTCCTTAAAGTAACTAACTTTGGCCTTCCGGATAGCCTGAGTGCACATTTTTCTCATTTGCTTGAATGAGAGCCAGTCAGCCTGAGCATGTGTGTGCCGAGCCTTGCGCTAAATGTTATTCTTGAGGTGGAGTAACCAGATCACGGTCGAACCAGGAGCTGAACCTGTTTTTTAATTCCAATTTTCTTTATAGGGGCATGTTCGTTAACAATACCACTGATAATATAACAAAAAGAAGGTCCAAGCGTCTTCGACAGAGGGGATCAAGCTGATTCTATACCAATTTACAGAGGCCAGGCCATGAAGGAAGTCTTGCTAATATATTTTTTTTAGCAAGCATGTATGACAAATCAGGACAGGTCGTTTAACTGAGCAGCTATGACAAACACAGGCTGTAAAACCGTGATGCATATCTGTATACCCATTCATGTGAAATCCATAGAATTTATTTCAATTGACTGATATCCTTATAAGAACTGTAACTCAGTAAAATCTCTGAAATTGTTGCATGTTGTTGCATGCAAACTAAGAATCAGTGCTCTGAGAAATAGTTGGAATTGCTATAATGTCCTATACTGTTAACCATCTACCAAAACACTTTATTCACACATTTCCTGTGTTCCAAATGGCAACCTTGTCCCTATATAGCAAGACGGTCTCGTGTGGCTCAGTTGGTAGAGCATGGTGTTTGCAACGCCAGGGTTGTGGGTTCGATTCCCACGCGGGACCAGTATGGAGAAAAAAAATGTATGAAATGTATGCATTCACTACTGTAAGTCGCTCTGGATAAGAGCGTCTGCTAAATGACGTAAATGTAGTGCACTACTTTTTACCAGAGACCTATGGGCTCAGGTCAGAAGTTGTGCACTAAATAGGGACTAGGTTGCCATTGAGGACGAATACTTTGTTGTGGTGAGTCAGGAGGATACCTTGTCGGTAGCCATCATTTCAAAAGCCTTTCCTTCAACCATCCTTCAAAACAAATGCTGCAAACTTCATTATGAGAAGAGGACTACAGAATAAATTTCACCTGAGTAAGCAGCTCCCGCAAATCTCAGTCAGCCCCAGATAAAAGCGATGCCTAAAACAAGTCCCTTGCCCTCTTTAATCTAGGAAGCTAGACAACGGAGGCTGTCACCCATCTCTAATGAAACAACAGAAAGACTATAAAAGCCAATGTCAGACAAATAGACAGAGGGAACTGAAATGACGCTCTTGCTTCTGACAGACTCTAAACAAGTCACCGGTGGACCAAACACAGCAGACAACCGACACACACACACACACACACAGTACAAAGACACACACACACAGGCACACACACATACACACATAGATGGGCACACACACATACACACATAGATAGGTACACATACACACACAGGAGACAAAGGCAGGAAATTAAAGTCCTTAATCTGCTAAACTCATCTCCATAATTACCAGTCTTGGTTGCTTCTCCAGTGCTGAAACAGCTTGCCAGCATGCCACTTTGATGTGTCCAAAAAACAGATGTTCAGTTGTGAGTCGTCTCATTACGATCCTACCCTACCACAACCACCACCACAGTCAAACTCACCAACAGGCAATTACCAATAGCCAATCATTGACTGACTCCGTCTCTTTCCATCAGACTCGCTCACACACACACGCACACTAACGTCAATACACACACACACACACACGCTCACACACAAAGGGGCTGGTGGATGTGTGTGTGTGAGTGTGACAGGAGGGCTACACATGATCCAATTAAATCAGGATTTGGCTGATTCCCATAAAAGCCTCCCTCTCCCTCTCTGTCCCTGGGAGACTAGCATCACATACCGTGTTGTACTGTAGCGAATGGGCAGGAGGTGATCAAATCTGCCTCCCAAATGGCACCCTGTTCCCTATACAGTGCCCTATTTCTGACCAGGGCCCATACAAAAGCAGTGTGCCATAAAGGGAATGAGATCAACAGGTTTAGGACGTGACTGGAACCTACTGAGTCGGGACGCGGGGAATGGAGTCCATGTGTCACCAAAGCCATTGGTGTTTTATACGAGCGGAGGAGAAAGCGATTGAGAGGAGATAAAAATGATCATCTGAGAACCAGAGCGAGTCTCCGTTAATGACAATATGAGGTCATGCAGCTGGGCCGCGAATCAAAATGGAGAAGCACTTTAGGCCATTAGCTCTGTGTTAATGGCGTGTCTGCATGTCTGTGTGTGTCTGTGTGGGGGGGGGGGCACGGTTTGGTAATGACTCCTGCGGACGCAGTAATGCACCTCTGAGCACCACAGGGAAAGCCCTGAAATTGGAAAATGACCGATGACATTCTCAGACATGGAGCATTGCCCACCCAGCGTTAGCACACACGAAGACAAGCTAGCAGCATGGGTGGATACACACATTACCATGTGCTCCCTCTCATCCACACACACGCATGCATGAACGAATAAACAGACACACACACACACACACGAACGCGCACACATGCTGGCACGCACAAACGCTCACACACACACTCTCACACAGAGCCATTGTCCGCCGTATTCATGCCAAGCACGCACATCTCCTTCAGTGCAGAAACCAAGGGTAATTGTAAAATAATGTGAAAGCACTCAAAAATAACACATGGTTTCAGGCGATGGTTTGTTGTTTTGTTGATGTTTTGTTTTGTTTTGTGTTACTCTGACTTGTCAAAAATTAGCAAAAGTTGTGCACCGGTCTTTAGATGTTTACAGAAGCCACCGCCAGCCTGTGATTATAAATTAAAGGAGAAAGGAACGAACGAAAATCAATGTGCCACATTAAAAACGGAAAAATCCAAGTGTTCCTTTTATGGGGGTTCAAAGTTTCAAAGCTTCTAAGCCCAACATGCAGAGAGAGGGATGGATGGCTACTGCCACATGGTTTCCATATCTCATCATCAGTATGCTGTCTGTCTTCATCACAGCACCTCCAGTGCCTTGTAAGCCTTATTGTTCACTTCCCTTTCTTAATTTGAACCTCTATTTAACTCGGCAAGTCAGTTAAGAACCAATTCTTATTTACAATGACGGCCTACCAGGGAACAGTGGGTTAACTGCCTTGTTCAGGGGCAGAGCGACAGATTTTTTACCTTGTCAGCTCGGGGATTTGATCTAGCAACCTTTCGGTTACCAGCCCAACGCTCTAACCACTAGGCTACCTGCCGCCCCAGTGTTTCCTCAACAGATGGAGCACACACATCTTCCGAGCTAACATATATCATATCCAGATTTCAATTCAAGGTGAGACACCGACAGAGTTTCTGCAGACCTGTAACTGACTCCACAAAGCTTCTTCATGTCTTTGAAGCTGATGTTTTTGGGAATATGATAAGGTACTAAGCCATTGTAGGTGCTTTTAAGTAGTGTGTCCTTCAAAAAAAAACATGATTTAGCCATCATTTATGGCAAAAATATACATTTTGCTCCTTTAACCAGACTCTGGTACCAAACCTCCCTCTGGTACTATTTCCCAATGTGTTCAGACTAGTATAGTATAGCAAAGAGAGCTCATTGCCTGTCCACGATATTCTATTGATCTATTATACAGTACTGGATGTCCTGTGGGGAGCATGGCATGGTAGCACCACCACCCTATTAATATACAAGGGTTGTTCAATGTTTTCCTGTTTCCCGGGGGGGGGGGGGGGGGGGCTACCACAGCGTCCCAAATGGCACCCTGTCCCTGGTCAAAAGTAGTGCACTACATAGTGAATAAGGGGACATTTAGGAGGCAGGCCTACATTCCTGGAATCCTAGAAAAGAGAAAGGCAAGCCCTTCCACAATGTGTCATATATTCTCCAACCCTCCAACTTTCCAAATTCATTTCCTTTAAATCTGATCGATGAGAGGAAACACGAGTCAAATTGTACCAGGGCATTTCCATGTAAAAAGCCCCATGAGCACTAACATTTGAAGTTCATAAGAGAACATCCATTTTTTTTGTTAAATGGAACCTAAGAGTCTATATATATTTTTTATTAAGGTATATATACATTTTTTCAATAATTTTCCATCCTAAAAATGAAGAAGGCTTGGATTTCTGGTCAAACAGGGGGCTTAGAAAAGTTATTGCAGAAAAAGTATTACAAAGCTATTAGAAATACATCAAAACACAATCATGTTGAAGTAAAGACCCCTGCCAACTAACATCAACACATATTTAGTTCGCAGAAATAATTTTCCTTCTGTAAGTTTAAGAAATATTGCCTAGTGTCTTGTCATTCTGTTACCAAAAACGCACATATCTTGAACATATTTTCACATCTCTCCCTCATGAGGGAGGATAATGACAGATAACGAAGTAACAAGTAAAGTTAGACCTACCAATTAGTTAGTGTTTTTACTGATAAAAATGTGTTTTTTGACTTATTAAGTGATTAAAACTCGTCATTATGTTACCAAATCGGTAACAGAATGACCAAAACATCGCTAACAGATCGACCGGAAAGAAATTGGCTACAATGAGAATGTCACAAACCCACAGTTGGGTTACCTGCTACCATCCTTCCAATTGTTTACTGTCATGTTCAGCTCAATGTTTTCTTTCTCTTCTTTCTTTCTCTTGCTGGTGGTCAAAGCAACTTGAAATCTGAACCAATCATATAGATGTCTGTTCCACAAGTTTGTACAGTAGGGTACACTAGAGTTAGATTGGAGTACAGTATAATGTACTGTATTGTACTGAACTCTACTCTACTGTACTCTAATCTTCTCTACGGTGCTGTGCTGAACTGTACTGCGCTGTGCTCTGTTATGCTGTACAGACGCCTACGATTGGTACAGATCCAAATTTGGGGCGGAGCTCATTAGAATATTAGCCAGTGTGTCGAATAATACCCAAACATGCAAAGGAGTACATTACATTTTGGTATACCCATTTAGGATTCATCACCATGAAGAGAATGAATGTTTTATGCATTTCTGTATAGTACAGATCAGGGACCCATGACGTCGTTCTGTTACCATCACTCTGTCACCGGGTGTTAATCCACTTCACTTACTGTAGTTCAATAACCGAAAGAGATCTTTTTCAAACTCAAGGTGTCATATCATAGCTGACACACCCTTATTTCTACATCCATCTTTGGATCATAATTCAGAGTACATATTTAGGTTACCGTTATTCTGTTACCAAACGTTATACCTGCGCTGTTCTTCAGTGTGCTTTTGTGAAAAGTTATTGCGCGCTTTGTTTAACTTTCAAATCAGCGGGTTTTGTTTGGCGTACTTTTAAAGTGAAAAGAAAAAAAGAATCAGTCTCAGCGAGACTCAGCATCATTCTCTTACTTTGGAATTGCCCACCAACATCGCCAGGGCTTCACTACTACTACTACTACTACACCCACCCTGTGACCCTGTGTCACGCTGTTCAGTAAAGACAGAATATGGATTCCAGAGAGGTGGGTGAGTGGCTTGGGTATCAACTGAAATCTCTACTACTGTACGTAATGAGACAATGACAGCCAACTATCAGAGCCACTTTGTGTTACACTATCCAGCCTTGTCAAAAACAGGAAATAGGACTTGGGCTCTCATTTAGGCATGTTAATGGGAGCTGGAAGTGAGAGGCATATAGCATGTAATTACATCTATGTAAATGAGCTGGAGAGTGAGTGGGGAGCGTAACGGGGCCATGATCCGTGTGTCTGTGTGTCTGTTGGGTAATATACTGTACACTGAGTATATCAAACATCAGCAACACCTTCCTAATATTGAGTTGCACCCCCCCTTTGCCTGCAGAACAGCCTCAATTCATTGGGGCATGGACTCTACAAGGTGTCGAAAGCGTTCCACAGGGATGCTGGCCGATGTTGACTCCGTTCAAAGGACCTTACATTTTTTTGTCTTGCCCATTTACCCTCTGATTGGCACATACACACAATCCATGGCTCAATTGTCTCAAGGCTTAAAAATCCTTCTTTAACCTGTCTCCGCTCCTTCATCTACACTGATTGAAGTGGATTTAACAAGTGACATCAATAAAGGATCATAGCTTTTACCTGGATTCACCTGGTCAGTCTATGTCATGGAAAGAGCAGGTGTTCCTAATGTTTTGTACAGTCAGTGTATGACGCTCATGGACTACTGTAATGCTGAACATCTGATCCTGGAGAGCCGGCTGCATCCTGACCCTAGGGGCCCTGGTCAAAAGTAGTGCACCACATAGGGTGCTATTTTGGTACCCTATGCAGAAAGAAGGAAGAGCTGGAGCAGGCGACGGCGTGCCTGGGCCACTATAAAAAGGCTGGTCCTGGGTGCTGCAGGCACACACACACACACACACACACACACACACACACACACACACACCTCTCTAACTCATCCTCTGTCAGCTCCTATCAGTAGGTAGAGCAGCTAGGTAGGACAGACAGACAGACAGACAGACAGACAGACAGACAGACAGACAGACAGACACAGTACAGCACACACACCCATCGTCACACTCCACTCACTGGCCTTTCAACCAGCCCAGACCATGTCACTGTCTGTGGCCATCAGCCCAACACAGAGAGGGACTGACAGCCAGAGTAAGTGAGTCAGAGCTAGACAGCCCCGGGCTACAACACACACACACACACACACACACACACACACACACACACACACACACACACCACAAGCACACACCACACACAGACTTTCTTACAATAAAACACAAACACATATCCAGTTACTTTACACGCATATAAATACACACATTTCCCCAAAAGAAAGCCTAGTCACTTTCACACACACGTCAGGCCAGAGCAGATGTGAACACAATCTGTTCGACCCTATTAGAGTCAACAATTATACACAGAACAGGTTAAAAGTGATGACATCTATCCCACATTTAAATAGCTAGTCGCGCAACAAGCCAGAGCAAAACACAATGCTATACACACACACACACACACACACACACACACACACACACACACACACACACACACACACACACACACACACACACGATCCCCCCCTGAGGATCTATTCAACCTTCCCAAATGTTCAAATAAGTCAGCTCAATTACAATTCAGCAGAATAACGAAGAAGCCAAAGAAATGGGACCACCTGGCAGCGAGCTCGGCACACAAGATCCCCGTCAACACAGGAGCCTCTTTGGAGGCACTGTGGCGTTCGCAGCGGTGCGCTTCTGTTGCCGTGGCAACGAGCGTTCAGCAGAAAAAAGATTTGAATGTGTACATACAGGAACACTCATGCACGCACACACGCACACACACACACACACACACACACACACAAAAACATAGTCACACTTATGCATGTCCACACAAATGACAGCATCCACACACACACCAAAATCACACACCAAACCACAAAGACACCTTGTGGTAACAGAGTTGTGAGTGAGACATGTTCCAATCATCTCTATGTGTGATACTTCTGCCACGGTGACTGAAAATCAATACATATATTTGGCTTAGGGTGAAATGTTATGACAGAGTTAAGGTTGGCTGGGTGTAATGTCACTGTGCTGTGTGTAAGATATGAAGCAAGCCATCCATGTGACTGGAATCCCGATAACTGGCTGAGCTGGGATGGTGGCTGGTGGCTGGTGGGCTGGTCAATACAGGGCTGTCACACAGGGCTTATAGAGTCACACCACAGTGATCCACAGCACCCCAGGGGACCAGCTTTGCTCTTCACTCAATGATTCTGTTTAGCTTCCCAAACGGCACCCTATTCCCTACACTGTATAGAAAAAAAGGGTTCCAAAAGCGTTCTTCGGCTGTCCCCATTGGAGAATCCTTTTTGGTTCCAGGTCGAATCCTTTTTGGTTCCAGGTCGAACCCTTTTTGGTTCCAGGTCGAATCCTTTTTGGTTCCAGGTCGAACCCTTTTTGGTTCCAGGTCGAATCCTTTTTGGTTCCAGGTCGAATCCTTTTTGGTTCCAGGTCAAACCCTTTATGGTTCCAGGTAGAACCCTTTCAGATTCCATGTAGCCAAAATAGTTCTACCTGGAAGCAAAAAGGGTTCTCCTATGGAGACAGCCGAAAGAACCCTTTTAGGTTCTAGATAGCCCCTTTTTTCCCCACCCTAAGAGAGTAGTGCACTATATAGGGAATAGAGTGCCATTTGGGACGCCAGGCTCTGAAAAGACAATCTTTCCTGGCTGTCAATGTGCCAGTGCATGAGGCGTGGTACATCGGAGTGACTGTCGCGGTCGCGCCGCCGCCTCACGTTGGTTCAAAACGCAGCCATCGCAACCGGTTGTCAGGTCCGTACATCACCTGCTGAAAAGAGCAAACACGATTTCACAGGCAATGTAAATGGGAAAATGGCCCATTTAAACTGCTGTTGTTGCACATGAGCAAACGGGCCTTGTGAAAATGGCATCGAGAGCAATGAGTGCGTTTACGACTGCACCCCCCCCCCATTCCAATCACAGAGGCGAGGCGGTGGAGTGTAGTGTACGGAAGGCATGGAGGGGATAATGGATTGCAGTTGAGGGATGCGGACGTGGAGTGCTTGTGATGTGCTGATGGAGGGATGCACGGGAGTGCTGACAACAGCCTCTTATCCTCCATCAGGCTTTCACACCTCCCCTTCTTCCACTCAGCCAGTCTGCCTCTTTGCCCTCCACGCAACATTCTAAGGCTTGCATCCCAAATGGCACCCTTATTCCCTATATAGTGCACTCACAACTTTTGACCAGAGCCCAGCCAACGATCGCTGGGCTCGAGTCAAAAGTAGCGCATTTTATAGGAGTTAGGGTGTCATTTGGGAAGCAATCTTCTTAAATCAATTCACCCCAGCTTGGCTCTGCCGCATTACCTTGCCTATCAATCACACAGCCTCTGTGCAAGTAATGGACCATACACACCTGCCAATCACCTTGCCCATCTCACATCCCCAACTCCGCGAGGGGTCGCCATGACAACAGAGAAAGCCTCCTCTCAACATGGCTGAAGCTGTTTCGAGGAAGAGAGCTTTCAGCCTCCTAATGATGTCAAAGGTTTGATCCACACACTGACGATAGCCTAACAGGCAAAACGTGTTTCGTGCTCTTGTTGCCTCTAAATTAATATATAATATATATAATATATCACAAAATAAATTTGAATTTTTTTTTTTTTTTTAGTGTGGACCCTCTATAAATGAAAGAACCTCTCACGTTTCAGATTCCCTACAGGCCTCATGTGGTCTTGCGTCAGCATTTCGCTCTCTCTCTCTCTCTCTCTCTCTCTCTCTCTCTCTCTCTCAATGAGTGATGCCAATTACTTAACTGTATCACACTAATAAAGATCAAAGCCCATCATCTGCACACTACTCTGAGATCAAGCCTGGGACAGGGCCCAGGCTCTGGCAAGTGTCAACCTGCTTTTACGTAATGCTCAAACTGACGCCATCTGGTGCAGGAAGGCTGCTGCCAGCTAGTAGGGCTCTGCACTGAGAGAGATCGCTCTGGGTCTGATTGGGCAATGGTCCTGCTAAGAACAACTACCGAGGAGAGCTATGCTGAGCTCAGACAAGAGGACCCATGCCAGCACTGTACTGCTGACACCAGTAACACTGAGAGACTCTGGTTGTGTGCCCAAACAGGTCCCCTCATTCACTGGTCAAAAGCAGTGCACTAGATAGGGAATAGGGTGCTGTTTGGCAGGCATTCTGGGTTTACTACACTCTGATGCAACACGTCGACAAAGTGAGAGGGCAAACGGCGATAAGAGTAAAAAACAAATGAGACCATATCTTGTTTTCGTGCCAGAGCTTGTTTCCTCCTACTTTATCCCAATATCATAAGCACTTCATCAGCACAGTGACAGTGGTGCAGCTAGGCTACTTCATGGCAGTATCAGCACTTCATGGTGATGGAGAGGAAAAGGGTGTTTGATGCCAGGTAAGAGAGAAGGGAATGAGGGGAGAGAAGGGAACGAGGGGAGAGAAGGGAATGAGGGGAGAGAAGGGAACGAGGGGAGAGAAGGGAACGAGGGGAGAGAAGGGAACGAGGGGAGAGAAGGGAACGAGGGGAGAGAAGGGAACGAGGGGAGAGAAGGGAAAGAGGGGAGAGAAGGGAACGAGGGGAGAGAAGGGAACGAGGGGAGAGAAGTGAACGAGGGGAGAGAAGGGAACGAGGGGAGAGAAGGGAAAGAGGGGAGAGAAGGGAACGAGGGGAGAGAAGGGAACGAGGGGAGAGAAGGGAACGAGGGGAGAGAAGGGAACGAGGGGAGAGAAGGGAACGAGGGGGAGAGAAGGGAACGAGGGGAGAGAAGGGAACGAGGGGAAAGAAGGGAACGAGGGGAGAGAAGGGAACGAGGGGAGAGAAGGGAGAGAAGGGAACGAGTGGAGAGAAGGGAACGAGGGGAGAGAAGGGAACGAGGGGAGAGAAGGGAACGAGGGGATATAAGGGAACGAGGGGAGAGAAGGGAACGAGGGGAGAGAAGGGAACGAGGGGAGAGAAGGGAACGAGGGGAGAGAAGGGAACGAGGGGGAGAGAAGGAACGAGGGGAGAGAAGGGAACGAGGGGAGAGAAGGGAAAGAGGGGAGAGAAGGGAACGAGGGGAGAGAAGGGAACGAGGGGAGAGAAGGGAAAGAGGGGAGAGAAGGGAACGAGGGGAGAGAAGGGAACGAGGGAAGAAGGGAAAGAGGGGAGAGAAGGGAACGAGGGGAGAGAAGGGAACGAGGGGAGAGAAGGGAACGAGGGGAGAGAAGGGAACGAGGGGAGAGAAGGGAACGAGGGGAGAGAAGGGAAAGAGGGGAGAGAAGGGAACGAGGGGAGAGAAGGGAAAGAGGGGAGAGAAGGGAACGAGGGGAGAGAAGGGAACGAGGGGAGAGAAGGGAACGAGGGGAGAGAAGGGAACGAGGGGAGAGAAGGGAACGAGGGGAGAGAAGCCCGTCCATGTTGTTGACAGGCTGCTTTGTCTCTTGCACACACACACACACACACACACACACACACACACACACACACACTCTCTCTCTCTCCTTTGAACCTGAAACCACATGCTATCCCAATTACAGATGTTCGCTGGAGAAAAGCACCAAAGCACCTTTTCTACTGTTGCCCTGTGATTGTAGAGATAGCTCGCTAGCTAGAGGTGATCACTCCACCATGTGAGCAGCAGCAAGGCCCCCTAGGAGGACAGACATGGGAGGTAAATTAGTTAGCAAGACGAGGTACACAGGTGCTGCTCCTGTTTACACGGAAGGAAATGTCCAGAGGTTATTAGCTGACAACAGTCCGAGAAAACCGGGAGCTTCTCTATGTTAGTGACTCCACTTAGTGCTCTGGCCCTATGGGCTCTGGTCAAAGGTAGTGCACTATTTAGGTAATAGGGTGCCATTTGGGGCAGAGCCGCGCATTACGTTGTCCTCGGGAATAACTAAAGCACTAGATGTTTCTCCTAGCTGACTCACTGAAGATGTCTTTTCCACATATTTAGGTGGCGACAGCGGTGTTGCAGATCTGAAGGTGAGGGAAATCGAGGTTGACGTTTCTCTCGGGTTTATTTGTCGTTTGTTGCTTTGTGTCCATGTAAGAGTCGACCACTCTGTCACTCTGTCCTTCCTCGCTGTACTCTCCCTTTTGTCTCCTAGCATGTGTTCTAAATGGCACTCTATTCCCTATTTAGTGCCCATAGGGCTCCTGTCCAAAGTAGTGCACGATATAGGGAATAGGGTGCCATTTGGTCGCGGACCTTTTCCCCTAATTACAGACCAGTGTACCAGAGACCCTGGACATCCCCCGGCAGGCAGAAACACAGAGTCTGTGGGCACTAAGCAGCAATACAAGAAATCTACTTCAGGAGTTTGGCAACAATTGAGGAAACAGTCATGAATCACAGTCGCATGTGGTGACATGAAGCAGGATATTCTAATTACAGCGCTGAGAGAAATTAGAGGGAAAAGCCTCTTCTATTCTAATTGAATTTGGAGTAAAGCTTTTTAGGCGACATGCCAATTACCAGTCGGAGGTAGAATCATCAGTCCCCGTTTCTCGAACAAAACTGTTTACTAGAGAAGTGGGAAAGAAAGACAGTTGTGTTTGCCCCCCATACAGGCCTAGTTTCTAGTTAATACTGACTAGGGCTGCAAATAGGATTAGGTGGTATCCAGATTTTCATACCGTCATACCGTTTCTGTACCATACCAGGGTATATGGTATTACCGGAAGTGCACACAAGAAGCGCTACATCAAAACGCACAAAACTATTTACACAACATGGATCTTGATCCAGGAGGGGATTGATTGTCTGTGCTGTAACCAAGCAGCATGACCTTGCAATCTAGCCACTTAGCTAGCAAGTTGGTGTAGCCCTGAGCTGGAGATCATTTATTTGGCACATCTTAGATAGCTAACTTATAGTTATCATACCGTAGTATGTCTAAATAACCCAGTATTCGGTATATATATATACAGTATACCGCCCAAGCCTAGTAGCAAAATTAGGTAAATAAGCAAGATAACTGGGAATACTTGCAACCCTATTGTATAACTACCATTGTGTTGTCGTGAACTTATCTGAAGCACCAGGAAGTGGCAAAGCAGGAGGAGTGGCCAGAGAAGGAGAGCGAGCGCTGGGCTCCTCTCTAACTCTCACGTCTCAAAACAGCAATCACTAGCAGATGCTTGCTCCAGTGGCTGATGAGGTCCTAGTCGACCATTGCGTCACTCACAAAGCAATTACAGTGTAACCTTAAAAAAGGCTCCGTAATCTATAGCGGGCAGCACTACTTTTTAACAGAGACCTATGGGCCCTTGTCAAAAGTAGCACCCTAAATAGGGAATATTTAGGGTGACTCTGCCTGCATTTGGGATGCAGGCAGAGTCCACATTCTGAAAAAGTATCATAAGTAAAAAAGTACCAGCCAGACCTAGAATGTATCTGCAGGGTGTGATGTCGTCAAGTGCTGACGTTCCCTGTGTGTGACAGGTTTAGATTGATTTAGAAGGCACTACTGAAGAAAACACGACATAGACATAGCACACACACACACACAGCTAGCCAGCTACGCCTAAACAATTGTTTGGTTATGACGTTAACTGAATAGCTTCTCTACCTACAGCATAGGTCAGCTACTGAATATGCAAAACAGGACAACTGGTTTTGTTGTTGTGAAAATACCGATGAGATGAACCCGTCAGTCATCCATCACCTCACGGTAAAAGAAAAAGTCACATTAGCAACACTATTTGTCACAACAAACGGTGGCTCTGACAATTTCCTGATCTGTAAAAGAGAGACAGAGCCTACATCCCAAATGGCACCCTATTCCCTTCATAGGGCACTACTTTTGACCAGGGCCCATAGGGAATAGGGTGCCAACTGGTATGCAGACCAAGTCGGTGTGAAGGACGGAGATTAAAGCATGAGCACCAACATGTGAAGTTCATGGGAGCACGTCAAATTGGGCGTCAAATGAAAGCTTAGAGTCTATATTTCTGGGAAATGAAGGCATAGACCATTTTGAACAATTTTACATCTTTCAAGTTAGGCATAAGTAAAGGCTTTGATTTCTGCATAAACAGATGGAAAAGGGGTCTTACAAAACATCTACCAGAAAAAGTCTTAAAAGGTATCAGAAATACATCAAAACAAAATGATGTTTAAA
The DNA here is from genome assembly GCF_901001165.1 of Salmo trutta. Taxonomy (NCBI): domain Eukaryota; kingdom Metazoa; phylum Chordata; class Actinopteri; order Salmoniformes; family Salmonidae; genus Salmo; species Salmo trutta. The sequence goes on from NC_042980.1 coordinate 11,329,087, forward strand.
TAAAGACCCGTCAACTAATATCAATACCTATATTTAGTTCTGTAGAAATGGTTGACCTTCTGTAAGGTTAAGAAACATTGCCTTGTGCCTTGCAATTCCGTTACCAAAAACCCACAAAGGCTTCTAGTTTCTGAACACCTGTAAATGCCATTTCCTGCAATCTAAAGCAAAAATGTTCCTCATAAACTCAGCAAAAAAAGAAACGTCCTCTCACTGTCAACTGCGTTTATTTTCAGCAAACTTAACATGTGTAAATATTTGTATGAACATAACCAGATTAAAGAACTGAGACATAAACTGAACAAGTTCCACAGACGTGTGACTAACAGAAATGGAATAATGTGTCCCTGAACAAAGGGGGGGGGGGTAAAAATCAAAAGTAACAGTCTGTATCTGGTGTGGCCACCAGCTGCATTAAGTACTGCAGTGCATCTCCTCCTAATGGACGGCACCAGATTTGCCAGGTCTTGCTGTGAGATTTTACCCCACTCTTCCACCGAGGCACCTGCAAGTTCCCAGACATTTCTGGGGGGAATGGCCCTAGCCCTCACTCTCCGATCCAACAGGTCCCAGACGTGCTCAATGGGATTGAGATCCGGGCTCTTCGCTGGCCATGGCAGAACACTGACATTCCTGTCTTAAAGGAAATCACGCACAGAACGAGCAGTATGGCTGGTGGCATTGTCATGCTGGAGGGTCATGTCAGGATTAGCCTGCAGGAATGGTACCACATGAGGGAGGAGGACGTCTTCCCTGTAACGCACAGCGTTGAGATTGCCTGCAATGACAACAAGCTCAGTCCGATGATGCTGTGACACACCGCCCCAGACCATAACGGACCCTCCACCTCCAAATCGATCCCGCTCCAGAGTACAGGCCTCGGTGTAACGCTCATTCCTTCGACGATAAACGCGAATCCGACCATCACCCCTGGTGAGACAAAACCGCGACTCGTCAGTGAAGAGCACTTTTTGACAGTCCTGTCTGGTCCAGCGGCGGTGGGTTTGTGCCCATAGGCGACGTTGTTGCCGGTGATGTCTGGTGAGGACCTGCCTTACAACAGGCCTACAAGCCCTCAGTCCAGCCTCTCTCAGCCTATTGCGGACAGTCTGAGCACTGATGGAGGGATTGTGCATTCCTGGTGAAACTCGGGCAGTTGTTGTTGCCATCCTGTACCTGTCCCGCAGGTGTGATGTTCGGATGTACCGATCCTGTGCAGGTGTTGTTACATGTGGTCTGCCACTGCGAGGGCGATCAGCTGTCCATCCTGTCTCCCTGTAGCGCTGTCTTAAGTGTCTCACAGTACGGACATTGACATTTATTGTTGTCCTGGCCACATCTGCAGTCCTCATGCCTCCTTGCAGCATGTTTAAGGCAAGTTCACGCAGATGAGCAAGGACCCTGGGCATCTTTCTTTTGGTGTTTTTCAGAGTCAGTAGAAAGACCTCTTTAGTGTCCCAAGTTTTCATAACTGTGACCTTAATTGCCTACCATTTGTAAGCTGCTAGTGTCTTAACGACCGTTCCACAGGTGCATGTTCATTAATTGTTTTTGGTTCATTGAACAAGCATGGGAAACAGTGTTTAAACCCTTTACAATGAAGATCTGTGAAGTTATTTGGATTTTTACAAATTATCTTTGAAAGACAGGGTCCTGAAAAAGGGACGTTTCTTTTTTTGCTGAGTTTATGATAACAAATCATGTATTCATTTTTTTACATAGTGCGCAACCAGTCCACAAGGTGGCACAGCGCCTCGCTTACATTCTTTGGGGGGGGGAACCCTGCCACATGTCTTTAAGATATTTTCAAATGTCTTAAAGTTTACAGAAGTAACAAGTAATGGTAGACCTTCCAATTAGTTATAGTGATTTTACTGATATAAATTTTGTTTATGAATTATTAAGTGATTAAAATGTGTGATTCCATTGCCAAATTGGTCATGGATTTACCAAAAAAATCGGTGACGGAATTACTGCAATTGATTTGGCTGCAATGGGAAATCATAATAGTCACAAACCACAGGTGGGTCACCTGCTACTGTCCTCCCTTCTCCTGACATATTGCTATGTTCAGCTCATAACTGTTTTCTTTGTCTTTCTGTTGTCTGGTGGTCAAACCAGAGTGTAAAAACAGTCTGAGAATTGATAACTCTTCCCTCTCTATATCCCTCTCTCTCTCACTCTCTGTCACCTCTCGCAGCTCTTAACGACACCAACCCAAGAGCCCCCTCTCTTTCCATTTACTCTAACCAACCTACTCACCCACTGAGCACCGTCTGACACCAGACGTTGAAAAGTAGTTGAAATTTGGTCAGTCCACCATGGCCTTGATGTTAACATCCACAGATGGACCGGACAGGACCAAACCTGAACCTATCATACAGGTATGTTTCACAAGTTTGGATAGCACAATACAGTACAGTACTGAGTAGAGCACAGTAGAGTACAATACAATACAGTACAGCACTGAGTAGAGCACAGTAGAGTACAATACAATACAGTACAGCACTGAGTAGAGCACAGTAGAGTACAATACAATACAGTACAGCACTGAGTAGAGCACAGTAGAGTACAATACAATACAGTACAGCACTGAGTAGAGCACAGTAGAGTACAATACAATACAGTACAGTAGTGAGTAGAGCACAGTAGAGTACAATACAATACAGTACAGCACAATACTGTAGAGTGAGTAGAGCACAGTAGAGTACAGTCTAATATAATACAGTAGTACAATACAACACATGACAGTAGAAAAACCGTACTGAACTATAGTCTATATTACTGTACTGTACTCTACTGCACTGAACTCTACTCTACCCTACTCTGCTGTATTGCACTGCACTCCACTGCAAAGTTTCGCAAACTTGGTTCTAGGACCCCCCCGGCAGGACGCCAGTTGCTCACCCCTTGCTTATATAGTGCAATACTTTTCAAAAGATAATGTTCTCTGTGGGTCATTTGACAAGAAACTGAACACAACACACACAAACATAGATTACTAACAAATATTCTGTAGACACAGTATCTGTTCATTTCTCCTAGAACTTAACATTTTGCTGAGGTTACAGTAGGATTGGCAGGACATGTTCTGTAACGGTCAAAAGTAGTGAACTAAATAGGGAACAGGGTGCCATTTGGGATGCAGCCTCTTGTTTTTGCTTCTGGCAGGAACACAAACCTGTTTCCTATCGTGAGGAGCGCTGTCGTTTGGGGAGTAAAGAGGTCAGCTCAGGCACTATAGCTCTGTGCTATTACTAAGGTGTGTGTGAGTTGTCAGTGTGTGTGTGTGTGTGTGTGTGTGTGTGTGTGTGTGTGTGTGTGTGTGAGTTGTCAGTGTGTGTGTGTGTGTGTGTGTGTGTGTGTGTGTGTGTGTGTGTGTGAGTTGTCAGTGTGTGTGTGTGTGTGTGTGTGTGTGTGTGTGTGTGAGAGAGAGAGAGAGAGATGGCTGTGTGCCAGGCTAGGTCCTCAGATAGCTTATCCCACTGGCACACAGGATCCCAGCTGCTTGGCAAACAGAACCCCAGCTGCTTGCTATGTATAGTCACAATATAACTAGGATCCAGAATCTTTTTGCACCTTTAACTGACTAAGAGAGTGTCCAGGGGGTCATTTGTGACTTGTTCCAGGAAACTAGGCGAATGCCGCACGTCACTACTTCACAGGAGAGGCATTAGAACATAAAAATGAATTATCGAAATGTGTTTGTATGCCATCTTGTTAATCCAAATAAAATGAAACAATTACGAGCCTAGTTGGTTTAGCCATGGAAAAAGTCAGGAACCTTCCCGCTAGCCATGATTGGCTGAGATAATGGATGGGCTGGACATGGTGAGAGATGAGTTCGGATCGGTCTGTTATGGAGCACGCTTCTGTCTATAACATGAGCTGCTCAGTATGTGTAGATCATCTTTTCTAAGGTGGCTTTTTTGAAAGAATAAGAACTGCAAAAGTGTTGCTCCTGCTCTTCACTTTCTGGATGACGATCGTGCCATGCTGACTCTCTCTGACTCAGAAAATGAATCAAATAATGAGGAAATCCCTGAGTTAGGTAAAAACATGTTAACTGAACCAGACATTGTAGAGTCTTCTGATGACAGTGATGGGGAAGAAACGGCGATCAACAGTGTTGTTGTCATGGAAGAAGTTGAACGCCTTTTGAAATCATGGAATGCCCGGTGGAAGCAGAGTGTGATAGCTAAGGAGATTCTGGCGTTTTGATTGCAAATATGCAGAGGGAGTTGAAAAAAGAACACAGAAGGCTGTTGTATAAAACACCTGTCTCTGGATTACATCTTCAAACTAAGGGCAACCATGGCATCCGTGACAAAGAGGGAGAAGCATTAATCCACATATACGGGAAGAGTCTAGCTAGCTACATTTTCAGATATTATACGTTTCTAATTTTGTCAGAAAGTAATTTTCATTGCAAGTTAAAGCGTACTGTTAGCTAGCTAGCTAATATTAGCTGGCTGGCTCTCTAGCTAACGTTACGTGGATGATATGTGTAGTAATATCATTAGTATCTCAGAAAGCCATTCGCATTGCTAGTTATAGCCTAATGTTAGCTAGCTAGCTAACACTGAACTTAGTTGGTTAGCTTTAGCTACGTGCAGATTCATGCATGGTGGTTAGCTATGACAATCAGTATGGGTTGGGATTATTGCCTCGTTCAAAACACCTGGGAACTCGGAAATCTCCGACTTCCGACTTCAGTGCTTTCAAGACAACTGGGAACTCGGAAAAACAAGCTCAGACTGAATTTTCTTTTTTTAAATGGTCATCCAACTCGGAATTCTAACTCGGGAACTCGGGCCTCCTTCACTGACGTCATAATTTGACCTCGTATTTTTCCAAGTTCCCAGTTGCCTTGAAAACACCATTAGGTTAATTGTTTAGCTAGCTAGCTACATGTGTAAACAAAAGACTGATGATTACGTGAACCATCAAGTTAGCCAGATGTGTCTGTGGGTGATTACAATCATCTATTGTATTTCATGAACACGTGTACATGTCTAGACAATAGTGACCCATCCACTTAGCTAGATGTGGCTGGGGGTTGGTTATAGCATTTCTTTCACATGATCCATCAATTTAGAGTGTGTCTGGGTAATTATGAATTATTTACACAATATTTATCTGGACACTTTCTATTTTTGATATTGCTACTGTGCAAATATGCAAGTAACCATTTCACTGTACCGTTTACACATTCTGTATCCTGTGCATGGGACAAATAAACGTTGATATAGTGTGTGTTTACCAGAGACCGTAATGTGAAGGACAACATGACCTGCACCAAAGGAAGATTAGGATTTAGACCATGGACCAGATAAAGTGTTTTTTCTGCTACTACTTTCACCACTTTTACTATTACTATTACTTTTACTAATATTTACTTTTACTAATATTAATACACTACCTTACTCACTCTGTTTAGCATATGGCCTCACATGTGAATCCTTAAAGAGGAGATGGGTGCGGCTAAGGCTTAGGAGGATGTGAACAATGCTGAATGGGTGTAGACAAAGACGATCTCTCCAGTAGGTGTACCAAAACATTCAAGGGCCATTTTTTCAAAAGTCGGGTCACAAGTTTGTCAACTTTCCAAGCAGAATTACTATCCCGTTGTTCCTTAACCGAATCAAGCCAGTCGGTGACATTTGAGGATCTCCCACTCAATTTGACACTGGACAAGTAGTCATACTCGTATTTTCTTTCACTTTCAATGACATGAATAAATGCAAGGGAAATAAATAAAAACAGTCAGGAGCGACAAATGCAGTTGTTAATATGTCTATGATTACTTTTTGTTATTAACATTTGTATGGCTTTTATTTCACTCAATGGTAATGTTGCTGCTCCCCCTATGGTCATTCCCGCCCACCCCTCTCAAAAGTCTTTACTCTGCCTCCACCCCATTGGACATTTCATTATTCATCACTGCCACAGTTGTTATTATGTACAGTGCATTTGGAAAGTATTCAGACCCCTTGACTTTTTCCACATTTTATTACGTTACAGCCTTATTCAAAAATGTATTGCATTTTTTTTCCCCCACCTCAGCAATCTACACACAATACCCCATAATGACAAAGAAAAAACGTTTTTTTACAAATTCTTGCAACAAAAAAAAATGAAATATGACCTTTACATAAGTATTCAGATCCTTTACTCAGTACTTTGTTGAAGCACCTCTGGCAGCGATTACAGCATTGAGTCTTCTTGGGTATGACGCTACAAGTTTGGCACACCTGTATTTGGGGAGTTTCTCCCATTCTTCTTTGCAGATCCATTCACGCTCAGTCAGGTTGGATGGAGAGCGTTGCTGCACAGCTATTTTCTGTTCTCTCCAGAGATGTTCGATCGGGTTCAAGTCCGGGCTCTGGCTGGGCGACTCAAGGACATTCAGAGACTTGTCCCGAAGCCACTCCTGCGTTGTCTTGGCTGTGTGCTAAGGGTCGTTGTCCTGTTGGAAAGTGAACTTTCGCCCCAGTCTGAGGTCCTGAGTGCTCTGGAGCAGGCTTTCATCAAGGATCTCTCTGTACTTTGCTCCGTTCATCTTTCCCTCGATGCTGACTAGTCTCCCAATTCCTGCTGCTGAAAAACATCCTCACAGCATGATGCTGCCACCAACATGCTTCACCGTAGGGATGGTGCCAGGTTTCCTCCAGACACAACGCTTGGCATTCAGGCCAAAGAGTTCAATATTGGTTTCATCAGACCAGAGAATCTTGTTTCTCATGGTCTGAGAGTCTTTAGGTGCCTTTTGGCAAACTCCAAGTGGGCTGTCATGTGCCTTTTACTGACGAATGGCTTCAGTCTGGCCACTCTACCAAAAAGGCCTGATTGGTGGAGTGCTACAGAGATGGTTGTCCTTCTGGAAGGTTCCCCCATCTCTACAGAGGAACTCTAGAGCTCTGTCAGAGTGACCATCAGGTTCTTGTTCACCTCCCTGACCAAGGCCCTTCTCCCCCGATTTCTCAGTTTAGCCGGGCAGCCAGCTCTAGGAATAATCTTGGTGGCTCCAAACTTCTTAGAATTTTTGTGGTACCCTTCCCGAGATCTGTGCATCGAGATCTCTGTGCTTTGACCTCATAGCTTGGTTTTTGCTCTGACGTGCACTGTCAACTGTGGGACCTTATATAGACAGGTCTGTGCCTTTCCAAATCATGTCCAATAAATTGAATTTACCACAGGTGGACTCGAATCAAGCTAAAGAAACATCTCAAGGATGATCAATGGAAACAGGATGCACATGAACTCAATTTCGAGTCTCATAGCAAAGGGGCTGAATACTTATGTAAATAAGGTCTGTTTTTTACTTTAAATAAATTTGCAAAAATTTCAACAAACCTGTTTTCACTTTGTCATTATGGGGTAATTGTGTGTAGATTGCTGAGGAAAATGTTTTATTTAATCAATTTTAGAATAAGGCTGTAACATAACAAAACGTGGAAAAAGTCAAAGGGTCTGAATACTTTCCGAAGGTACTGTACATAGTGCTATTTCTATTTCTATTGTTTTTTATTACTATTTTCATTATTTATTTCACTTAGTCCTGCAATCACACCTACAACCCTGCACACATGACTATTAAACAATCTGATTCTGAAATTTTATTTTATTTCACATTTATTTAACCAGGTAGGCAAGTTGAGAACAAGTTCTCATTTACAATTGCGACTTGGCCAAGATAAAGCAAAGCAGTTCGACAACATACAACAGAGTTACACATGGAGTAAAACAAATATACAGTCAATAATACAGTAGAAAAATAAGTCTATATACAATGTGAGCAAATGAGGTGAGATAAGGGAGGTAAAGGCAAAAAAGTCCATGGTGGCAAAGTAAATACAATATAGCAAGTAAAACACTGGAATGGTAGATTTGTAGTAGAAGAAAGTGCAAAGTAGAAATAGAGATAATGGGGTGCAAAGGAGCAAAATAAAATAAATAAAATAAATAAATACAGTAGGGGAAGAGGTAGTTGTTTGGGTTAAATTATAGATGGGCTATGTACAGGTGCATCTGTGAGCTGCTCTGACAGCTGGTGCTTAAAGCTAGTGAGGGAGATAAGTGTTTCCAGTTTCAGAGATTTTTGTAGTTCGTTCCAGTCATTGGCAGCAGAGAACTGGAAAGAGAGACGGCCAAAGGAGGAATTGGCTTTGGGGGTGACCAGAGAGATATACCTGCTGGAGCGCGTGCTACAGGTGGGTGCTGCTATGGTGACCAGTGAGCGGAGATAAGGGGGGACTTTACCTAGCAGGGTCTTGTAGATGACCTGGAGCCAGTGGGTTTGGCGACGATTATGAAGCGAAGGCCAGCCAACGAGAGCGTACAGGTCGCAGTGGTGGGTAGTATATGGGGCTTTGGTGACAAAAACGGATGGCACTGTGATAGACTGCATCCAATTTGTTGAGTAGGGTATTGGAGGCTATTTTGTAAATAACATCGCCGAACTCGAAGATCGGTAGGATGGTCAGTTTTACTAGGGTATATTTGGCAGCATGAGTGAAGGATGCTTTGTTGCGAAATAGGAAGCCAATTCTTGATTTAACTTTGGATTGGAGATGTTTGATGTGAGTCTGGAAGGAGAGTTTACAGTCTAACCAGACACCTAGGTATTTGTAGTTGTCCACATATTCTAAGTCAGAACCGTCCAGAGTAGTGATGCAGGGCAGGCGGGCAGGTGCAGGCAGCGATCGGTTGAAGAGCATGCCTTTAGTTTTACTTGTATTTAGGAGCAGTTGGAGGCCACGGAAGGAGAGTTGTATGGCATTGAAGCTCGTCTGGAGGGTTGTTAACACAGTGTCCAAAGAAGGGCCAGAAGTATACAGAAATAACACCTCTTAACAAGCAAGTCAACAGCGAGATTCACCATGAAACACAGCTTTAGGAATTCATTTTAGGATTCTTTTCCTTTCTTTTCTAACAGTATTTTCAGTATGAAGTGGAGTATTAGCTACATAGGCAATATCACCAATGGATGGCAAATACAGATCAAGTTCTTTATCAGTGGTGTGACTCACGTTGACCCATTCAGTCAGAGGCTACTTATAGTTAGTGAGGAAGCAACGCTTTCGACCAGGAGAGGGAGAGGTTCGTTCCACCATTTAGATACCTTTTGAGTACTGAATTTTTTTATTTATTATTTCACCTTATTTTAACATTCTGTCATAAAGAACACATGTTCAAAAAAATGTTTTCCCCAAAACAAATACTATCGGAAGTGACAAATAAAGTAACAGGTTTGACTGTGATGACTTACACGTAAATACAGTGCACTTCGGAAAGTATTTGGGCACCAGTGCGAAACGGATGCGGCATACTTTACATTTTTCCAAACTTTGCGACGTCTTTAGTGAAGACAGATTTCGTCCATAGACCAGGAAGTTTTAATTTATTTTGTAATTATATATTTTTTAGGGGGTAGATCTTCTTTAATATTCTATAAATGTAATTGTCTGCATCATTTCCAATCCCCATATATTTTTTCGTAATGCCAAGAGTGTGCAAAGCTGTCATCAAGGCAAAGGGTGGCTACTTTGAAGAACCTCAAATATAAAATATATGTTGATTTGTTTCATTCTTTTTTGCTTACTACATGATTCCATATGTGTTATTTCATAGTTTTGATGTCTTCAATATTATTCTACAATGTAGAAAATAGTAAAAATAAAGAAAAGCCCATGAATGAGTAGGTGTGTCCAAACTTTTGACTGGTACTGTATGTTTGTAAATGTACCATTAAAAAGAAACATAATGATTGAGTGTCCATATAGCTATAAAAAGAGCACACAGGGCCTCCTGTGTGGCGCAGCGGTCTAAGGCACTGCATCGCACTGCTTGAGGCGTTACTACAGACCTGGGTTCAATCCCAGCCTGTGTCACAACCGGCCATGACCTGAGTCCCATAGGGCGGCGCCAAATTGGCCCAGCGTCGTCAGGGCTAGAGGAGGGTTTGCCCGAGGGGGCTTTACTTGGCTCATTGCGCTCTAGCGACTCCCAGTGCCGGGCACCTGCAGGCTGACTTCAGTCGTCAGTTGGGCAGTGTTTCCTCTGACACATTGGTGCACCTGACTTCCAGGTTAAGTGGGTGGGTGTTAAGAAGCGCCGTTTGGCGGGTCATGTTTCAGAGGATGCATGATTCAACCTTCGCCTCTGCCGAGCCCGTTGGGGAGTTGCAATGATGAGATTGGATCGCAATTGGATATCACAAAATTGGGGAGAAAAAGATGGTGAAATAAATACAAATAAAGAGCCCACAGTGCCACCCACAGAACAGAAGCAGATTAACTGCCAAAAACCTCAATTGTAAACAGCTTTTTTATATAAAAAAATCTTAATCTTAATTTATTTCCACAATGAACGAATAATATGTGCAATAATGTTGGCAGTTCATACGAAGGATTGTTATTTATAACTAGGATTGGCATTACGAAAAAATTACATTTTTGGCAAGCAATCATTATTTTGGCAAACAATTATTGTCCCTAACACCTAATAGACCAGGAAATTACCAAACCACAGAACAAGATTAAAATGTGGTTTTCGGTGATGGCTTTATGGGATAGCTAGCAACTCGTAAACAATTACTCATTCCTATAAGTGAGTACTATTTTAATAATAATGTTAAATAATATACATTGGCTGTTAAGCCAATTCTATTTTATGACTGTTGCCTCCCATTTTAGTTTATTGTAATGGTAATTATGTTTTTTTAATGATAATTATTAGGTGGAGATTGCTAGCTACAGTATCTTCAACCTAGCCTAGCTTTTAACTAGCTAGCTAGCTGCTCTGTAAACTTGCTTGACTTGCTAGAAAGTTAGAGGAACAAGTTGAGGAAAAAATAACAAAATGATACATGTATTATTATCAACTGAAACAATATGTTTCTCCTGTCTTGAATGAACAGGTCATATTTTGCAAACTCCCAAAATAAATGCAATCTCTGACGAGAGCCTCTCCTCCATCTTGTCTTGCGTTGGGAAACCCTATGCTCTCTGTCCAATAGCGGAACGGGATTGCGTGAAGATGACGTATGGTGTGTGGACCCCAGGAAGAGTAGCTGCTGCTTTTGCAACAGCTAATGGGGATCCTAATAAAATACCTAAAATACCAAATGGCGTAATGAAATACATCACAATGTGAATGGGACATAAGTTTTGCTTCTATTGTTCCTGAGCGTGCCAATGTCCTCCACAGCATGCACTAGGAAAAGATCACGTCAGCCTCCCTGATATTACAGCCATATTTCTTCATTGGTGGGGCAGGGTGGGAGCAGAAGACAAGAGAGGTGCTAGAGCTGCATGGGAACGGAGACTAACAGTCAGAGGTTTGCGTCCCAAATGGCACCCTATTCCACATGTTGTGCACTACTTTTGTTCAAAAGTAGTCAAAGGTAGGGCACAACATAGGGAATAGCATGTCATTTGGTACGCAACCTAACAACAGAACAGAGCCGCCTCAGCGCCTGCCAAGACAGGAAATTGATCACAGGCAGAAAAACGAGCGTTTCAGATAACAACAAGGTTACTTCCTGGTCTTACAGCTTTTTTTTTTTTTTTTTTCAATTATAAAACGGGTCTCTATGCACATTACTGAGTGACATGCCATAAGCCCATGCAGCTGAGTCATCACGCAGCCATGTTTTAAAGTTCACTAGGGCCATATGGTCACTCTGTGAGTGATTCACCAAAATGACGTTGCCACGAGCAGCAGGGCAGATAGTGAGATGAGAGAGATGCATGACTTTGCTCTCACACAGTCACACACAGGAAATTGACCCACCATGCTGTTCACTTTCTGCATCTACGTCATATCGCTGAGTCCACCTTTAAAGCTGCTCAATTGTCATTACTCTCTCACCTTGGACAACAATGAATGAAGAAATACAGCATCAACAGAAAAGTACTGAGTTGGTTATTTTCTTGATTTGTAACTGGGGAGGAAATACAGTCATACAACCCTGTAATGCCACAAATCAAAATATCAAGTTTTTTTTTCTGATTCATTTATTCTGATCCGATGGACAATAAGATATGAGGTATTCTTACACATAACTAAGTATAATATGTTTTGAACAGTACACTGGCAAGAGCACAATAGTACTTTTCATAAGAACAAAACTGGAAAGAATAGAAGTCCCAAATATTATATGAATGAGGAAACAAACTGGAAAAGCACAAGGTTTCTGTCTTACAGCGATAACAGTGATAGTATAGTCTCTCAGAGACAGAGAACACTGTCAGGAAGGACAGGATGTGTACTGCACAGGTTTCCTAACATAAAAACAAACTTCACAAAATGAATAGGTAACAGTTCTGCATGCTAATCTGGAGCTCCAACTGAGCAAACCAGACGCATGGAGACAGGTTGAACTTAATCCCAGGGCAGATAGAGCTCTGTTTAAAATAGTCCACTATATAGTGAATAGGGTGCCATTTGGACGCATTTCCTGCTAGCCCAGTGCACTACAGATTTGAGCCTCCTCTGCAGGACCGACTCAGATAAAACCTCCCAATGAGCAGAGAGAGCAGAGCAGAGAGCAGTGTAATGTGATTTTGTGATGAGCTGGTCACTTCCTGGTGCAGCAGGGGTAAGCAGATCCTGATTCACCCCAGTTCAGGCAGTTCAGCAGGGCTGTGTACCAAATGGCATCCTATTCTCTATATAGAGCACAACTTTTGATCAGGGCCCATAGGGAGACCCATACGGCTCTGGTCAAAGTAGGGAATAGAGTGCCATTTGGGACACATGCCCAGTTCATCTGTGGTGCCTCTGCACACTACCTTATGCTGACATCTCAAGGCAACCAAGGGCACAATCTAGTAATGCCAGCAGCAGCCCAAATAGCACCCTATTCTGTAGTGTGCACTACTTTTTAACAGAGCTCTATGAGCCCTGTTCAAAAGTAGTGCACTATAATGGGAATAGGGTGCCATTTGGAATGCAGACAGTGTCAGGAAGAGAGGTGGTACTGGACACGGCGGAGGTATTATCAGGACAAGGCGCCAGCCACGCCGGCCATGCCAGCCTCACAAGCATGTACCAAGGGCAAGCCAGAGGAGGCACAATAACGAGATTGATAACCAGAGAGCATTGGGGGGACTCTGGCTGACACACTTTAGTTACTGTCCCCCTACCTGAGACACCTACAAACGCGCACGCACACACACACACACACAGGTTGAGCTGAAGCTCCATGGGTAATGAATAAATTGACCCTATCTCTGAGTTGACACTTTTGACATTCCACTCAGGGACTATAAATTTGCTGCCAGACAGACCGTTTCTCATTTCGTTCAGAGCGGCATTGTTTGTTTTTCCTTTACACTTCATTTTCAACGAATGGCACACCAAAGAGCGCTCAATATGAAGACGGGTTGCGTCCCAAATGGCACCCTATTCTTTATATACTACACTACTTTTGACAAGGGCCTATTAGGAATAAGTAGTGCACTATATTGGGATATGTCCCAAATGGCACCCCGATCGCTATAGCGCACTACGTTTGACCAGTGGTGTAATGTCTTAAGTAAAAATACTTGAAAGTACTACTTTAGTTGTTTTTGGGGGTATCTGTACTTTACTTAATTATTTATATTTTATACTTGTACTTTTACTTCACTACATTCCTAAAGAAAATGATGTACTTCTTACTCCATCCATTTTCCCTGACACCCAAAAGTACTTTGCTTAGCAGGATAGGAAAGTGGTCTAATTCACACACTTATCAAGAGAACATTCCGGGTCATCCCATACTGCCTCTTATCTGGCGGACTCACTAAAAACATGCTTCATTTGTAAATGATGTCTGAGTGTTGGAGTGTGCCCCTGGCTATCCCTAAATGTAAAAAAAGAAAAAGGTGCTGTCTGATTTGCTTAATATAAGGATTATTATATATATTTTTTTACTTTTGATACTTAAATATATTTTAGCAATTACATTTACTTTTGATACTTAAGTATATTTACTCAAGTAGGATTTTACTGGGTGACTTTCACTTTTACTTCAGTCATTTTCTATTAAGGTGTCTTTACTTTAACTCAAGTATGACAATTGGGTACTTTTTCCACCACTGCGTTTGACCAGGGCCGTAGAGTTAAGAGTATCACGGTGCTAGCTTGTTCCTGTATGTTCCTGTCGTCCAGAAGTCTCCGGCGTGAGTGAGTGCGTCGACTCTCAAGCTCTCTCAGGTTAGTGAGTCATGTAGCCCAACTTAGTGTGAAGGGAAATCTGAGAGCGCTTAACACCCCTGCTTGACCAAATCTCCCTTGATAGTCGGCTGGCTTAGACGGAGAGGAGGACACGCGCGCACGCACACACACACACACACACACACACACACACACACACACACACACACACACACACACACACACACACACACACACACACACACACACACACACACACACACACACACACACACACACACACACACACACACACACGCTTCTTTTGTGTGTGAGTTTACAGCCTCTGTTCCACAAGGGAAAAGCAGCTTTACACAGAACTATAGACATTCCTCCCAGAATCTACACAGTGTCACACCCAAAATTCACCCATAGGCACTTAGTTTCTCACGAAGGATGTTCTCTGACTGAAACATAGTTCAAAGTCATACCGAAGAGTACTTGGTGAAATGTCATTTCTTAAAAGGTAAAATGAACCATTCTCTGAGCACATGAGCGCTCCCTCGTGATTTAGCATTCCGGACAGGGAAATCAATACTTCCTTTAAGCTGTTCCTTTTGAAAGACTCAAATGTGTGTGTGTGTGTGTATTCGGTGTGGTGTGTGTGTATGTGTGGTTCCAGAGAGAAAGGCATTCCTCTTGGCCAAGCCAACAGCAGTGTTAGAGGTCATGTCTAACCCTGCTTAAACCATTAACACTGCTGTCCCTGATCTGTCAGCCAGTACACACACACACACACACACACACACACACGCACACACACGCAAACACACTCTCACACACACTCGCGCACGCACACACAGCAGTGGACCTCCAACAGGATGTTTATACCTCAGGAACAAAATTCACACACGCAAGACACTCACACGTGCTCACAGACACACCCAATCAGTCACACAATCAGTCACGCAATCAGTCACACGCCCACACTGACTGGGGAGTGATGTGGCTCTCTCTCTCCATAACTTGCACTCTAATCAAAGGCTGATTGGAGATTGAAGGGGCAGGCCACAGAGAGACGGCCTGCGTCCCAAATTGCACCCTGTTCCCTATTTGGTGCACTACTTTTGACCGGAGCCCTATGTTGCTTGGTCAAAAACAGTACACTACATATGGAATAGGCTGCCATGTGAGATGCATCCCAACGGTCGGAGGAGAGGACTGCATTAATTACATGACACTTAGCACCAGTCAGTCAGTCAGGCTAGGCTGGCCCGCTCCTAACTGGACACAAGGACTAACGGATGAACGAGAGGCTCATATATGCTCCTTGCATGCTCACGGCACTGTGAGAAACATTCATTTGCATGGCGTGTAGGCTCTAATGAATACTCTGAGGATGGAAGACACTTAACCAGCACTAATTGTCTAGCCGTATGAAAGTATTAATGGAAAGCTGAGCAGTGCCGAGGCAAAAACAGGTTTTAAAAAAAATAACAATAATTAAATATCACATTTACCTACACTACCGTTCAAAAGTTTGGGGTCACTTAGAAATGTCCTTGTTTTCGAAAGAACAGCAAATTTTTTGGCCATTAAAATAACATAAAATTGATCAGAGATACAGTGTTGACACTGTAAATGTTGTAAATGACTATTGTAGCTGGAAACTGATGATTTGTTATGGAATATCTACATAGGTGTACAGAGGCCAATTATCAGCAACCATCACTCCTGTGTTCCAATGCCACGTTGTGTTAGCTAATCCAAGTTTATCATTTTAAAAGGATAGTTAATCATTAGAAAACCCTTTTGCAATTATGTTAGCACAGCTGAAAACTGTTGTTCTGATTAAAGAAGCAATAAAACTGGCCTTCTTTAGACTAGTTGAATATCTGGAGCATCAGCATTTGTGGGTTCGATTACAGGCTCAAAATGGCCAGAAACAAAGACCTTTCTTCTGAAACTAATCAGTCTATTCTTGTTCTGAGAAATTAAGGCTATTCCATGCGAGAAATTGCCAAGAAACTGAAGGTCTTGTACAATGCTGTGTACTACAGAACAGCGCAAACTGTCTCTAATCAGAATAAAAAGAAGCTTGGGAGGCCCCGGTGCACAACTGAGCAAGAGGACAAGTACATTAGAGTGTCTAGTTTGAGAAGCAAACGCCTCACAAGTCCTCAACTGCCAGCTTCATTAAATAGTACCCGCAAAACACCAGTCTCAACGTCAACATTGAAGAGGCGACGCTGGGATGCTGGCCTTCTAGGCAGAGTTGCAAAGAAAAAAGCCATATCTCAGACGGCCAATAAAAAGAAAAGATTAAGATGGGCAAAAGAACACAGACACCGGACAGATAAACTCTGCCTAGAAGACCAGCATCCCGGAGTCGCCTCTTCACTGTTGATGTTGAGACTGGTGTTTTGCGGGTACTATTTAATGAAGCTGCCAGTTGAGGACTTGTGAGGCGTCTATTTCTCAAACTAGACACTAATGTACTTGTCCTCTTGCTCAGTTGTGCACCGGGGCCTCCCACTCCTCTTTCTATTCTGGTTAGAGCCAGTTTGTGCTGTTCTGCCACCACCATGCTGACTTTTACTGAGGAGTGGCTTCCGTCTGCCAAATCTGCCATAAAGGCCTGATTGGTGGAGTGCTGCAGAGATAGTTGTCGTTCTGGAAGGTTTTCCCATCATTTCGCTTTGTCGTTATGGGGTATTGTGTGTAGATTGCAGATTTTTAATTTTTTATTGAATCCATTTTAGAATAAAGCTGTAACGTAACGAAATGTGGAAAAAGTGAAGGGGTCTGAATACTTTCCGAAGGCACTGTATAGGGATAGGATGCCATTTGGGATTCAGCCTTAGCTGATGAGTCACTCCATGAAATCAATAGGAAGCATGGGAAATGAACGAGACAGAGCTCCCCAACCACACACTTCCAGAGAACAGATTCAGGAAATATCCTTTGATTAGTGGTAACCCACCCTGCTGAAGGCTAGCTCAAGGTTTCTGGCCCGAGCCCTTGGCCCTCTAGGCCCATCGCTCTCCATTCCCACTGACTGACCATCACTCTAAATTATTCCTACTGGCACAGTATACACGGTCTATATCCCAAAATGGCACCCTATTCCCTACATAGTGCACTACCTTTGACCAGAGCCCTATGGACCCTGGACAAAAGTAGACCACTACATAGGGAATAGGATGCCATTTGGGATGTGGAAGCAGGGATCATTTAGAGTGACGCTCAGAGTAGACAATGGTGGAATTGTTCCACAGATAGGCTGCTGTTCCTTGCGTCTTTATCATACGGAACAATGGCAAGTACAGGTAACTGCCAAAATAAAGAAAACACCTTAATAGTGCAGCTTCAAAGCACCGTGGCATGGATTCTACTAGTGTCTGGAAATCTACTGGAGGGATGTGACACCATTTGGTGCTTTGTAGATGGTGGGGGAAAACGCTGTCTCGGACGCCACTCCAGAATCTCCCATCAGTGTTCAATTGGGTTGAGATCTGGTGACTGAGACGGCCGTTGCATATACTTTACATCGTTTTCATGCTCATCAAACCATTCAGTGACAACTCGTGCCCTGTGGATGGGGGCATTGTTATCCTATGGGGGCATAGCCATGGTAGCCAAAAATAATGGCCTGCCTAGCATTTTTATACATGACCCTAAGCATGATGGGATGCTACTTGCTTAATTAACTCAGGAAACACACCTGTGTGGATGCACCTGCTTTCAATATACTATGAATCCCTTATTTACTCAAGTGTTTCCATTATTTTGGCAGCTACCTGTAGGTCAGAGGAGAGTGTTTGCTATGCCAAGGAACAATGGCATGTTTGGGGTTAGGGCACCGTACCACCACACAGTGACGGTTCAGCGCCATACTCACTCACCTAGATGTGGGAAAAGGAAGTCAGCGGGTGTCAGTTCAGAGTACAACCGCTGTACAAGACGAACACAGGCAGACAGACAGGCAGGCAGGCAGGCAGGCAGGCAGGCAGGCAGGCAGGCAGGCAGGCAGACAGGCAGACAGGCAGACAGGCAGACAGGCAGACAGACAGACAGACAGACAGACAGACAGACAGACAGACAGACAGACAGACAGACAGACAGACAGACAGACAGACAGAGACACAAGCTGAGATACATAACCACTCGTCCTTTCCATCCCTTGTCCTTGACATTTCAGACACAACATAAAACTGTGCAACAGCGTGATGCTTCTGGATGCAAATACACTACAATTAGTAGCGGGACAATCTCCTGAGTCAATGGCTGCATCCCAAATGGCACCCTATTCCCTATACAGTGCATTGCCTTTGACCAAAACCGTAGGCCTTGGTCAAAAGTAGATCAGTATATAGGGAATAGGGTGCCATTTGGGACACAGAGACAAGGCGCTAATGTTCCTAATGTAATGTGATGCCTTCATTACAGGAGCAGTAATTACCCATTGTTCAAATCCATTCATAATCCTCCACTCTCGGCATTTAATTTCTTCAGCTCTTTATTCAAATGTGATTTATTGAGTTTAATTTCAGAAAATTGAAGGTGATTACAGATGTGATCTCCGCAGCGTCTATAACGCTCTACTTTCGCACATTTACAAAGTCACTCAGGAGAGAATGACACTTCACGATTGGTGTTAAGTTGTTGCTGCTGTATTCCGCAGGGTAGCAGATTAGAACAAATCCTAGGCTTTGACAGACGGCAGAATCAACATTGTTTGGCGTCTGCATCATAATAGCTGTTTGAAAAAGAAAAGAGGCCTGTTTTGAATTGAATAGTATACAGCCAATCACTGACAGGGGATTGCCAAGGAAATCCTTCATTTGCATACGACAGCATCTTTCTGGCCTTAATGACCAACATGGATAAGGATAAATCGATACGGTGGAGAACGCGGCATCATATTTTACACACACAAAGGACTAATAGAAAGCAGAACCCTATTAAAACCCTCTGCCTTACATCAATAAAAGTTCCAGGCCAGAGCAATCCATCATGAGATTATATCTCCAACAGCCGCCGCAGTTCTGCTGAGGGCAATATCTGCCATCGATGTCTTCTTCCTGACCTCATGAACTCACTGAGATTTATCACACTAAGAACGTGTAAGAGCAGCAAACCTCCAAAGCGTTCTCTGATACTCACCATAACCCGTTCTGTGATGTGCTTGTGAATTGGTGCATATGCATGCTACCATATACCGATGTCTGGCACTTTATAGGGAATAGGGTGCCATTTTGGACGCAGACAATGTAATGAGGTAATAACCAATACACTGTCTCACTAGCTAAATGAAAAAGTGTAAACAACAATAATAACAATAATCATTTGTACTGGAGCAGTCGATTGTGCAGCATTGTTAATCACACTATACTTAATCATATTATGCAACTAAGGCCTATTTATTGCCTTACCTCCCTAATCTTACTTTATTTGCACACGCTGTATATAGACATTTCTATTGTGTTATTGACTGTACTTGTTTATTCCATGTGTAACTCTGTTGTTGTTTGTGTCACACTGCTTTGCTTTATCTTGGCCAGGTCGCAATTGTAAATGAGAACTTGTTCTCAACTGGCCTACCTGGTTAAATAAAGGTGAAATACTTTTAAATTTTTTTTAACATTATGTCTGTATCCAATATGTGGTAAGGACTCAATTAAAATTGACTTCATGCATGGACAGGAGTTCACCATGAACTGGAGTTCACCATGCACAGGAGTTCACCACGCACAGGAGTTCACCACGCACAGGAGTTCACCACGCACAGGAGTTCACCACGCACAGGAGTTCACCACGCACAGGAGTTCACCACGCACAGGAGTTCACCACGCACTGGAGTTCACCACGCACTGGAGTTCCATCCCGAATGGAACCCTATTCTCTATATAGTACACTACTACACTACACCAGAGCACTACGAAAAGTAGAGCACTTAATAGGGTATATGGTTTATAAGCTGTATATGTACGATTGGAGTGTGGATGTGAATTTATCGTAGGCCTAATGTGTGTGTGTGTATCTCTGCTGGTGAGTAAGTGAGCTGGATTGAGAGTGTGTGAGATGGTGCCAGTGTGCGCTGATGTGCTGGATATGCACTTGACCTGTCTGCAATGACGTGTGACCCATGAAATGGTTTAGCTCAGACAGCTCCCGCTGTGTGTCTGTGTGTTTGTGTGTGTCACACCACTTCATTGGATGTGTACCAGCGCTCTAACAATAGCCTAGGTCCTAGACTCAATGTCTAGTAGTTCTCTCTCTGAAACACAGTTTGATCATGACTGATTGTCATACAAATAAATATCATTATAAATTGCAAGGAAGTGCTGTTAAATAACAGCCTGTCTACAGCAGGAGAAAAAGCCTATTTTGAGGAAATTTGGTAGTAATAAACCAAGCAATGTAAAAGATTAATAAATATGAACGCGGGCACAAGACACAAGTTCACCAAAGACACACATGCACGCACACAGCCTATGGTATCCAGCAGCGTAAAGCTGGGTGAAAGCACCGGAGGCCACTGTTGTGTCAGTCTGGGCTGCAACAAATTTCTTACCCCTCTACTCTGATCTGTCACAACGGAGAACGTGGGGCAGCGTCCTAAACAGAGTAGTGAGCCGAGTTGAGCGGTTGGAAATACCGCTCATCGCTCACCAATTCGGCGCTCGACGTCCTTCCCAACCTCTCCGCTAAAAAAACGCACCACGCTCACAGGAAAAAAACTTCCGCTCCAAATTCGCTCCATTCACTAAAATCACCATTTAACCAACACACATCTATTTTTGTGACTACTTGGATCGACCAATTTGTTTTTGAAGTATTGAAACCAAACCCTATGGATTTGAATGAAAAGTATTTGAATAAACATGAAAAGGTGAATGTAAGAAGCATACATCATTTCAAATAGGCTACATGTCATATTAAACAGCATACAGTGCATTCGGAAAGTATTCAGACCACTTGACTTTTTGCACATGTTGTTATGTTACAGCCTTATTCTAAAATGGATGAAGTTGTTTTATTCCTCATCAATCTACACACAATACCCCATAATGACAAAGAAAAAACTGTTTTATTTTTATTTTTAAAACTGAAATGTAATTTACATAAGTATTCAGACCCTTTATTCAGTACTTTGTTGAAGAACCTTTGGCAGCGATTACAGCCTCAAGTATTCTTGGGTATGACGCTACAAACTTGGCACACCTGTATTTGGGGAGTTTCTCCCATTCTTCTCTGCAGATCCTCTCAAGCTCTGTCAGGTTAGATGGGGAGCGTTGCTGCACAGCTATTTTCAGGTCTCTCCAGAGATGTTCGATCGGGTTCAAGTCCGGCCTCTAGCTGGGCCACTCAAGGACATTCAGAGACTTGACCCGAAGCCACTCCTGCATTGTCTTAGCTGTGTGCTAAGGGTCGTTGTCCTGTTGGAAGGTGAACCTTCGCCCCAGCCTGAGGTCCTGAGTGCTCTGGAGCAGGTTTTCATCAAGGATCTCTCTGTACTTTGCTCTGTTCATCTTTCTCTCGATCCTGACTAGTCTCCCAGTCCCTGCCACTGAAAAACATCCCCACGTCATGATGCTGCCACCACCATGCTTCACCGTAGAGATGGTGCCATGTTTCCTCCTGACGTGACGCTTGGCATTCAATCTTGGTTTGATCAGACCAGAGCTCTGCCTCGTAAAAGTGACAACGGATCTGTATCCAGTACATACTACTCACACAGTTTAGTGTAGCACAACATATTCTGATATTTATTTGTTTCACAACAATGTCAGTGGTATAGCTCCACTCAACAAAACAAAATGTAATCATAGAATCAGATACGTAGACTGTGCATTGTACCAATCCAAACAGGTTGTTCTGTATCAGTCACATAAGGTATGGCACCATCCTACATCCCACAGAAAGCCAGCAAAGAGCAGAAACCTGGGCTGAGCTCTTGCAAAGACACATAGCAAGCCTTAGAGCTAAGTGCTCACTGACTTGATTATTGGAAGGACCCCACAGTAAGAAAGAAAAAGAGAGGGGAGGGAGGGAGGGAGATCGGTAGAAAACCCAGACACTGACAGATGACTGGTAAACAATAGACAGAGGGAGGGCTGTGGGGAGGAGACGAGGAGACATGGCCAGGATCATTATGCCAGCCATTCAACGGGAGGACATGGGATGCGTCCCAAATGGCACCCTATTCCCTATGTAGTGCACTACTTTTGACCAGACCCCTATGGGCATCCCCACGGGTCCTGGTCAAAAGTAGTGCACTATAAAGGGAATAGGGCGCCATTTGGGATGCATCCATGATCAATGGGACAACAATAGGAAGGTGCGGAGCAGAGAGAGAGAGGACCCCAGAGTCCCTCCCTTCCTCTGGGACACAGCCAGCCCAGACCACCAGCACCAGCTCTCTGTCTGTGTCTCCCTGATAAGACAACAGCTATTGACACTGCACACCCTGCTGATGGATTGAATTATTTCTCGCCGCGGCTGCCTAAATTAGTCTAATGTGTCTCTGGCTGGTTGGTGAGCCGAACACACAGCGGACGGACACAACAAGGCCGATGGGGACATTGTTTAGCGCAGAGAGTGGAGACAGACAGGGCTATATATTGCAGTAATAAGACATGAGAGTACACTCATGGGCCCTGTTCAAAAGTTGTTGTCACGGTTGTCGTAAGAACGGGACCAAGGCACAGCGTGTGTAGAGTTCCACATCTTTATTCCAAAGTGAAACTTAGCCAAACAAAATATATCAATAAACGAACAATGAAACGTGACTACGTGGTGCACATGCACAAACACAAAACAATATCCCAGAAAGCAGGTGGGAAAAGGGAACCCTTAAGTATGATCCCCAATTAGAGGCAACGAACATCAGCTGCCTCTAATTGGGAACCATACCAAGAGCACCAACATAGAAATATATAACCTAGAACACCCCCTAGTCACACCCTGACCTACTACACCATTGAGAACCAAGGGCTCTCTATGGTCAGGGCATGACAGTAGTGCACTAAATAGGGCATAGGGTGCCATTTGGGACGCAGACCAGGCCATGCTTTCTCTTTACAGTACTTCAACTAAAAAAGTATTTTAAATCCTCATTACAGTTCTTTCATTACTGAGAGAACTAATTTTACCCACAGCAGTATGCACAATAATCCCAATATCACATTTTTCATGCCACAGAAAGGGTGTTTTGTCTTTGAGGAGTGCAGAGGTCATCTGTGTTCCTCAAAAACAATGTGCCCCGGGCCGTAGACTTTATCAACTAACTGTGGAGAAAGCTTTTACAAAGGGCTTCTTTTCCACTGACCTTAACTAACAAAATGGCTGTACAGCATAAGCAGACATACGTATATCCAGACATTGAGACTGTCCAGGACTGTCTAGCGCAAGCCCTTAGCTTGAGCCTGGCCAGTACAGACCTAGGCCCTGTGTATCACGCGTCTCAGAGTAGGAGTGCTGATTTAGGATCTGTGTTGCCTTTTAGATTACAATGAATAAGTTTGACATAGACAGGGGGACCTGATCCTAGATCAGCACTCCTACTATAGAGGGGACCAGAGAGTTATGGAGGTGAGCTATAGGCTAGACCGGCAGCCCTATGACGCACTAGCGAGCTGTCCTTTACTGGGATAGGCGTGCTACTAGCAAGCTACCGGTTGGAAGTCTGGGTTAGTGATGGCACCGCGGACAGGCAGTAATCGGCAGTAATAGCGGCAGAGGGACAGGGTGTGCTGAAGGATGGTTCCGAGACATGCATTTCCTTAACCCCCAGCAGTCAGTGACTCTAAAGCTTTCAGCACCACCACCTCCCCAGTGAGTCTCCGCATGAGGAGCAGGCTGCCTGCCACACACACAGCTACAGACTACAGCTGTCTGTGTGTGGCTGCTCCGCTTTCAGCACCTGTGTTGGAACCTGGCCCTCTCCTTCTCCCAGTCACCGCACGCACGCAGGCACGCAGGCACGCAGGCAGGCAGGCACACACACAGAGTATACCAAACATTAGGAACAGCTTCCTAATATTGAGTTGCAAACCCCCCCGTTGCTCTCAGAACAGCCTCAATTTGTCGGGGCATGGACTCTTCAAGGTGTCACAAGGGTTCCACAGGGATGCTGGCCCATGTTGACTCCGATGCTTCCCACAGTTGTGTCAAGTTGGCTGGATGTCCTTAGGGGGGTGGACCATTCTTGATACACACAGGAAACTGTTCGAGCATGAAAAACCCAGCAGTGTTGCGGTTCTTGACACAAACCGGTGTGCCTGGCACCTACTACCATACCCTGTTCAAAAGGCACGTCAATATTTTCTCTTGCCCGTTCACTCTCTGAATGGCACACATACACAATCCATGTCTCAATTGTCTCAAGGCTTAAAAATCCTTCTTTTACCTGTTTCCTCCCCTTCCTCTACACTGATTGAAGTGGATTTAACAAGTGACATCAATAAGGGATCATAGCTTTCACCTGGTCAGTCTATGTCATGGAAAGAGAAAGTGTTCTTAATGTTTTGTCTACTCTGTGTACACACACACACACACACACGTTTGACTTGAGAGGTATTTATTAACATTTAAGTAAGGTGTAGGCTGCTGACAGGCTGTATTTCTTTCCACACAGCTATACCATATTTTTCCAAGGTTAGCCATCCCAGCAAACATTTGTGATTATTGAAATGTTTTTTCACTGCTAATATTGGTGCATACTGAATCCATCATGCCTGCGTATTCCTCTAACAGTGTGTAATGGTTCACCTCATTCACCTCATTCCCAGAAGCGGAATGACTGAGACAACCAAAAGGCACACAAAACTCAGCAGGCACATCACCGTTTCCCTTTGTGAGGAAATAAACGTGGCACCCACCGTGGTCCCGCTATCATTCCAGGCCACGTGGCTGTCAAGCTGCACAAATGAACAGCCTGCCGTTTTGACAGAGAACACACCCACGTCATTACCGAGCGCTAATCAATCACGGATGAAAAGTAACGGATTAACGGAACGTCCCAAAAGAGATGTAGGGTAGCTTCTCTTTAGGAAGTGTTCTTGCAGGCGGCGTATAGGCCTGACTCTACAGAATACATCAAGAGTTTATCCACCTACGTACATATAAACCCCATGCCGGAGAAGCAAGACGTGCGGAATTTTTTAATGGACCCCTGTTTAACAAACTGCCGTCGTTCAGTTTCTCCTGTCTGTCAAGACCACTCATGGAGAGCAACCCGTTCACTTCGCCTGCAATGTCAAGAGATGCCAGCAGTCCTACTGGGAATGCCAGGGGGAGATATGTGTAGGAGGTACGAGAGTGAGAGTAAAGCTGCCCTGTTTCTAACTCATTTCACAGTCAAGAGCCTGCTGCCTGAAGAAAACCTGCATTCAATTCATTACTCAACACACCACAGTGCTTTACAGGGGGAACATTTCTGTTATCTTTGATTCGCTATCAATCTGGGTCGATTGGATTCTATGGGGCAGAAATGCATTATTTCTTCCCTAAAGGAAAGCAATATGATTAGGCCTAAGTGTAATTTAGTGCTTTCAATATCTCATCTGTGTTTGTAGTGTAATGAACGATGTTGTTTGTACTGCTTCTGCTGCAACTCCAGAGGCAGAAAGTCTTCTCCACACACAGGAAACACGAACTGATTCTCAATGTGATTCAGCCAGCCAGGATTCTGAAGTATTCCATGTCGAGGAACGAGAGGCCTCAATTGCGGTTGGAACGAGAGCCAAGTTGAACAAGCCCCGATAGAAACGCCATAACTGTCTGTCTATCGTCTCAGCTATTCAGATTTGTCAACATTCGGTAGAGAGGAAGACCATGAAAACGACGCATTGGTTAGTGAAATATGAACCAAATTGAAGGAGATGACTTCTTTGTTTTGTTTGACGCACATTAATCTCCCTGCTGAATAGCAGAAAGAAAAGACTGGGGGGGAAAACCCTGTTTATTAGAACTGATGCAAATACTGCCTGCAAACCTCTGAAAGTTCACCTGTGTTCAAGACGACATCTCTGAGCGGATGTAATCTCTGAGGTGAAATGCTTTACGGTGTTCCCTGACTCAGAACTTGAGTGAAAGCAAACATCAGCGACAGGATTTGATTTCAGCCTCGGTCGGCTCGCTCCCCCTACACCGAGACTTGCTTTATGAGTCATAAAGTCCAACAGCAGACAGGAATCAGAGCATACTTCCTGTGGAGTGAGCTACTCAGCCCGGGTGTAAATCAGGAGGACATTTCACACTCCTAGGTGCCCTGAGCCTTCCTGAAAGGAGGGAGTCTAGGAAGAAGGCTGTTGTGATCCAGGCAGGCGATTGGGTTTCTGTCTCTCTGGAGACAGACTGACCTAACCCTCTAACCTCTGTTCTGTGTGTGGGAAGACTGGCAGGTGAAGATCACGCCCCCTCACCCTGGTAATACTGGGAACAGCACAATGGTACTGGCTCACTGCTCAAACTGAGACAACTCCTATAGATTATTGGACTGAAGAGAGCTCCTCAAAAGAGATTGATGTTGTGCTTCCACATAATAATGAAGTGTGATAGACAATCCTATCCCCACTTAAGTGATCCGACACAACTGCAAAAGGCTTTTTTTCAGAGCCCAGTCATCAGCTCTGTTCAAAGTGTTGGAGTTCCTCTGCAATCGAGAGGAGCAGTAGGCCACAGTGGGGAAATAAAGAACATAAGAGATAAATAGAGAGAGTGCAAGAGAGTAGATTGAATGATGTAAGATCTGAGCACAGAAAAATAATACTGCAGAGTAAGGTTCATTCCTCAGAGAGGCTCCTCAGAGAGAACAAGCCAGAGAGATCTGAAAACAACACTGCAATCATTTAAGCTCCAGCCCCAGCTATTAAAACAATGTCTGTTTAATTTCCTTTATCCAATTATGCATGGTTGTGCAGTGAGGGAAGAGTGAAGAGTCCATCAGATAAGATGTCCAGTGAGGAATGCTGTGAGCGGCTGAATTTGGAAGAGAAATGATGCCAACTCCTTCTCCTCAATATAATATTATTGTGAATCCATAATGGGCCTAACACTGAACCCTGATGTGCCCTCCAGATCAAGCTGTGGAACACTAGAGAGCATCATAAAAGTGTAATAAACCATTGCTCTGCTACGTGAGCAATCAGAAGACTTGACAGTGCGTTTGCCGACCAGCCTTTGTTTCCTAATTTTGAATAACGTTTCCTGTTTTGCATGAAGTTCTTGGAAATGATAATGGGAGGATACCGTGTAGAAAGCATCATCTGAGCAACGTGGTTATCTTCAACGGCATGTTACACAACCTCAGGGGGAGGGAGGGAGGGTATGAAATATGATTGAATACATCAACATTGATCAGCATTGATCTCAGGAGTGTAATGCATTCCTTCTTTACGGTTCTCCTCCTCAGAGTCACACAGTCCTATTTCTGTAGCATTCTCATCAAGTGATCGTCTTGAATTGCTCTCAGTCGTCACGTTTGGCTGTATATATGGCAAGGGGAAATGACAGGTGAGACCTAAGGTTCAAATACTGGATCTCAGCAACAGCTGCCACGGTAACACCCTGACCCTGATCATATCTGGTTGAGGGACATTTGTCGGCATTCTGGGAAATTCATGCGAGTGAATGTTTTTCTTCATAAATGTTTCTCTTCATAAAACAACATATTTCACAGTGTGACAGATTGAGGGTCAGGGGGGCCTTTGTCTCCCTTGCAGAGCTCTTTTCCACACAAATGTTTACTACTCAAGGCTGGAAAAAGGCAGCCTACAGGAATAAGTGTTTCTGAAGGACAGAATGCAAGGACACGGGTATTTGATTCAATGTAAAACCATTTGTGACTCGTATCAGAAAATTAGGCATATGTCGCGTGTCACTACTTCACAGGAGAGCCATTTGCACGTAAACTTTTTATTTTATCTAAATGTGTTTTTGGGCAGAAATGCATTCTGGAACATGTGAACTTTTATGTGCCTTAATTACAAACTTGTATGCCATCTGTAAATATGAATAAAATTGTTAAATTACGAGCCTAGTTGGTTTAGTTGGTTTTGTTTAGTGTTCTGAGTATAAATAAAATGTAATCATGAGCACTTACCACGCTGCACCTTGGTCCATTCCTTACGAGGAACGTTACAGTTAAGAACAAATTCTTATTCACAAGGACAGCCTACTCCTTCCTCCCCATCGGGGAATTGAACACTGGTCTCCCACGTGCCCGCACGACACAGGGAATCTTTAGCTAAATAGCCCAGTACTGTAGCCTACTCCCGACCGTCACGTTGTACAGCTCCATATTTTCCATTCCATCCTAACGGAAACCCAGAGGGTTTTTCATTTTTTCTTGGAATAGAAACACCATAATATTAAGCAACATTTCTTAAAATCAGTCCCATATACTATGTTCTTACAAAAAAAAACGTTTTAAATTCTCTAGTACAGCCACTATTGAAGGCTATCAAATGCTTCTCAAAGATTTCCTCTGGTGGTCAAACAAGCAATAACTAGCATTAATGGTACCTGTGGTTGGCACTAAAATAACGTGCCATATAATTCTGCGGTACCAAGCAAGCTGTGCTGCAGTACGCTGCAATTTTTAATGGACGAACCACAATATGTATCAAGTTTACATCTAAATGTGGTATAAAATATATGATTAAATATGAGAATAATTTTGTGAAGATAGCAATGTGATTTTAGCCTTCTAAATGAGATAATTGTTTTTCATAGAAACTTGTGCCCAGTCAGTAGCAAAGTGAGCTCAGAGTTCGTGTCATCATGACGGAACACCCCTTTGGCCCGAGTGCTTAACCTCTTACATCTAGGGGGCAGTAATTTCACGGCTGGATAAAAAACGTACCCGATTTAATCTGATTATTAGTCCTGCCCAGAAACTGGAATATGCATATAATTATTAGCTTTGGAGAGAAAACACTCCAAAGTTTCTGAAACTGTTTGAATGGTGTCTGTGAGTATAACAGAACTCCTATGGCAGGCAAAAACCTGAGATGCTTCTGTTCAGGAAGTACCCTGTCTGAACATTTCTTGCCCTTCTTTATTATCTCTGTCGTTTACAAAGGATCTCTGCTCTTACGTGACACTTCTCACGTCAACAATGGAGTCTCACAGCCCGGGAAAAACAGGAATGACGTAATTCAAAGCCCTGGCTGAAGCACACGAGAGCAAAAGCTGAGTGGTCAGTCAATGGACTAAGCCTTAGGCGCGTGACACGCCCCGCCCCCGGCTTTCGGTTTTTTCCTCAGTTTACAGACAGGCAGATTCCCGGTCGGAATATTATCGCTTCTCTACGAGATAAATTGCATAAATATTGGTTTTAAACAGCGGTTGACATGCTTCGAAGTACGGTAATGGAATATTTAGAAATTTTTTGTCATATTTTGCGTCATGCTCGTGGCCGAGATTTAGCGTTGGGATAGTGTCTAGAACGCACGAACAAAACGTCGCTGTTTGGATATAACGATGGATTATTTGGGACCAAACCTACATTTGTTATTGAAGTAGAAGTCCTGGCAGTGTATTCTGATGAAGAACAAGCAAGGTAAGAACATTTTTCTTATAGGAAATGTGATTTTGGTGAAGGCTAAACTTGCAGGGTGTCTAAATAGCTAGCCCTGTAACGCCGGGCTATGTACTTACATTATTGCAAAATGTGCTTCATCCGAAAAGCTATTTTAAAATCGGACATATCGAGTGCATAGAGGAGTTCTGTATCTATAATTCTTAAAATAATTGTTATGCTTTTTGTGAACGTTTATCGTGAGTAATTTAGTAAAATCACCGGAAGTGTTCGGTGGGAATGCTAGTTCTGAACGTCACATGCTAATGTAAAAAGCTGGTTTTTGATATAAATATGAACTTGATTGAACAGACATGCATGTATTGTATAACACAATGTCCTAGGTGTGTCATCTGATGAAGATCATCAAAGGTTAGTGCTGCATTTAGATATGGTTTGGGTTTATGTGACATGATATGCTAGCTTGAAAAATGGCTGTGTGATTATTCCTGGCTGGGTACTCTGCTGACATAATCTAATGTTTTGCTTTCGCTGTAAAGCCTTTTTGAAATCGGACAGTTTGGTTAGATAAAGGAGAGTCTTGTCTTTAAATAGCTGTAAAATAGTCATATGTTTGAAAAGTGTAAGTTTTCGGATTTAGAGGAGTTTGAATTTCGCGCCCCGCCCATCATTGGATATTGGAGCAGACGTTCCGCTAGCGGAACGTGTAGATGTAAGAGGTTAAAAGGACTCACCAAGAATTAACATAGCGAGCAAGCAGACGGACCGTGTAAACCGGACGTCATGAATGGTTAAAACTACAAGATTCAAAAGACGTCAGGCCGTGGTCCACACGTTGAAATGGTTATAGACTTTGTACTGAGACCAGATAGAGTGGAGCGGTGGATACACGGCTGAAAATGGTTTAAACTCTACAGACCAGCCGATGTACAGCACAAGGTGAACATTACGAAATGGTTGGAAACTTTGAAACTCTCAACATGAGTGAAGAAGATCACCTAGGAGACCAGAAACATTCATAGTCTGCAGCTGTGCATGTAAAAAGTGGTCCTAGAACTTTGACTAAAAGACACAAGGGTGGGAAGGAAGAATCCCTCCCAGACAACCATTGGTACGTCTGAAGTATCTATTCTAACGAACACTCAAAGACCAGAGAAGCTCTACAACTAAGAAGTCACATACACATGGTTAGCAGATGTTAATGCGAGTGTAGCGAAATGCTTGTGCTTCTAGTTCCGACAATGCAGAAATATCTAACAAGTAATCGAACAATTTCACAACAACTACCTTATACACACACACATGTAAAGGAATGAATAAGAATATGTACATATAAATATATGGATGAGCGATGGCCGAACGGCATAGGCAAGATGCAGTAGATGGTATAGAGTACAGTATATACATATGAGATGTGTAGTGTAGGGTATGTACAAATTATATAAAGTGCCATTGTTTAAAGTGACTAGTGAAACATTTATTGCATCCAATTTTTAATTATTAAAGTGGCTAGAGATTTGAGTCAGTATGTTGGCAGTAGCCACGCAATGTTAGTGATGGCTGTGTAACAGTCTGATGGCCTTGAGATAGAAGCTGTTTTTCAGTCTCTTGGTCCCAGCTTTGATGCACCTGTATTGCCCTCGCCTTCTGGATGATAGCGGGGTGAACAGGCAGTGGCTCGGGTGATTGTTGTCCTTGATGATCTTTTTGGCCTTCCTGTGACATCGGGTGGTGTAGGTGTCTTGGAGGGCAGGTAGTTTGCCCCCGGTGATGCGTTGTGCAATAACAGTCATCAGATTAATGATAGTCACGTTACGACATCTGAGTGTGCCAGAGCTACAGAATAACTGACGAATTTACGAACACTCAACACCCACTGAATATTAGTTAGTTTGGGTGCTTGACTGCTGTTGTTACGTCAGAACGCTTGAATCAACCCTACTCCTCAGTCGTAGCGCTCTGAATTTACAAACGGACAATCTGACAACGTTCAGAGTTTACGAACGCCCAGAGCGCACTCTGGCACTCCAGATTGAATTTACGACACACCCGAAGTATAAACCAGCCTTTAGTCTTGAAATCTTTGGTTGTTTAGTACATGGCCTCACATGTGAATCCTTAAAGAGATGGGTGGGGCTAAGGCTGTTAAGAGGGTGTGAACGATGCTGAACGGGTTTAGACAAATAAGAGGTCTCCAGTCAGTTTACCAAAACATTCAATGGCCACTTTCTCAAAAATGAGGTTACAAGTTTATCAACTTTCAAAGCAGAATTACTTTCCCATTGATCCTCATCCGTAGTCTATGATACACCATTTTCTAGCTCAAAGTCTCTACTTTTATCCAATGTAAAAAAACACAATTTCAAATTTTGCTACATAAGACCGAATCTAGCCGGTCGGTCACATTTGTGTTTTAGGTATCGTGTGAAAATGACGGATAACATTTCTAATACAACATTTAATTCAATAAAGTAAAGTGTATGTAGTGTTCTAGGTCTCAGCAAAAAGTTCACTCAGCTGCAAATATATTAAATAGTTTCCTTACTTTGCACTGTTTACTCAAACCGTAACTACATACTCCCATTGAGTATAGACCCTACTCATAGACCCTAAGCCAAATACCTCCAAAATACCTCTGTACATCTCGACTGGTTCCTCACATCACCCGAGCTACAGTAGATGCAGATTCAAACCTATTGTTTGTTGCTAGAAACTCCAACCCCCTCGTCTGTGTTTGTTCATCTGTAGTGGATCCATTTTAAAACTCAGCTAGTCTCAACACAGGTTTCAGTGAGCATCGGATTAAGGAACCGATTCAAATCAAAGAGTGGAGAGCCCTTGCCTGGCCGCTCCGCTGCACAGGCCTGCTGGTCTGGCATGTGTGTCTGCTGCAGCACCAGTCAGTCTGGTCTGGTCTACAGGGATTAATGGAGGCTGGGCTGGCTGACTCTCTGATGACTTCTCCAATATCAGCCTGCCCGCAATGTAGACAATGCTGAGCTATAAACGGAAGCTGTAAACATAGGGTGCTTTCAATGCATGCATCTGTAAAACATACTGCAAGTGGCTTGTATCATATGAGTTGATCGATGTTATGCGCAAAGTCTGTGTGTGGCACGGTTACATATCTTAACTGCAGCAATCAATCTGATTCGCTGTGCGGGAGTGATACGGCATGGCGTAGTCTCAACAACAAGGCAGTCATATCATGCGCATAGTTGACGTTCTACATCTTAAAAGTAACATTGGGCATGTGTTTTTAAATGTCCAGTTGGACAGGCAAACAGACAGACAGCTGGTGTGAAGGCTACACCACCACCATATAAAACTGGACCGAAGCGTGTGTCCCCTGCAGCCCACGCTATGACGTCATCACTCCTCTCAGCTGCTCAGTGAAGACAATGCATTGTGCTCCAGAGACAGGGAGAATTCCAGTCCAGTCAAGGTTTTCAGGCTGCGGCAGATCCTGCTAGCAGCTAGCGCCATGAAACATCTGGACTACAAGAGAAGCGTGGGGAGAAGGCAGATGTCACGGCGGAGTATAAATGCGCTCCGGGAACAGTACGGCAGACAAGGAAACATTAAGCTGAACTTTTATTAGACATTGGTTTGTCTACCTTGACACATCTGATATGGAAGCCAGGTTTGATATTTATGGCCTTCTGATGGGGAGGGTGGCAGCATCATCTGTTAGCTCTAGGGATTGGAATCGACTAGGGATCAGAGTAAGCCGTTTATACTTAGGGCGAGGTTTTTCATAAAAAGTCAAATATAGGGCAATGGGACACTGGTAAAGTATCAGTCTAGAGAGGTTTAAAAGGAGGGCAAGTGGTCCAACTGTCCATGACACATGTTTTAGCAGGAAGAATGGATCTCAGCTTGATTTAGTTGTAGTAGTAGTCAAATTTGTGCTCACCCGAACAATGTTTTTCTTTATAAATTACAGGGAGAACACTGTTCAATGTTATGGAAAGCAAAGACGGATACACAACCAACGGAGCACAAAACCGATCTTCATTAAACCGTACTCTAATTTCCATACCCTACCTCGATTTTCAGAGGGTGAGGTTAGAATCTCTAATATACTGTAGCTCAATTTACAACAAATATAATGTAGCTCCATTTACAACAAATATAATGTAGCTCCATTTACAATAAATACAAAAAACATCCACCCAGCCCACGGTGCAAGCTAGGCTCCTTAAATGCAATTTGCGCATGTCAATTTTCCCTGGGATGAGATAGGGGTGTGGGGAGCATGTCAATTTGGTTTGGAGGAAGAAGGCTGATGAACCTTCACACAAACTTTCACATTCTCCCTTTCAACAACACTGACACATTAAGATGGCCGTGCAGGAGGGTGATTCTAACTGTTCAGTGTTTCCAGATTTCTACGAATTATGACCTATAATTACTTACAATATGAGTGAAATAGTTTCCCTTCCAATATATATAAAAAAATGTATTATGTTAAAAAGCAGCTTTTCTGTGCTGGAATGGTATGGGCGTACCCAACAACAGAATGGTGTGGGCGTATATACCAGTCATTAAAAATATTAATGCGAGTAGACCGCTGATTGGCCAGCTCATCCTCCTCAGGAGTATGACATCATACTCTATGAGGAAATAGCAAAATAGTCTGTTTGAAATACAAGTTTGTGGTGGGGTTTTTGAAGTGTTTTTTTCTCAGGTGTATGCTTTGGCCACAAATACGAGTATAGGATGAGTCAACGACCTTATTTGGGTATCATTTAACACAATATTAACTTTTAAAAGTTAGATTTTCAATGGACATTTACTTTAAGTGGAGGTAACTGGCACATCCCTCTAAAAATACTTGTCTTGTAATGCATATATGCCAGAGCCAGACAACAAAAGAGAGCAGGTGTGAGGAGCCAGGCAGGTCTGAGGTACTGTAATGAGCCATCACGCAAGTGAGAGCACTATAAACCCTGAGGGTAATGTAAGGCAGCCTTAGGCTCTTCTCTGCCTCTCTAGGCAGAACATGCTGCATTGCTGCATTTTAATCAGCAGCCTGTACAGTAGCAGGAAGTTTGTTACCATTTCAAATCATCTTTCCTCCATTGGACTATTTTTACTTTAGTTTATTTAGTAAATATTTTCTTAACTCTTTCTTGAACTGCGTTGTTGGTCAAGGGCTTGTAAGTAAGCATTTCATGGTAAGGTCTACACCTGTTGTGTTCGGAGTATGTGACAAATACAATTTGATTTGATCTCTCACTGTCTTCCCGAGGTTGTTCCTGCCAGGCATCACGCTGCGGAGGCTGATGCTAAACTGTCTCGGGTTTCTCCTGCAGAGGGAACGAAATTCATCACCAGAGCTATTTTCAAGAATTACAGTGAATTACATATCCAGTCCGTAGGCTTTTGGAGAAACACGTACAGTAGGTCACACCCAATCTCCACACGCATCACATCCACAGAGTTTACGTTGCTAGGCAGCACATGCATTACACAATCGAGGGGAATTTCTTAGTAGCCATCATTATGCTCCAAGCATCAATCATCTGTCTTTCAGCAGTCATTCTCCTCCGTTTTCAAACACTTTGCAATTGAAAGGCGAAGGCGAGCGTTTTGTATGCCATTTCTACTTCGCACCATGTTCCCTCTCTTTATCAGCCTTGGGTTTCAGAGGTAATAACACAGGACAGTTGGGAGGAAGCCATGCACATATCCTCCCCCTGCACTTTGCACCACCAAGACCCAACATTTCCCAGAAACAATGGAAGAAAGAAAAACTAAAATCATACAATTTCCATTTCATAATTATGGGTAGGCCTATATTTAGAGATGTAATCAAAATGCAACACAAACAATTAAGAGCAGGAGAAGGAGAGGTATTGTGTGGGGTAGTGATTCAACTCTCTCTCGCTCTCTCTGGTGCTGCAGTTAAGAGTTGTAAAAATACTATTTCTGGTTGCATTCGCTCAGAGTTCACTTACCGTACATTTCTGGATAATTGACTTAAAGTGATAAAATTAATCCATTGTTTCCACTGCAATAACAATGAGCTTTTCCTTCTATTAAATACAAACAGAACACAGCTGAAGTTCATAAATCAAATCAACTCATAGCTATTTACAAAGAAAGGCCTTGTCTGTTAGAGAGTCTGATTAGGCCGAGTTTTCCTCAACTGCAGAATGCAAAATAGGGCAAGGTTGAAAAGAAGTGGAAAATGTGTTGATTGTGAGGAGAATCTGAAAAAGAAGAAAACCAAAGATAAGACATTCCCTCGCCTTTTATACTAACTATTTTTCATATGCTACTATTGCTCAGTAAACACCACACTGTGACAATACTTTGCTCTTGCTCAATGGCTCTCGCTTATTTCAAATGCAGTCACGTAACAACAACAAAAAACAATACTTGACTAATTTCACCAACAGAGGAAACCAATTCCAATAGCCCCAGCCCTGTTCCGTTCCATGTACCTCTGTGCTCCTGCACAGCTCCTGATGGCTTCAGTGGCATGCTGTGGTGTTACACCACACACACACACAGAGAGAGAGAGAGAGAGAGAGAGAGAGAGAGAGAGTGCCTTCTGGAGGCTGAGTCAGAAGCAGAACAGAGCAGTGACTCGACAGCACCAGCTGGGGCCTGGCCAGAGCTAAGGAACACAACACAGGACAATGGAATCACAGCCTGGAGGGAACTTCCATAGAGCAGCCACAAACACTTTGCCTTGGGTCGTGCTTATGCTGCCTTAACATCTAGTGTGTAGTGTAGGGCATTTCCATGTAAAAGGACCCATGAGCACCAACATGTGAAGGTTATAGGAGCACGTCAAATTTGTTGTCAAATGAAAGTCTATATTTTTGGGAAATGAAGGCATAGGTACGTTTAACCACAATTTTCCACCTCAAAAAAATGAAATAAGCGAAGGCTTTGATTTCAGGTCACAGATGGAAAGAGGTTCTTAAAAAACATCTACTAGAAAAAGTATTTAAAGGTATTAGTAATACATCAAAACACAATAATATTGAAGGCCACTGCCAACTAATATCAAGATTGATATTTAGTTTTGCAGAAATTCTTTGCCTTCTATATGTTTAAGAAATATTGCCTAGTGCCTTGTCATTCTGTTACCAAAAACCAACATATTTTTTAAATATTTTGAAATTTCGCTCCCTCATGAGGAGGGAGAATTATGAAAGTTCACAGAAGTAACAAGAAAAGGTAGACCTATCAATTAGAACGTGTTTTTACGGATATCAATTTTATTTATGAATTTTTAAGTGATTAAAATGCGTCACTATGTTACCAAATCAGTAACAGAATGACTGCAATTGAATTGACCACAATGGGAGATCACAGTAGAGTAAAATACAGTGAAGAAGAGTTAGAGTAGAGTTCAGTACAGTAGAGCACTTTTCTTTTCTTTACTGTACTCATCTATAATGTACTGTAATGTATTGTCCTCTGCTGCGCTGTACTGTTGTAACGGCTGTCTTCGTCGTCAGATGAAACAGAGAAGTCATCGTCAGAAAAGGTGGACCAATGCGCAGCGGAGGATGTGTTCATCATTAGTGTTTTAATAGAACAACGTGAACACTATACAAAAAACAAGAAAACTGACAGCCAACAGTCCTGTCAGGTGCAAACACTAACAGAAACAATTACCCACAAAAAGGAAAAACATGCTCCTTATGTGTGACTCCCAATCAACAACAACGAACTACAGCTGTGCCTGATTGGGAGCCACAAACAGCCCAAAACAAAGAAATACAAAAAACCTAGAAAAAGAACATAGAACGCCCACCCAATGTAACACCCTGGCCTAACCAAAATAAAGAACAAAAAACCCCTCTCTATGGCCAGGGCATTACAACTGTGATGTCCAAACTTGTGAAACATAGATGTCTATGATTGGTTCAGATGTGTTATTGTTTGAGGGTGGAGCTCATTAGAATCATAGCCAGTGTATAGAATAATAACCAAACATGTAAAGGAAGATAACATTTTTCTACCTTTGTATACAGTGGCTTGCGAAAGTATTCACCCCCTTGGCATTTTTCCTATTTTGTTGCCTTACAACCTGGAATTAAAAAAAAAAAATTGGGGGGGGGGGGTTGTATCATTTGATTTACACAACATGCCTACCACTTTGAAGATGCAAAATATTTGATAATGTGAAACAAACAAGAAATAAGAAAAAAAAACGGAAAACTTGAGCGTGCATAACTATTCCCCCACCCAAAGTCAATACTTTGTAGAGACACCTTTTGCAGCAATTACAGCTGCAAGTCTCTTGGGGTATGTCTCTATAAGCTTGGCACATCTAGCCACTGGGATTTTTGCCCATTCTTCAAGGCAAAACTGCTCCAGCTCCTTCAAGTTGGATGGGTTCCGCTGGTGTACAGCAATCTTTAAGTCACACCACAGTTTCTCAATTGGATTGAGGTCTGGGCTTTGACTAGGCCATTCAAAGACATGTAAATGTTTCCCCTTAAACCGCTCGAGTGTTGCTTTAGCAGTATGCTTAGGTTCATTGTCCTGCTGGAAGGTGAATCTCCGTTCCAGTCTCAGATCTCTGGAAGACAAACAATTTTCCCTCAAGAATTTCCCTGTATTTAGTGGCATCCATCATTCCTTCAATTCTGACCAGTTTCCCAGTCCCTGCCGATGAAAAACATCCCCACAGCATGATGCTACCACCACCATGCTTCACTGTGGGGATAGTGTTCTCGGGGTGATGAGAGATGTTGAGTTAGCGCAAGACATAGTGTTTTCTTTGATGGACAAAAAGCTACATTTTAGTCTCATCTGACCAGAGTACCTTCTTCCATATGTTTGGGGAGTCTCCCATATGCCTTTTGCTTATTTTTTTCTTTAAGCAATGGCTTTTTTCTGGCCACTCTCCCGTAAAGCCCAGCTCTGTGGAGTGTACGGCTTAAAGTGGTCCTATGGACAGATACTAAATCTCCACTGTGGAGCTTTGCTGCTCCTTCAGGGTTATATTTGGTCTCTTTGTTGCCTCTCTGATTAATGCCCTCCTTGCCTGATCCATGAGTTTTAGTGGGCGGCCTTCTCTTGGCAGGTTTGTTGTGGTGCCATATTCTTAAAAAAAATGTATAATGGATTTAATGGCGCTCCGTGGGATGTTCAAAGTTTAGGATATTTTTTTATAACCCAACCCTGATCTGTACTTCTCCACAACTTTGTCCCTGACCTGTTTGGAGAGCTCCTTGGTCTTCAAGGTGCCGCTTGCTTGGTGGTGCCCCTTGCTTAATGGTGTTGTAGACTCTGGGGCCTTTCAGAGCAGGTATATATATATATATATATATATATATATATATATATATATATATATATATATATATATATATATATATATATATATATATATACTGAGATCATGTGACACTTAAATGAAGTCCACCAGTGTGCAATCTAACTAATTATGTGAGTTCTGAAGGTAATTGGTTGCACCAGATCCTATTTAGGGGCTTCATAGCAAACAGGGTGAATGCATACGCACGTACCACTTTTCAGGTTTTTATTTTTGAGAATTTTTTGAAAAGTATTTTTTTTCATTTCACTTCACCAATTTGGACTATTTTGTGTATGCCCATTACATGAAATCCAAATAAAAATCCATTTAAATTACAGGTTGTAATGCAAAATAGGAAAAAACGCCAAGGGGGATGAATACTTTTGCAAGGCACTGTACCTATTCAGTATACATCACCATGAAGAGAATGGCATTCATAATGATTCCTTTCTGTGTAGTACAGACATGATGTCATTCTGTTACTGTCATTCTGTTACCGGGTGATGATTCACTTCACTTACTCTACTTTTTTCAAACTCAAGGTGTCTTATCATAGCTGACACGCCATTCTTCCTACAGACATCTTTGAATCTTAATTCAGAGTATATACACTTTACAGATATTAACAGAATTTTGGGAAAAGATGGTAACATAAAAAACTGTGGGATATTTTACTGTCATTCTGTTACCAAACTTTACATCTGCATGGTTCATCAGGTAAATGTGTTTTAGTAAAATGATTGTTGGTAAAAGTAGACGCATGCATATACACTGAGTGTACAAAACATTAGGAACACCTCGCTAATATTTAGTTGCACCCTGTTTTGTCCTCAGAACAGCCTCCATTCATCGAGGCATCTACAAGGTGTCGAAAGCATTCCACAAAGATACTTGCCCATGTTGACTCCAATGCTTCCCACAGTTGTGTCAAGTTGACTGGATGTCCTTTGGGTGGTGGACCAACAACGCTGCAGTTCTTGACACACTCAAACTGGTGTGCCTGGCACCTACTACCATACCCCATTCAAAGGCACTTAAATCTTTGGTCTTGCCCATTCACCCTCTGAATGGCACACACACACAATCCATGTCTCAATTATCTCAAGGCTTAAAAATCCTTCTTTAACCCGTTTCCTCCCCTTCATCTACACCAGTGGTTCCCAGACTTTTTATAGTCCCGTACCCCTTCAAACATTCATCCTCCAGCTGCGTACCCCCTCTAGCACCAGGGTCAGCGCACTCTCAAATGTTGTTTTTTGCCATCATTGTAAGCCTGCCACACACACACACACACACACACACACACACACACACACACACTATATGATACATTTTTAAACATAAGAATGAGTGTGA
The DNA here is from genome assembly GCF_901001165.1 of Salmo trutta. Lineage (NCBI taxonomy): Eukaryota > Metazoa > Chordata > Actinopteri > Salmoniformes > Salmonidae > Salmo > Salmo trutta. The sequence continues at coordinate 11,369,430 of NC_042980.1, forward strand.
GTTTTTGTCACAACCCGGCTCGTGGGAAGTGACAAAGGGCACAAATAACAATACAATAATAATCAATAATTTTGCTCTTTATTTAACCATCTTACATATAAAACCTTATTTGTTCATCTACAATTGTGAATAACTCACCACAGGTTAATGAGAAGGGTGTGCTTGAAAGGATGCACATAACTCTGCAATGTTGAGTTGTATTGGAGAGTCTCGGTCTTAAATCATTTTCCACACACAGTCTGTGCCTGAATCGAGTTTTCATGCTAGTGAGGGCTGAGAATCCACTCTCACATAGGTATGTGGTTGCAAAGTGCTTTAGTGTCTTAACAATGCAATTTGCCAAGGCAGGATACTCTGAGCGCAGCCCAATCCAGAAATCTGGCAGTAGCTTCTGATTAAATTAAATTTTCACAGAACCGCGTGATGCAATTTCACTGAGGCTCTCTTGTTCAGATATCAGTAAGTGGACTGGAGGCAGGGCATGAAAGAGATAACAAATCCAGTTGTTTGTGTCATCCGTTTTGGGAAAGTACCTGCATAATTGCGCACCCAACTCACTCAGGTGCTTCGCTATATCATATTTGACATTGTCCGTATCCTTGAGTTCATTTGCTCACAAAAAAATCATACAATGATGGAAAGAAAGGTGTTGTTGTCCTTGTTAATGCAGACAGAGAAGAGCTCCAACTTCTTAATCATAGCCTCAATTTTGTCCCGCACATCACCCAGATATGACGAGTTTCTCACATGACTGGCCTCATGCAAGCGGTCAGACAAGTGAAAATTATGGTCAGTAAAGAAGACTTTAAGCTTGTCTCTCAATTCAAAAAAACATGTCAATACTTTGCCCCTTGATAACCAGCGCACTTCTGTATGTTGTAAAAGCGTTACATGGTCGCTGCCCATATCATTGCATAGTGCAGAAAATACACGAGAGTTCAGGGGCCTTGCTTTAACCATTTTCACTGTAGTGTCCAAAACGTCTTTCAAACTGTCAGGCATTCCCTTAGCAGGAAGAGCCTCTAAGTGGATGCTGCAGTGTACCCAAGTGGCATCTGAAGCTACTCCTTTACCACTACACTATGTCTCCCTGTCATGGTATCTGTACTGATGGCGCAAAAGCCAACACATCTTGACCACCAAAGTCCATTTGATGTCACAAAGCTGTCAGTACTTTAAAAATATCCTCTGTTTCCAGGGGGTTGCAGAAGAGGATGTCTTCCTTAATTGACCCCCCATAAACGTAACGGACATATACCAGGAGCTGTGGCAGGCCCGCCACGTCTGTTGACTCATCCAGATATAACGCATAGAATTCACTGGCTTGTGAGTGTTGTTTGATGTGTTGTTTGATGAAGGCATTGTCTGTATAGTTTTTTGGGCCTTTTACCCCAGCATTGTCTCAGCCATATAATTAAGTAGGAATAGCAGGAATAATTAAGTCCTCCTCAATAGTACTGTATGGGGCTTGCCTGTCCTAGCCACTAGGTAGCTCACCATATTAGACGACTTTGAAGCCATGTGGCTTTTATACATGTCTTACTACTCAAAAGTTGTCTTAATTCTCACTCAAAAAACTCCCATGGCTTCAAATTGGCATGTTTTGTTTCTAAATGTCTGCGCAAGAGTGAAGGTTTCATCGAGTTGTGAGATAATGCTTTTGCACATATAAACACACTGTGGCCGAGGAAAGGCACTACTCCCAATATAAGTGAACCCCAAAACAATGTAGTTCTCATCATATTTTCGTCTTTTTGATGGTCCAACTTCCCTGTCTGTTGTTCGGTGCTTTCCCGGGACATACGGACCGTTAGTGAAATTCCCGCGAGAGACTAACGGTTAATGTGATTGGATGTTCATTATTTGACTAGGCTACCTGTATTTGACATTGTGTTGTTATTTCGCTGAACACTGAACACTGTTTGAAAATGTGAAGAATTATTATACATTTTTAAAAAATGTGAATCCGATGTTTATTTGGCGTACCCCCTACGGCATTGCGCGTACCCCAGTTTGGGAATACCTGATATACACTGATTGAAGTGGAATTAACAAGTGACATCCATAAGAGATCATATTTACCTGGTCAGTCTATGTCATAGAAAGTGTAGGTGTATGGTTAGTTAAACAATGCGATCAATGATTTTTGTTTGGCATACATTTTCAGGTGAAAATGTGAGTCTCAGCGTTACTCTGTTACCGTGGAATTGCCCTGTAGTATTCGGGTTGCTACTTTCACACCTTGTCAAGCAACATTCATATTTATACCCTCCATGGTATCGCGGTCCAGGCAAAGTAGTGATCCACTGAGCAGACATCCGCTGAGGATGAAGAGGAAACTGATCTCCTCACAATAAGAAGGTAGAGACTAAGTGAAATAGTCTGATAGGCCCTCTTCCCTCCCCTTGTGCTTAACCCACTCTGGTAATGACAGATAAACATGTGAGTGTTCTGCTTTTCACAAAGACCAAGCAGAGTCTGAGGTGTTTATCTGTTTGAGAAAACACAGAGTTGTCTTGTTTTTCTTTGCCTTTCAAAACTGCTTTCTCCACAGTGTAGACTTTGGTTGGTCTGCGCAGAGAAAGAAAACATTTATCCTTCTTTTATTTGACCAAAATTACTGGGCACCAGGGGCCTCATTCATCAACAGTGTGTACATTTCTTTGAAAAATTCTGGTGTACATGGAGATTTTAGGATTTGGGAATTATGAAACTGTCGCACGCAACATATACGCATGTTTTCATTGATAAATCAGAGCCCTATTACATTTGTGCGTTCGTGAACGAGCACTACAACCCCGCCTGGAAAACCTTCACCTTTTATGGTAACTAAGACACTCTCATGGTAACTAAGACACTCTCATTTGCTGTATGATTTGGAAATGTTGGAACTGGGCCATGTCAGTTAGCAGAATAGCACATTTGTATCACATTTCTGTAGAGGATTGGGTAGAATGTTTTAATCTTTTGCAGTGTTACTTTTTCAAACTAAAAATGCATGCCGTTTAGAGCAAGTGCCAACCACTGGCTGCGCATTCTGCTAGATTGATCGTCTATTGAACAATTTAAAGGTAAATGCTGCCTACAGCCCATACATCTATGCAAAAGACTGAATTGTTGTTCAATATTTTGTTAATCAATACATGATTGTGTTTATATCTCCTGCTTTGGTATAGACTCTGAGATGAAATAGGCTATGATGTCGCGCTCCTATCGCACAAGAATACTTTAGCCTACCTACACTGTCATAGACTACTGGTCTATTTACTTTTGAGAATGGTTGGCTATTGAATGAGCGATTTAATAAATAGTAGCCGAATATTCGTTGTGGGGGTGGGAATAAACCAGTCATGTCAGAAAAGGAGAGACATGTCCTGCAATATGATTATGATTTAGGCCTATATAATAAAAGTGAAATAAATATATTAGGGAACATGTGCTCTCCTTACTAACGGCAAATGCATCTGTTTTATCATTAGGCCTACGTTGTGACGTTTTCATTAGCCTACCATTATTATAAATTCCGTGCATCAAACACCTACATTTCGCCCCAAAATAACAATATTTGCTTGCAATAAAGTGGATCGGACAGTATGAGTTGGTCTGAGATTTGCATGGAGATACACACACTTTCCCGTCAAGTTGAAAATGGATAAATACCAACCTTTGCGGGAAACTGGCGTATGCATGCTTTGGCTCACATTTTGTGCGTAGACAACATTTCTAAATGCGGCCCCGGGGGAAAGGGGATATTGAACTCAATCTGACTTGATTGGAGCTGCTGACATCTTCCTGAGTCCCGTCGTGTGCTCAGTGGGGCTCAGTTGTGCTGCCAGCAGTAATTCCCACTATGAGCTGGCTAATCCCACACATGAGCCGGGAATTAAATGGCATTTGATTCTAATATGTTCAGCTCAGAACCAAGTCATAGAATAAGAGGGAAAATACATACTACATCGCCAGATAGAATAGACATAAATACCACTGTAGAAATGTAAGAGGGCAATCGGGAGAAACGGTGCATCAAAAGACGTCGGCCAGCCGCTAAGACAATCAATTGCTGTTTTACTATCAGGAGGAGTAAAACCACGACTGGCAAGCTAGCTAGACGAGAGGCACATGTTTCCCATAGGTAATGCTGCCCAATATTTGTCTTACCTTTATTTTCATTCCAGTCAAATGTAGCCTATCAGTTATCTCAGACAGAACAGCTGGTTGGCCTTGTGAGTGGAGGGCTGAAGTGTATAGGGAGGAATGGAGTGGGCCTTCGGACCAGATGACGAGAGAGGACATGTGCTTACATGAACTAGACACCAGCTGCTGCTGGACCCCTAAGAGAGACATGACAACCAGGTACACACTGACGCCAAATAGCCTACCAACTGCCAACAGTTTGTACGATGAACAGCTCACGTGATGAATGTTCCTGATAAACTAGGTTTTCTGTCTACTTTATGAGTGAAAAAAAGCCAACTGAGTCATTCAAAAGAGAAGTCCTGTAAATAGTTAATCCAGCTTCCATCATAATACTGCCCTGTCCTCCCATCTGTCCTATAGCTTTGTAGAATAGCATGATTAGCATCCCATGTGCTGCTATCACTATCAATATTTCAAACCAAGGTCCTTGATCATAGCAGCAGTCCTGCTATGAGAGTTCAAAGCTGAGTTAATTTGGTTGATTTCTGCCCTCGACTGAAAAGCCATTGGTCAAGCTTTCCTCTTTGTTCTATTAATAAAAATCTACACATGCCCACATTTGCAGGATCTGTTTAGTCAATCATGGTTTGACACAGTCAGTCCTTCTCTTTACAGCGAGCCTGTATCCACAATGACAGCGCAAGAATGTCAAAATAAAACCCCAGGAGTAAATTAGCTTTAATTGCTAGTGACATCTGTTTTTAAATACAATTTGGGACGGAAGTAGACTACACTCTGACGCAGCAATGCACGTGTTTGTAAGCGAGGCCACTTGCAGAGCTTCTTAAAAGAACTCCAGTTGAGAAATTCATTATTCCCCCGCCCAATTGAAAAAGAATAGGACAATTTAAATTGAGCACACTTAGTTGGCAACATGGTGAGAAATCCGCCGATTCCCTGCCAGAAGACATAGCTACTGCACTGCATAGCTGGCAAAACTCCATTTGTGGGAGAAGCAAATAGAATTGCTCTGTCTATCATCTCCATAAGGAGGCATGGGGGAAATTTAAAGGAGAGTTTTATGTCAGAGGCAATGCAGCCTTTTTTCCAAGCATCTAGGTCTAGGATACACACAAACCGCTGCATGCGATGCCCACCGGACTTCATCTTCTATGAATAAAAGCAGCCAGGCAGAGAAAGCCATCCAAGTCAAATGAACACATTTCACATTTCTGACACTTTGAATCTGAATCTTTCCCTCACAAAAAAAGTCTACATGTGGAGTTTAACTCCCTGCCATATTTTGAAAGCTGCCTTTTCCAGCACCATCATCACAATTTCACAAGGAGCAGATCCCTGTTTGCTTCCTGACCAAATGGCATAAACTATATAACTACCACTTTAACACACTACAGTAGCACAAAGTTCTGTGCACTGGTGTATAAAATGGAATGATTCATATTGTGATCGATTGTGCTTTAGTTCTGATAGGATTGCAGGCGTATTCAGTTCAACTAGAGTCTGTGTAGCCAGGTGGGACACTTCATCTGCAGAACAGTGATGGTGAATGAGGCTTCAAAGTGAGGTAAGTAGTTAGCCAACACTTGTTAAACATCCATTTCTTTTTCCATCACGTTAATAGATTATCTGGTGGCTGTGAGCTGTACATTGGCGCGCCGTCAACCCAGGTGGCATGAAATAGTGCCGACAAGTGCCAATGACTAACAGAAGCCCAAGTGTGCGTTTAATTCAAACAGCCTGAGGCCAGAACTCAAACAGAAAGTGTTGCTTGAATGACAATGTGACTGCGGCACGCTATTGATTACATTCGGTTTAATAGCTTTGCAGCCAAACATGTCCTTTAGATGCTCCATTTTGTTGGTATTTGTGATTAGTCATGTTGTATCCGTCGTCTAAGTGCAAAACACTTCTTTATTTCACAAATAACTTAGTTTGATTCCTGTGTGTGCATCCAGACTGAAATGAGTATATGGGGCTTCGTCGCTTTGATCCTTTGAAAAGGGTCCAATGATCAGGCTTGGAGTGGAATGGGGTTGGCTCTTACTCCTCTCTCTCTCTCCTTCACTGAGACTTTTATCACACGGTTAGTTTATCCTGGCATTGCAGCTGCACAGCTCTGCTGCCAATGCTCCCAGTGCGTTCATTAACATATGCTGGGCGAACTCGACCATTAAGGCACTCCAAGTCTGGTATTAAACACAGCAATCAGGCCCGGCCACTTCGCGTTCGGCAGCATGTGCTCACCACCTTTTTAACTTCTTTACAGATCCTGGATGACACGCCATTCACACATCTGACTCGGGCTGATTGAGTCAATTCCCAGTTCCCTCTCACAAAGGGAGATGGGTGGAATGAGGGACCCATCGTGGCCTCACTGGAGTTCTCACAGACGGTGTCCCAAATGGCACCCTATTCCCTTTGTAGTGCACTGCTTTTGACCAGGGCCCTGTCGTGCACTAAGCAGTGCACTAAATAGAAAATAGGGTGTCATTTGGGACGCTGGCACGGTCCAAGAGCAGGCATCCATGATTGGGCGAGCACCAGCTCTGTACCGTTGATCTGTAAGACGTATTTTCCTACTTGGGTAAAGTCTAAAGGCTTTTTCACTAGATGTGGTGATCTGGCCTCTCCCTGGGCGAATGGCGTTTCCAGATGTTTCAAGTAAGCTCTAATATATGGGTATTATGGGTCCAGTGCAATGAACTCAGCAGTGTACCTTGTGGAGGACCCATAATAATACTTGAGTGTGTGTAACCCTACCTTCCAGCAGACGTAAAACCTGTGATATTGCTAAAACTCACCTCCAATACAACCCTGGGTTTTTACTGTGCACTGTGAGAGGGGCATGTACAGTACATAACTCTACTTGCTAATAGAACTTGAAGTCTTATGGTTGTTATCCCCTGCAAGCCAGTCCATATACATTTTGTGTGTCTTTTTAAATGCATGTGAGTTACTTAGAGATCCTTTCATCGACAATCACAGACCAAATCTGGGCCCATTGTGGCGCAGCGGTCTAAGGCACTGCAGCTCAGTGCAAGAGGTGTCACTACAGTACCTGGTTCGAATCCAGGCTGCATCACATCCGGCCGTGATTGGGAGTCCCATAGGGCGGCGCACAATTGGCCCAGCGTCGTCCGAGTTTGGCCGGGGTAGGCCGTCATTGTAAATAAGAATGTGTTCTTAACTGGCTTGCCTAGTTAAATAAAGGTTAAACAAATATATATATATTTAAAAATCAACACTGAATCAGAACAAAACCAAAGGAGGTATTCAGCCATGCAACCCCAAAGAGTCTTTGTCTGTTTCCACTCAAAGATAGGTTGATATGTTTAATGTGGTGTTGAGTAGAGCCAGGAGAATTCAGTCCACACTACAGAACCTCAGAGGAACATGCATATCAAAAGTATGTGGACACACCTTCAAATTTGTGGATTTGGCTATTTCAGCCACACTTGTTGATGACAGGTGTATACAATTGAGCACACAGCCATGCAATCTCCATAGACAAACATTGGCAGTAGAATGGAGCTCAGTGACTTTCAACGTGGCACCGTCATAAGATACCACCTTTCCAACAAGTCAGTTCACCAAATTTCTGCCCTGCTAGAGCTGCCCCGGTCAACTGTAAGTGCTGTTATTGTGAATTGGAAACGTCTAGGAGCAACAACGGTTCAGCTGCGAAGTGGTAGGCCACACAAGCTAACAGAATAGGACCGCAGAATGGGAAGCGTGTAGTGTGTAAATATCATCTCTCTTCGGTTGCAAAACTCACTACCGAGTTCCAAAATGCCTCTGGAAGCAATGTCAGCACAAGAACTGTTCCTCAGGAGCTCCATGGCCGAGCAGCCGCACACAAGCCTAAGATCGCCATGCGTAATGCCAAGCGTTGGCTGGAGTTGTGTAAAGCTGGACTCTGGAGCAGTGGGAACGTGTTCTCTGGAGTGATGAATCACGCTTTACCATCTGGCAGTCTGACGGACGAATCTGGGTTTGGTGGGTGCCAGGAGAACGCTACCTGCCCCAAAGTATAGTGGCAACTGTAAAGCTTGGTGGAGGAGGAATAATGGTCTGGGGCTGTTTTTCATGGTTCAGGCTAGGCCCCTTAGTTCCAGTGAAGAGAACTCTTAAGGCTACAGCATTCTAGATGATTCTGTGCTTCCAACTTTGTGGCAACAGTTTGGGGAAGGCTCTTTCCTGTTCCAGCATGACAATGCGCCCGTGTATAAAGCGAGGTCCATACAGAAATGGTTTGTTGAGATCGGTGTGAAATAATTGACTGTTCAGCAGAAACCTAACCTCAACCCCATCGAACACCTTTGGCATGAATTGGAACACTGACTGTGAGCCAGGCCTAATCGCCCAACATCAGTACCCGCCATCACTAATGCTCTTGTGGCTGAATGGGAAGCAAGTCCCCGCAGAAATGTTCCAACATTAGTGGAAAGCCTTCCCAGAAGAGTGGAGGCTGTTATAGCAGCAAAGGGGGGACCAACTCCATATTAATGCCCATGATTTTGTAATGAAATGTTCGACGAGCAAGTGTCCACATACTTTTGATAATTTAGTGTACATACTGGAGTGGTGCATGTCGCAAACTGCACATCTACAACTGGCTTGTTTTACATTAAACACACAGTGAAGGTCACTGTGAAAGGTCAGCCCATTAATAATGATGGCAGTCAGCTGGGCTTTCATTGTAATCATGTTTCAGACCAGGCCGTGCCAGCTAGCCCCGAGGAGTCATGAACATGGCCCTGCTCAGGCCAAAATACACGGCAGCGGACCAGCTCAATGGGCCGAGATCAAAAGTAGTGCACTATGAAGGAAATAAGGTGCCATTTGGGAAGCAACTTGGGTCTGGATCGGTCTGGGTCTTGGCCTGTACACTGCAGTCAGGAGCCCAGTGAGAATGGTGTTCCGTTCCAAATGGAACCCTACTCCCTACATAGTGCACTAGTTTTGACCAGAGCCCGTGGACAAAAGTAGTGCACTATGTAATAAATAGGGTGCAATTTGGGATGCAACGCTGGAAACGATGGAAAAGGTACACAGAACAAATGTGGCTTGCAGTGCGACGAGACCGATGGACATTAATATTTGAAATGCCATAATCTTTAGGGGAAACCAGTCTAAAAGTAGTTCTGCATCAGAAAACCCAAAGTGTCGAGGGAGTTTGTGTGGCTGACGTGAGGAGAGAATAAAGTATTTTGTTTGCTTTAGCCTTGCTGGTTTGTTATGTTTTGAGGAAGACTGTATTAAATTCATCAGTGGGCTTCCACTCCTAGTCACACACCTAATCGCAAGCATATGGTTACTCATTTTAGGCCTATACTCTGAATAAAAAAAAACTCTCCACACTCAACTGGGTTCCCACATGTCAGAGACACCTTCACTCTTTTGGTGATCAGAAGTTTACATTGACTCACTCTTATACCTGTGCGGTAACGCTGTCATTACAACAGTAACAGCAGAGTACTTCAGTATAGATACTGTTACTGCTGTTAACATGCTGTTACTACAGCTTTGTTCTACTTGGGTGTGTATAGTAGTGGTGTGCAACACCGCGCACAGCTGTGCCTGTTACAGTTATCAGAGAGCGTACAAAGACGTAGAGGTGAGTGCTTTACTGGCATTTTACAGACATCACTTCCTGTAATATTTGTGTGGGGCGTCTCCAACACCCTGTTCACATCCATTTCTTGTCAATCGTCCCTGCTCCAGTTACAGTGATATAATGTCTTGGAAAAGTGTTAAGCAAAGCGGCTTTCCTTCGACAGTGTGATTCTGGCTCTCTGGCTGTCTCCTCCCCTTATTTGGCTTACCCAGGGCTTTTTCTGTGCGTGTTGACACCAGACCAATCTTGTGGGAAGTGTGCTGAAAACACTCTGCACTTTCTAACAGGCTATTTATGAACAGGTCTTCACTGCTGGCATCCTACAGCCTTTTAGTTTGTTCCACAGACCTACGCTGTGGGACACGTTCATGTGCAGCAGCCCTAAGAGCCATTTCTGTGATGGAGATGAATCATCGGAGAGGAACCTCAGTCATCGTCCGAAACAGACGCCTTCAAGAACCCCCTACCTTCTCCCAAAGGCATCTTTTCAAGATAAAGCACCGCAGCTGATGCTGCAGGGGCATCTTTAGTATACAGCGTAATAGGGTGCCATTTGGGACACAGTGGAGGAATACAGTGAGTTGACTGGAGTGAGCAGAGCAGGATATGATGAAAAATGTATGAGTGCTCTCCAGCTCCATCCCATGTGACCTTGTGGCTGACAGGGTGAGTCAGGGCTGAGTGCTCAGAGAGGAGGGAGGTCAGGGGGCTAAGGCAAACACACACATACTGTACGCATGTGCACAAATACACTCGCACGCAAGCGCACACAGACACTGCATCCATGACCAGGACAGGGAATAAGGATCAGGGGTCCGTTTCTGATGGAGGAGAGAAATAACAACAGCAGAATGTTTGAGCTTTCCCTTGAAATGACTAACTCGCTCATATCTATTTTCATTTTCTCATTATATCATGGCTATTAGCCACCCGAGAATCCTGCAGCCAGATACAGACACTGGCATGAGAGGAGGTCTCGAAAGCAATGTTTTCATTATGAGGCAAAACAACAGACATTGAGACTCAGACCACCACTGAGTCTCCTCACCACTCCTCTGGATCCCCTGTTCTTGGTGGCTAGACAGACAGAGGGATGGTGAAGAGGGGGTTTCCCTATGGGCCTGTGTAAGAGCCACTCCTACCCGAGAGGAAGTCAAGAGCACATCATCCAATTGTATCCTCTGGTTGGCATGCTTTCCTTCCCGATGGACTCCTGGTGTGGAGTGGTGTTTGAGAGTATAATCTCTCCACCCATGCATGCACGCATGCGCAACCGGAGATGCCTCAGCCGACTCGTCAGGCTCCCGCCGGCTCGTCAGGCTCCCATAAGTGTAAAATTGGGTTGAGATCTGGTGACTGAGATGGCCATGGCATATGGTTTAGATTGTTTTCTTGCTTATCAAACCATTCAGATGGGGGCATTGTTATCCTATGGGGCATAGCTGTGGTAGCAAAAATAATGCCCTGCCCCACATTTTTATACATGACCCTAAGCATGATGGGATGTTAATTGCTTAATTAACTCAAGAACCACACCAGTGTGTAAACACCTGCTGTTAATATACTACGTGTCCCTCATTTACTCAAGTGTTTCCATTACTTTGGCAGTTACCTGTATGCTTTCCACCTTCAATCTCAGAAACCTTGCTACATTTCCTCTCTAGAGTTTACAAAAAGCTTGAGACTTCATGGACAAGAGAGAGAAATAATGATATAGGCCTAACCACTTGAGTGGATATAAAATACATTAAACTGGGCAGCATAGGGGCTGAGCAAGGGCTAAGCAGGTGGTCTAACTGGTTGCTAAGCCTATGTCCCAAATGGCACCCAATTTCCTATTTAGTGTACTACTTTTGACTAGAGCCATGGTCAAAAGTAGTACATTATATAGGGAATAGGGTGCCATGTGAGATGCAGCCTGTAAATCATAAGTCACAGTGGAGTCCCAAGCACCCATGCCATTATCAGTGCAGACACTGAGACCTTAATGAATAAAGTACCCAAAATGTTGTAAAATTCCATTACCATACATATCTAGATTAGAAAGTAGGCCTACATTCATTCAACAGTCATTTAATACAAATGTAGAGTTATCGCAGCACCAATTACATTGACATTTGTTCAGAATAAGTCAGTCATGTAAATTCCCAGCAGAAATGGATAATAGTCTCTGTGAGATGTAACCCTTTACTGTCATCATCACACTGTATTGCTTTAGGCATACTGAAATGACATGACTGAAATGACTGCTGAAATGACTGCTTTAAATTGTGCAGCAGCACACGTATTAAATATGACGAGGAAATATTGTGGTTGAAAATGGCAATGAAACCCTCTAAAAACCCAACAACCCTCTAAAACTCAACAAAAGCCACTACTGATTGTCACGTCCTGACCAGTATAAGGGTTATTTGTTATTGTAGTTTGGTCAGGACGTGGCAGAGGGTATTTGTTTTATGTGGTTCGGGGTGGTGGTTTATTTAGTAGGGCGTTTGATTTATTATTTCCGGGTTTTTGGGTAATGTTCTATGTTTGTATTTCTATGTGGTCTCTGGTCTTTTGTATTTCTGTGTCTGGTTTATTGGGGGTGGACTCTCAATTGGAGGCAGGGGTTTTCTCGTTGCCTCTGATTGGGAGTCCTATATATGGGTATGTGTTTGGTTTAGTGTTTGTGAGAGATTGTTTCTTATTTTGCACGTGTGAGCATGACAAGACTGTATTTTCGTCGTTCATCATTTTTGTATACGTGTTTGTTTGGTTTTCCTTCTTTCGCCTATTAAAAGAAGATGAGTATACAACCCGCTGCGCCTTGGTTCTCCTTTCCAGACGACAACCGTTACACTGATAAACAATCAGGTAGAAGAAAACCTAAACTCCTGTTAGGTATTTAGACTCTTTATCAGAATAAACACAGATGGTAATATCCACGTGAAAACACCTAAGTGCACCAACATGTGAAGTTCATGGGAGTGTGTCAAATTGGGTGTCAAATGAAAGCTAAGAGCCTATATTGTTTTGAAATGAAAGCGTATATACACTGAATGTACAAAACATTAAGAACACTTTGACACAAACCGGTGCGCCTGTTACCTACCATACCCTGTTCAAAGGCACTTCAATATTTTATCTTGCCCATTCACCCTCTGAATGGCACACATACACAATCCATGTCTTAATAGTCTCAAGGCTTAAAAATCCTTATTCAACCTGTCTCCTCCCCTTCATCTACTAGGTGACCTAAACTGGGACATGCTTAATACCCCGGCATCCTGCAATCTAAGCTTGATGCCCTCAATCTCACACAAATTATCAATGAACCTAGCAGGTACAACCCTAAATCCGTAAACACGTGCACCCTCATAGATCTCCTCCTAACTAACTCGCCCTCCAAATACACTTCTGCTGTTTTCAATCAAGATCTCAGCGATCACTGCCTCATTGCCTGCATCCGTAATGGGTCTGCGACCAAACGACCACCCCTCATCACTGTCAAACACTCCCTAAAACACTTCTGCAAGCAGGCCTTTCTAATCGACCTGGCCGGGTTATCCTGGAATGACATTGACCTCATCCCGTCAGTAGATGATGCCTGGCTATTCTTTAAAAGTGCCTTCCTCACCATCTTAAATAAGCATGCCCCACTGAAAAAATGTTGAACTAGGAATAGATATAGTCCTTGGTTCACTCCAGACCTGTCTGCCCTTGACCAACACAAACACATCCTGTGGCGTTCTGCATTAGCATCGAATAGCCCCCGTGATGTGCAACTTTTCAGGGAAGTTAGGAACAAATATACACAGGCAGTTAGAAAAGCTAAGGCTTGCTTTTTCAAACAGAAATTTGCATCCTAACTCAAAAAAGTTCTGGGACACTGTAAAGTCCATGGAGAATAAGAGCACCTCCTCCCAGCTGCCCACTGCTCTGAGGCTAGGAAATACTGTTACCACCGATAAATTCACTATAATTGAGAATTTCAATAAGCATTTCTCTACGGCTGGCCATGCTTTCCACCTGGCTACCCCTACCCCCGTCAACTGCCCGGCACCCTCCACAGCAACCCGCCAAAGCCCCCACCATTTCTCCTTGACCCAAATCCAGATAGCTGATGTTCTGAAAGAGCTGCAAAATCTGGACCCATACAAATCAGCCGGGCTAGACAATCTGGACCTTCTCTTTCTAAAATTATCTGCCACAATTGTTGCAACCCCTATTACTAGCCTGTTCAACGTCTCTTTTGTATCGTCTGAGATTCCCAAAGATTGGAAAGCTGCCACAGTCATCCCCCTCTTCAAAGGGGGTGACACTCTAGACCCAAACTAGAGTCTTCGAAAGCCAAGTTAACAAACAGATTACCAACCATTTCGAATCCCACCGTACCTTCTCCACTATGCAATCTGGTTTCAGAGCTCGTCATTGGTGCACCTCAGCCACGCTCAAGGTCCTAAACGACATCATAACCGCCATCGATAAGAGACATTACTGTGCAGCCGTATTCATCGACCTGGCCAAGGCTTTCGACTCTGTCAATCACCACATTCTTATCGGCAGACTCGACAGCCTTGGTTTCTGAAATGATTGCCTCGCCTGGTTCACCAACTACTTCTCAGATAGAGTTCAGTGTGTCAAATCGGAGGGCCTGTTGTCCGGACCTCTGGCAGTCTCTATGGGTGTGCCACAGGGTTCAATTCTCGGGACGACTCTCTTCCCTGTATACATCAATGATATTGCTCTTGCTGCAGGTCATTCTCTGATCCACCTCTACGCAGATGACACCGTTCTGTATACTTCTGGCCCCTCTTTGGACACTGTGTTAACTAACCTCCAGACGAGCTTCAATGCCATACAACTCTCCTTCCGTGGCCTCCAACTGCTCTCAAATGCAGGTAAAACTAAATGCATGCTATTCAATCGATCACTGCCCGCACCTGCCCGCCCGTCCAGCATCACTAATCTGGACGGCTCTGACTTAGAATACGTGGACAACTACAAATACCTGGGTGAGAATGTAAACTCTCCTTCCAGACTCAAATGAAGCATCTCCAATCCAAAATTAAATCTAGAATCGGCTTCCTATATCGCAACAAAGCATCCTTCCCTCATGCTGCCAAACACACCCTCGTAAAACTGACCATCCTACCGATCCTCGACTTCGGGGATGTCATCTATAACATAGCCTCCAACACTCTACTCAACAAACTGGATGCAGTCTATCACAGTGCCATCCGTTTTGTCACCAAAGCCCCATACACTACCCACCACTGCGACCTGTACACTCTCGTTGGTTGGCCCTCGCTTCATACTTGTGGCCAAACCCACTGGCTACAGGTTATCTACAAGTCTCTGCTAGGTAAAGCCCCGCCTTATCTCAGCTCACTGGTCACCATAGCAGCACCCACTCGTAGCATGCGCTCCAGCAGGTATATCTCACTGGTCACCCCCAAAGCCAATTCCTTCTTTGGCCGCCTTTCCTTCCAGTTCTCTGCTGCCAATGACTGGAACGAACTGCAAAAATCTCTGAAGCTGGAGACTCATATCTCCCTCACTAGCTTTAAGCACCAGCTGTCAGAGCAGCTCACAGATCACTGCACCTGTACATAGCCCATCTGTAAACAGCCCATCTATCTTCCTACCTCATCCCCATACTGTATTTATTTATTTATCTTGCTCCTTTGCACCCCAGTATCCCTACTTGTACATTCATCTTCTGCACATCTACCATTCCAGTGTTTAATTGCTATATTGTAATTACTTCACCACCATGGCCTATTTATTGCCTTAACTTACCTCATTTGCACTCACTGTATATAGACTTTTTGTTTTATTTTGTTCTACTGTATTATTGACTGTATGTTTTGTTTATTCCATGTGTAACTCTGTGTTGTTGTATGTGTGGAATTGCTACGCTTTATCTTGGCCAGGTCACAGTTGCAAATGAGAACTTGTTCTCTGTCACGTCCTGACCAGTGAAAGGGGTCATTTGTCATTGTAGTATGGTCAGGGCGTGGCAGGGGGTGTTGTTTTGTGTGTTTTGGGGTTGGTTTGTTTCATGGGGATTTGTTCTAGTTTTCATTTTCTATGTTCATTTTCTATGTGTGGCCGAGTATGGTTTCCAATCAGAGGCAGGTGTCTTTTGTTGTCTCCGATTGGAAGCCATACTTAGGCAGCCTGTTTTGTCCTGTGGGTGGTTGTTTTCCGTTTAGTCTAATTTAACTTACGGAACTATCGTGTGTCGTTTTGTTATTTTTTTGTTTAAGTGTTCACGTTACTCTAATAAAAGAAGATGAGCACTCAACACGCTGCGCTTTGGTCTAATCCTTCCGACAGTTGTGACATTCTCAACTAGCCTACCTGGTTAAATAAAGGTGAAATAAAAAATAAATAAATAAAAATAAAATCTACACTGATTGAATTTAATTTAATAAGTAATATCAATACGGGATCATAGTTTTCACCTATATTCACCTGGTCAGCGCATTTCATGGAAAGAGCAGGTGTTCTTAATGTTTTGTGCACTCAGTGCAGGGTTTCTGTTAGCCGGTAATAGCCGGCCTTTGGCTGATAAAAAACATTGGGAAATAATGCTTTTTAGCCTATTCATTGATGGAAATACCAGTCGATGTAAATACATTCGACTGGTCATGATTATCGGTCTATAGGTTAATTTGCATAATTTAGAGGAATTAAATTGCCGTGTGTGTACAGTATATTGGTTATGTATCTTATTTATCACACGCGTACAGATACAGAGCCTTTCGAGGGTAAAATCTGTCAGACAGCGCGAGAGCTGCTGCCACAGCATCTCAAACAGCAAACATAGGCAGCGGAAGGCAGGTTTCATCAGCGCGTTACACACCACTTTACAATGAG
This sequence comes from Salmo trutta, assembly GCF_901001165.1. Lineage (NCBI taxonomy): Eukaryota > Metazoa > Chordata > Actinopteri > Salmoniformes > Salmonidae > Salmo > Salmo trutta. The sequence goes on from NC_042980.1 coordinate 11,386,072, forward strand.
CTGGAGGCAGTATGCATTTTGAAAACATATATTTCATTGTTTGAAACCTAAACATTTTAATACATATGAGGCATGTCGTCTTACCTTACTTCAAAGTAGCCTAGCCAAAATCAGACCATTTCCATGGAGGCAATTATTTTATATCAACTTTCTTTCATTGTCCGGTAGCCACAATCCTAGTCATATTAGCAACTCGTGATAGTTGTTGCATATTAGATCTTCCCTCTTTCAAAATTTCTAACGGATATTTTCATCTCTGTCACATGGAACCGCTCGCATGATGCCCTTTTGACGTCAGTGTTTTCCTGCTAATTGCATTATGGAATGAACATTCGCGCCAGGGGAGGAGCTACAGGAAGTCGGGCTTATTGTAATGGCTGGAATGGGATAAATGGAACGTATCAAACACATCAAATGTATGTAAACGTCCTTTGACTCCATTCGTTATAATTAGCCCGTCCTCCTATAGCTCCGTCCCACCAGCCTCCACTGATTCCCACGTAGCCTACTGCCTTGTGCGCATTACTGCGCTTATAATGTGAAGAAATAATAGTAAATCAACGTTTTAAGCTAAACATTCTGATCTGTTGCATCAGACTTTTTTTTAATTAAAAAGAATCTATGTATCCTAGGCCTACTGGTTGTATGAATTTGGGATCTATCATCCCAAACTGTCCCAGAGTCAGTTTGGAATAGGCTATTTCTTTCTCGACAAGCTGACCAATAGAATAGGTAGACTTTTCTACTACGGGGACAGTAGATTGACAGACTAGTGATTTGACTGTTCGTTACTCGTCTTGTTGGCTGAGGAAAAGTACATGTGGACAGTTACTCTAACATCTTCAAAGTGCGCATCGGAATTCGGTAAGGACCGTACATGGCTGCATCCTCAACTTACATGTTCAGTTAATATGAATTACCATACTCGAAATGGGATTTCTGTCATTCTGAGCACCGTGGGTGGACGCTCTAATCAGGTTATGCACCCAATGCATATGGGTAAATTTCTCAAATGTCCGGTAAATTAAAATGCTGCAGGTGAAATGTCCAGCAGCACATTTTCCTAATGGAAACCCTGACCCAGTGTACAAATTTTTCAACCATTTTCCATCTGAATAATGTGGAATATGCAAAGGATTTGATTTCTGGTCAAACAGCTGAAAATTACGTTATCGTGTGTAAATCCACTTCACTTACTGTAGTTCAATAACCAAAATAGATTTTTTCAAAGTCAATGTGTCATGTCATAGCTAACACCCCATTCAGAAATTGTTCAATCTTAATTCAGAGCACGTATTAAACAGTTTTTAGAAACGTGGACACAAAAAAACTGAAGATTTTACTGAAATTCTGTTACCAAACTTTACATTCGCACAGTTCTTCCAGTACATGTTTTTTTTGCCAAATTGTCTGTGTAAATTGTTAAAAGTAGTCCTTGTGTATACAATTGTACAGTTTGTTAAACTTTGAAATCAATGGTTTTTGTTTGCCATAAATTTTAAGTGAAAAATCTGAGTTGCAGCACAATTCTGTTACCATGGAATTGCCCAGATGCTGTCCTTAGGGAGCTGCTTCGACTACTTTGTCAATTTCTCTAAAAGCCTTGATATTCCAGCAGCAGCAGTGATGGATCAGCTAATAAGATCTCCCTCCATTACCCTCTCAGACTAACCAACCAGCCCGCCCCCAACGAAACACTGACAGCATATGGTTCGTCATGAGCGGTGAGGAGCCTGCTGCTTTTAGAAGTGGGGGACATCCCTCTTTCTCCCTCTTCTTTAGTCCCTCTCTCCCTCCTCCACGTCAGATCATGACTCAATAATCCTCACAAAATTATCTCACTCTCTCTATTACCCCAGTGGTTTACGTTGATAAATTAGCCATTTTCCTCCCTGGCGGCGCATTGCATTGCAGTGTAGACTGAGCCTGGTGTGCCTGGCAGGCTGAGGGGAGAAGGGAAAGGGAGAGAGGGGACGGGGAGAGAGGGGAAGGCCCTCAGCTCAGCACACACCCATTGTTCCGGCTGACAGCAGGGGCATGGGAGCCCATTGTTCTTCCCCCCTGGCTGCTACCCACGCAGCATGGAGCACAGCACAGCTAAGCAGTCATTAACTACCAGGTCCAGGCTGGGCCAGGCCTGGTACGACTACCAGGAGGAGGGGGCGGCCCGGTGATGCTGTACCCAGGCCAAAGCTTGTCCCGATGGGGTGGAACCTGCCTGCCTGTCTGCCTGCCTGGCTCTCAGACTGCAGGGACACCATGACTCCATTCAGTCAGCATTGTTTCCTTCTCTTTCACAGATTCTCTTTCATGTGCCAAGATCAAAACACCCAGACCTGCATTGTGTTTGGTCAGAGCAGATGTGCAGGGGGTAGGTAAAGTGGCATAGGGACATGGCTATACTGTCTAAATGTTCAATGCATGGCCTGGCAAAATAGACACCGCACTGAGGTAGCCTACACACATTGGCTGATGGCAATGATAATCATTTATTTAATCTATTACTTTTAATTATGCTTATTATAGCCTTGGTCTATTACTAAAGGGGATATGAAGTGAAAAAAATAACAAAACAAAGCGAGGAATATTCACAGGTGTGTGAATTAATGTCAATATTTTTCCTGTCGCTGGGGAGCCAATTACATTGTAATGTTTTATGTACTCGTGTGCACCGCCACACATTAATCACATGCATGAATGCATGGGGAGCCTCATTTGCAGTGGCCTGATATTAACTAGGTGGCGCTATCGACAGTTAACCTTAGCTTTTAAATTAAATTAAATGACTAGCCCCTCATCAAACTATGACTGTGAGCTAAGATATTAAGTATCATGACCATCCAGCCCAGGCAGACTTTGTCATTTTGTGCATCTCAAATTGCACCCTATTTCCAATATAGGTACTCTTAAAGTAGAGCACAATATAGGGAATAGGGTGCCATTTGGGATGCAGACAGTCTCCCGAGAGGGAGCAGGTCCTATATCACACAATGAAGTGGAAAATTAAGGTCCTGGGGGCACTAAGGTCAACCAGCTGCCCTAGCAGATTTGAGCAAGCTGTGTGACCACACACCCCACCCCACTCTCATCTCTAGCACCAACACACTGGCCAGGGATTTGAATAATGAATGGAGCTAGCCCTCTACAACGCCCCATAGCCACTTACGAACTGTGTAACTCCAAAAATATTTTTGGGATCAAATCAAATGTTATTTGTCACATGCGCCGAATACAACAGGTGTAGACCTTACAGTGAAATGCTTACTTTACAAGCCCTTAACCAACAATGCAGTTTTAAGAAAATGCAAAAAAAATAGTAAGAGATAAAATGGGTTTTATAATCCTGTTTTTATCCAAAATTTAGGCCTAGTCGTGTTATCAATTAATTTGGTTAGTAAGCCTACTTTTTGCCTACATCTTGCTACGTCTTGCTCAAAGACAAATTAAACAACTTCTTTGCTCGCTTTGAGGACAATACAGTGCCACTGACACGGCCCGCTACCAAAGCCTGTGGGCTCTCCTTCTCCGTGTCCAACGTGAGTAAAACATTTAAACGTGTTAACCCTCGCAAGGCTGCCAGCCCAGACGGCATCCCTAGCCACGAGGGCATGTGCAGATGGCTGGTGTGTTTACGGACCTATTCAATCAATCCCTATCCCAGTCTGCTGTCCCCACATGCTTCAAGATGGCCACCATTGTTCCTGTTCCCAAGATAGCTAGGTTAACTGAACTAAATGACTACCGCCTCGTTGCACTCACTTCTGTCATCATAAAGTGCTTTGAGACACTAGTCAAAGATCAAATCCCCTCCACCCTACCTGACACTCTAGACCCACTCCAATTTGCTTACCACCCCAATAGGTCCACTGACGATGCAATCGCCATCACACTGCACATTGCCCTATCCCATCTGGACAAGAGGAATACCTATGTAAGAATGCTGTTCATTGACTATAGCTCAGCATTTAACACCATAGTACCCTCCAAACTCGTCATTAAGGTCGAGACCCTGGGTCTCAACCCCGCCCTGTGCAACTGGGTCCTGGACTTTCTGACGGGCCGCCCCCAGGTGGTGAAGGCTGATCCTCAACACTGGGGCTCCACAAGGGTGCGTTCTCAGCCCTCTCCTGTACTCCCTGTTCACCCATGACTGCGTGGCCATACACGCCTCCAACTCAATCATCAAGTTTGCAGACGACACCAGAGTGGTAGGCTTTACTACCAACAACGACGAGACGGCCTACAGGGAGGAGGTGAGGGCCCTCGGAGTGTGGTGTCAGGAAAATAACCTCTCACTCAATGTCAACAAAACAAAGGAGATGATCATGGACTTCAGGAAACAGCAGAGGGGACAGATACACATCGACGGGACAGCAGTGGAGAAGGTGGAAAGTTTTAACTTCCTCTGCGTACACATCACGGACAAACTGAAATGGTCCACCCACACAGACAGCGTGGTGAAGAAGGCGCAACAGCACCTCTTCAACCTCAGAAGGCTGAAGAAATTTTGCTTGTCACCTAAAACACTCACAAACTTTTACAGATGGACAATCGAGAGCATCCTGTTGGGCTGTTTCACCGCCTGGTATGGCAACTGCACAGCCCTCAGCCGCAAGGCTCTCCAGAGGGTAGTGCGATCTGCACAACGCATCACCGGGGACAAACTACCTGCCCTCCAGGACAACAACCACCCGAGCCACTGCCCGTTCACCCCGCTATCATTCAGAAGGCGAGGTCAGTACAGGTGCATCAAAGCTGGGACCGAGAGACTGAAAAACAACTTCTATCTCAAGGCCATCAGACTGTTAAACAGCGATCACTAACATAGAGAGGCTGCTGCCTATATACAGACTCAAATCTCTGGCCACTTCAATAAATGGATTTAATAAAGGTATCACTAGTCACTTTAAATAACGCCACTTTAATAATGGTTACATATCCTACATTCCTCATCTCATATGTATATACTGTACTCTATACCATCTACTGCATCTTGCCTATGCCGCACGGCCATCACTCATCCATATATTTATATGTACATATTCTTATTCATCCCTTTTACATTTGTGTGTATAGGGTAGTTGTTGTGAATTTGTTAAATTGCTCGTTAGATATTACTGCATGGTGGGAACAAGAAGCACAAGCATTTCCCTACACTCGCATTAACATCTGCTACCCATGTGTATGTGACCAATACGATTTGATTGGATTTGATTTGATACTTCATATTCACAACGATGGTCCAATCAACTAAATGAGTACCTTCCGACACAGCTGCTCTGGTGTTTTTTTCTCAGTTTGACTTACTTCCTGCAGACTGAAATGCTTAGAGCAATTCAGATATTGATCCACGAGCTTGCCTCTGTCAATCTCCAGCAATTATTACCTGGACTAATGATGGCCCTTGCTCTGCTCGGGCGCTACTTGTTAAAAAGACAGGGGCAACAGGCGAAATTACCCAGCGAAGTGATTGCCATGGCTACCAATTACATATCGAAAAGGCAGACGGAGGGAGAAATACATTTCCACCAGGCTCTCTGATGACTTTGTGAACCTTGCAGGCGAAAGACTGTAGTCCTGTATGCGAGAAAAGGCTTCTACTCAGAAGCCACTTTACAAAGAGGGGAGAATTAAAGTTTGCATTTAAGGTTAATCTACCTCTAAGTTCTGAATGAGCAGGCATGGAGACTCCTGTGTGGCTCAGGACATAAACCCACCGTAGCCCTCTTTCAGCCGGCCGTTGTGAATGGATTACAGCGCATTCAGTCACATGGTGTCTTTCTCTGGTGGTAAACACCCACTCATGGTTGGTGCTGTGGTTGAGTGGGACCTTTATGGTCTCTACCCCCTGCCCGCCTGCCCCCAGGGTAGGTCCTGTCATGGTGGATCAATAGAACTATCAATGACAGACCTAGGGAGAAACAGGAGCAGGTGTCCTCGCATGGTCTCCACCGTACCGCCACAGAAAAAAATGATATTCCTCGCCAGTGGCTTTTACTGATCTCGCCATCTGTGAGTCATTTCAATTCCAGTTCGGCGTAGAGGAAGAGAAAGCCAGTGCTGTTGTGGTTCCGTTCACCTTGACACCAAAGGCACAACGTCTTAGGGGCCTGGGGCTCCACTTTTCCACCAGCTTGTGTTTTGTCCCACTTCCTGGTTCTCATCTGCTCCCCACTACACTAAGGCGGCTTCCTGATTAGACTACAAAGAAGATGCTTTGCATTGAAAACAGTAAGAGCCTCTCCCGTATTAAAGCAAGAGGAAGGAAGGAGTTCCTACTCTCATTCTAAAACGGACATACAAAAAAGGAGGGGAACACAGTCAGACAGACAGCCACAACTAAAAGAATAGGGTACCCTGTGGGCTCCGGTCAAAATTAGTATGGTGCACTATATAGGGAATAGAGTGCCATTTGGGACACGGTCCTAGTATTCGCCAGGCTCTAATAACCCCTCGTCCCACTGATTAAGCTGTAAATATATATATATTAACAGCCGAGCTGGGTGTGATTCCCATGCACTAGCCTATAGTGAGATGGAGAGGTAGGGTGTGTCCCCCTTCTCCAGTAGAGCATACAGAATGTGTTTGACACACACACACACACACAGGCACAGCAGACTACGCAGGAATACAGTGTCAGATCCTAAACCCACATGGTGCTGGGAAGAGACTAAACATGATAAGTGTCAGAGTGTCAGGTTTTGTTCCTTGAGAAACTGCCTTTCCCCTCTGATGGAGTCCCCCAGTAACCGACAGCCACTCATTTCAGCAGTCCAGTGTTGGTTGATAGATGGCATAAGATCATCCCAAGCTGTCAACTTCTTCTGGTGACAAGTGTTATCAACACACACACACACACACACAGTATATTTTTGAGTGTGTGTGTGCCCGTGTGTGAGGTGAGTCATTAGTTCAAGGTGGTGCAATAACGAATGTAGAAGGTAAATACATGTCCAACAAAATCAACAGTGTGTCCCTTATACACACATATGATATACGTTATAACAACAACACATCACACAATTCTACAGACATCCTCAATTCAATGCTTACACGGTGTCAATGAATAGCACATTTCTTATATTTTAGTGCTCATTACATTTGAGAACTGGTACCTAAGCCGAGGGACTCACGTCCTCCAACATAGACCAATTGGGGCTACGGCAAGAGATGGTTTGCCATAGGTTCAAGACAATAGCTTACCCCATCCCAGCACTGCATGTATCAAAACGTTTCACTTCACTGAAATAAAGGGTTTCAAACATTGTACTTTCATCCTACCGGTTTTGAAAAACGCATCCGTATCGGAATCATTCGGTCCCTCCTCTGCTGCTTCAGCCGAATTCATGTTTTCTCCTTGAGGATGTCAACGAGACAATGTAGCCCGAAATATATCCAGTGATTACTTTAACCGAATCAGTGCAGCGCGAGCTGGCTTCTTCATGTTCTCGAGTTCTTTGTCACAGGCGCTCGTTGTTCGGCCGTGGGTTTCCGTCCTTGTGCTTGGGCTGTATTTTTGCGCTCTATTGTTTCAAATTCAACCTCCTCCTTTCGCAGCCCCGGCGCCACAAAGGGAACCCAAGGCGCGTGTGACACAATGAAGATACCGTACGATTTCAAATGGGTTGTTCTGCTGGGAAAATCGCGGATTGACACTAAACGCCGCACGTCTTGAGTATAATATAGCCCAGAGCATCCCCGAAAATCAGCTGTGGCCTATAAAGTCAAGGCATCGGCGTACGGTTGCATTAAGAACGGTTTCTTGGCAGTTCGTTCTAGTGATGTCACCAAAGCTGCATAATGAAATTGGTCTGGCTATGAAAAAAGCATCAACATGATTTTACATCTGTAACCTAAGTCGTTTACAGAAAGAAAAAAAAGTCTGAATAGTACGAAGTCCGTATCTAACCCCCAAATCCCTTGCCTTCTTATTTATTGTTAAAAAAAATCCGCTAATCGCGCAGATAGGAGCTGTATCAGCACAGGCTGGGACAGCAGGGTGTATTCCCAACAATAGCTCAGAAAGCAGACCCCTCCGCCCCTATACCCTCGCCCCCCTAAAACACACTCCTTTCCCTTTTCACTAGATTGCTGAGGTGAATTAACTGCTGTGGAGAAAGTTCACAAGAAGCCGCAATCTATTGCTTATTTTGGGATTAGACATAACCCCTTTATTCAAACCAATAGCCTATGTGTTTTCTCCCAACATAGATAGCAAAATATAAAAAACACCCTTTCGCTACACCCGCAAAAGCATCTGCTAAATATGTGTGTGTGACAAATACAATTTGATTTGATTAGATCATCACAATGCAGATAGGCTACTGCTCTACAAATATAATAGGGCGATAAACAACTAATGTTAGTCCATTGGCCTACCAGCAGCCTCTCTCGCCCCACGATTTGACAAAGCACGTCCCGTTATTCAAAGGCACTCTCCCGTTGTCCCCTTGATGCCCCCTATCGTAACATCTCATCATAGGCCTAATTAAGAGTCAATTATATATGGAAACACTTAGGAACTTTTCCAAATCTCATTCTATTAAACTAGCCCGTTTCTTGAGAGCAGTTACGGATCCATTTTAATTAAACATTTGTGTAGCCTTCCCTCAACATGAAAGATAATGTTCGCGGTTATTTCATTAGGCTTATTAAAAAATCACAAAGACATCGAATTCAATGCGGCACTGTGGTCACGCTGTTGTCTGGCTGGTAGATAGACAGCTAAATACTCCCCTCTAGTGATAGCCTAGTTCTTCAGTAGACCACCAACAAATGCAAGACGATAGTAGCGCAACGCTCCACTTCACAACGACTTAACGCTAATGAAGGTATTCATTAGCAAAAACGCAGAGGAGTAAAATGTGTTTTCTTTCTTGAGATAGAGTTAAAGGAGATCAGTAAATTGATCATTCTTCTTATGTTGGAATACCTGTGCTTGCTGGCAGAACAAAAATATATATTGGATGGCCATCATAAGTAGGTCTAAACGAAAAAGTTTGAAATATTAGTCGTGGAGCTTTCTTTTTCCATCAAGGCAGTCTTGAAGAGCGAAAGGAGCAACTTCTTTGATTTAAACAAGACTTTATTTACTTGGCACTTCGATAGAAATATTTCAAATAGCGTGACAAATAAACGCCCCAGCGTTTCTGCTAGTAGAACTTTGAGTGGCACGTTAACCAATCTAAAAATATGTAACATAATAATTCAATTAAATAACAGAATAGAGAGATGATATAGAGGTGCGAACATAAAGTAAATAATAATAATAATAACAACAATAATAAGCAGTAACCAGTAACTGAAAGGTCCTCAAACCCATTAGGTGAAAAATCTGTCGATGGGCCCTTGAATAAGGCACTTAAACCTAATTGCTCCTGTAAGTTGCTCTGGATAAGAGTGACTGCTAAATTAATAAAAAGTTTAAACTGAAAAAGTTATATAGCTAATAGACTATTATTAATAGGAGATAAAAAGAAAACGTTGACACAATTATTTCGCTCTCACAGCCATGCAATCTCCATAGACAAACATTGGCAGTAGAATGTCCTTACTGAAGAGCTCAGTGACTTTCAAGGTGGTACTTTCATAGGATGCCACCTTTCCAACAAGTCAGTTCGTCAAAATTCTGCCCTGCTAGAGCTGCCCGGTCAACTATAAGTGCTGTCATTGTGAAGTGGAAACGTCTAGGAGCAACAACGGCTCAGCCGTGAAGTGGTAGGCCACACAAGCTCACAGAACGGGACTGCTGAGTGCTGAAGCGCATTTGTGCGTTAAAATTGTCTGTCCTCAGTTGCAACACTCACTACCGAGTTCCAAACTGCCTCTGGAAGCAACGTCAACAGAATTACTGTTCGTCAGAAGCTTAATGAAATGGGTTTCCAGCATCCACACACAAGCCTAAGAACACCATGCGCAATGCCAAGCGTCGACTGGAGTGGTGTAAAGCTCGCCGCCATTGGACTCTGGAGCAGTGGAAACGCATTCTCTGGAGTGATGAATCATGCTTCACCAACTGGCAGTCCGAGGGACAAATCTGGGTTTGGCGAATGCCAGGAGAACGCTACCTGCCCCAATGCATAGTGCCAACTGTAGTTTGGTGGAGGAGGAATAATGGTCTAGAGCTGTTTTTCAAGGTTTGGACTAGGCCCCTTAGTTCCAGTGAAGAGAAATCTTAACACTACAGCATACAATTACATTCTAGACGATTCTGTGCTTCCAACTTTGTGGCAACAGTTTGGGGAAGGCCCTTTCCTGTTTCAGCATGACAATGCCCCGTGCACAAAGTGAGGTCCATTCAGAAATTGTTTGTCGAGATCGGGGTGGAAGAAATTGATTGGCCTGCACAGAGCCCTGACCTCAACCCCATCAAACACTTTTGGGATGAATTGGAATGCCGACTGTGAGCCAGGCCTAAATCGCCCAACATCAGTGCCCGACCTCACTAATGCTCTTGTTGCTGAATGGAAGCAAGTCCCCACAGCAATGTTCCAACATCTATTGGAAAGCCTTTCCAGAAGAGTGGAGGCTGTTATAGCAGCAATGGGGGGACCAACTCCATATTAATGCCCATGATTTTGTAACGAGCAGGTGTCTACATACTTTTGGTCAGGTAGTGTACCTCCCAGTTATCTGCCAAGGGGAGCATTAGGAAGCTGGAGATTGGGTATGAATGGAAAAGCTTGAATATGCCAGAGGACATCTTGAGCCACATCCTTTCAATAGGAAAGTTTGGTGAATAAATTGAATGGAATAAATTCAGTTATCTTGGAAAGGTAAATATTAATGCATTGAAAATGCAAATTTTATGTCATTTCATTGTAGATAATTTCAGTACATAGACTATATACTGTATCTCTCATATGACCAATAAAGTATGTGTACCTTGAGGAAGAGGTCTTCTGACTCCAATGTGACTTCCTGGTTTATTTACCCTCTTATTCCATGTCTTGACAGACCCTTAAAGATGCCTGCTACGTACTGAACTGCGATCCCAACTGTAAGGCTCCAGATACATGTGTGTCCTTTGAAACCTTCCGTTTCTCTACACCTGCCTGGAATTGGGAATGGGAACATCTCACAACTGCAGATTGGCCGAGTTCTCGGATATATATATAAAAATAATAAAAAGAGAACGCGTGAGTGAAAGGCATTTATGACACCTCCATAGATAGGGTTTGAAGATGTATTCAAAGCAGTGTGTCAATGTCAAGTCACATCACTGCTCAGAGTGAAATCGTTTTCTTGAATCATTTTGCATTCATTACAAATTCCTTATTTTCTCTGCATCCTGTTTTGTTCCTCACAGGAACAATGGTGGGGTGAAAGTGTCAGACTTCATCAACAATCGCAAATTGCATCTGGATCCAACTACATGATTCATCCCTACTAATCAGATCCCATTGTAGTGGAAATAAAGGTTTTTCTATTTTAACTTTGACTCTAGACTAGTAATCCTCTTTTCTGCTTTACATTGACTGTTCAAAAATGTGATCTTAGATATCACAAAGAACATGCGTATTACATTCCAAAGAAACCTTCAATGTGATGAGATCACAGCAATATTTTCAAATGGTGCAGTCTTGTAGGCCTAGAGCCAGTGTGTGTGTGTGCGTGTGCGTATGTGTGTATGTACGTGTGTGTGTAGGTGTGTAGTTCTCCCCATAAGACCACCCCTAACACTGGGAATGTGTCGTCCCACAGATGGACCCGCTGGGCCACCAGGTGCCAGGAAGTGACAGCCTTCCTCAACCAACCAGGTCGGGCCCTGCCACCAAAATACACACTTCTCTCTGGCTATTTTAAGCTTGCTCAGTTCTGAATGTGTGTGTGCTGTCTAATGCATGCACACATTGTTTTCACTACATTGGCTTTTTATGATGATCTGAGTTCAGAAAAATCCTGTCTGATTTGCTTTGATATTATGTTTGCCCTGTAGCTATATCTCCAATCACAATTAACTTGTGGTAATTGAAACCCTCCTTTGTGCATCTTGTCAGCAACAAAATGCTTAGTGGAGTTCAAAATGGTAATTTCTGAGACAGATTCCTTTGTTGGTTGTGTTCGTGATTGGAATATTCTGTCTACTGAGCCTAGGATACATACAGGTAGATTAGATGATATTACAAATCATCCTCTGATTACTTGGTTTGTTCCAGCTCCTGCCGTTTCCATGGTCACCTGAGCACGGAATGTTCTGCAGTCTAAGTTGATCTGTGGGCCAGGCGGCCTGGGGCCATCAGACTATGGCCTGTTAACAGGTCACAGAGCACTGGTCCTCTGCCAGGATCCTCATGGTTTACCCACAAACACAGACCCTCAGACAGAGACAAATGCACAGCATATGGTTAAAGCATCCAACAGCCACAACCAGGAGGAAGTCCTAATATGGACACCATAAGCCTAAATCAGGTATAAAGCAGGAAGTAGCCTAAAGCGGGAAGTAGTCATTCACTTGGGAGAATGACCATGATTATGTGGACATTACCCTCATGATTTAAATTGTTTGACCAAACTTTTCAAGAGAAGAGCAGCTGTGCTGCACATCAAAAACATCAGAGAGCCATGAAAATCAAGAGACAGTAAAATACCTTAATAAATACCTTGAGTGCTTAATATGCACTGAGCTTCTTCATTGCAAGCTCTATACAGTATATTACTGAACCCTGGTTATGGGGAAATGTGGCTAAGGCAGGCACCGCATGCACCCTAAAAGTTATTATCCTTTATAAAATAGATGTTGCATATCTGTAATACACAGGGGAAATAATCTGTAGGAAAAATGAATATTTCGAAAGAGATTGGCAAACTGACCACAGGATATTATGGGAGAGCTGTTGCATGTACTGGGTGGAGAACTTTTCATATGAGACAGCTGGGGATAATTCAGTAGTACACTTTCTAACTTTAGCCAGTAGATGGTGCTATGCACCAGAAGGCCTGGGGTATATTGTAATACTGTATGGATTAACAATTGTTATGGATTTTGTAACATTGTGGACAGTGAGGCTGTTTCAAAACTTAAATAAATTGGACTTTGGCAATGGCAATAACTCCCAAAAAATATCCAAACACATATAAGTCTCAATAACTTACGCATTTCAGTTTACAAACCAAAAACCTCACCTCAAAACGACGGAATGTCTTACCACATGGCAGTACCACTCTCCAATTGGAAAAGCGCGTTGCCAAAACCAGGCCATAAAACATTCAGAGAAACCACACAGCGGGTTGACTGCTTTAATCAGTGGAGTGGGTTGGCCAATCACAGAGATACAGCCACAAACTGACAGGAAGAAAACAATTACTGCATTAACTACGGGAGATATGCAGATCAGAGGCGCCTGAGGTCATCTCCCTCTCATACTGACTTCTCTAAATGTCAAGGTCGACAGGTTATACAGTAGCTATCTCTGGTCCAGGGTGTTAGAGCGGCTGCTAACTTTGAGCCCCTTAACAGCCGTACTAACGCCCTGGACCAGAGCTATACAGGTGCCTACATGTCATGGTAAGGTCAAGTGCATTCCATAAAATGTTCATTTATAGTATTTTATCCTAATGGCATTTTCCATCCTTCCATCCAAATGGTGTAGTCGGTCTTAATAAGCCAGTGGAATACACTCGGAAGTTGGAGAAGTAAGAGAAGTGTGGAGTGTGAAAAACACCAGAGCACTCCAATAAAGCATACCAATGTTTTTCACTACATGACTGAAGATACACAACTAATGTGTATGGGGGGGGGGGATTATTTTTTGCTAACGCTCAGTGTTGAAAACCATTTTAAACGGCCTTCCCTAGAGCAGGGTTGATACTGTATGTGGAGGGAAGACCGAGGGGGGGGGGGGGGGGGGGGGGGCTTCCTATACCTCAGTCTAGGACTGTTTTGTCTGGAGTTTCGTTTGAGGCAGCACTCCCAGAGAATGTTTACTTTTACCTTTCCGGTGGGCTAGCTACTCTTGATCTGATTCCCATGATTCCCAAGTAGCCTACTGTAAGACCTGCCTCTTTCTGGAATGGGTAGGGGTGGGTGTCAACATTTTTGACATGTAATATGAGACTGCCTAATAGAAGCTGAACACCTTTAATATAACAGTGTATATCATTGTTTTGCTAAGTGTGTTACAGCTAACCTATTAAGACGTTTATCATTTTGTAATACCTGAAACACAATAAGTACTCAGGAGAACTGCTTAGCCCGCCCAGAGAGGTACAAATCCTATTGCTCCTTTGCTTAACCAACACAGTTAATTAAAGGATAGGAAAGGACACTGAGTTATAGATAATACACTGATCTGCTGATGGACTGATAAACTGAAGTGCAGTAGTACGACATAGTACACTATCCACTAGAGAGCAATGATGTAACACTGATGCAGACCTCTCAGTGCACAATTGGAAAATGAGTTATGATCTGTTCAAAACGTTAGATGAGGTTTGGTAAGTATGCCGTTTGACTTAGAGAGCTTCCAGTGTGTGTTATTTGATCAAGTTGGTGACAGAATACCATACTAAATATCTCAAGTCTTTCTTTGCATAAACCTAAGAAACACATCTTATCATTATCATAATCGAATCACACGTTCCATTGACACTTTCTCTCAAGCGCTCGGTAGTTTGTTTCTAGCATTTGGACTGTTTTTTCCAACATCCAGTCCGCTAACTTCTTTTTGCTTTCTGTGTTTCCTATATAGCACTGCCATCACTGACAGTTGTCAGGTTGTGGAATCAGCTGCAAGTCAAGAAATGCATTTTAGCGGGTGCTGTAACAGCCGGGAGACGTGGCAGGAATCCATTCAGCCTCTAATTTAAAACCCATACTGACTAAATTACCATTCCACATGTTACAACATTCCTAAAGAAAATAATGTACTTTTTACTCCATACATTTTCCTTGACACTCAAAAGTACTTGTTACATTTTGAATGCTTAGCAGGACAGGAAAATTGTCTAATTCACACACTTATCAAGAGAACATCCCGGGTCATTCCATATTGCCTATGATCTGGCGGACTCACTAAACACATTTTTATTTGATTTAACCTTTATTTAAATAGGCAAGTCAGTTAAGGACAAATTCTTATTTACAATGACGGCCTACAAAAAGGCAAAAGGCCTCCTGGGGGATGGGGGCTGGGATTTTAAAGAAAATATATATATAAGACAAAACACACATCATGACAAGAGAGACAACACTACACTACATAAAGAGAGACCTAAGACATACTTCGTTTGTAATTGATGTCTTGAATGTTGGAGTGTGCCCCTGGCTATCAGTAAATACAAAAATTATAAAATCCAAAGTATATTTAAAAGCAAATACTTTTAGACTTTTACTCAAGTAGTATTTTACTGGGTGACTTTCACTTTTACTTGAATCATTTTCTATTAATGTATCTTTACTTTTACTCAAGTGTGACAATTGGGTACTTTTTCCCCAATCGCACAAAAATACTTTACACTTAAATTGGGCTTTCAAAATCGGGAGATAAAGCTATTGGCTCTTGGTGACAGTAGTCAACTATGGTGTCTGAACTTCTTGTGGATTGAGTACAGTGAGACATGCAGAGAAACAACAGTAGCCTGACCTTTTTGTTTTGAGTAATCACATCCTGTCCGGGTAATGATCCAAGTAAGCCTGATAAAATGGGCAATCAAGGTTATCAATACCTATCTATAAAGGATTAAAAGATGGATACATTTCAGAATAATAGCTTTCTGATTGCAGGCTATGTGAACTAAGCACTGAATAGCGTATTCAAGTTATCTACTTGAATTTACCAGCTGAAAATATTGTACTAATCCTCAAATACATGTAAGAAGTTGATGGCCATTGGTTCAAAACACCCTTGAACTGAGAGCAATATACATCATGTAGTTCATACATCATTTACAGTTTACAAATGCTGTGACCCAGACCAGACAGTACATTTTGGGGAGAGATTTGCACATTTCCAGACCTTCCCCTTTCGCATCTCACACGACCAATGAAACGTCTCGCAACGTATGTTAGAACTGACGCCAAAAAAGTTTGGTACTGTCAAACGAAAACCGCAAGATCTGAATAAAGTAGTCTCGACGGTAAGTCCGACGGGGCGAGTGACTTACCTGTCTTTGAAAGCGCGATTCATTTTCTCGCTGAATTCTTTTAGGAAAAGGTTCTCTCTTCAGAGTGAAACGTTTGAGCAAAGGAGCAGCGCTTCATATTGGGGGGGACACTACTTTGTAGCACTCTGCAACGTGCTGCTAAAGGTAAATCCAACTGAAATATTGAAAATGTTTGCCACAGCCTAGGCTACCTGTATTGCATAGGCTCACGTTTATAATAAAGGAACTAATTATCACAACTCTTATTATAGCCTAGTTAAGTTTATTTCTTTAGGTTTCTCTTATTATTGCATGCGTTTCCATTTTTCAGCGCTTTTTAAACTTTTTTTTATATATTTTTATTTAAATGAATGAAATTACTATTTACATTATTCTACTGAATTATTTGTAGCTTAATACTTTACCACAATATTTTCAAACTAATGTTTTTTTGAGAGATTTTCATTTATTGCCTTTGAGTTCTAAATTGCACGTAAACACTGCAGTAGATAAATAGATAATCATGTAGCGTATTTTAATTCAACGTGGTCGCAGGGCAATTCGTATTGTTCTGTATATACATATGTGATGCTTCATTCAGGATGATATATTACGTTACATTACATTATGAATGGAATCGCTGTTGTACAATATCATGCAAGTTATAGGATGTACAATAGCATACATCTTGGAAGATGTATTGTAAAGACCGCGATAGACTATAAACACATTTACATTTTATTCATTTAGCAGAAGCTCCTATCCAGAGCGGCTTACAGGCGGAATTAGTGTTAAGTCCTTTACTCAAGGACACATTGACAGTCGGTTCGGGGATTCGAACCAGAGACCTTTCGGTTACTGGGCCAACGCTCTTAACTGCTATTCTCACACGGATCACATGGCCTGTCCATGTGAACCCCTTATCCTTCTGGGCACTAGGACCCATGGGGGTACTTGGCCTATCCACAGGGGGTACTTGAGAAGACTCATGAGACTATAGGACTACTGGTAAAATGCATATGAAGGGGTACTTCCTGGGTACTCCGGGCAGTCAAAATTCAGTTGCTGGTACAGTAAATGAAATGGATTAGGAACCACTGGTTTAGGAAAGCGTCGACGCTGGACAAGCCCCGTACAAACTTCCTGTAGTATGAAGCCAGGCCCAGGAAGCTCTGTCTGAGGGCTCAGTCAAGTCAGCCCACTGCATCTCCAACACCGCCTTGTCTGCAGCCTCCTGGCGTGCCAGTGGGATACGGCGGGGGTGCACCTTGATGGCCAGAGCATTGCCTGTGTCGATCTCATGCTGCATCAGATGAGTCCGACACCTCCTCACTCAGGGAAAAGCTTAGTTTGAACTCAAACAGCAACTGGAGCTGGAGGAATGTGACACACAGCCGTAGGGGCGGGGGTATAGCTGTGATGTGCAGGTGACCGGGGGGCTCGGGGAAAGTCACACACTGATGTGGGGTGGGGGGGGCAGCCATGGGTCTCCTTGACTGCCTGAGTAAGGGGGCCGTTGGGCTGCATGAATGTGACATTTATATTTTATTTTACCTTTTATTTAACCAGGCAAGTCAGTGAAGAGCAAAATCTTATTTTCAGTGACGGCCTAGGAACAGTGGGTTAACTGCCTTGTTCAGGGGCAGAACGACAGATTTGTACCTTGTCGGCTCGGGGATTCGATCTTGCAACCTTTCAGTTACCGCAAAGCTCTAACCACTAGGCTACCTGCCGCCTGTGTTGGTGACTGCAGGCCCTCCCTGGAAGCTCAGTGTGCAACTGTCTAGATCTAGCTTCCTTCCCTTCCATCCCACACAGGATGATGCACTGTCCTGACCCCTAATGTCAAGGTAATTATACCCTTCCTTTTCATGGGTGCCAGCTCACCTGTGACTGTGCAGAGCTGCACAGTTGTGGCCTCAAACTGAGCCCAACCTGTTACAATTTCCAGCCTTACCATGGTTACTGTGGATCCAGTGTCCACCAGGGCAGAGCAGAGCACCCCCTCCACAGTGACTGGGATGTGACAAAAGTCCCCAACACAGGTCCGGCCCACCATCCGCTTGCAGTTGTCTGCTTCTGGGAGAAGTGGAGCCTCGCTCCCCCGTCTGTGCTGTTGGGCTCCCCCTGGCGATGGTGGGGGTTGGGAAAGAGAGACGGGGGTCCGCCCCATCTATGCGGACCCCGAGCCGTTTCTCTGGGCTCTGGGGAACATTGGGCAATTCCTGCGCAAATGGCCTGGCTGGCCACTCCCCCAGCAGACCATGGGGCCAGGGCGTGTGTTGTGTGCTGTCTGTTGCGATACAGCACAAATTAGTTCAGTCACTCATGCAGGCTTTTCCAGCTCTGGGCTACTCTGCACCACAGCCCACAAAGTGGGTGTATCTCCAAACACCCCCACTGAAGACCCAGCCCACACAATCTCCCTCTCCAAAGCCATCTCCAAGGCTTTCTGTAATGACTCTGGATGAGCCAGCTGGGTCTGTGTGTGCAGCTCCGTAGGAGAGAGCGCCTGTATGAACTGGCCATGTGCCAGCTTGCTCGCAAGTGAGGCTCTCAAAGTCATTAGCTACCTCCCGTAGAGGCTCCCCTGGCTGCCTGCATCTATTACTCAGTGTGGTGCGCAGCAACCCTCAGTGTTCTGACTAAAGCCCTATAATCACGTCTCTCCTCCGGGCGTAGCAACAACGAACAGGACAGAGCATGGTTTGTGCAAGCAGGCTTTGTGGCCCCCGATGCCCTCACGACCACCTCAGCCAGATCCTTCGATGTCCATGTGGGTTTGTAGTGTCAACCCTGCAGCACACACACACTTACATACATCAACTGGTTGATGGAATGCTGAATTATTTTTTTTTTGGTTCTCTTGCTTTGTTTGTTCTTTTCCATATTATGTCTATCTCTGATAAGCTACCCAGAAAAGGGTTAAAATAGCCCATATTAATATTTGTAGCCTTAGAAATAAGGTTAATGAAATCATTACTTGCTAACATCAGATAGCATTTAATATATTAGCCATTTCTGAGATTCACTTAGATAATTCCTTTGATGTTACAGCAGTAGCAATACCAGGATATAACATCTACAGAAGAGACAGGAATGCCAATGGGGGAGGTGTTTCTGTATATATTCAGTGCCATATCCCTGTAATGTTAAGAGATGATCTCATGGCAAGTGTTATTGAGGGGTGTTGTGGTTACAGGTTCACCTGGCTCATCTAAAGCCTGTTGTTTTCGGGTGTTGCTATAGGCCACCAAATGCTAACAGTCAGTATCTAAACTGAACAAAAATATAAACGCAACGTGCAACAATTTCAAAGATTTTATCGAGTTAGTTCATAGAAGGAAATCAGTCAATTGAAATAAATTCATTAGGCCATAATCTATGGATTTCACATGACTAGGCAGGGGCCCAGCCAATCAGAATGAGTTTTACCCCACAAAAGGGCTTTATTACAGACAGAAATATTCCTCACCACTCCCCCGCCCCCTCCTCAGACAATCCCGCAGGTGAAGAAGCCAGATGTGGAGGTCCTAGGTCGGTGTGGTTATATTTGGCCTGCGGTTGTCAGGCTGGTTGGATGAACTGCCAAATTATCTAAAACAACGTTGGAGGCAGCTTATCGTAGAGAAGTTAACACTTAATTATGTGGCAAACAATTCTGTTGGACATTCCTGCAGTCAGCATGCCAATTGCACACTGCCTCAGAACTTGAGACATCTGTGGCAGTGTGTTGTGTGACAAAACTGCACATTTTAGAGTGGCCTTTTATTGTCCCCAGCACAAGGTGCACCTGTGTAATGATCATGCTGTTTAATCAGCTTCTTGATATTCTATGCCTGTCAGGTGGATGGATTATCTTGACAAAGGAGAAATGCTCACTAACAGGGTTGTAAACAAATTTGTACACAAAATTTGAGAGAAATAAGTTGTGTATGAAACATTTCTGGGATCTTTTATTTCGGCTCATGAAACATGGGACTAACAAGTTACATGTTTATTTTTGTTCAGTATAGATAATGTTTGTGAAATGCTTGATAGTGTGTGTTTGATGAAAACAGAGAGGTCTATTTTCTAGCAACTAGCTGTCCTCTCAAGAGGAAGCTTGTAACTGTGACTAATGCCTGTAATATGACCCAGGTTATCACTCAATCAACTAGAGGGCATACCAATAGTGTTGGATCTGTGACAACCACTTGTATTGATCATATCGTCACTAATGCTGCAGAGCTTTGCTCCAAAGCAATATCAGTTCCCATTGGCTGTAGTGACCATAACATTATGGCAATAACAAGGAAAGCCAAAGTGCCAAACCTGAAGTAATTTATAAGAATTTTATTTTTTTTACCTTTTATTTAACTAAGCAAGTCAGTTAAGAACAAATTCTTATTTGCAATGACGGCCAAACCTGGACGAATCTGGGCCAATTGTGAGCCGACCTATGCGACTCCCAATCATGGCCGGATGCGATACAGCCTGGATTCGAACCAGGGACTGTAATGACACCTCTTGCACTGAGATGCAGTGCCTTAGACCGCTGTGCCACTTGGGAGCCCGAAAAGAAAATGTTTTCTCAGGACTCTTTTGTGGAAGATGTGAAAAATGTATGTTGGTCTGATGTGTATGAGGCAGTGAATCCAGATGCAGCACTCGAAGTACTTGTAAAATGATTCATGCCATTTTTGACAAGCATGTTAAGAAATTAGTGGAGAGAACTGTTAGAGCCCTCTGAATTGAAAAATCGTATGATTCAAAGTAGAGGTCGACCGATTAATCGGCATGGCCGATTTAAATTGGGGCCGATTTCACGTTTTCATAACATTTTTTTGATGCCGATTATGACCGATTGCATTGCATTCCACGAGGAAACTGCATGGCAGGCTGTGACCACCTGTTACGCGAGTGCAGTAAGGAGCCAAGGTAAGTTGCTAGCTAGCATTAAACAATCAATCTTAACATAATCACTAGTTAACTACACATGGTTGATGATATTACTATGTTAACCTACTTGTCCTGCGATGCATATAATTAATGCGGTGCCTGTTAATTTATTATCGAATCACAGCCTACTTCGCAAAAACGGGTGATGTTTTAACAAAAGCACATTCGTGAAAAAAGCACAATCATTGCACGAATGTAACTAACCATAAACATCAATACCTTTCTTTAAAATCAATACACAAAGTATATATTTTTTAAACCTGCATATTTAGTTTAAATAAATTAATGTTAGCAGGCAATATTAACTAGGGCAATTGTGTCACTTCTCTTGCATTCATTGCACGAGTCAGGGTATATGCAACAGTTTGGGTCGCCTGGCTCGTTGCGAACTAATTTGCCCGAATTTTACATAATTATGACATAACATTGATGGTTGTGGAATGTAACAGCAATATTTAGACTTAGGGTTGCCACCCGTTCGATAGATACGGAATGGTCCCGTATTTCACTTAAAGACTAAACGTTTTGTTTTCGAAATGATCGTTTCCGGATTTGACCATATTAATGACCTAAGGCTCGTATTTCTGTGTTTATTATAATTAAGTCTATGATTTGATAGAGCAGTCTGACAGAGCGGTGGTAGGCAGCAGCAGGCTCGTAAGCATTCATTCAAACAGCACTTTCGTGCGTTAAGCCAGCAGGCCTTTACTGCATTTGACAGCAGCTCTTAGCAATGCTTGACTCACAGCGCTGTTTATGACTTCAAGCCTATCAACTCCTGAGATTAGCCTGGCAATACTAAAGTGCCTATTAGAATATCCACTTGTCAAAGGTATATGAAATACAAATGGTATAGAGAGAAATAGTCGACGCGTCATAATTCCTATAACTACAACCTAAAACGTATTAACTGGGAATATTGAAGAACTGGGAATATTGAACCACCAGCTTTCATATGTTTTGAGCGAGGAACTTAAACGTTAGCTTTTTTACATGGTACATATTGCACTTTTACTTTTTTCTCCAACACTGTTTTTGCATTATTTAAACCAAATTGAGCATGTTTCATTATTTATTTGAGACTAAATAGATTTTATTTGTATTATATTAAGTTAAAATGTGTTCATTGTTCATTCACTATTGTCGTAATTGTCATTATTACAAATCTATAAATACATACATACATACATACATACTAGAGGTCAACCGATTAATCGGAATGGCCAATTTAATTAGGGCCGATTTTGAAGTTTTCATAACAATTGGTAATCAGTATTTTTGGCCACCGATTTGCCTATTTGGATTTATTTTTATAATTGTATTTTTTTTATAAAAAAAAAAAAGATTAATTTATTTTTATATATATATATATATATATATATATATATATATATATATATATATATATATATATATATATATATATATATATATATATGAACACATTCTTATTTTCAATGACGGCCTAGGAACGGTGGGTTAACTGCCTTGTTCAGGGGCAGAACGACAGATTTTTACCTTGTCAGCTTGGGGATTCAATCTTGCAACCTTGGGGTTAACTAGTCCAACGTTCTAACCACCTGCTTTACATTGCACTCCACGAGGAGCCTGCCTGTTACGCGAATGCAGTAAGAAGCCAAGGTAAGTTGCTAGCTAGCATTAAACTTATCTTATAAAAAACAATCAATCAATCATAATCACTAGTTAACTACACATGGTTGATATTACTAGTTTATCTAGCCTGTCTTGCGTTGCATATAATCGATGCGGTGCGCATTCGCGAAAAAGGACTGTCGTTGCTCCAACTTGTACCTAAACATAAACATCAATGTCTTTCTTAAAATCAATACACAAGTATAGATTTTTAAACCTGCACATTTAGTTAATATTGCCTGCTAACATGAATTTCTTTTAACTAGGGAAAATGTGTCACCTCTGCAACAGAGTCAGGGTATATGCAGCAGTTTGGGCCACCTAGCTCGTTGCGAACTGTGTGAATACTATTTCTTCCTAACAAAGACAGCCAACTTCGCCAAACGGGGGATGATTTAACAAAAGCGCATTTGCGAAAAAAGCACAATCGTTGCATGACTGTACCTAACCATAAACATCAATGCCTTTCTTAAAATCAATACACAGAAGTATATATTTTTAAACCTGCATATTTAGCTAAAAGAAATCCAGGTTAGCAGGCAATATTAACCAGGTGAAATTGTCACTTCTCTTCCGTTCATTGCACGCAGAGTCAGGGTATATGCAACAGTTTGGGCCGCCTGGCTCGTTGCGAACTAATTTGCCAGAATTTTACGTAATTATGACATAACATTGAAGGTTGTGCAATGTAACAGGAATATTTAGACCTATGGATGCCACCCGTTAGATAAAATACGGAAAGGTTCCGTATTTCACTGAAAGAATAAACGTGATAGTTTCCGGATTTGACCATATTAATGACCTAAGGCTCGTGTTTCTGTGTGTTATTATGTTATAATTAAGTCTATGATTTGATAGAGCAGTCAGACTGAGCGATGGTAGGCACCAGCATGCTCGTAAGCATTCATTCAAACAGCACTTTCGTGCGTTAAGCCAGCAGGCCTTCGCAATGCATTACGCTGTTTATGACTTCAAGCCTGTCAACTCCCAAGATTAGGCTGGTGTAACCGATGTGAAATGGCTAGCTAGTTAGCGGGTGCGCGCTAATAACGTTTCAAACGTCACTCGCTCTGAGACTCGGGAGTGGTTGTTCCCCTTGCTTTGCATGGGTAACGCTGCTTCGAGGGTGGCTGTTGTTGATGTGTTCCTGGTTTGAGCCCAGGTAGGAGCGAGGAGAGGGACGGAAGCTATACTGTTACACTGGCAATACTAAAGTGCCTATAAAAACATCCAATAGTCAAAGGTATATGAAATACAAATCGTATAGAGAGAAATAGTTCCATAATTCCTATAATAACTACAACCTAAAACTTCTTACCTGGTAATATTGAAGACTCATGTTAAAAGGAACCACCAGCTTTCATATGTTCTCATGTTCTGAGCAAGGAACTTAAACGTTAGCTTTTTTACATGGCACTTTTACTTTCTTCTCCAACACTTTGTTTTTGCATTATTTAAACCAAATTGAACATGTTTCATTATTTATTTGAGGCTAAATTGATTTTGATGTATTAAGTTAAAATAAGTGTTCATTCAGTATTGTTGTAATTGTCATTATTACAAATAAATTAAAAAATTGGCCGATTTAATCGGTATCGGCTTTTTGGTCCTCCAATAATTGGTATCGGCGTTGGAAAATCATAATCGGTCGACCTCTAATAAATACATGCATGCATGCATGCATACATACATACATACATACATACATACATACATACATACAGTTGAAGTCGTAAGTTTACATACACCTTAGCCAAATAGATTTAAACTCAGTTTTTCACAATTCCTGACATTTAATCCAAGTAAAGATTCCCGGTCTTAGGTCAGTAAGGATCACCACTTTATTTTAAATGTCAGAATGATAGTAGAGAGAATTATTTATTTCAGCTTTTATTTCTTTCATCACATTCTCAGTGGGTCAGAAGTTTACGTACGCCCAATTAGTATTTGGTAGCATTGCCGTTAAATTGTTTAACTTGGGCCAGACGTTTCGGGTTGCCTTCCACAAGCTTCCCACAATAAGTTGGGTGAATTTTAGCCCATTCCTCCTGACAAAGCTGGTGTAACTGAGTCAGGTTTGTAGGCCTCCTTGCTCGCACACGCTTTTTCAGTTCTGCCCACACATTTTCTATAGGATTGATGTCAGGCTTTGTGATGGCCACTCCATGTCACGTCCTGACCAGTAAAGGGGTTATTTGTTCTTATAGTTTGGTCAGGACGTGGCAGGGGTATTTGTTTTATGTGGTTCAGGGTGGTTGTGTATGTAGAGGGGTATTTGATTTATTAGTCCAGGGTTTTGGTTATTGTTCTATGTTAATTTATTTCTATGTTCAATCTAGTCGTTTGTATTTCTATGTTTAGCTAATTGGTGTTGGGGCCTTCAGTTGGAGGCAGCTGTCTATCGTTGCCTCTGATTGAAGGTCCAAAATAGGAATGTGTTTGTCATGGGATTTTGTGGGAGATTGTTTCTTGTTTTGCTGTATGCCTGACGAGACTGTCTAGTTCGTTTTGTTTTTTGTATATGTTGTTTGTTTTTCCTTCTTCACAAATAAAAAGATGAGTATACATTTTCCCGCTGCGTTTTGGTCTACACCCTACGACACCCGTGACACTCCAATACCTTGACTTTGTTGTCCGTAAGCCATTTTGCCACAATTTTGGATGTATGCTTGGGGTCATTGTCCATTTGGAAGACTCATTTGTGACCAAGCTTTAACTTCCTGACTGATGTCTTGAGATGTTGCTTCAATATATCCACATAATCTTCCATCCTCATGATGCCATCTATTTTGTGAAGTGCACCAGTCCCTCCTGCAGCAAAGCAACCCCACAACATGATGCTGCCACCCCCATACTTCACATTTGGGATGGTGTTCTTCGGGTTGCAAGCCTCACCCTTTTTCCTCCAAACATAACGATGGTCATTTTGTCCAAACAGTTCTATTTTGTTTCATCAGACCAGAGGACATTTCTCCAAAAAGTACGATCTTTGTCCCCATGTGCAGTTGCAAACCGTAGTCTGGCTTTTTTTATGGCGGTTTTGGAGCAGTGGCTTCTTCCTTGCAGAGCTGACTTTCAGGTTATGTCGATATAGGACTCGTTTTACTGTGGCTATAGATACGTTTTGTACCTGTTTCCTCCAGCATCTTCACAAGGTCCTTTGCTGTTATTCTGGGATTGATTTGCACTTTTCAAACCGAAGTACGTTCATCTCTAGGAGACAGAACGCGTCTCCTTCCTGAGCGGTATGACGGCTAAAGGAGTGTGTGCATTTACAGGTTTGAAAGGAGATGTGAAAGGAAGCTATAGCAATAGTAAAGCAGCCTTTGCTGGCTCTAACAGCAGCCCAATCAGTTTGCTGCCTGTTAAACTGATAGAGATAATTGTGTTTGACAAAATACAACTTGTTCTCTGAAAAATAGCATTAACTACTGACTTTCAGCATGCATATACAGAAGGGCACTCAACTTGTACTGCGCTGACTCAGGTGACAGATGATTGGTTAAAATAAATGGATAATAAGATAATAGTTGGATCTGTATTGTGAGGATTTCAGTGCAGCCTTTTATGTTATTGATCATACATTGTTATTGAAGACACTCAGTTGATTATGGCTGTTCATCACCTGCCATCAAATGGTTGGAGAGTTATTTATCCTTTAGAACCCAGAGAGTGTTCTTTAATGGAAGCTTCTCTAACATCATATGTACAGTGCGTTGTCCCTCAGGGCAGTTGCCTTGGGCTGTTACTCTTCTCTATTTTTACAAATAATTTGCCACTGGTCTTACACAAAGCTAGAATGACTATGTAGGCAGATCCTTACACACTCTACATGTCAACACCCAAAGCCAGTGAGCTCACTGAAATTCTAAATAAGGAGTTAGTCAGTATCGGGATGGGTGATTTAATTAATAATAAACAGGTCTTAAATAAAACTAAAAGCATTGCATTTGGTTCAAAACATTCTCTAAGACCTAAACCTCAGCTGGAGTTGTGTATAAAGGGTGTGACCATTAAAGTTGAAGTTGAAGTCCTAGGTATAACATTGGATGGTCAATTATCATGGTCAAGTCATATTGACAAAGATGTTGTGAAAATGGGGAGGGGTATGTCTGTTTATAAAAACATATGTGTTTTTGACACACAAATCAACTGTACTAGTTGTTCAGTCTCTGGTCCTGTCTGGTAATATGGTCAAGTGCAGCAAAGAAAGACCTAGCAAAGCTGCAGCTGGCTCAAAGCAAAGCAGCACGCCTTTCCCTTTACTGCACATACAGAGCTAACATCAACTACATGAATGCCCGTCTTTCCTGATTGAGGGTTGACAAGAGATTAACTGCTTCTCCTAGTTTTTATGAGAAGTGTTACTGTACTGATAATGTCAGATTGTTTGCATAGCTCAGACACCCATACATAACCCATAAGACATGCCACCAGGGGTCTCTTCGCAGTCCCCGAGTCCAAAACAAATTCACGGTAACACAGTATTATACAGAGCCATGATCTCATGTAATTCCCTTTCATCTCCAATTACTCAAGCAAACAGCAAAATTACCTTTAAAAAAAATGTTTTTTATGGAATGGAGCACACTAACACACACCATTTTTTTTATTGTTATTTATATATATATATATATATTTTACTTGTATTGTTTGTATATATATTTTACTTGTATTGTTTGTATATTGTTGTATTTAAAATGTGTCGTGGTCTATCAGTGTTTTGTTACTTGTCGTGTTTTCTGCGGACCCCAGGAAGAATAGTTGCTACGTTGACAAAAGTTAATGGCGATCCGAATAAACCAAACCAAATCATGCACATGCACCTCCATCACCGTATTCCTCCGCTGACTCTTCCTTCACTCTTGGACTACCATAAAGCATTTTCAGTCTCTCTACTAGGCTAATCCTCGTATCTAGCCACCGTGCTAATCTGCTTTTTGCTTACTTCCTCCAGACTGCCTTGTAGAAGAAATGCCATGTGGCGCATAGACGCAAGACATTGAACTTCACTGTGTTCGCCTCATTAGTTGGCACTATATACAGTGAGGGGAAAAAAGTAGTTGATCCCCTGCTGATTTTGTACGTTTGCCCACTGACAAAGAAAGGATCAGTCTATAATTTTAATGGTAGGTTTATTTGAACAGTGAGAGACAGAATAACAACAAAAAAATCCAGAAAAACGCATGTCAAAAATGTTATAAATTGATTTGCATTTTAATGAGGGAAATAAGTATTTGACCCCCTCTCAATCAGAAAGATTTCTGGCTCCCAGGTGTCTTTTTATACAGGTAACGAGCTGAGATTAGGAGCACACTCTTAAAGGGAGTGCTCCTAATCTCAGCTTGTTACCTGTATAAAAGACACCTGTCCACAGAAGCAATCAATCAATGAGATTCCAAACTCTCCACCATGGCCAAGACCAAAGAGCTCTCCAAGGATGTCAGGGACAAGATTCTAGACCTACACAAGGCTGGAATGGGCTACAAGACCATCGCCAAGCAGCTTGGTGAGAAGGTGACAACAGTTGGTGTGATTATTTGCAAATGGAAGAAACACAAAATAACTATCAATCTCCCTCGGCCTGGGGCTCCATGCAAGATCTCACCTCATGGCGTTGCAATGATCATGAGAACGGTGAGGAATCAGTCCAGAACTACACGGGAGGATCTTGTCAATGATCTCAAGGCAGCTGGGACCATGGTCACCAAGAAAACAATTGGTAACACACTACGCCGTGAAGGACTGAAATCCTGCAGTGCCCGCAAGGTCCCCCTGCTCAAGAAATAACATATACATGCCCGTCTGAAGTTTGCCAATGAACATCTGAATGATTCAGAGGACAACTGGGTGAAAGTGTTGTGGTCAGATGAGACCAAAATGGAGCTCTTTGGCATCAACTCAACTCGCCGTGTTTGGAGGAGGAGGAATGCTGCCTATGACCCCAAGAATACCATCCCCACCGTCAAACATGGAGGTGGAAACATTATGCTTTGGTTTTTTTCTGCTAAGGGGACAGGACAACTTCACCGCATCAAAGGGACGATGGACTGGGCCATGTACCATCAAATCTTGGGTGAGAACCTCCTTCCCTCAGCCAGGGCATTGAAAATGGGTCATGGATGGGTATTCCAGCATGACAATGACCCAAAACACACGGCCAAGGCAACAAAGGAGTGGCTCAAGAAGAAGCACATTAAGGTCCTGGAGTGGCCTAGCCAGTCTCCAGACCTTAATCCCATAGAAAATCTGTGGAGGGAGTAGAAGGTTCGAGTTGCCAAACGTCAGCCTCAACCTTAATGACTTGGAGAAGATCTGCAAAGAGGAGTGGGACAAAATCCCTCCTGAGATGTGTGCAAACCTGGTGGCCAACTACAAGAAACGTCTGACCTCTGTGATTGCCAACAAGGGTTTTGCCACCAAGTACTATGTCATGTTTTGCAGAGGGGTCAAATACTTATTTCCCTCTGTTAAAATGCAAATCAATTTATAACATTTTTGACATGTTTTTCTGGATTTTTGTTGTTATTCTGTCTCTCACTGTTCAAATAAACCTAGCATTAAAATTAAAGACTGATCATTTCTTTGTAAGTGGGCAAACGTACAAAATCAGCAGGGGATCAAATACTTTTTTCCCTCACTGTAGGGCAACGTTTTTTTCTGTGATCGAATGAACATGATCTGAACCCCTTTTGTCAATTGAACAAACCAAAATAAATATAACTTTGCAAGACTGAGTCTGTTATTTTGTTGTAGGCAGAGCCAGAGTGCAACGGAGTAGAATTATATTGGCAGGGTAGCCCATGAGCAGTCTTTCAATCACCCGCAAGTGAAATCCGCTTTTTAGATCTGTTCAGATCAGAGCGCAGAGCCGAACATGTCCACGTGTTGATATTCTTTGCTATTTAGCGAGTTATTAGCCCAGTTATAGATAAGTATAGGTCAGCAATGGGGAGTTACTGCTTCCTACAAAAGCACAAAACGTGTAGGCTACATTTCAAGGTATATTTGAAAAGCCAATCAGGTAAAAAGCTTACAGTATGTCATAATTAAAGGGCCGTTCTGTTTTGAGAGGTGTGAATATACAGATAAGCCTATAGGCAGAGGGGTAGCATAGATTGTCCAATTCTCTGTATGACATTAATAATAAATTGTATTTTGTAAAGTGTTTCTTGTCTCATACAATGACATTTACAGTCAACTATTTGGCCCATGGTGTTGCAGACCAAGTAAAAAAATATATAAATGTATGTCAAGCCCTTCATAATGTAAAAACGTTTTTAAAAGTTTCATGCGGTGTAGGCCTGCATTGAACACCACATATAGGCTACTGTAGGCTATATCATAGAAATCAAAAGCTATTTCCTTCTGAAAATGTTATGGGATTTGCTCCACTGGTTTTGTTGGTAGGCCTACATTATGATCAAATAGCCGCTTGGCTACTGTCTAAAACTATAAGGGTACAGCCTCAGTGTTCACTGTAAACGCGTGCCGGAAGTTGCACAAAACATTTGTTCACGAGCTTGATCCATAATCAGTTGGACATGAGCAGTGCCGTAGGTAATGGAATGCAGGTGATTGAACTGGAAGTCCAGTTAATAACACTAATAGTAATCCTCT
Organism: Salmo trutta; assembly: GCF_901001165.1. NCBI lineage: Eukaryota > Metazoa > Chordata > Actinopteri > Salmoniformes > Salmonidae > Salmo > Salmo trutta. The sequence continues at coordinate 11,416,369 of NC_042980.1, forward strand.
CTCATCAGCTGTGCTCTGGCAGTCGGCTACTTTGATGGCACCCAGAATCTAAAGACAACCTTGAATAGGAGGAGAAGTCTTAAGTCAGCACTTTTCCCTGTCCAGATGTTGACTACAAGGGGACAAAGGAGCTGGCTAGTGTTGCAGCAGCAGCTCATGTAATGTAGCTAGAGAAGGACGTGTTTGGACTGTTCCTCTGATGTTCTATGGTGGAATATGTCATAACTAGGGTTGCAAATTCCGGTATGTTAGCAGCTTTTCCAGAAATCCCAGTTGGAACATTCCGGAAATCAGGATGGAATGAGCAAGAAATCCGGTATCGTACAATTTTTGAAAGTTACTGGAATTTTGCAAACCTAGTAATAACTTAATTATAATAGTTTGATATGACAAATGTCTCAACTACAGTCACATTTGACAAATGGAACAGTTATGGGGCATTGGTTAGACCTATAGCTATACAAAACTGACAACAGCACCCCAGCATCATTGTGTGGTTAAGTGATTTACATTTAAGTCATTTCGCAGACGCTCTTATCTAGAATCGAACCCACAACCCTGGTGTTGCAAGCGCCATGCTCTATCAACTGAGCCCCGCAATGCTGATCCAACTGAGCTGGTATCTGTGTGTCCCCCAAATGGCACCCTATACCCTATATAGTGCCCTTCTTTTGACCAGTGCCCTATGGGTCCTGGTCAAAGGTAGTGCACTACATTGGGTATAGGGTGCCATTTGGGATGTACAGTGTGTTGAGGGTTACAGGGTTGTTACTAGCCTTGTCACAGTCCTGTCAGTGACTGAGCTTCCTGCTGCTATTGCCAAATACTAGCATTGTCTCTGTACACCATGGACCCGTTATCTATCACGTATGTCTTCCCAGCTGTCACGTGTGTCACGTTTACCAAAAGCCCCAACAAGTGTGATTCTACTGTTGATAAGATTAGACAGTGTGTACACACATCATCCAGTTTTGCCCAATCATTCTCCTTTCATTGTGTCCTTTGTACACTTAACAAAAATATAAACGCAACATGTGAAGTGTTGGTTCTATGTTTCATGAGCTGTAATAAAAGTTTCCAGAAATGTTCCATATGCACAAAAGGTTATTTCTCTCAAATGTTGTGCGTCCCTGTTACTGAGCATTTCTCCTTTGCCAAAATAATCCATCCACCTGACAGGTGTGGCATATCAAGAAGCTGATTAAACAGCATGATCATTACACAAGTGCACCTTGTGCTGGTGACAAAAGGCCACTCCAATGTGCAGTTTTGTCACACAACACAATGCCACAGATGTCTCAAGTTGAGAGGGAGCGTGCAATTGGCATGCTGACTGCAGGAATGTTTTTGTTCAGTATATTTGACTGCAGGCCCCTGTTTATCATCCTGGTGAGTCATGGGCTGTGTCAATTGTTCACTTATGGTAGTTGCTGTGTATAGCAGAAATGTCCCATTCCCGACACACACTTACGTGTTGCTTCTGATATTGTTACATTTCCTCTATGGGTCTGACCTTGAGTTCCTCCATGTTCTGTTGAGCAGTTGAATGTTCAATGTGATAAGCACTTCACCGCATGGGCTGACATAAACTCTGTGCAACACATAAAGTGATCCCCAGCCAATCTTGTCTATTGAAATAATAGCTCTTTAACTGCTAGTTGGTTTCGTTAACAGCTCGCAATAATTTGATTTACTGGTTACTTGACTGAGGTACAGTAACTGTTAGACGGCTACTTGTTGATAGTGGCCAAATACAGTAACTTGAACTGGGGGATTCCAGATGGTTTATCAGTCGACAGGTTTTGTTTGAAACGGAACCCTATTTACTTATAAACTGAGTGTACAAAACATTAGGAACACCTGCTCTTTCCATGACAGACTGACCAGATGAATCCAGGTGAAAGCTATGATCCCTTATTGATGTCACTTGTTAAATCCACTTAAATCAGTGTAGATGAAAATGAGACGGGTTAAATAAGGATTTTTAAGCCTTGAGACAATTGAGACATGGATTGTGTATGTGTGCCGTTCAGAGGGTGGATAGGCAAGACAAAATATTGAAGTGCCTTTGAACAGGGTATGGTAGTAGGTGCCAGGCGCACCGGTTTGTGTCCAAGTGCTTTTTGAGGTTGGTTCGGTTTAGATTATTGAAAAATTATCACGGTTTTCGATTTTGGTTTCAATATTTTTAACATTAATGCTGTAACGACACAGAATAAAACAATTAATAAATGTACGATGATGGTACTGACTGTCCATTACTGCTTATCACTTATTAACCATTTATTTACATCACTTTACTTTTAATAAAATAATTCTGTTGTTGTGTATATTACATTTGTCTTATTTGATGACTTTATTATTTCATTCCAAGTTATCTCATCTCTATAAAGCTGCTGCCTATGCTGTCTGACAAAATCACTATTTCGGTAGTTCTTGAAAGTAAAAAGGCATATGTTTATGACTGCTAAATACCAACTATCGATCACTTAGATCATGTATTTTCAGGTAGAGATACCTCATGAAGGAACTGCTCTTGATCGCGCGTCTTCTCCCTCTCCGTGTCTGCCTCACACAGACCGGACAAGTAGGCATGCAATGGATTATGGTCATTGTAGTTAATTATCATGTTTTCTGCGCTAAACTATTAGGATATTGGCCTGTTGGAAGCTACAACTCCCTTACTACAGTGGGGGGAAAAAGTATTGATCCCCTGCTGATTTTGTACGTTTGCCCACTTCCAAAGGAATGATCAGTTTATAATTTTAATAGTAGGTTCATTTGAACAGTGAGAGACAGAATAACAACAAAAAAATCCAGAAAAACGCATGTCAAAAATGTTAAAAAATGATTTGCATTTTAATGAGGGAAATAAGTATTTGACCCCTCTGCAAAACATGACTTAGTACTTGGTGGCAAAACCCTTGTTGGCAATCAGAGGTCAGACGTTTCTTGTAGTTGGCCACCAGGTTTGCACACATCTCAGGAGGGATTTTGTCCCACTCCTCTTTGCAGATCTTCTCCAAGTCATTAAGGTTTCAAGGCTGACGTTTGGCAACTCAAACCTTCAGCTCCCTCCACAGATTTTCTATGGGATTAAGGTCTGGAGACTAGCTAGGCCACTCCAGGACCTTAATGTGCTTCTTCTTGAGCCACTCCTTTGTTGCCTTGGCCGTGTGTTTTGGGTCATTGTCATACTGGAATACCCATCCACGACCCATTTTCAATGCCCTGGCTGAGGGAAGGAGGTTCTCACCCAAGATTTGATGGTACATGGCCCAGTCCATCGTCCCTTTGATACGGTGGAGTTGTCCTGTCCCCTTAGCAGAAAAACACCCCCAAAGCATAATGTTTCCACCTCCATGTTTGACGGTGGAGATGGTGTTCTTGGGGTCATAGGCAGCATTCCTCCTCCTCCAAACACGGCGAGTTGAGTTGATGTCAAAGAGCTCCATTTTGGTCTCATCTGACCACAACACTTTCACCAGTCGTCCTCTGAGTCATTCAGATGTTCATTGGCAAACTTCAGACGGGCATGTATATGTATTCTTGAGCAGGGGGACCTTGCGGGCACTGCAGGATTTCAGTCCTTCACGGTGTAGTGTGTTACCAGTTGTTTTCTTGGTGACTATGGTCCCAGCTGCCTTGAGATCATTGACAAGATCCTCCCGTGTAGTTCTGGGCTGATTCCTCACCGTTCTCATGATCATTGCAACTCCACGAGGTGAGATCTTGCATGGAGCCCCAGGCCGAGGGATATTGACAGTTATTTTGTGTTTCTTCCATTTGCGAATAATCGCACCAAATGTTGTCACCTTCTCACCAAGCTGCTTGGTGATGGTCTTGTAGCCCATTCCAGCCTTGTGTAGGTCTACAATCTTGTCCCTGACATCCTTGGAGAGCTGGTCTTGGCCATGGTGGAGAGTTTGGAATCTGATTGATTGCTTCTGTGGACAGGTGTCTTTTTATACAGGTAACAAGCTGAGATTAGGAGCACTCCCTTTAAGAGTGTGCTCCTAATCTCAGCTCGTTACCTGTATAAAAGACACCTGGGAGCCAGAAATCTTTCTGATTGAGAGGGGGTCAAATACTTATTTCCCTCATTAAAATGCAAATCAATTTATAAAATTTTTGACATGCGTTTTTCAGGATTTTTTTGTTGTTGTTTTTCTGTCTCTCGCTGTTCAAATAAACCTTCCATTAAAATTATAGACTGATCCTTTCTTTGTCAGTGGGCAAACGTACAAAATCAGCAGGGGATCAAATACTTTTTTCCCCCACTGTATATCACACAGTTTGGGCTTGATCTTATTTATCTCTAGAGAAACTGTGTATTCAACTCACAGAAGAAAAAAAAAATGCACAAAATGAAATTCAAATAACTGAACCGATGTCGATCTATTAGTTGTTTAAAAACCGAAAAATAACCCACATTTCAGTTCATCACTGAGCACTACACCCTAATGGCCTCCGGTGAAGGTGAATGACCCCATGGCCATGTTAAACGTCTGAGGTGTTTGCTTATTGCTAACACCGGTGCAAAAGAGAGCCCCAAACTGTCAGAGAAAGAGTACATCTCTCCCAGCCAGGTGTTCCAGATATGCATCTCAGTGACTTAACCCTTAGATGTTAGGATCATTGGTATTGGAGTACTGTGGATAGAACCAATATTCCTGTGGGTTAGCACTAGCAGCGACACATTTTTTTTAGTGGTGTTTCTTCTGTCAGTTATCGCAAGAATCTTCATTTGCCTTGCTAAACTATATTCCATGTTTATTTGTATTGATATTGGCTTTGAAAGGGTATGAACCTTACATCGACCATGTCGAATGTGAGTTATGATTCATGTTTGTTTCAGGGCCATGCAAAACATTATTGGTCAAATAGACTGTGAAGCTCTGAATATACATTCTGCAATGTGTCAACTGATAAAGCCCCAACATCCCTATCTTGTTGTTCTAAGAAAGGATTAATGAAACACAGGCCTGGCTGTGGCTTTGCTGATAGTAACCCATTGTTGTTTTTTAATATTTGGGAAGCAACATGGCATCCTGGTGATGGATTACAGAGTGCATGTCCCAAATGCCCCCATATTCCATATATAGTGCACTACTTTTGACCAGAGTCAATAGGGTGCTGGTCAAAAGTAGTGCACTATGTAGGGAATAGGGTGCCATTTGGGATGTAGACAGAATAATAATGCATTCAGGAAAACAACAGTTCGATAGTTACACACTTGGCACACACTGGTTGAATCAACGTTGTTTCCACGTCATTTCAATGATATTACGTTGAACCAACAATGGAATAGACATTGAATTGTCTGTGCCCAACCTTTTTGTCAAAATGTGTGTGTATAGAATGTTTTGTTGGTTTATACAGCAAATGGACTTTCACGCTTGTGGTTATTTACAGGCCTTGCACATCCTGTCAATTAAGTGTTTTCTCAGACCGAGACCATTTTTATGTTAACCACTGTGGCTGCTGGGAAGTCAACACAAGCAACACCACTGTTTTCATTTTTAAGTCCTCACCAAGCACATGTTTAGATTCCACCTGAGGTTATGCTCTCCAATTCTGTAATTGGTTTTTCCCCATTTTCCTTTTGATTTGGAACTGAACAGAAGATAATGAATAAAACACACTAACTTTTAATCAAGACCATGTGTTCTTCACTGATATACTTGTTTAATATGATGTTGTGTTAGTTGAACAAAGACAGGCTATAAAGTAACATAGTATGGACCCTAAATAACCACAATGGAAATAGAGGACCACGCTGGAAATCAGCCTTCTTTTGGCTTCATTGTGTTTTAAATTCAATCAATAAACCAATCAGCAAATCAACCAATCAATCTCTTAGTCCATGTAAAGATGTGTTTGTCCTAACAGCTCTACTGTACCTTAATGTGTTCCTACCTTTTATACACTCATTTTCTCCATGAAAAAAGGAGTTGGGACGCACACAAACCCAGCCCAGGGCAGCCGACTAGCAAGCATCGGGCTTCCTGAACACTAAACAGAAGCAGGCCTTGATCCACCACTGCCCCTCCTACTGCGACGGCAGCCCAACACGGGAATACAGTGAGTCGGCGGCTTCTCTCGGATGAATGTTTCCCTTCTCTCTTTCTGTTGCGCATGCTTTCTTAATTGTTGAGTGTGTTTATGAACTTTTTTTATTTTTTTATAGTGTTGACATGAAAGTGAGAATGCAACACGGTGTATGGTGACGTCATGGTGACGTCAGCTAATGTGCAGGGCAAATATCATGCAGGATCATCATACGGGTCACTGCTGAGCAAAGAATCGATTCGAATTCTTACGTTGCCGACATGGTATCGCAACATGATCTGATCAACTGTGAGACTTGACTTTAAAGACTTGAATTACTTCCAGATACAGGTGAATAGGTTATAATGCCTTAGGAAGTGTTGTCGGTAGACTGCATTCACTTTGGGGCCCGCCATGCTTCTTTTGTTAGTCACATTACATATTAAATGATCTAACAGTTGTGCTCTGAGCTCAAGCTAAATCCTTCGTCTTCGTCCTGAATGGGTGTGAGGCTTTTGTTTCGGGGAAGAGGATGACAATCTCATAGCCGAACTGTTCTGAATGTGTCATACTATTACTGGTCTCTTTGAGGTAATAACCCAATGGCTCCCTATTGTCTACAGTGCACTATTTTTGACCAGGGCCCCAACCAATATCACACTGCAGAGCCTCTCAGTGACCCTGAACTGACACCTGTCTCACAACACCGAAAGAGCAAGAGGGCTTGACGACACGCCACATCAGTTAAACAGCTGTTTTGACATTATTAATCCCATGTGATGTTGGGTGGCATTGTGTAGAGGTGGGATATGAATTGTATTAAAATAAAGGCTAAACTCAAATTTGTTGTTTTTGACAGAATACAGCCACTGCCGTTAAACCACAGTGGCTTTTTTCCATTTTCACAATGGAACATTTAGTCATGAATTCTCAAATCCTTTTCCTACCCTGTGCCCCTCTCACGTTCATTCTCAGGGGGCTCCAGCTGCGGCTGCAGCTTCATATGGCTTGCAGTCTGCAGTCTGAGGGCCCTGTGTTTATACCAGAATCAGACATCAAACCTCTCAAAACAGCCACGATTAAATCACTTCTACTTGTCCCTCCTTGGTGGTCCCAAATCCTCTATTGAGACAGTGCTGATTATAACACATCCCACAGATGGGATACACAATGACCAGGGCATATTTCTGACTGACCGTATGTTTGTATGTACAGTATGTGGGGTTTATGCTTATTTAGCTATTCTAATGTATTAGATTAGATGAGATTCACAGGGATAAGTGTTGGCCAGCTAGAGCGAGAGAGCGCACATACTGTGATCCAGTGAACTTTGAGTAGTCAAATATTGTGGTTGGAGCATTTTTGTTACTTATTTTGCTTTGTCGCTTATTTGACTGTTGATATATGGTGGAGGCTGAAAAGGTGTCTGAGAATACCACTTCTGTGAACGCTTCAAGTCTGTGCTGCAAAATAAACATGGGAGGTATTTCCCCCCAAAACGTCAGGAAAGGGAAGTTGCAGTTTATTTTCTAATATTTCCTTAACTACTTCTACAGCTAAGTTACGGCTTGCCAAAGCTAAGCAAGGGCGTCTAAGAATAACAAGCTCAAAACTGCAAAAGTAATGACTGTGAATCAATGGATGACCATTTTTTTTATCTATCGTTATTCTGGTTGATACGGATTTGGCAAGAAACGAGATGGTTGATGGATTGGATTCAAGAGATGGTATATAGAGACAGGAATCACTTCAAATAGAATTAGTATGTGAATTCCAACAGCCTGTAGCTGTGCCCCAAATGGGACATTATTCCCTATATAGTCTTCTATGGGCCCTGGTCAACTGCACTACATAGGGAATAGGGTGCCATTTGGGACGCATCCTATAAAAATGAAGTGCATTATCAAAACAATTAACAAAAAGTCATTATATCCTGTACAGAAACATGGGGGATGTGCAGCTTGTGACAACGCGGATCTCCAAGACCAGCCTGACACAAGGCCAAGGTTCCCCAAGTCAGGATCCTCCAGCCTTCACTCTCCCACCCCGCAATGCCCGGGTCAGTCCGGGAGGGACAGCGCGGCTGGATGGAAAGGTATGGATCTCTCTCTCTCCACTTCCCCCTCTCAAAATCCCTTTCTTTCCTCCTGACGCTGTACTGGTTATATCTGTTTCTTTTCAACCCGCCCCAGCATGTGTGAGTTCTGCATGTTGCATCATTTTCATTGTGTTAGGAGTGGAGGTGCTGAAGCAGACTTGTTGCTCTTGGGTCAAGGCCTGATGTTGAGCCCCACCTCCTGTTAGCAGACAGAGGCTGTGCCAAGACTCCTTATTGTGCTGTTCACTGAGCACTCCTTGGCATCCCTCTCTGGGCATCACCTGGGTTTAGGGGTTGATTTGGGTTTGGGCATCAGTCTCCGGTTATCAGCTGACTCATTGTGGCCATGGAAGAGCAAGCAGGCTTTGTACAAATAAAAAGAGAGTCTGAGAATGCTTTTCCCAACATGTAATTGAGGTTGACAGACGGTACTGTCAGGTCATTACATTTACCTGACATTTAAGTAATTTAGTAGACACTCTTGATTTATCCCAATGGTCCTTTTGGAGAAGACCTGCTTGAATTTCCCATTTTCCAAATTGGGAAAGTGTTTTTAAAGTTTCCAAACCGATAAGTCGTAGGCTATACTTTTGAAAAGGCACTTAAAAGAATTGGGAGAAAGTTCCCTAGGTAGATTAAAGGTCTATCATGGGCGAAATGCTAGTCAAGAAGAGTAATATAATGTATGCCATTTAGCAGACCCAAAGTTACTTACAGTCGTGAGTGCCTACATTTCTGTATGGTTGGCCCCAGTGAGAATCGAACCCATACTCTACCTGCTCAGCCACACAGGACCACATAATGCATTTATAAAGAGTACTTTATTAATTTCATGTCTATACCTCGAGAGTGTGGGTTTGTTGTCTATGTATTTGTTATCCCCAAAAATGCATGATTTACACCGTCCACTGCACATCGCACTCGAGCTACACCAACTCTCCAGTGGCCTTGTTGCTCCATGTTTGGAAACACTCCATGTCCCCTTGACATGTTTTGACCTCCCCCCCCCCCCCCCCCCCCCCCCCCAGAGGGTCACCTCAGTCTCAGTTCTTGTAATGTCTCCTCTCTGCTTTCCATGTTAAAGGGATAGTTCACCCAAATTACAAAAATACATGTTGGTTTCCTTACCGTGTAATCAGGCTTTGGTTTTGTTTATCTGGCCACTGTCTCCAGATGCTAACGTTTTGTAACATTTTGCATTTTGGGTGGACTATTGCTTTAACGACATGAAGGCAGTGTTGTGGCAATGCATTGAGTGGGATCTCTTTTAGATTGAAAAGGATATTTGATTAACAAGACTGTATTGTTACAGAAAGCAGGCTCCTGTCACATTGTGTTCACCTCCACTCTACCCATCCACCTGGTTTTCATTTGGCTTCTCTGGCTCTGATTTTGGGTCTGATGTGAAGCATTGAAGTAGTTTCTAGGACCCATGTTATGAATTTGATTTGCATCCGGTGAATGAAATGAAACAGTGAAGTCTCAAAGAAGGAGAGATGTGATAATTCAGATGGAACTGTTATCAGTCACTTGCAGAGGAATATTGTCAATAACTATAATGCCTATCGACCAATCAGCATCCAAGATCCAAACTAGGGCTGTCCCTAATAAAAAAATATGTAATCGTAGTCGATCGAGAGTCGTCTGTTCTTTTGACCAATCGTTGGGTCAACATTTTTAAACGTGCAGTTTTACATATATAGACACACCCTATGTTTGAATAAAATCAACTATATGTTGACTACTGATCTTGTCTGATGCTTTAAGCACTGAAATAAAAAATGAAGACACACAAATTACTAAAGAGTGAGCCAGAGATCAATATAGTCTTAACAAGAAGAAAAAAAACCTGTTCTGACCCCCCTCGTACTGCCCGCTGCTGCTGGCCTATGCAGATTCTGCTATTAAGCTCCTGAAGTTGCCTGTAATAGGCTACACCAGCGGTCTGCAACCTTTTCCATTTGGAGTGCCAATTTGTCGTACCATTGCTACTGATCTGTGTGCCAGTTATGATTTTCATATGCACATTTTCATGGAACAGTTTAATATAATTTCTAATAAAGTCTTCATATCTCAGAATCAATGTCAAATGATTAATCAAAATTATATCTAAATGTAAAAGTAACTTCTAATAAAAACATAGCAGCCGGCAGGTAAGAAAATATCCTGATTTAAAAATAAATATCCCTTAAATCACATTGGCTAGACATGGCCTGTCTGCAAAGAACTTGAAACATTGTATTAATTATTAACTTGCTAGCAACATTGTATAAAATATTCTGGGCCCTCAGTTTCCTGCGCCAGTGACCTCCTGACAGATCGACACAGCTGTAGGCTATTTGCGCAAGGGATAAGAAGTAATCAGGTAGGCCTGTTTAATGACGTTTCCACCAGATCAGAGCATTACATTGTTTTTCCCCTTTCATGCTCTGGTTATTGAAAGGGAGAGCGCTGGAAAGATTTTTCAAATAGGCTATGTTGAGGAACTGTTCTCATTCTCAAGTGATGTAAAAACATTTGTTTACTTGCTGTATGAGGTGAAGAAAAAATAACTTTGAGAAGCTCCACAGTGATGGTGACTTAAAACAATCAGAAATAGTATCAGATCCCCAAATGGGTACATTTATCAAATCAAATTGTATTTGTCACATGCACTGAATACACCTTACAGTGAAATACTTACTTACAAGCCCTTAACCAACAATGCAGTTCTAAGAAAATACCTAAAAAAAGTAAGATGAAAGTAACAAATAATTAAAGAGCAGCAGTAAAATAACAATAGCGAGGCTTTATACAGGGGGCACCGGTGTCAAGGTAATTGAGGTACTATGTACATGTAGATTTAGTTATTAAAGTGACTATGCATAGATTATAACAGAGTAGCAGCAGTGTAGAAGAGGGGGGGGACAATGCAAATAGTCTGGGTAGCCATTTGAAGAAATTGTTCAGGAGTCTTATGGCTTGGGGTTAGCTGTTTAGAAGCCTCTTAGACCGAGACTTGGTGCTCCGGTACCGCTTGCCGTGCGGGAGGCAGAGGGAACAGTCTATGACTAGGGTGGCTGGAGTCTTTGACAATTTTTAGGGACTTCCTCTGACACCGCCTGGTATAGAGGTCCTGGATGGCAGAAAGCTTGGCCCCAGTGATGTACTGGGCCATGTTAGTTTGTTGATGTGGATGCCAAGGAAATTGAAGCTCTCAACCTGCTCCACTGCAGCCCCGTCAATGAGAATGGGGGCATGCTCGGTCCTCCTTTTCCTGTAGTCCACAGTCCGCTCCTTTTGTCTTGATCACGTTGAGGTCTCTGACCACCTCCCTATAGTCTGTCTCATCATTGTCGGTGATCAGGCCTACCACTGTTGCGTCATCGGCAAACTTAATGATGGTGTTGGAGTTGTGCCTGGCCGTGCAGTCATGAGTAAACAGGGAGAACAGGAGGGGACTGAGCACGCACCCCTGAGGGGCCCCCATGTTGAGGATCAGTGTGGCAGATGTGTTGTTACCTACCCTTACCACCTGGGGGCGGGCTGTCAGGAAGTCCAGGATCCAGTTGCAGAGGGAGGTGTTTTGTCCCAGGGTCCTTAGCTTAGTGATTATAGCTTTGAGGGCACTATGGTTTTGAATGCTGAGCTGTAGTCAATGAATAGCATTCTCACAGGTGTTCCTTTTGTCCAGGTGTGAAAGGGCAGTGTGGAGTGCAATAGAGATTGCATCAACTGTGGATCTGTTGGGGCGGTATGCAAATTAGAGTGGGTCTAGGGTTTCTAGGATAACGGTGTTGATGACCAGCCTTTCAAAGCACTTAATGGCTACAGACGTGAGTGCTACGGGTCGGTAGTCATTTAGGCAGATTACCTTAGTGTAATGCACAGGCCTGGTAGCCTAGGCCTATTTCTATGGGTAAACAAGTGCGTGTCCTTACTCATGAGCGCTCCAAACAAGACGATGGAATAAATTGACAACTTATAAATGAAATTAAATAAACCAAAACGTTTTTCTCACAAGTGTAGCCTAGGTTGTGCGCTCTGCATGAAGCTGGTTGAGAGAATTCCAAGAGTGTGCAAAGCTGTCTTCAAGGCAAAGGGTGGCTACTTTAAAGAATCTCAAATATAAAATATATTTAGATTTGTTTAACGTTTTTTGTCACTACATTACTTCCATATTTGTTATTTCATAGTTTTGATGTCTTCACTATTAATCTACAATGTAGAAAATAGTCAAAATAAAGAAAATGAATAGGTGTGTCCAAACTTTTGACTGGTACTGTACATAATATGTATCTCATACTCTCAGGCTACTGTATATTTGCCACTACTCGACAAAAAAAAATCTTGGTCGACCAACATCCTGTCGACTGAATGGGGTCAGCCCTAATCCAAACCATTCGTTTTTTTTAAAAGGTTGTACCTAAACCAACCAGTGCTCTTGGCTAAGATGAAATGGGAATGTAAAAATCTCCCCTATCTTTGTCCGGGTTCTCTAATTGACCATCTTGGCATATGTGTAGCCGTCAATGAGCTTCCACATTCCGTAGATTTAGCCTCTCGAATGTCTCATGGTGCTCTGATTACTCTCGCTGCCCGCAAATCCTTGTGGTCTGCTCCTAAAACACAGTGGGTAAGGCAGAGGAAATTGAAATGATAAATGCTGCTGCAGAACCTGCCACTGCTGTCTGGAGCCAGGGCTGGAGCCAGAGAAGCTGCAGGAGTATGAAGCTGAACGCCTGGGTCTGCTGAGTAAGTTGGAGAGGAGAACTGGACTGGCTTTGTGTCCAGCCACTGTACCTCAGACGCTCTTGTCAGAATCCATTTAGCTGTGGTCACATATGCTTAACACCACAGAGCACCACAGGTCCACTGAGTCCAGGTTAACAGTGGCCAAAATAGCTGCTTGCCCTGAGTTAGCCTGGCTTCTACAACAACACTAGGAACAGGCTGATGGCCATAGCAGTGATGTCATGGTTTGATTATTTGATGAAAAAAACATTAAACCCACTGCAGGTTCTTGATTGCTAGATAAATACACTACCTTGTTTAGCTTTATGTACAGACTTGTTACATACATAGTTGATAACATGTGTGGCCCACCACTGCTACCTGTAGTGCTCCACATGTCTAAATCACTCACACAGGAAACTTACCCACTCCTCTCTGCGTCACCCTAATCTACGGGTTTATTTTCATTTGTCTAGAAATGTATTTAAGATCTTAACAGATTCCAGTTGTATTGGATGAAATGTGAATAGGGGAAAAATCATAAGGATCCTATTTATGGTTGTAAAATTCTGGTAACTTCCCCCAAATTCCCAGGTTTTCCAGAAATCCTGGTTAGGGGGTTCCAGATTTCCTGCTTATTTCTTTCGGATTCCTGGAATCTTCCAGCTGGGATTTCTGGAAAACCTGGGAATTTGGGGAAAGTTACCCTAGATCCAAGTAAGTCTCACCCTCATAATTCCCATGCTAAAGGATACATTGTTCTGACTGCCATCATGACAGACTCTTCCTTAATGTAAGGAAGCACGTCATTGAATTCCTCTGAAAACTTTGAGATGGCCTGAAAATAGCTGCACTGAGCAAGTCTGGTCATTGACAGCAATGGCTTTTCTTTCCCCTGAGTTTTCTTATATCGCTCAGATATCGGACGCTTATGATTTTTATTTTTGGACTGTCTGTTTTGCCATTTATAAATTTTTTATTCAATGTGTTTCTATGGGCTATAGCAGTAAAGCAAATGGCTAAATTATACATTTTATGACCACAATTCCATATGTTTGCTGAGTATATATTGCGATGTAAGGGCTTAGGCCGACAGGGGTTAAGTCTGGAGCTGTTTCCTGAGACCATAGAACCAGATCCTAATATGTAATTCTATGGGTTCATTTTGGTTCATTTTGGGTATAGTCACCCATTGTGATATTGAAACTACTTTAAGTACAGCTAACTTGAATATTGTTAATAAAGCTTTACTGTAAAACATAATGGAAATACTTTCCCCAGGCAGACTGCTCATCTGGGTCACTTCTGTTAGGGCACGTTAACAGTATGGATAAAACGGTGTTATTTAAAGTTCCATAACACAGACACCTGTGTCTGTTCCTCACTTGCATTCCTGTGCTGCACATTGGACCAACAAGAACAACGATACCCATCTAATTCTCTAGCTCTTTCTGTAACGTTTTACGGGTTTTGCCGTTTTAACCTTCATACAGTAATGTGTCTGATTCCAACACGATTTTGCATTTCCATTACCGCTAAATGTGAGACATTACTGTTGATATCAAACTAACAATAAATCCAACATCTAACTAATGTATTTTTGAAGGATGTGTATTTATGTTTTGAAGACAGTCTAGCCTCTCCTCCTTACACATCACTTTGTAATCCTTTGTGAGTGATTGGTTGGTTGTGATGAGGGTGACATGCTTGTTAGGAGAGGAGGAGAGCCAGCAGTGCAGTGTCTGATTTAGTGCAGCCTGACTGTCCAGTGCTGAGCTGACCTGGGCTCAAATACTATTTGAAATCATTTCATACATTTGATCTGTGCTTGATTGAGATTGCATGGCTTAATGGACAAATAAAATAGTCCCAAAACTGTAAACTCTGCCCATCTGCAACTCCAGGCAGGCTAGAACAAATGCTCAAAGTATCTGAAAGAATTCAAATAGTATTTGAATCCAGGTCAGGTGCTGAGACAGTAGATCTATGGAATGCGTCTTCATAGGGATTAAAATATCTTAGTCTTGTGACTTGCTTCCTGAGGAATTGTTTTTTTCAGAGCTGCTGGAACAGAACCCAGTCGGCTCCAGTTCTGCTTGGATGAGCTGAAACAATTCAGAATGCATCTCCTCCAACTATTACATTTGGGGAGTTTTACAGTAGTACCTGAAAATGTGACGGTGCTAAAACATGTTTGTGTGCTGTGAGAGAATCCTGGTGAAGGAATTTTAGAATATTTTTTTTTAAGTTTGGTGTGGGTACTGTATGTTCAACACCAACACTAAGACGATAGGTTCTTTAGTATCGATGTGATGAAACGCCTCCGACATCTGCCAGCCAAATGCTACAGGCGCACACACACGCAGACACACACACTTGAGGTGGCCTCCCACCACCTATGATTTACAGACCTTCAAAACAAGGGTATCAAGTACACAGATGTTTCCCGGCTCCCAGGAGGAGGTAATGTGTCAGGGAGTTTGTTACTTGGTTCTGTTGCTGTCCCAGGCAGCATCCATCACTACTGAAGGCAAGATTCATCACCTCTCCTTACGGCTGCATCCCAAATGGCACCCCATTCCCTATATAGTGCACTACTGTTGACCAGGGCCCATAGGCAGTATAGTGTCGGGTGCCATTCTTATGCTCGTCCAGATTGGAGCCTTTTCAAATGTTCTGTGTCGCGTAGGGGAAACCTTGATTTCTCTTTAGTCAGATCTGTGCATGTTCTACTCCAAGTCGGTGTTTTAGCGGATGACCATATAGTATCTGTCCTGCTTATGGAGCTTCTGGAAGGAGTTAGGGTTGCAACGATTATTTGTCTCCGGTCTTGGCCCAGGGGAGCGACTGGCTCTGCTAGGTTTCATTGCAGAGGGATGTTTGTGCTCTCTCCTCTGTTGATGTTCAATGGACAAGAAAAACCAGAAGCTCTACCAGATCAAGAGTTGGAGAACATTGATGTGTAAATCAGTGTCCTGTCTGGCTCAGTTGGTAGAGCATGGAGCTTGCAACGCCAGGGTTATGGGTTCCATTCCTGCGGGGGGACCATTGCGAAAATATACGCACTCAGTACTGTAAGTTACTCTGGAAAAGAGCGTCTTCTAAATTACTAAAATGTAAATGTATGTCAATGGCTGGTGCTTCAGGATTATTGATGTGGCATAATTGCATCCTCTCCTAAAAAGTATACAGGAAATACATTCATAATATGTTTTTCCTTTGACAGAATAGCAGCCTAGTGTCACCATTTGAGGTCATCTGGTCCTGCTGCCTGTCATTTACAGTACATGGCCTTTCCCTTCCCCGGCAGGCGTGGTTTTTGTCATGCTCCAGAGCCATGTTTTCAATAAGAGGGGATGCTCCTGTGAAGACAAGGAATGTCCACCAGCATGGAGGCAGGCGTCTGACATGCCTCTCTCTCTCCCCAGCCTCCTAGTCATTTATAGGTCTGCCAAGGGAAGAAGAATGCAATATTACATAATTACGAGCCAGTAGGAAAATATAGGGGGAACAGCATGCGAGGGAGGCTCCATGTTAACTCTGTGAAAGGTATGCTGCCAGAAACCTGATGGTGGTTGAAAGTGCTCGCCTATTGAAAGCAGATGTGGACCACTGCTAGGCTATTCCTACACGGCTCCACCCTTTTTCACCGCTCAGCTCACAGTGTTGGAGAAGCGGCCATCTTTATTCTTCTGCTGGTTACATTCAAATGTTACATTGGTTAATGGTGTTCATTGTCCACATTGGCTACATTTTGAAGGCCTTCTTCCTCGTCTCACCCGTCCACTGGACGTTGTTAGGAACGGTAGTTAAACACTGGTGATTGTCTCTTGCGTGTGTAATTCATAGCAGCTTTTTGGCAGCGTGGCTTGACAGTGTCAGGGAAGCCAGGAAAAATAAAAGGTTGATGTGATGGAGACATCAGGTTGTTTTCAATGTTGAAACACTCAGTTAAATACTTCATTATTTTCCTTCCCATGGAACGTTAGCTCAGGACTAAACATTAACTCCGTGGCCTTAAGTGATGTGGGATTCCTCACCATCATGTAGACAGTGGCTATTCACAGCACTGGGAGAGTCAACTTATTGATCACTCAACGTCATCAAATGACCGGACAATGCTCGGTTGTGGCGTTATCAGTTTTTCTGTCTGGGAATAGTGTGCCAATTTTGGGACGCAAACGTACTGTATTCTGACCCCATCCAGTGGTAGAAATCACAGCTTTGTGTGATGTATGCTACAATGCAGGTGGGAATACATGAATAGGTTCTGATGAATGTCTGTTGAGCAATAGCCAGCGGACAATTCTTCTCCTAGAGTCTCCGTCAGAGGCCAACGCCAGCAGTAATCCGCTACAGGTGTCTTCCAGAATACAAAGTTGAAAAGTCATTCCGAGTACAAGACATTTAGAGAATTACTGGGACAAATAAACCATAGGCCTATTTCTTGGGTAATGAAAAAGACAAGGACTGCGTCCCAAATAGCACCATATTCTCCATATACGGCACACTGCATTTTGACCAAAGCTCTGGTCTGAAGTAGTGCACTAAATGGGGAATAGGGTGCTATTTGGGACGTTATGGATTTGGAGCCGCGGCTGGTTTGAAGACACGAGGGATCAAAATGTCCTTTCTGGTTTCTTCACATGGAAACGGTGGTAGTGGAAATCGCTGCTTACATGATTACACGAACAAACTTTGTAGCTTCCCTTTAATCAGTTTCTCTCTTCATTACGAGGGGATTTCACTGCCAAGGCTGCTTTTATCCCGTAAGTATTAGCCTTGTTATAGCAAGTAGTACCCTTGTTGTGGTGATACATTGGGTTCCAGTAGCATGACTCAACAAGAACTAGAGAGAATATTCCTTGCTTTGTTCCCTTTTTACTTGTCTTCTTGTACTCTTGGGTATTTTGGTAGTATTTAGAAGCTAGGTTCGTATGTTCTGGGTGGATCAACAGTCAGGGCCCCTCTGCTACCAGTGCATTGGACCATAGTCTTGTCGCAACCTTTTGTTTTCAACTCGTTTTCTCTTGGTACTTGTCTGTTTTCTGGCATGTAGAAACTTGACTTGGTGTGTAAACAACCCAGTATTTTTCTTATACTCAGCATGTGAACTTGTTCATTCAGGATGTTTAAGGCCCAGAGCTTGACCACAAGAAGCTTTAGGAACGAGAAGTCTGCTCGAAATGTCTGTGGCACTGAGCCTCAAGCAGCTGAGTTTTCAAGGAAATGCCAGTGTCTGTTTGATTTAATAACGACTTTAATACTACTATTTTTGGGCAAGCCTTTGGAGAACTGGGTACAACAGAGGTGATGTTTGATTGAAACTGAGAGAGGCTAGTTTGACAGGCTGGAATGTGAGTGGTCGATTAAAGAGCGAGGCTGGACCTGTGTGCTTTTTAGCTTGCCTCAGAATTTTGGGTGGCATACAGAGTCATTCTATTCTCTACTAGCAGTCGAGCCATATTCATTTGTATGTTCAATCTGCGTTGCAGTGGTTAACAATTTCCATTTTCCTTAGTTTTTCTCTTAATTCAAAACAAGTTGTCTTTGCGAGGGGTTTGCATTGCAGAGTTTGGGTTTACCATGGTTCTCCTCCGAAATACAATGTTTAAAGTCCCGGGGTTCAAGGCGAGGATTGTTGGCATGCCACCAGTGGAAACAGAGTGTGCCCATCCCCTGTCCTTATTAGCTGTGGCCTCTGCCTGCAGATTTGTGACGCTTCAAAGATTTCGGAGAAAACAAGCTGTAGTGAGATTAGGGAAGTCAACTGGAACTGTGATGAGTCAGAGAAAGGTGGGAAGCTCCTTTCAGATATACGGGGAAAGTTAGAGGTGTTTAACAGGTCTTCTGTACCTGTTCATTTTTGCTAGTTAACTTCCTGTGCTGTTTCAGCACCAGTGTTGTACTCCACTCTTGACAAGTGGCATGATGAGTGATGGCTACTGACCTGGGCCATGTCGGAAAAAGAGCATTGAGAGAATTGAAATGTCAGAAAGGACTAAAAGTGCATAACGCAAGAAGGAAAAGGAATGAAGTTGAGGAAATTAGGTTTAGTTGGAAACCAGAACACAGGGATAATAAAACTATGTATTTTTTTGTATTCGAGGAAGTAGGAAACGTTAAGGGTAATCAGTAGCTTTCCATTTCACTTGCTAGTTACTGATATCAATGTTTATCGTTTGTGTTTTTGTAAATATCATAGTTTGCCGTGTCCATTTGTTTTTATATCTAATTATTGATTTGCATCCGCTTTAATTAGGCTATGGGCCACATTGTCAGTTTCACACACCCAGAGTTCCTGTGCTCTGACTCCAATTGTATTGAGAAGATTATGCTAATGAAAAGGGTGGAAGTGAACACACTATGCTTTTGTGCCCACATAGAGATTGTCATGGAACTGGTGTCAGTCCGTGCCCTAAGATTTTGACCTGCTCATTAAAAACCAGTCATTGCTTATGGAAACCGTTTATTGATTATGATAAATGTTATGTTCATGGGAATGCGATACATACACTGTGTACAAAACATTAAGAACATCTTCCTAATATTGATTTGCACCCCTCCATTTTGCCCTCAGAACAGCCTCAGTTTGTCGTGGCATGGACTCTACAAGGTGTCGAAAGTGTTCCACAGGGATGCTGGCCCATGTTGACTCCAGTGCTTCCCACAGTTGTCAAGTTGGCTGGATGTCCATTGGGTGGTGGACCATTCCTGATACACACAGGAGACTGTTGAGCGTGAAAAACCGGGCAGCTTTGCAGTTCTTGACACACTCAAACCGGTGTGCCTGGCACCTGCTACCATACCCTGTTCAAAGGCACTTAAATCTTTTGTCTTGCTCATTCACACTCTGAATGGCGCACACATACACAATCCTTGTCTCAAACCTTCTAAATCCTTTTTTAACCTGTCTCCTCCCCTTCATCTACACTGATTTGAAGTGGATATAACAAGTGACATCAATAAGGGATCATAGCTTTCACCTGGATTCACCTGGTCAGTCTATGTCATGGAAAGCGCGTATTGTACATACTGTACATTTCTATGGTTTATTTCCCATCCTCGCTGTAAATAAACGTCTCTTCCTGGACATTGCAGCGCTACCAACTTTTTTTGCTTCCTCACTGAGAAATTCACCGTGTCACTTCACAGGGATATTATCGCTGATTTAACCATATCAACTGTTTTGTTTCAACCAGGACCATTAACCACTGATGCTCTGTTATGTTAAAAAAAAAAAACCCACTGAGGTACATCCATCTATCCCCAGGTGAGAGGATACCCTGAGCCCCAGGTCACGTGGTCCAGGAATGGGAAAGCAGTCATAGCTGGAGAGCGGTTCGTCATGGAACAGAGTAGCCGTGGAACCTTCAGCCTGGTGGTACATTGTGTCCAGGAGGAGGATGCAGGGCGTTACACATGTGAGGCTGTCAACGATGCTGGGAGCCGCCAGGTCACGGTGGAGATCACTATAGAAGGTACAGCCGCAGCTGTCCAATAAAACTGTGT
The DNA here is from genome assembly GCF_901001165.1 of Salmo trutta. Taxonomy (NCBI): domain Eukaryota; kingdom Metazoa; phylum Chordata; class Actinopteri; order Salmoniformes; family Salmonidae; genus Salmo; species Salmo trutta. The sequence goes on from NC_042980.1 coordinate 11,436,743, forward strand.
CCCAAATGGCACTCATTCCCTATATAGTGCATTATTTTTGACCAGAGCCTGCAATAGGCCTCTGTCCAAACGTTTTGTGCTATATAGGGAACAGGGTGCTATTTGGAAGGCAACCTAACACTCTCAATCAGCCAATCAGAAATAATAGAATGGTCTGTTGACAATTGGGCTCCCGAGTGGCGCAGTGGTCTAAGGCACTGCATCTCAGTGCTAGAGGCATCACTACAGACCCTGGATCGATTCCAGGCTGTATCATAACCGACCATGATTGGGAGTCCCATAGGGCGGCGCACAATTGGCCCAGCGTCATTAGGGTTTGGCCAGGGTAGGCCGTCATTGTAAATAAGAATTTGTTCTTGATTGACTTGCCTATTTAAATAAAGGTTAAATAAAAATACAAATAAATAATAATTGGGCAGGGTCCACTGCCTTTGTATCTGCTTTGAAATGTAGCATACACAGTAGACTAAAATGTGCACGGCCTCAATACCTCGTGACATTAAACCAAGACTGCGCCAAGTATTTTTAATGGCACCGCATTTATTTTACTCCATAAAATATAAGACGTCCTGTCATACTTAGGCTTTTGTGCCGTTCCCAAGTGATGTTTTTAGCTCTATGTAATAGTAAGAATAAGGTTGAATCTTTTCTAATTCCCTGTTCCGAAGGAACTCATTAGAGTAACCGATGGCAAAGCCAGCAGAGGTTTTGTCCCAAATGTCCCCCTATATAGTGTATAGTGCACTACTTTTGACCAGAGCCCTATAAGCCCTGGTCAAAAGTAGTGCACTAAATAAGGAATCTGGTGCCATTTGGGATGCTGCCATTATAATATCCACATGGAAGGCTTCAGGAACTTTTTCTTCCTGTTAGCATAAGTGTTATTGGCACACTTTGATTTTCAAATTCCTTTGTGTATACCATGCCAGCTGTGCCTTTTTGCATTTCCAGTGTTTACACTGTGGATACTTAGGTTACATTGTGCATGAAAGAGGTGGGCTGGCACCTACTACTTTCCATGGAGAAGTATGTAAACATTCAGACGTCCTCCACGTTCGTTAAGCTTTACAAGTTCATAAACAGCTATTTAGGCACCTCTGGCTCACTGAACACTAACAGAGACATATGGAGCATGACCTCTGTAACAAGGGGCATTGCACTGAGATCTGAAGCATTCTTCAACGGTGCACATTCATTTACACTCGTGCTGCTGGACTTGCACCAGCAATCTATTTTTCTGTCTCCCCAATGGCACCCTATTCCTTTATATAGTGCACTACTTAGGGAATGGGATGCCATTTGGGATGCCCCTGATGTTTCTTATTCATTATCTGAGGCGTGTTTTCCATCTCTCATAGGGAAGAAATCCAGCCTCCCCTCCTCCAGTAGAACAGGGTAAGGTATATGTGTCTGTGTCCCAAATGGCACCAAATTCCCTATATAGTGCACTATTTTTGACCAGAGCCCTATGCACCCTTGTCAAACGTAATGCTCTATATAGTGAATAGGTTGCCATTTGGGGAGTATCCTTTCTTTGCAAATGGTGGTATCATGGTGGTGTTTAAATCAACCTTACTGTCCTGTGTCATCGTTCTGGATGTTTTTTATTTTCAGAATATTGTTCATCAAAATGCTATCTTGGTATTATAAATATGGCTGCGAATCCAACTTTTTCGGGATCTTTAGTCCGCTGCACTAAAAAGATCCATAGCTTCCTGAAGCTTTTGCATGCGCGGATCGCATTCTGCGCATGTGTATATTCTCTATGCGCAGAGAACCGGCTGCTCAGACGAATGCTAATGGTGCTTGTTTAATAAAGTTTTTTTTATTATGAGCATGGCATTATTTCTACACAGCATATTGGATGACTGTCATTCATATTCCATTCACCCAGCCCAATGTAACATCGATAGGTTTAGGCTACTACATGATACTCAAATTTTCCCTATACCTATCGAGGTTGCTACAACCTTACCTACAAATTAAAGTTAAACACACACAAATTAAACACACTACAGGTCAAAAGTTATAGAACACCTACTCAAGGGTTTTTCTTTATTTTTACTATTTTCTACATTGTAGAATAATAGTGACGACATCAAAACTATAAAATAACACATATGGAATCATGTAGTAACCAAAAAAGTGTTAACCTGTTATGGATAGGGGGCAGTATTTTCACGGCCGGATAAAAAACATACCTGATTTAATCTGATTATTACTCCTGCCCAGAAACTAGAATATGCATATAATTATTAGCTTTGGAAAGAAAACACTCCAAAGTTTCTAAAACTGTTTGAATGGTGTCTGTGAGTATAACAGAACTCATTTGGCAGGCCAAAACCTGAGAAGATTCTGTACAGGAAGTACCGTCTGACCATTTCTTGGCCTTCTTGATCATGTCTATCCAAAACAGGGGATCTCTGCTGTTACGTGACACTTCCTACGGCTCCCATGGGCTCTCAGAAGGCGGCAAAAGCTGAATGGTGGCTTTGCAGGCCCTGGCTGAAAAACATTAGCGCGTTTGGATAGTGGTCGGTCAGAGTACTATGAGACTGAGGCGTGTGCACGAGTCGACTCCATGTTTACTTTCTCTCTCTTTGAACGAAAACAACCACTCCCGGTCGGAATATCGCTTTTTTACGAGAAAAATGGCGTTAAAATCAATTTTTATCTCTCTAGGGTAGGTGGCACCAAATCGTCCCACCTACGTAACAGCCAGTGGAATCCTGTGGCGCGTTATTCAAATACCTTAGAAATGCTATTACTTCAATTTCTCAAACATATGACTATTTTACAGCATTTTAAAGACAAGACTCTCGTTAATCTAACCACACTGTCCGATTTCAAAAAGGCTTTACAACGAAAGCAAAACATTAGATTATGTCAGCAGAGTACCCAGCCAGAAATAATCAGACACCCATTTTTCAAGCTAGCATATAATGTCACAAAAACCCAGAAGACAGCTAAATGCAGCACTAACCTTTGATGATCTTCATCAGATGACACACCTAGGACATTATGTTCAATCAAGTTCATATTTATATCAAAAACTAGCTTTTTACATTAGCATGTGACGTTCAGAACTAGCATACCCCCCGCAAACTTCCGGTGAATTTACTAAATTACTCACGATAAACGTTCACAAAAAGCATAACAATTATTTTAAGAATTATAGATACAGAACTCCTCTCTGTCCGATTTTAAAATAGCTTTTTGGTGAAAGCACATTTTGCAATATTCTAAGTAGATAGCCCGGCATCACAGGGCTAGCTATTTAGACACCCAGCAAGTTTAGCCTTCACCAAACTCCGATTTACTATTAGAAAAGTTTGATTACCTTTGGTGTTCTTCGTCAGAATGCACTCCCAGGACTTCTACTTCAATAACAAATGTTGGTTTGGTCCCAAATAATCCATAGTTATGTTCAAACAGCGGCGTTTTGTTCGTGCGGGTGTCTGATTATTTCTGGCTGGGTACTCTGCTGACATAATCTAATGTTTTGCTTTCGCTGTAAAGCCTTTTTGAAATCGGACAGTGTGGTTAGATAAAGGAGAGTCTTGTCTTTAAAATGGTGTAAAATAGTCATATGTTTGAAAAATTTCAGTTTTTGTATTTTTGAGGAATTTGTAATTCGCGCCACGCCTATCATTGGATATTGGAGCAGGTGTTTCGCTAGCGGAACGTCTAGATGTAAGAGGTTAAACAAATGAAAAAATGTTATTCTTCAAATAGCCACCCTGCTGCCTTCTGAGAGTTCGTAGGCAATCGAATAAACCGCCACTTCCTTCCATTCTTCTAGCAAATGTGCAGTCTTTGGAGAATAAAATAGATGACCTACGCACAAGATTAAACTTAATCAACGGGACATTCAAAACTGCAATATCTTATGCTTCATGGAGTCGTGGCTGAACGACGACAGTATCAACATACTGGTTATACGATGTACTGTCAGGATAGAACAGTGGCATCTTGTAAGACAAGGGGCGGCCGGCAATGTATTTTTGTAAATAACAGCTGGTGCACGATATCTAAGGTAGTCTCGAGCTATTGCTCACCTGAGGTAGAGTATCTCATGAAAAGCTGTAGATAAGCTGTAGACCACACTATCTACCTAGGGAGTTTTATCTGTATTTTTTGTAGCTGTTTACATACCAACACAGTCAGAGGCTGGCGCTAAGACTGCATTGAATGAGCTGTATTCTGCCATAAGCAAACAAGAAAACGCTCACCTATAGGGAAGAGGTCAGAGACATGGCCGTGTGGTGCCAGGACAACAACCTCTCCCTCAACATGATCAAGACAAAGGAGATGATTGTGGACTACAGGAAAAAGATGACCGAGCACGCCCCCATTCTCATTGATGGGGCTGAAGTGGAGTAGATTGAGCGCTTCAAGTTCCTTGGTGTCCACATCACCAACAAACTAACATGGTCCATGCACACCAAGACAGTCGTGAAGAGAGCACGACAAAGCCTATTCCCCCTCAGGAAACTAAAAAGATTTGGCATGGGTCCTCAGATCCTCAAAAGGTTCTACAGCTGCACCATCGAGAGCATCCTGACTGGTTCCATCACTGCCTGGTATGGCAACTGCTCGGCCTCCGACCGCAAGGCACTACAGAGGGTAGTGCAAACAGCCCAGTACATTACTGGGGCCAAACTCCCTGTCATCCAGGACCTCTATACCAGGCAGTGTCAGAGGAAGGCCCTAAAATTTGTCAAAGACTCCAGCCACCCTAGTCATAGACTGTTCTCTCTGCTACCGCACGGCAAGCGGTACCGGAGCGCCAAGTCTAGGTCCAAGAGGCTTCTAAACAGCTTATACCCCCAAGCCCTAAGACTCCTGAACACCTAATCAAATGGCTAGCTGGAGTATTTGCATTGCCCACCCTCCGTTCTTCCCCTCTTTTACACCGCTACTACTCTGTTGTTATCAATGCATAGTCACTTTAATAACTCTACCTACATGTACATATTACCTCAACTAACCGTTGCCCCCGCACATTGATCCTGTACCGGTACCCCCCTGTATATATTCTCGCTATTGTTATTTTACAGCTGTTCTTCAATTACTTGTTACTTTTATTTCTTATTCTTATCCATATTTTTTTAACTGCATTGTTGGTTAGTAGCTCTTAAGTAAGCATTTCACTGTAAGGTCTACACCTGTTGTATTCGGCGCATGTGACTAATAACATTTGTAAAAGTGTGAGTCTGCGTGTGTGAATGCATGTATGTTTGTGTTGGTGCGTATGTAGTGTTTGAATGTGAGGGATTTGTGTGGGAGTGATAGTGTAGTGAGCGTGTATATATCAAGTCTAGTGTGTGTGCATAGTGTCAAGTGCAAGATAGTCAGTCCAGATAGTTTGGGTACTATTAATTGATTATTTAGCAGTCTGGCTATTTAGCTTCTACCCCCAAGGCATAAGACTGCTGTCTCGGAGCCTGTTGGTCCAAGAGCCGACGCTCTGGTAGTGTTTTCTGGACGGTAGCAGAGTGAACAATCTATGGCTTGAGTGGTTGGAGTCTTTGTAAATTTTTCAGTCATTCCTCTGTCACTGCCTGATATAGAGGTACTGGATGACAGGGAGCTCAGCCCCAGTGATGTACTGGGCTGTCGGCACCACCCTTGGTAGTTATTTGCGGTGAAGGGCGGTGCAATTGCTATACGAAGTGGTGATGCAGCCTGTCAAGATGGTGCATCTTTTTGAGGATCTGAGGGCCCATGACAAATATTTTCTGCCTCCTGATGGGGAGAGGCACTGCCATGCCCTCTTCACAACTGTGCGGGTGTGTGTGGACCATGTTAAGTTGTTAGTGATGTAGACGCCAAGGATGATGGTGTCGGGGTCATGCGAGGCCACACAGTCGTGGGTGAACAGGGAGTACAGAACGGAACTAAGCACACTTCCCAGAGGGGCCCCCGTGTTGAGGGTCAGCGTCCCGGAGTTGTTGCTTCCTACCGTTACTGCCTGGGGCTGACCCGTCAAAGTCCAGGATCCAGTTGCAGAGAGAGTTGTTCAGTCCCATGGTCTCTAGCTTGGAGGGGACTATGGTGTTGAATGCTGAGCTGTAGTCTATGAACAGCATTCTCACATAGTTATTTACCCTCTTGTCCAGGTGGGAGAGGGCAGTATGAAGTGCAATTGTGATTGCGTCATTTGTGGACCTGTTGAGGATGTATGCAAATTTGAGTGGGTCTAGGGTGTCTGGGATGATGGTGTTGATGTGTGTCATGACCAGCCTTTCAAAGCACTTCATAATTACAAATGTGAGTGCTACAGGGTGGTAGTCATTTAGGCAGGTTACTTTGGAGCTCTTAAGAAACATTAAGCAACCGACTCGGCGGAATGAATACACTCCTGATCACCCACACACACAGTTCACTTTTATAGCAGCCACATACAGCAACATCACTTTGCTCATTGTATAATTCCTTCTCACATCTACTCGCTTTCCTTCTCTCACTTTTCCCTTTGCTTTTGGACAACACAACAGCTGTGTGAGTCTTTGACCAGGCAGCCAAACCTTCATAGCATAACCGCTAATGGCTACACATCCTACATTGTCACCATAACGTTATGATCAACAAACTAGAACTAATGTGTTAGTAAAACCACAATCCAATCCATGTATACAATCACGCACTACAGTGTACAGCAAGCAGTTTAGCAGTTACACCAGCGGGTCCCAGTGGCAATACATTTGTAAAACCAAAAGCTTATATTTTCGTTAGTTTACCTTGACTTGGAAGAGTTGCAGTGTTGGATAACCTTAGCCAGCTAGCTAACATAAATAGCATTCATCTCTGCTTGAGTCAGGTTGTTGGGTAAGCTAAATTAGCTGCATTAGCTAAGTAAGTGAAAAGTAAACTAAGAAGAAGGGGAAAAAATATAATGAAATATAGCTAGCTCACTCTCGCTCTCTGCTGCTCTTCCTTAGTAGTTGGACAGTTTTGAACAAAACAATTGTCGTTCTCTCTTTGAGTCAACTACTCACCACACTTTATGCACTGCAGTGCTAGCTAGCTGTAGCTTATGCTTTGATTGGATGTCAATTCATACTGCAAGAGGCTGGATGACATCCTCCGGGAAGTCGTCATAATTACTGTGCAAGTCTATGGAAGGGGGTGAGAACCATGAGCCTCCTAGGTTTTGTATTGAAGGCAATGTACCCAGAGGAGGACAAATAGCTGTCCTCTGGCTACACCATGGTGCTACCCTAGAAGATGCTGTTGAGGCTACTGTAGACCTTTATTGCAAAACGGTGTGTTTAAATCAATTATTTGGTAATGTAAATATATTTAGTATAGTTTTATCTAAAAGGATAACTTTTTTTAATGTTTCACCATTTTTTTGGTTGTTGAAATTCACTGAATTGGATGGTCCTCTTCCTTCTTTGAAGAGCCTCCACTGGTATGCAAGATCACATAATGATCACAGTATTCTACATAACATAACCAAATAGCATAGTATAATGTTACTGTAAGACAGAAACACCAACACATTTTTCTCTCATGTGGCCAGAACAGCTTGTGCCACTATGCAAAATACACAGGTATGCTAGTTTAACACCATCTGCTCTAAAATTCATTCAATCCATCATTCAAAACAACACTGTAGGCTACTTCGAAACTCAAGTAGATCTAAATGCATATCCCCATGAAACTGATTGAGATCAAAGGGTGCTATGCTGCCTAGCCTTTTTGAGACCCTAAGCGAGGTTTGGTTGGGGGGCCCCACATCTCGCGGAAGTTTTTAAAGTTAATTTCCTGCAATTCACCACATCTTGCCATGGAGCATAAATAAAATGTTGCAGTTTTCAAGGCCCAGTGCCGTCAAAAACGCGATTTACCTGTGTTTTTTATATATACATTGAACAAAAATAAAACGCAACATGCAACAATTTCAAAGATTTTAGTGAGTTACAGTTCATATAAGGAAATCAGTCAATTTAAATAAATTCATTAGGCCCTAATCTATGGATTTCACATGACTGGGAATACAGATACACATCTGTTGGTCACAGATACCTTTAAATAAATAAAAAGTAGGGGCATGGATCAGAAAACCAGTCAGTATCTGGTGTGACCACCATTTGCCTCATGCAGCGAAACACATCTCCTTCGCATAGAATTGATCAGGCTGTTGATTGTGGCTAAGATTATTATATTATTGATTTATCAAATTAAATTTTGTCACATGCGCCGAATACAACATTTCACCTTACAGTGAAATGCTTTCTTACAAGCCCTTAACCAACGATGCAGTTTTAAGAAAAATAAGTGTTAAGTAAAAAATAGACAAGTAAAAGATGACAAATATTTAAAGAGCAGCTCTAAAATAACAGTAGCGAGGCTAATTACAGGGGGTACCGGTGCAGGGGCACAGGTTCAGGTTAGTCATTACTGCACGGTAATGACTGCTCAGAACTAGAAGCACAAGCATTTTGCTACACTCGCATTAACATCTGCTAACCATTTGTATGTGACCAATAAAATTAGATTTGGTAATTGAGGTAATATGTACATGTATGTAGAGTTAGTGATTTTGCATAGATAAGACAGAGTAGCAGCAGTGTAAAAGAGGGTGGTGTGTTTGGACCATTCTAGTTTGTTGGTGATGTGGACACCAAGGAACTTGAAGCTCTCAACCTGCTCCAAGGCAGCCCCGTCAATGAGAATGAGGGCTTGCTCGGTCCTCATTTTTCTGTAGTCCACAATCATCTCCTTTGTCTTGATCACATTGCGGGAGAGGTTGTTATCATGGCACCAAACGGCCAGGTCTCTGACCTCCTCCCTATAGGCTGTCTCATCGTTGTCGGTGATCAGGCCTACCACTGTTGTGTCATCGGCAAACGTAATGATGGTGTTGGAGTCGTGCCTGGCCATGCAGTCATGAGTGAACAGGGAGTACAGGAGGGGACTGAGCATGCACCCCTGAGGGGCCCCTGTGTTGCGGATTAGCATGGCGAAAGTGTTATTGGCAGCCCGCCAGGAAGTCCAGGATCCAGTTGCAGAGGGAGGTGTTTAGTCCCAGGATCCTTAGCTTAGTGATGAGCTTTGAGGGCACTATGGTGTTGAACGCTGAGCTGTAGTCAACGAATAGCATTCTCACATAGGTGTTCCTTTTGTCCAGGTGGGAAAGGGTAGTGTGGAGGGCAATAGAGATGGCATCATCTGTGGATCTGTTGGTGCTGTATGCAAATCGGAGTGGGTCTAGGGTTTCTGGGATAATGGTGTTGATGTGAGCTATGACCAGCCTTACAGACGTGAGTGCTACGGGTCTGTAGACATTTAGGCAGGTTACCTTAGTGTTCTTGGGCACAGGGAATATGGTGGTCTGCTTGAAACATGTTGGTATTAGACTCAGACAGGGAGAGGTTGAAAATGTCAGTGAAGCCAGTTGGTCAGTGCATGCTTACATGTCTTGGTAATTAATCTGGCCCTGCGGCCTTGTGAATGTTGACCCGTTTAAAGGTCTTACTCACATCGGCTGTGAAGAGCGTGATCACACAGTCGTCCGGAACAGCTCATGCTCTCATGCATGTTTCAGCACTACTTGGCTCGAAGCGAGCATATAAGTAATTTAGCTCGTCTGGTAGGCTCGTATCACTGAGCAGCTCTCGTCTGTGCTTCCCTTTGTAGTCTGTAGTAGTTTGCAGGCCCTGCCAGAGGAGCCGGTGTAGTACGATTCGATTTTAGTCCTGTTTTGAAGGTTCCAGGTTAGTGTCCCGCTCCTTGAATGCGGCAGCTCTACCCTTTAGCTCAGTGCGAATGTTGCCTGTAATCCATGGCTTCTGGTCAAGGTATGTACGTACAGTCACTGTGGGCACGACATCCTTGATCCTTGATGCACTTATTGATAAAGCCAGTGACTGATGTGGTGTATTCCTCAATGCCATCGGAAAGAATCCCGGAACATATTCTAGTCTGTGCTAGCAAAACAGTCCTGTAGCTTAGCATCTGCTTCATCTGACACTGTTTTATAGATCGAGTCACTGGTGCTTCCTGCTTTAATTTTTGCTTGTAAGCAGGAATCAGGAGGATAGAATTATGGTCAGATTTGCCAAATGGAGGGCGAGGGAGAGCTTTGTATGCGTCTCTGTGTGTGGAGTAAAGGTGGTCCAGAGTTTTTTTTTTTTTTTTCCTCTGGTTGCACATTTAACATGCTGATAGAAATTTGGTAAAACGGATTTAAGTTTCCCTGCATTGAAGTCCCCGGCCACTAGACCATCAGACTGTTAAACAGCCATCACTAACACAGAGAGGCTGCTGCCTACATACAGACTTGAAATCATTGGCCACTTTAATAAATGGATCACTAGTCACTTTAAATAATGCCACTTTAATAATGTTTGCATATCTTGCATTACTCATCTCCTATCTATATACTGTATTTTATACCATCTATTGCATCTTGCCTATGCCGCCTGTCATTGCTCATCCATATATTTATATGTATATATTCTTAGTCTTTACTTATATTTGTGTGTATTAGGTAGTTGTTGTGGAATTGTTATATTACATATTGCTGCACTGTCGGAACTAGAAGCACAAGCATTTCGCTACACTCGCAATAACATCTGCTAACCATGGGTACTGTATGACCAATAAAATTTGATTTGATAATTATTCTGTCTCTTCCCAGCAAAATCTGCATAGCTGGGATGGTTGTATCCCCCGACATCTGTCAATTTTTTGGTCCTTAAATGAAATAAAATAAATAAAGTATCACAGTTTTCTTTAGACAATTTTGGTCTTTAACAACGGGCCAACAGACATGTTCCTCACTTTTTCCCCCTTCCACTTGCCTCTTCCATTTTTGCGGTAATGCTGAAATTAGATCGTTTTGAGTAGAGCTGAAATGTCCATATATTTTCGTTTGCTGCATGTGTGACAACTCCACCAGTCCTACTTATGATATAATTGACAAAGATTATAACCAAAGATATTTATTATTATTATTTTTTTTTTTTTATTATTTTTTATCAATTAGTATATTTCAGTTAACCATAATATTTGTTGTTATATTTGTTCTATCTTTTCTGGTGGATTAAACTGAAATTGCAACCAACTTTCTATGGCTTGTTTTTAAAATAGCAATATTTTAGAGATATCATTTAGAGATTGTAAAGCCCATTCCTGAACATGGGGTGACACATTCTTGCTAGAGAACCAGTTCGTGTTTTAAATATAGCTTTTGTATGACTGAAGCCTTTAGTGAGAAGTGCAATGTTTTAATATTTAATCATTTCTGCTCTCCGAATTCATGTTCCTTATTGAAATGGGCCTGTTTAATATTGTCTGGCTTGCTGTTCCAAGGAAAATGTTTTGCTCATATAATTAAAAAAAGTAAGTTAAACAGGCATATGACTAAAGAGTTAATCAGGGTGATCTTTCCATAAATAGAAAGGTATTTTCCTTTCCACTGTAGCAAGATCTATTTTTGCTAACTTTCTATTAAAATGTATTGTAGTGAGATCATTTCTTTGAATACCAAGTATGTCCACTTCACCGTCAGACCATTTAATTGGTAAACTACACGCTAATGTAAAAGTAAAATTTTTTGGTGATCCAATACATATTATAAACTGGGTGGTTTGAGCCCTGAATGCTGATTGGCTGACAGCTGTGGTATATCAGACCTTATAGCACGGGTATGACAAAACATTTATTTGTACTGCTCTAATTACGTTTATAATAGCAATAAGGAACCTCGGGGGTTTGTGGTATATGGCCAATGTACCACACCCCTCGTACCTTATTGCTTAAATGTAGTACACTTATCATAATTTGGTTGTAATGCAGAGAGGTTAGAAAAAGTATCTAGATCATCTATGAGGCTGTGGAGGGATCCAAGTTGTGGATTTAAAGTAAGGGGGGGGGAACTCAATATTAGGAAGGTGTTCCTAAGGTTTGATAGACTCTGTACATGCGCAGAAGCTTCGGGAAGCTCCGGATCTTTTGAGTGCTGCAGACAAAACATCCCATAAAAGTCGGATCCGCAGCCGCTGCCTGTAAATATAGTCTGTCAGTCACTCATATTACTATATTAAGTCTTTATTCAAACGTAATTTGTTTGTTCAAGTGGTGTGATTTAGCAGACACATATTTGGATGTTGAGGTAGTGAGTGGTTGTGTTTTCTTTGACTCCAGCGGGCGGTTTGGAGTGTCAACCATGGAGAGCATGCCCAGTATCTGGGGGGAGAGCCCCCCTAAGTTTGTGACAAGGCCTTCACGCATTTTTGTCCGAATGGGACAGAGTGGCAAGTTCTCTGCCAAAATCACAGGACGCCCACAGCCCCTGGTAACCTGGCTTAAGGTGAGATGGAACAGAGGGAAGGTTTAGTAATCTGTCATTTTCCCAAAATTCCGAGGTTTTCCAGAATTTTCCAAATTCCAGTTTGAATATTTTTTTGAATTAGGAGGGAATAAGCATGACATTTGGGAAAGTTAACATCTAGATTCTGTAACTGTGGTTAGAACAGAGATGGTGTATTGTCTTTCAAATATGTAGGATGGTGAGTCTTAGTCTTTGACATCTCTCTCCCACTTTGTCACTTTTTTTCTCTTTGATGGGTGTCAGGGAGATGAAGAGCTTCATACTTCTTCCCACTTCAACATGTTTGAGAAGTCGGGAATCCACTTCCTGGAGATCCGAGACGCGTGTGTGGACGATGCAGGAATGTACACCTGCTCTGTGGCCAACAGTGCTGGGAAGGCCACAGCTACAGCAGAACTGAATGTTCAGGGTAAGATACTGCAGCCATCAACACACAGGCGGTGTCCCAAATAGCACTTTTCCCCTTTGTAGTGCACTTCTTTTGACTAGGGTCCACTATATAGGGAATAGGGTGCCATTTCGGACACACTAATGAGTGCTATAACATCGCAGTAAATCATCAGCATTGCCAGTTCTGAATATCAAGTTATATTTGGGACTTTTTTTTGTTGTATTTGAGAGGAAATTCAGTGTGCATCCTTTCCTTTTTAGGTTCAGGCAGTGAGGCTGGCATGTGAGTATGTATCTCATACAATTCCCTGCATTGTAATATTACTAACTGTGTAATTACATGAGCAATTATTTTCATGAGATGTATACATTTCTACAAAATAATTCCACAAGAATTTCTCTAGTTAAATATTCAATCCTTTGACAATGTGTTACCTCTACAGCCTTGGTCCCTCTGCTCCGGTGGCCCCTGTCCCAAAGACAACTGACTCACCCGAAGTCAAGCACACAAGTAACGGCCTGCTCGCTGACCGGCGTTCACCTACCAAGACAGGAGACAGGACTGAGACCAGAGAGAGACTCACCACACTCACCAGGGAGACCAAAGGCGGCACAGAGCCGACCAAAGCAACATGGAAGGCCACCATGGCATCTCCCAAGACCATCATCGTGGCGTCTCCCAAGCCCCCTGCAGACCTGCCGGATGAGGCCCCTAGAAAGCCTGGGGTGGCAACCCCAAAGGCTGCCAGCTCCACCACTCTGCAACACCATCTAAGAGGCCAGGGGGCTGCTAGGACCAGCCCAGACCCACACAACAGAGCCCCTGAGAGGGATACAAGGGATAGGGTGAAGACCCCCCCAGTGGGAGTCCAGAGCCCCCCACAGCCATCTCCAGAGCCCACTAGAGAGACTAGAAGGCAGGCCAGAGAGAGCAGGTCAGCGAGGGCAGCAGTGACTGCTGGAGCTCCACCAAAATTTGACTCTGTACCTCAGAGCCAGGACACTAAAGAGGGGACCAAAGTTGCATTCAAATGCCAAGGTGATTCAAAACATCTTATGGTGTATTATATTGAACAATAATATAAACACAACATGTAAAGTGTTGCTCCCATTTTTCATGACCTGAAATAAAAGGTCCCAGAAATGTTCCTTATGCACAAACATCTTATTCCTCTAAAATGTTGTGCAGAAATGTTTACATCCCTGTTAGTGAGCATTTAACCTTTGCCAAGATAATCCATCCACCTGACAGGTGTGGCATATCAAAAAGGTGATTATACAGCATGATCATTACTCAGGTGCACCTTGTGCTTGGGACAATAAAAGGCCACGCTAAAATGTGCAGTTTTGTCACTACACAATGCCACAGATGTCTCAAGTTTAGAGGGAGTGTGCAATTGGCATGCTGACTGTAGGAATGTCCACCAGAGCTGTTGCCAGAGAATTGAATGTTAATTTCTCTACCATGAGCCACCTCCAATTTTGTTTTAGAGAATTTGGCAGTACTGTACGTCCAACCTTGCCTCACAACCATAGACCAAGTGTAACCATGCCAGCCCAGGACCTCCACATTCGGCTTCTTCACTTGCGGGATGGTCTGAGACCAGCCACCCAGACAGCTGATGAAACTGGGGGTTTGCACAACCGAAGAACTGTCAGAAATCGTCCCAGTGAACCTCATCTGCATGCTCGTCGTCCTCATCAGGGTCTTGACCTTCAATGGTCACTGTCACGCTGGAAAACTGTGCTCTTCATGGTTTCAACTGTACTGGGCAGATGGCAGATGGTTTTCTGATGTCAACGTTGTGAACAGAACACCCTATGGTGGTGGTGGGGTTATGGTATGGGCAGGCATAAGCCACGGACAACGAAAACAATTGCATTTTATTGATGGCAATTTGAATGCACAGAGATACCGTGATGAGATCCTGAGGCCCATTGTCATCCCATTCATCCGCCACCTCATGTTTCAGCATGATAATGCACGGCCCATTGTTGCAAGGACCTATACATAATTCCTGTTGGCTGAAAATGTCCCAGTTCTTCCATGTCACTCGTTGAGCATGTTTGGGATGCTCTGGATCGACATGTACGACAGCGTGTTCCAGTTCCGCCGATATCCAGCAACTTCACACAGCCATTGAACAGGAGTGGGAAAACATTCCAAAGCCACAATCAACAGCCTGATCAACGCTATGTGAAGGAGATGTGTCGCGCTGTATGAGGCAAATGGTGGTCACACCAGATACTGACTGGTTTTCTGATCCACGCCGCTACCTTTTTTTGAAGGTATCTGTGACCAACAGATGCATATCCGTATTCCCAGTCATGTGAAATCCATAGATTAGGAATGAATTGATTTCAATTGACTGATTTCCTTATATGAGCCGTAACTCTGTAAAATACTGTATGATTTGTCATGTTTAGATGCACGTTTTTGCCAATTCACTAATACCAGTTCACTAACAGTTCTTAGCTACTTTATTATTGCATATTTAACCCATTAGATTGACTGTTAATGTGCTCTTCCAGTCTCAGGTTCTCCCGTGCCTGGTCTGAGCTGGGTTAAAGATGGCTTCCCTTTGAGACCCAGAACAGGGCTGACCTTCCAGCAGGATGGCAACACTCACATCCTCACTGTGGACAACGTCCAGAAAAGGGACAGTGGGACGTACGGATGCACCATGACTACTAGCGCTGGGAAGGTGTCCTCGACTTGGAACCTCACGGTCAAGAGTAAGTACTTAGCGTGGGTCCTAAATGGCACCCGATTTTTATTTTTTATTTGTTTTTAAATGTGCACCCCTTTGAGTCCCCAGGACCCGTAGGGCTCTGGTCAAAAGTGTTGGGACTTTTTACTGTACACATTGTGGCAGGAAATAGAAGACAACGGGAGAGCAGCGTTGTTGGTTTTAATAATGTGAACTAAGGCCCTTGTCGTGCAGAATATTTATCGCGTCATCCTTTTCATCTGACAGGTCTATGGTTGAAGGTACAATAGTTTAGACTTAATAGTCTCCGCAGTCTCCAGCTCTGCCTTTGTGTAAATAAGCGTCTAATTCATTTCCCCTGGCTGTCTTAATCAAAACACGATAATGATGAAGGCAGGCTAACTGAGGTGAGCACATCGACCATTTTAGTTCATTCCTCAGCGGCAATGCCGATTTTGGGCTGAGTTCAACTAAAACGAGACACTGTTGCTATTGGACCTGTCCTTATAAGCTGTCTGCTGTCTTTAACCAAATAAAAGTTGGTTGTTTATTGAATGATAGTCAAAGTGAAACTGTTTTGATATCTAGTTGGTGTTTTTGTTTGGACTAAACGTACTGGCACCAGTCTACAGTGATTCAATTTAGGGAGAGTCCAGAATTTATCACTTTTATTTTCCATAATACATAGCAGTGTCATAAACTATGCATATTCAGTTTATTTTGCTTGAGATGAGCAGTCTTTTTGTTGGGAGTGTGTCCTCTAGACATGACTGCAACAATTATTGTCTACCTATGCCCTCTACTGGAGAGAAGGAAAGATTGCATCTGGTCATACACCCAGTTTGCTATTACCGCGGATGTCCCAAGTCAGGTTAGGTATGGTTTGCGGCAGGTACTTTAGGCCAAACACTGGGGTAAAGTCTTATGGTGGAAATGGGCCGTTAGACTGACCAGTACCACGCATTTTCAAATGTAAGGCTCCAATGTAATACATTTAGGATGTATTCTTAATACTCTGTCTGTGTACTCCCTCCCCTGCAGACCCACGGCTGGAGGGAAAGCCCCCTGCGTTCAGCACTGTCCTGAAGGGATGTTCAGTGAGTGAGGGCCAGGACTTCCTTCTGCAGTGTTCAGTGGAGGGGGAGCCTCTACCTAACATCTTCTGGCTCCTAAACGGTGAGAGAGCCCATCATTAAAACAATTTTACGTTTGACTTAGGAAATAGGTGCCTTGCTCAAGGGCACAACAGACAGATTTTTTCACCTAATCGGCTCAGGGATTCAAACCAGCAATCTTTCGGTTACTGGCCCAACGCTCTTAACCACTAGGCTACCTGCCAACCTGCATCTCCCCCTGCAGTAACTAAGGATGAAAAATTCCAGTAACTTTCCCATCATTTCCAACTGGAATTTCTGGGAAACCTGGGAATTTGGCGAAAATGACTGTAAATGTGCAACCCTAGCAGTAGCAGTCACCATTGTCTGGTAGTTACTGTATATCCATTACACCCACTAGAGGGGGGTGATAATCCTGTTTTTCAATGCTTTGCACCTCATTGGACGGACAGACGAAAGTCCCTTCCACTCCTTTGAAAAGGGGAGGATGAAGGGAGAAGTGGTAGGAATAACAAAAAGTCCCTGTACTCAGAACCCTCTTGAAAAGATCAGCTAGGTGGGGGAAATGTAATTTATTACATGCCTTCCCGAATGGCACCCTATTCCCTATATAGTGCACTACAGGCCCTGGTCAAAAATAGTGCACTATAAAGGTAATAGGGTGCCCTTTGGGACACCGCTGTAGTAAGTCTGCTACTGCTTTCCCTCTCAGCATGAGGCCGGCCCATCACAGGACCACCGTTTCACAGGTCTGGCTGCTCTGCTGCTGAAGGCTCATGTGTCTCTGTAATATGTCAGATCCCACACAGAGAATGTTTATTTTTTCAACTGCTCCACATATAGAACGTCGGGGGAACCCCCTTGAATGGGCAATTTTGAAGGTCATAACTCCAAAATGGATTAATGCTATACGGGAGCCTTGGGATGTCCATGTCTCACTGAAGTTAACGTTTGAATTGGTTAAGGTAAAGGGTAGGGTAAGAGTAGGGGTTAGGGTTTAGCCTAGGGAGTATGGACGTCCGAAGGGAACCCAATATCACTAACCAAAATGAAAGCTTGGCATGACAATTGATCTAGCAGAATTCCAACTGAACACAGTGAACACAGTATTTTTTTATTATTGTAGCTAGGTTATTTTTATCCTTCCATACTTAATGAAGATGGATCACAGTTTGTATTTGTCTATCACCTGAGCTTAACTTGGCTCACAACATAGGGGCACAGTTCTTAACTCTAACTTTCATATCTAGTCAAATGTTCGGCTCCTGAACTTGTTTGTAAACTGAGGGTGGTGTGTCTTGGCCAATGTAATAGTTTTTTTGTTTTACTTCGGTTGCCAAATGTGTTTGAGTTGAATTATCCTCGTTAGAAAACATAGCTAAAAAGTTTTAAAGGTCCAATGCAGCCGTTTTTATCTCAATATCAAATCATTTCTGGGTAACAATGAAGTACCTTACTGTGATTGTTTTTAATAAAATAAAAAATAAAAAATAGAAACAAAATGTCTTCTTAGCAAAGAGCAATTTCTCAAGCAAGAAATTAGCTAGGACTGTCTGGGAGTGGTCTGAGTGGGGAGGGGAAAATTAAAAACTAGCTGTTATTGGCAGAGAGGTTTGGAACTCTCTTTCTTACTGGTTTATTAACTAATTTACCATGTAGTGATGTCACCAGGCAGGCCAAAGCTCCATCTCAGCAAAACAAGATGATATTTCAGGCGGTCTTTTCAAACAGCTCTTACACTACACTAGAAAGGCATTATCATTATTTTCACAATTCCACAGTATTATTTCTACCTCATAGTGCTGAAATATAAAACATAGGAAAATCACATTTTGTCTGCACTGGGCCTTTAAGAAGCATCTTTAAAATAGAGATTTAATCTTTAAACTCAAATAGAATTGACCTGTTGCTGATTTTAGAGAAGGATCTAACATAGTTTCTGTCCCAAATGGCACCCTATTCCCTTCATAGTATACTACTTTTTGACCAGACCCCTATGGGCCCTGGTCAAAAGTAGTGCACTATATAGAGAGTAGGGTGTCACTTGGGACGTAGCCATAGTTTCCACAAGGCCACTTCTCTTAGTGCTCCAGGTCTGAGCTGTACGGGAACTGTTGATGTTATACTCTGGTCTCTTGAAGACGGATGGACAGTTAATGGCATCACACTTATCTCAGGGAAGAGAAATAGTCCCCGCTCCCAGCAGGGATCCCAGCACCGACTGATTCACAGCCCTCTGTTCTTTCCGCTGGAAAATACACCCACAGCCATTAAACAAATATGAGGCCTAGGAACCATATAAAGGAAAAACATGCATCGCTGCCTCCTGAAACCTCTTCTGAAATATTACACACAGCCAGACTTGGCAAGTGTTTGTGCTCCAAAAGCAGACATCTGAGACTCTCTCTTTCCAAGACTCTGACCTGTGCAGGCCGATTATGAAATGCCTACCACAAGGACAAAAAAAGGCTCCCCTGGATTTCAAAGTGAATGCCTTTCTTGGCATTGGGTGGTCCAGCACCGGGAGCGAGAGCCATTTATAATAGCGGAGGTGAATAAATATGGCGTATTGTACATTCCTCTCCATTACGCTCTTTTTGTGTCGTCATTAGCACAGTATACATGATCTCAGTTTGTGCCAATTTATTTACTGGTGCATTGAACCATGTTGTGCGCTGTAGTTACAAAACTCTGTGTATCGTGCTAAAACAATGACGTCATAGCTGTATTCCGACATCTTTATACACCTTCGCCATTATTGGTGCCAGAGCATCACAACTCATATATTATTTTACCCCTTTTTCTCCACAATTTCATGGTATCCAATTGGTAGTTACAGTCCTGTCCCATCGCTGCAACACGGTCGAGAGCCGTGCGTCCTCCGAAACACAACCCAGCCAAGCCGCACTGCTTCTTGACACAACGCCCGTTTAACCCGGAAGCCAGCCGCACCAATTTGTCAAAGGAAACGCCATACACCTTGCGACCGTGCCAGCGTACATTGCGCCCGGCCCGCCACAGGAGTCACTAGTGCGCGATGGGACAGGAACATCCCTGCCGGCCAAACCCTCCCCTAACCCGGACGATGCTGGGCCAATTGTGCGCCTCCCAATGGGTCTCCCGGTCGCGGCCGGCTGCGACAGAGCCTGGATCTGAACCAGGTTCTCTAGTGGCACAGCTAGACCACTGCGCCACTCACTAGCGGTTCTGGGGGGGAGGGCCAGGGGGGCCAGTGCCCCTGTGACAACAATTTTGGACCCCCTTGCCCCCCTAAATGTGGAGTATGAAATCATTTTTACATAACTCATTTTTGCTATCGTTCTTTTTTTTACATCCGTTATTAGACAGTGGCAACGATGATGATTATGAACATGGTCTTTTGCCTGCTAATGCCTGCAATGCAGTGAAGAAAACGATATGACAACAATAACGTCTAATGTAACTGGCCCCTCTAACAGTACAACTGGCCCCAGATTGGCCCTCCCAGTTGAAATGGTCTAGAACCGCCACTGGCGCCACTTGGGAGGCCCATCCAGGCTCAATTTAACACAGCGCTAGCTAGCTGCCTGTCTGTGTAAACTCAGGCCTGCAGGGAAAGATCAACACACATCCGCTAAAAAAATATGTTGTGCCATTGATACAATTAATTACAAGGTTTTTTACATTAGTGTAGTCTTTTTCTGCCTCTACACATTTATTTGTTTTATGAGCGATTCCACAGCAAACATTTTTATTTGTTTAATATGAATGAATATTAGTCTCTTGCTTAATTTCTAACAGTCTTTCTTCAATCATCTCTCTCCATGTAATACTGCGCTCCTTTACTTTTACACTCTTGGTGTGAGAAACTCTTTTTTTGCTGTGAGTTGATTGTGTTTAGGTGTTCCTCCTCGAGTGTGACGCATGTTCCTTCCCCCCTTCCCCCTCCAGACAAGCCAGTGCCGCATGCCCACTCTGCCTTTGAGAATGGCCTGACCCAACTCGCAGTCCAGGGTGCACTGCCAGAGGACGAAGGCCAGTATGCGTGTGTCGCTGAGAACAGCCATGGGAGAGCAGTGTGCACTTCCAGAGTCATCGTCAAAGGTGGGCTTGGGAGCCTCTACAGTGGCCGTATGTATCAAGCTCCTCAGAGTGGGTTCAGCTCCCCCCCTGTCCATATACTGTTCATTATGATCCAAAAGTTATAACTGATCATAGATCATGACCCTTACTCTGAGACACTAGGTACATACAATACACTGAGAGTACAAAACATTAGGAACACCTTCCTAATATTGAGTTGCACCCCCTGTTACCCTCAGAACAGCCTCAATTCATCGGGGCATGGACTTTACAAGGTGTCGAAAGCGTTCCATGGGGATTTTATTTCACCTTTATTTAACCAGGTAGGCAAGTTGAGAACAACTTCTCATTTACAATTGCGACCTGGCCAAGATAAAGCAAAGCAGTTCGACAACATACAACAACACAGAGTTACACATGGAGTAAACAACATACAGTCAATAATACAGTAGAAAAAAAAAGACTATATACAATGTGAGCAAATGATGTGAGATAAGGGAGGTAAAAGCAAAAAAATGCCATGGTGGCAAAGTAAATAAAGTATATCAAGAAAAACACTGGAATGGTAGATTTGTAGTTTGAAGAAAGTTCAAAGTTCAAATATAAATAATATGGTGCAAAGGAGCAAAATAAATAAATACAGTAGGGGAAGAGGTAGTAGTTTGGGCTAAATTATAGATGGGCTATGTACAGGTGCAGTGATCTGTGAGCTGCTCTGACAGCTGGTGCTTAAAGCTAGTGAGGGAGATAAGTGTTTCCAATTTCAGAGATTTTTGTAGTTCGTTCCAGTCGTTGGCAGCAGAGAACTGGAAGGAGAGACGACCAAAGGAGGAGTTGGCTTTAGTTGTGACCAGTGAGATATACCTGCTGGAGCGCGTGCTACAGGTGGGTGCTGCTATGGTGACCAGTGAGCGGAGATAAGGGGGGACTTTACCTAGCAGGGTCTTGTAGATGACCTGGAGCCAATGTGTTTGGCGACGATTATGAAGTGAAGGCCAGCCAACGAGAGCATACAGATCGCAGCGGTGGGTTGTATATGGGGCTTTGGTGACAAAACGGATGGCACTGTGATAGACTGCATCCAGCTTGTTGAGTAGGGTATTGGAGGCTATTTTGTAAATGACATCGCCGAAGTCGAGGATTGGTAGGATGGTCAGTTTTACGAGGGTATGTTTGGCAGCATGAGTGAAGGATGCTTTGTTGCGAAATAGGAAGCCAATTCTAGATTTCACTTTGGATTGGAGATGATTGATGTGAGTCTGGAAGGAGAGTTTACAGTCTAACCAGACACCTAGGTATTTGTAGTTGTCCACAAATTCTAAGTTAGAACCGTCCAGAGAAGTTATGCTGGATGGGCGGGCAGGTGCAGGCAGCGATCGGTTGAAGAGCATGCATTTAGTTTTACTTGTGTTTAGGAGCAGTTGGAGACCACGGAAGGAGAGTTGAATGGCATTGAAGCTCGTCTGGAGGGTTGTTAACACAGTGTCCAAAGAAGGGCCAGAAGTATACAGAATGGTGTCGTCTGCGTAGAGGTGGATCAGAGATTCACCAGCAGCAAGAGCGACATCATTTATGTATACAGAGAAAAGAGTTGGCCCAAGAATTGAACCCTGTGGTACCCCCATAGAGACTGCCAGAGGTCCAGACAGTAGGCCCTCCGATTTGACACACTGAACTCTGTTAGAGAAGTAGTTGGTGAACCAGGCGACGCAATCGTTTGAGAAACCAAGGGATGCTGGCCCATGTTGACTCCCACAGTTGTGTCAAGTTGGCTGGATGTCCTTTGGTTGGTGGACCATTCTTGATACACACGGGAAACAGTTGAGTGCGAAAAGCAGCGTTGCAGTTCTTGACACACTCAAAAACTACCATACCCTATTCAAAGACACTTACATCGTTTGCCTTGCACATTCACCCTCTGAATGGCACACATACACAATCATGTCTCAAGGCTTCAAAATCCTTCTTTAACCCGTCTCCTCCCCTTCATCTACACTGATTTGAAGTGTATTTAACAAGTGACATCAAGAAGGGATCATAGCTTTCACCTGGATTCACCTGGTCACTCTTTATGTCATGGAAAGGGCAGGTGTTCCTAATGTTTTGTACACTCAGTGTACACCACAATGGCTTTGGAAATATTTGTTTTTAGGACATGGAAAAAGGCTGCTTTACTAAAATGATAGTCATGTAGGGGAATGCCGAATAAATATTTCAAGTTATTAAAATAAAATTTACATTTTTGAACATCTGAACAGCATGTCAAGCTGACAAATTCTTTAAACATGCTATATATAGAAACATATACTGTATATGTTTAAATATAAATCTATACAGTACCAGTCAAACGTTTTGACACACCTACTCATTCAAGGGTTTATCTTTATTTTTACTGTTTTCTACATTGTAGAATAATAGTGAAGACATCAAAACTATGACATAACACATATGGAATCATGTAGTAACCAGCAAAGTGTTAAAAAAAATATATTTGAGATTCTTCAAAGTAGCCGCTCTTTGCCTTGATGACAGCTTTGCACACTCTTGGCATTCTCTCAACCAGCTTCATGAGGTAGTCACCTGGAATGCATTTCAATTAACCGGTGGGCCTTGTTAAAAGTTCATTTGTGGCATTTCTTACCTTTTTAGTGCGTTTCAGCCAATCAGTAGGGGTGGTATACAGAAGATAGCAATATTTGGTAAAGTTCCAAGTCCATATTATGGCAAGAACAGCTCAAATAAGCAAAGAGAAACAACAGTCCATCATTACTTTAATGCATGAAGGTCAGTCAATACGGAAAATGTCAGGAACTTTGAAAGCTTATTCAAGTGCAGTCGCAGATACCATCAAGCGCTATGATGAAACTGGCTCTCATGAGGACCGCCACAGGAAAGAAAGACCCAGAGTTACCTCTGCTGCAGAGGATATGTTCATTAGAGTTACTAGTCTCAGAAATCAGCAATTAACTCAGATTGCAGCCCAAATAAATGCTTCAGTTCAAGTAACACACATCTCAACATCAACTGTTTAGAGGAGACTGAGTGAATCAGGCCTTCACGGTTGAATTGCTGAAAAGAAACCACTACTAAAGGACACCAATAAGAAGAATAGACTTGCTTGGGCCAAGAAACACGAGTAATGGACATTAGACCGGTAGAAATCTGTCATTTGGACTGACGAGTCCAAATTTGAGATTTTTTCGTTCCAACCGCCCTGTCTTTGTCAGATGCAGAGTAGGTGAACGGATGATCTCCTCATGTGTAGTTCCCACCGTGTAGCACGGAGGAGGAGGTGTGATGGTGACAATGTCGGTGTCTTATTTAGAATTCAAGGCACACTTAACCAGCGTGGCTACCACAGCATTCTGCAGCTATTCACCATCCCATCTGGTTTGAGCTTAGTGGGGCTATAATTTGTTTTTCAGCAGGACAATGACCCAAAACACACCTCCAGGATGTGTAAGGGCTAGTTGACCAAGAAGGAGAGTGATGGAGTGTTGCATCAGATGACCTGGCCTCCACAATCCCCCCACCTCAACCCAATTGAGATGGTTTGGGATGAGTTGGACCGCAGAGTGAAGGAAAAGCAGCCAACAACTCCTCAGCATATGTGGGAACTCCTTCAAGACTGTTTGAAAAGCATTCCAGGTGATGCTGGTTGAGAGAATGCCAAGAGTGTGCAAAGCTGTCATCAAGGCAAAGAATCTGAAATATAATATATATTTTGATTTATTTAACACCTTTTTTAGTTACTACATAATTACATATGTGTTATTTCATATTTTGGATATCTTCACTATTATTCTACAATGTAGACAATAGTAATAATAAATAAAAACCCTTGAATGAGTAGGCGTGTCCAAAGTTTTGACTGGTACTGTACATAAAATGTATCTCATACTATCAGGCTATTTTAAGTCTTAGCAATCTTTTGGCTTTATTGAGAATGTGCTCAGTCCATGAGATAGGAAATATGCTTCTCTTCTCAGAAGAATGAGCATTTGACTGTTTACTAAAGCCCTGAAATGTCTATATTGAGAATACTTTGAGCCCTTTGATAAGCAGCGCTGCTGCTCTAAGAGAATAGCTATTTTTGGGCTCTGATGTTGCATTTAAGGAAACATCTGCTCTCTCTGTTCCAGCATGCATCTTGTCTACATCCTAAACGGTACCACATTCCCTATATGGTGCACTACTTTTTACCATGGCCCTGGTCAAAAGTAGTGCACTGTATAGGGAATAGGGTGCCATTTCGGAGATAAAACCTTGTATTTCAGCGCACACAGGGCTTCATGGCAGAGGTTCAGCTTTTTAAAATGTGAAATACCATCATTTTCCCACACATGCACTGTGAGTGCAGCATGAGAGACAGAGAGGGACATGCAGCTTGTTTGACTTGCTAGCACACCAACCATCTTGGTCATACATTAAGAACTAATGGCACTCATTCGTTTTTAGTAGCAAAGCGTGCTAGAGCAGAGAGAGAGTATAACTTTAAGGACATCCACAATCAATCTTTTTAGAATCTGTTTGGAAGCACTTTCTATGAAGACCTTTCATGCATTATAATACCGTTATGTTTAACAGTATGACACTGACTAAGATTCCATAGTGATCTCGATCTACAGGTTAACCTTCACTCCAATCTGATCAAGAGTCTCTTTCTAAGCCCTGATTTAAAGATGCAATGCTTCATGCAGATGTGCAAGCAAAGTGGCCATTGATTTGCTTGGCAAGTTGGCATCACACTGAACCTGTGAAAACAAGTAGATGAGTGGATTGGTGCCAGTTTATATGATGCCAGTCTGAGATAGGGTGAGTCTGCTATGTTCAACACAGCTAAGATCTTGTAGAAGAACAGCCATGGCAGTGTTAGCTGTAAGTTAAGATCATCATACTGTACATGTACCTACAGTATATGACAGCGGAGGCTGCTGAGGGGAGGACGGCTCATAATAATGGCCGGAATGGTATGAAACAGATGGTTTTCTTGTGTTAGTTACCATTCCATACACTCCATCCCAGACATTATTATGAGCCGTCCTCCCCTCAGCAGCCTCCACTGATATATGAATACTGTAAGGTGTGATGGTTTCTTTTTACTATTGAAATGCAAAATGTTTATATTGCCTATTGTTGAGTATTGCGTACCTTAGGATTGGCAGAGGGGCTAGAGGATGTCCCACGCAGCTAGGCTCCCTGACTTATTATAAACTTTTGTTTAAATTCGGGCCCTTGCGCCATGTGTAAACTGTTATGAGGGCTCCTCAGATTACTGTCGGTCCCAAATGGCACCATATTCCCACTACTTTTGACCAGGGCTGACGAAAGCTCCCGTAGGCCCAGGTCAAAAGTAGTATAGTATAAAGGGGAATAGGGTGCCATTTGGGACGCAACCTGTGGCAGCAGTGAAGCAGAGCTTTTTAAGCAGCAGTGCTGATGGAAACATGCTGGAGATGCCTTGGATCTCCCTCTGGCATGCTGGGTATGTATACAGACAGTGGGCTATGTTTATGACAAACCCTGTCTTGTAGGGTCCTGACGTCCACAAGGTTAGGGCCAGTAGATTTATGAACCTGTGGATGGGGGGAGGGGGTTGACTCTACGTAGAACCAAACGCCATACATGGTGCGTATGAATCAAGGAGCAAGGGCCAAAAAGGTCCGCTCGCTCGCTCGC
This sequence comes from Salmo trutta, assembly GCF_901001165.1. Lineage (NCBI taxonomy): Eukaryota > Metazoa > Chordata > Actinopteri > Salmoniformes > Salmonidae > Salmo > Salmo trutta. Next base: position 11,463,046 of record NC_042980.1, read on the forward strand.
TCTCTTTCTCTCTCTCTCTCTCTCTCTCTCTCTCTCTCTCTCTCTCTCTCTCTCTCTCTCTCTCTCTCTCTCTCTCTCTCTCTCTCTCTCTCTCTCAGGAAGCCCTCCGCAATAGAGAAGTCCCTCGTGAAAATGTGCCTTTTTGCTCAGAACAGCTTGTCCTCTTGCTCCCTCTGTCCCTTTTTATTTTGATATATGATTTCTTTCTATATAACTGTATTGTGATAATACATGTTTTTATCATTAGATTCAACTTAGCTTTTTACCCCATTACGACTAAAGTATAATGATGAGTCAAGTCATTTCATTTTGAACTCTCATGACTCTTAAAGACCTTGGCAAGAACATCGCCCTCATCCCTCATGTCCTATGGTCATCTTTAATGAGATTATTCAAGTGTTTGCTTTTTCAGGACATGTACCTCACATGTTTGCCAATAACATCACATCATAAGTAATTTGGAATGTCCAGATCGTCGCTGTGATGTGGTGTTTAGAGCACGGGGTCTAAAGGGTGATTGAGCTGTAATTGGAGTACTGTAACGCATCCGATCAAAAGTAGTGCACTGTATAGGGATTAGGGTGCCTTTTGGGACGCACCCCTGGTAACGTTCAGGACATATCTCGTATTCGTAGGCCGCATCCCAAATGGCACCCTATTCCTTATTTAGTGTATTACTTTTGACCAGGGCTCTGTTCACAAATAGTGCACTAAATAGAGAAGATGGTGCCATTTGGGACGCAGAAATAGCATTGCGTTGCGTTGTGCTCTGGAAATTTCTCCAGATGACAAGTCTGTAGTTATGGATGAAATTCTCCACCGACTTCTAAGGATGACAAAATGTAATCGGAGTAGGAGGAATTCTATCGTAATAATTATTCAATCTGACTCCATAATCATATGTATAAATTGCATAAGGCCCTGTGCGTCTCTGACGGGTCTAGCAAGATAGCTAATCGTTGCATCACCAGACTATAATGTGTCTATCTTGTAATGGAATTAGTAATGTTCGGATACTTATGAGCTGTTTCTAGCGATCAATGTTCTCGCATTAATTGAGTCAAGTTTAGAGCAGGGATGTCGAGGTGGAACCCAAGTGTACGATGTGTAGTATAATTACAGTACTAGTCAAAAATTTGGACACACCTACTCATTCCAGGGTTTTTTATTTTGTTTTACTAGTTTCTACGTTGTAGAAAAATAGTGACGGCATCAAAACTATGAAAAAACACATGGAATCGTAGTAACCAAAAAATTGTTAAACTAATCAAAATATATTTTAGATTCTTCAAAGTAGCCACCCTTTGCCTTGATGACAGCTTTACACACTTGTGGCATTCTCTCAACCAGCATCATGAGGTAGTCACCTGGAATGCATTTAAATTAACAGGTGTGCCTTGTTAAAAGTTCATTTGTGGCATTTCTTTCCTTCTTAATACGTTTGAGCCAATCAGTTTTGTTGTGACAAGGTAGGGGTAGTATATAGAAGATAGCCCTATTTGGTTAAAGACCAAGTCCATATTATGGCAAGAACAGCTCAAATAAGCAAAGAGAAATGACAGTCCATCATTACTTTAAGACATGAAGGTCAGTAAATCCAGAAAATGTCAAGAACTTTGAAAGTTTCTTCAAGTGCAGTCACAGAAACCATCAAGCGCTATGATGAAACTGGCTCTCATGAGGAATGGAAGACCCAGAGATACCTCTGCTGCAGAGGATAAGTTCATTCGAGTTACCAGCCTCAGATTGCAGCCCAAATAAATGCTTCAGAGTTTAAGTAACAGACACATCTCAACATCAACTGTTCAGAGGAGACTGCGAGAATCAGGCCAATGGACATTAAACCCGTGGAAATCTGTCCTTTGGTCTGATGAGTCCAAATTTGAGATTTTGGGTTCCAACCACCGTGTCTTTGTGAGACGCAGAGTAGGTGAACGGATGATCTCTGCATGTGTGGTTCCCACCGTGAAGAATGGAGGAGGAGGTGTGATGGTGTAAGGGTGTGTAAGGGCTATTTGACCAAGGAGAGTGATGGAGTGCTGCATCAGATGACCTGGCATCCACAATCATCCGACCTCAACCCAAGTGAGATGGTTTGGGATGAGTTGAATCGCAGAGTGAAGAAAAAGCAGCCAACATGTGCTTAGCATATGTGGGAAGTCAATCAAGACTGTTGGAAAAGCAGTCTTCATGAAGCAGGTTGAGAGAATGCCAAGAGTGTGTAAAGCTGTCAAGGCAAATGGTGGCTACTTTGAAGAATCTCATATTTACTATATACACTGCTCAAAAAAATAAAGGGAACACTTAAACAACACATCCTAGATCTGAATGAAAGAAATAATCTTATTAAATACTTTTTTCTTTACATAGTTGAATGTGCTGACAACAAAATCACACAAAAATAATCAATGGAAATCCAATTTATCAACCCATGGAGGTCTGGATTTGGAGTCACACTCAAAATTAAAGTGGAAAACCACACTACAGGCTGATCCAACTTTGATGTAATGTCCTTAAAACAAGTCAAAATGAGGCTCAGTAGTGTGTGTGGCCTCCACGTGCCTGTATGACCTCCCTACAACGCCTGGGCATGCTCCTGATGAGGTGGCGGATGGTCTCCTGAGGGATCTCCTCCCAGACCTGGACTAAAGCATCCGCCAACTCCTGGACAGTCTGTGGTGCAATGTGGCGTTGGTGGAAGGAGCGAGACATGATGTCCCAGATGTGCTCAATTGGATTCAGGTCTTGGGAACGGGCGGGCCAGTCCATAGCATCAATGCCTTCCTCTTGCAGGAACTGCTGACACACTCCAGCCACATGAGGTCTAGCATTGTCTTGCATTAGGAGGAACCCAGGGCCAACTGCACCAGCATATGGTCTCACAAGGGGTCTGAGGATCTCATCTCGGTACCTAATGGCAGTCAGGCTACCTCTGGCGAGCACATGGAGGGCTGTGCGGCCCCCCAAAGAAATGCCACCCCACACCATGACTGACCCACCGCCAAACCGGTCATGCTGGAGGATGTTGCAGGCAGCAGAACGTTCTCCACCGCATCTCCAGACTCTGTCACGTCTGTCACGTGCTCAGTGTGAACCTGCTTTCATCTGTGAAGAGCACAGGGCGCCAGTGGCGAATTTGCCAATCTTGGTGTTCTCTGGCAAATGCTAAACGTCCTGCACGGTGTTGGGCTGTAAGCACAACCCCCACCTGTGGATGTCGGGCCTTCATACCACCCTCATGGAGTCTGTTTCTGACCGTTTGAGCAGACACATGCACATTTGTGGCCTGCTGGAGGTCATTTTGCAGGGCTCTGGCAGTGCTTCTCCTGCTCCTCCTTGCACAAAGGCGGAGGTAGCGGTCCTGCTGCTGGGTTGTTGCCCTCCTACGGCCTCCTCCACGTCTCCTGATGTACTGGCCTGTCTCCTGGTAGCGCCTCCATGCTCTTGACACTACGCTGACAGACACAGCAAACCTTCTTGCCACAGCTCGCATTGATGTGCCATCCTGGATGAGCTGCACTACCTGAGCCACTTGTGTGGGTTGTAGACTCCGTCTCATGCTACCACTAGAGTGAAAGCACCGCCAGCATTCAAAAGTGACCAAAACATCAGCCAGGAAGCATAGGAACTGAGAAGTGGTCTGTGGTCTCTACCTGCAGAACCACTCCTTTATTGGGGGTGTCTTGCTTATTGCCTATAATTTCCACGTGTTGTCTATTCCATTTGCAGCATGTGAAATGTATTGTCAATCAGTGTTGCTTCCTAAGTGGACAGTTTGATTTCACAGAAGTGTGATTGACTTGGAGTTACATTGTGTTGTTTAAGTGTTCCCTTTATTTTTTTGAGCAGTATATTTAGACTTTTTTTTTTGGTTACTACATAATTCCATATGTGTTATTTCATAGTTTTGATGTCTTCACTTGTATTCTACAATGTAGAAAAGAGTAAAAATAAAGAGAACCCCATGAATGAGTAGGTGCTGCCAAACGTTTGACTGGTACTGTATATTTATCATTAGTCCAGAACAACAAAACAAAGAATATTACTCTGAATTACAAGGACTACAGTATGAAGCCAATTTAAGTGATAAAGATGCATTACAAGTATACAATAAGAATATAATTATCAAATGTGTACATACCATAAGTCTTCAAAGTAACAATGTAGAAAATTGTCAGTCTAATAACATAGCATACACACCACACTATGGCATAGGCCTACAAAGTATAGCCAGGAGATTTGCAATACAAGTTCTCAATGAATGAAGCAACCCATCAAACTTTTATCCTACCTAGGGCGAAATCGATTTCAATTGCCTCCATCGATTTAATTAGCATCACTCTGCTGGCCAGGAAACAATATAACAAAAGGCATAAAACTTCACAATCATTCTCTAAACCTAATCGACACACTCAATCTAAATGATAGGGGCACACATCTGTGCCGCTCCATCTTTGAACTGACCGCCGTCCGGCGACCAGTTTAGTTCAGCAATTCTGTAAAGATAAATCCTTAACACGTATAGTACATTGAGTCTTAGTCAAATTTGCAGCTCTTTAGAGCTACTGAAAGGATCCAAACATGACAATTTAATTCATACAGTTAGATTCATTAGTCAACTCAAGTTTAATCAGTCGTCATGCCTCTGAGTGTGCCAGTATTCTTGGACCTCCATGGCAATGTCCGGCCCCAGAGAAAGCCACTGGCGATGGTGTGCTTCACTCCTGTGAAGTCGGAGTAGGCCATCCATCCGGACAGTGCCTTAAATCGTGATCAAATCATAACGCTGTGCTTTGGCGCTGACGTGTCTTCATCACCGCCTTCATCATCGGTCAACCTCCTAATTTTTCAAGTCCATATGAGGATCAGCTGTACACTTGTAACGTTCTGCTCCAGAGCCTCTGAAAGTTTTCAGACTATACGCTTGGCTTTCAATGTCATTGAGAACACAGTTTTCCACATTCTTTGGCAGGGTTTCTTCAGTACTGTAGGTTTCAGATATCCTGGCTGCAGTAGATTGCCAGACAGCTGAGTTATTGATGTAGGAGAGCTCTTGCTCTTGGCCCGGAGGTTCATCTTTATCTGAACGAGCGGAGACTCCCAAGCGATGCACAGGGCTCCCAAATCAAATGTTATTGGTCACATACACATGGTTAGCAGATGTTATTGTGAGTAGCAAAATGCTTATGCTTCAAGATCCGACAGTGCAGCAGTATCTAACAGGCAATATCTAACAATTCCACAACAAAACCTAATACACACAATCTAGTAAAGGAATGGGATGAGAATATATAAGTATAAAATATAAGGATGCGCAGTAACAGAGCGGCTAAGATGCGATATATACTACAGAATAGATGGTGAAGGATACAATATATTGATATGAGACGAGTAATGCGAGATAAGTAAACATTCTTAAAGTGGCATTACCCCATAGTGTTCAGGTCAGAAGTATTGCACTATATACAGGAAATAGGGTGCCATTAGGAAGTACTATAAGAAATCTACTTCAGCCTTAATATACAGTGCATTCGGAAAGTATTCAGACCCCTTGACTTTTTCCACATTTTATATTACAGCCTCATCAAATCTACACACAATACCTCAGAATGACAAAGAAAAAAATGGTTTCTATAAAGATTTCCTAAAATAAAAAAACCACAGGTTTTCAGACCCTTCACTCAGTACTTTGTTGAAGCACCTTTTGGCAGTGATTACAGCCTTGAGTCTTCTTGGATATGACGCTACAAGCTTGGCACACCTGTCAGGTTGGATGGGGAGCATCGCTGCACAGCTATTTTCAGGTCTCTCCAGAGATGTTTTATCAGGTAAAAGTCCGGGCTCTGGCTGGGCCACTCAAGGACATTCAGAGACGTGTCCCAAAGCCACTCCTGCGTTTTCTTGGCTGTGTGCTTAGGGTCATTGTCCTGTTGGAAGGTGAACCTTTGCCTCAGTCTGCGCTCCTGAGTGCTCTGGAGCAGGTTTTTATCAAGGATCTCTCTGTACTTTTCTCAGTTCATCTTTCCCTTGATCCTGACTAGTCTCCTAGTCCCTGCTGCTGAAAAACATCCCCACAGCATGATGTTGCCACCACCATGCTTCACCGTAGAGATGGTGCCATGTTTCCTCCAGACTTGACACTTGATATTCAGGCCATGGAGTTCAATCTTGGTTTCATCAGACCAGAGAATGTTGTTTCTCATGGTCTGAGTCCTTTAGGTGCCTTTTAGTCAAACTCCAGTGGGCTGTCATGTGTCTTTTACTGAGGAGTGGCTTCCGTCTGGCCACTCTACCATAAAGGCCTGATTGGTGGAGTGCTGCAGAGATGGTTGTCCTTCTGGAAGGTTCTCCCAGACCAAGGCTCTTCTCCCCCGATTGCTCAGTTTGGCCAGGCGGCCAGCTCTAGGAAGAGTATTGGTGGTTCCAAACTACTTCCATTTAAGAATGATGGAGGCCACGGTGTTCTTGGAGACCTTCAATGCTGCAGAAATGTTTTGGTACACTTCCCCAGATCTGTGCCTCGACACAATCCTGTCTCGGAGCTCTACGGACAATTCTTTCGACCTCATGGCTTGGTGTTTGCTCTAACATGCACTGTCAACTGTGGGATCTTATATAGAGAGGTGTGTGTGTGCCTTTCCAAATCATGTCCAATCAATTGAATTTACCAGAGGTGGACTCTAATCAAGTTGTAGAAACATCTCAAGGATGATCAATGGAAACAGAATGCACCTGAGCTCAATTTCGCAAAGCGTCTGAATTCTTACGTAAATAAGGTCTGTTTTTATTTTTTCCTTGTCATTATGGGGTGTTGTGTGTAAATTGAGCAAATTTTTTTTTTTTTAATCCATTTTAGAATAAGGCTGTAATGTAACAAAATGTGAAGGGGTCTGAATACTTTCAGAATGCACTGTATAGTATTCCAAGACTCCATCTAGAATAAGTATTGATTTACATGACAAGCAGTCAATTGGGGGAAATGCTGAATCTCAAGTTGGTTGTCTTGGCTTAGTGTGCTGCTTTAGTAAATTACTCCTGTTCTTAAAGTAACCCTGCTAATGTTGTTGTTAAATTTCAGCTAAGAAACATTTCAAGAGGATGGACCCTCCAAATGCAGTTGACACCAAGAAGCCATCGAAGCCATCTGCCCCTGTATTCCTACGAGGTCTGAAGGATCTGAAAGTCATGGACGGCAGCAAAGTCATCATGACCGTGGAGGTGACGGGTAAGAGAAGGCCTCGTCTCTCCTCCTACTAGATCATATTCTTTAGGCAGCAAATGAAAGAAAACAGACTACCTAGACTAGTCCAATAAAAACAGCTTGTTTTTATATTCCGTTGAAAAGCATTTCGTGACAGTGTGCCACAATGAATACATACAACCCTGGTCGGTGTCTTGTGTTGGCCCTTATTCCTATTAATCAGACTGGAAAACTCATATCTTCGGTATTGTTTTCAGTGTTTTTAGCAACTCTGTTTGCTTTAGACACTGGTATTTCCTGCTCAGCCCCCAGAGATAAGTTGTTTGGTTTTTGGTTGTTTTCTGCATTTGCATTTCCTTCCAACGTGTGACCTGAGGGGATGGGTAGCCTCTTGGAGTATTATCATTTATTATTATATCATCTTCATCATCCCACTTCCTGTTTGTCTGTGAGGTTGTTCGCCTGAGGCAGGAGTCGCTAGTAATATGGCGTAAGATTTACATGATTATTCTAGGCCTTTCGTCATTTAATGTAAATGGTGATGGAGCGGGATGGTCTCTCACTGGATTTTCTTAAGGAGATTTATGATAACAGTAATCCACATGCAATTTATTCAATTATGTCATGCATCATACCTATGTGGAAAATGCATAATATTATGCAAGATAATTCTAAGTCACAGCGTGTGTTATGTAACACAACCTGTCATAACAACATGTTACTATAGGGCACAATTCAAATTATTTAACTTACAAAATTACATATTGGTTTCCGTACTCAGTAAGCAGTCTGACAGAAATCCATGTTTTGGTTTTGTTTACCTGGCCACTTTCTTCAAATGCTAACTTTTTAGCATGTTTGTCCAAAAATCAACTTATTATCCCAGCAATTAGTATGTTTTGTGTTTCATGTCCAAATTATCTTAAAGTAGCTTTATTGAGCTAAACGATACATTTTAGACACTTTAAGATGATTGGGGCATGAAAGAAAAATTTTAATTTCTGGAATAATGACTTGTATTGGTCTTTGGACAATAATGCAAAAAAGTATTTTGGAGACAGTGACCAGATGGACAAAGCCAAACACAACCTTGTCCAAACACAAGGTTTAATGTAAAATGTTGTGGTCGTAGGGAATCCTCATCCAGAGATTGTGTGGCTCCACAATGGAAAGGAGATCCAGGAGTCGGAGGACTTCCACTTTGAGCGGAAGGGGAGCCAATACAGTCTGTTCATCCAGGAAGTCTTCCCTGAGGACACTGGGAAGTACACCTGTGAGGTGTGGAACGAAGTGGGAGAGGTTCGCACCGAGGCCTCCCTCACTGTACAAGGTAGGCTAGTAGCCTATATAACTCCACCTAAGCTAGCTCAGTATGTCTGGTGAAATATCTCTAGTAGGATGTAGTTTATGCCTAGGGTAATTTTCCCAAATTCCAAGGTTTTCCAGATATCCCGATTTTAGAATATTCCTGGAATCAGAGAATCCGGAGGGAATAAGTTTGGAATCTTCAAACCAGGATTTTATGGAAAAAAGTTACAGGAAATTCACAACCCTATTCCTGCCATAATGTTGTCTATGTGTTCCAGAGCCCCAGGACGGGGTGCAGCCCTGGTTCATCACTAAGCCCAAGTCCACCACTGCCTCCTTGGGGCAGAATGTCCTGCTGTCCTGTGCCATTGCTGGGGACCCCTTCCCCCAGTGGAGCTGGATGAAGCAGGGCCAGGTGGTGACCACTGGGCTGGACTATGAGATTCTGCAGAAAGAGGATGTGGTGTCCCTGCTCATCAGGCGAGTCCGGTCCCACCACGCCGGGGACTACGAGATCAGCCTGAGGTAGGCTTCTGTAGTGCTATTTGAGATGTGCTGGACTCCTTATACAGTAGATGAGTCACTTCTGTAGTATCGGGAGAAGGACCTGTTTATGTTGGAACACAATAACACTGTTATTTACAGTATAACATACTATAAGGTAGTGTTTTTTAAGCTGGGAGGTTGAGAGAAGGTTTTGGGAAACTGAATGGGGAAAAATATTTTGTTTCCAAACATTTTAATAAGCTACATATACTATTTGTATTTTATATTTAGACCTTTGTCTATTCAATCTGGTTAGCAACATAGGCCTACAACAGTGGTTCTTAACCTTGTTGGAGGTACTGACCCCCACCAGTTTCATATGCGCATTCACCGAACCCTTCTTAATTGGAAAAATGGCTCTCTTCACCTTGAATTCAGCGAGCATTGTGTTCTTGTATTGTCCATCTCCATGCAGCTTAAGGAAGTGTTCTCTTAGTTTTGCTGGTGCTAGACTAGAATTGCTCAACTTGGCATTGCAAATCATGCAGTTAGGACGCTGACTCTCATCACGTTCCGTTATACATGTGAATCCATATTGTACATATTCGTCCGACCACTTTCTTTTTTTGCTCGACATAGTTAGTATGAAGGGATTAAAATATTAAGAAAGAAATCACACGACGTACCATCACGACAGTCACAATTCGACTACTGAGCGCGCCAAATTCCCTGCAGCACAGATAGGCCAAGCGATGTTGCGTGATCACCTGCAGCCAATGATGGCCAAGCGGGGCGTGTCATCACGAATCATATGAGTCGGGTGTGTGTCTTGACCTCCGCCGAACCCCTGAGACTGACTCACCGAACCCCTGGGGTTCGATCGAACCCAGGTTAAGAACCACTGGCCTACAATATTGGACCAAATTCTTCTTAAAAAACATCTCTGTGATTCAGAACCAAAAAGTTGCGCGTCTTAACTGTTGATCATGACCAAAGACCAGTCATCTGCATTGGCACGCAAAGGCGGACACACACATCCAGATTAGTGACCAGAAAGCACTTGTGTAAGTTACTGGCTGTATGTATAAATATAGCTGTAACATCACACTGCCTTCAATACCTATGGCTGAAGATGTAACATTCTGGCTAATTTATTACGATATTTGTGAGGAAGGCAAAAGCTACAGACAGACCGTGCTATTCATCCTATCAAGTTGTATTAGTCACATGCGCCGAATACAACAGACCTTACAGTGAAAAGCTTACTTACGAGCCCCAACCAACAATGCAGTTAAAAAAAATACGGATAAGAATAACAAGTAATTAAAGAGCAGCAGTAAAATGACAATAGCGAGACTATATACAGTGGGGTACTGGTACAGAGGCAATGTGCGGGGGGAAACGGTTAGTTGAGGTAAAATGTACATGTAGGTAGAGTTATTAAAGTGGCTATGCATAGATGATAACCACAGAGTAGCAGCAGTGTAAAAGGGGGTGGCAAATGCCAATAGTCTGGCTAGCCATTTGATGAGGTGTTCAGGAGTCTTAGGGCTTGGGGGTAGAAGCTGTTTAGAAGCCTCTTGGACCTAGACTTGAGGCTCCGGTACCGCTTGCCGTGCGGTAGCAGAGAGAACAGTCTAACTAGGGTGGCTGGAGTCTTTGACAATTTTTAGGGCCTTCCTCTGACACCGCCTGGTATAGAGGTCCTGGATGGCAGGAAGTTTGGCCCCAGTGATGTACTGGGCCGTTCGCACTACCCTCTGTAGTGCCTTGCGGTCGGAGGCCGAGCAGATGCCATACCAGGCGGTGATGCAACCAGTCAGGATGCTCTCGATGGTGCAGCTGTAGAACCTTTTGAGGATCTGAGGACCCATGCCAAATCTTTTCAGTCTTCTGAGGGGGAATAGGCTTTGTCATGCCCTCTTCATGACTGTCTTGGTGTGCTTGGACCATGTTAGTTTGTTGGTGATGTGAGGGGGCCCCTGTGTTGAGGATCAGCGTGGCGGATGTGTTGTTACCTACCCTACCCACCTGGGGGCGGCTCGTCAGGAAGTTCAGGATCCAGTTGCGGAGGGAGGTGTTTAGTCCCAGGGTACTTAGCTTATTGTTGAGAATTGGTTGGCACTATGGTGTTGACTGCTAAGCTGTAGTCAATGAATACCATTCTCACATAGGTGTTCCTTTTGTCCAGGTGTGAAAGGGCAGTGGGGAGTGCAATAGAGATTGCATCATCTGTGGATCTGTTGGGGCGGCATGCAAATTGGAGTGGGTATAGGGTTTCTGGGATAATGGTGTTGATGTGAGCCATGACCAGCCTTTCAAAGCACTCATGGCTACAGACGTGAGTGCTACGGGTCGGTAGTCATTTAGGCAGGTTACCTTAGTGTTCTTGGGAACAGGCACTATGGTGGTCTGCTTAAAACATGTTGGTATTACAGACTCAGACAGGGAGAGGTTGAAAATGTCAGTGAAGACGCTTGCCAGTTGGTCAGTGCATGCTCGCAATACACGTCCTGGTAATCTGTTTGGCCTTGTGAATGTTGACCTGTTTAAAGGTCTTCCAGAACAGCTGGTGCTCTCATGCATGTTTTAGTGTTATTTGTTATTAGGCTCCCATCACTGGGCAGCTCTCGGCTGTGCTTCCCTTTGTAGTCTGTAATGGTTTGCAAGCCCTGTCACATCCGGCGAGCGTCAGAGCCGGTGTAGTACGATTCGATCTTAATCCTGTATTGAGGTTCGTCGGAGGGCATAGCGGAATATCTTATAAGCTTTTGGGTTAAAGTCCCGCTCCTTGAAAGCGGCAGCTCTAGCCTTTAGCTCAGTGAGGATGTTGCCTGTAATCCATTGCTTCTGTTTGGGGTATATACGTACGGTCACTGTGGGGATGACATCATCGATGCACTTATTGATGAAGCCAATGACTGATGTGGTGTACTCCTCAATACCATCAGAGGAATCCCGGGACATATTCCAGTCTGTGCTAGCGAAACAGTCCTGTAGCTTAGCATCTGCTTCATCTGACCACTTTTTTATTGATCTAGTCACTGGTGCTTCTTGCTTTAATTTCTGCTTGTAAGCAGGAATCAGGAGGATATAATTATGGTCAGATTTGCCAAATGGAGGGCGGGGGAGAGATGTGTATGCATCTCTGTGTGTGGAGTAAAGGTGGTCTAGAATTGTATTTTCTCTGGTTGCACATGTGACATGCTGGTAAAGATTTGGTAAAACTGATTTGTTTGCCTGCTCCACTAGGAGCGCCGCTTCTGGGTGTGCATTTTCTTCTTTGCTTATGGTCTTATAGAGTTGGTTGAGAGCGGTCTTGGTGCCAGCTTCGTTCTGTGGTGCTAAATAGACAGCTACAAATAATATAGATGAGAACTCTCTTGGTAGATAGTGTGGTCTACAGCTTATCATAAGGTACTCTACCGCAGGCGAGCAATACCTAGAGACTTCTTTAATATTAGACATTGTGCACCAGCTGTTATTGACAAATACACACACCACATTTTCTTATGGTGGAATACAGCTCATTCAATGCTGTCTTAGTGCCAGCCTCTGCCTGTGGTGGTATGTAAACATCTACAAAAAAATACAGATAAACTGTACATCACCTACCTAGAGAGTTTAACATGAGATACTCTACTTCAGGCGAGCAATAGCTCGACTTCCTTTGATATTGTGCACCAGCTGATGTTCACAAAAATACATAGCCTGCCACCCCTTGTCTTACTTGACGCCGCTGTTCTATCCTGCCGGTGCAGCATATAACCAGTCAGCTGTATGTTGATAGTGTCGTCGTTCAGCCACGTATCCATGAAGCATAAGATATTACAGTTTTGAATGTCCTGTTGATAGGTCATCTATTTTATTGTCCAAAGATTGCACTTTTGCTAGCAGAATGGAAGGAAGTGGGTTTTTTTTTTTTCAATCGCCTACGAATTCTCAGAAGGCAGCCCGCCCTCCAGCCAATTATTCTACGCCTCTTCACACAAATCACGGGAATCTGGCCCTGTTCCCGAGAAAGCAGTATATCGCTTGATTCGGCCTCGTCAGATTCGTTTAAGGATAAAAAGGATTCTGCCAGTCCGTGGTGAGTAATCGCAGTCCTGATATTCAGAAGTTAAATTTCGGTCATAAGAGACGGTAGCGGCAACATTTATGTACAAAATAATTTAAAAAATAAGTTATAAGCGAACAAAAAAAACAATCGGTTGGGGGGCACGTAAAACGTCTGCTGCCTTCTCCTGCACCCTCCGCTGCATACAGGTAGGCTGTATGATCACATCTGCTAGCTCTGGACTCCAGAGAAGTGACATGATATCCCTAGTTGATATTAGCTACTAACATGAATGACTTTCAGCTCAAAGTGTAAAATGTCGTTTATTTCTGTATCTTGTGTCTTGAAAATGTGTGCTGGTCAAACAGTTTGAGAACCACTGCTATAAGGTACTACTACCACATGTCTGCCTCTGCCAAAGTTTAACTTTAAATCGGTGTTTTGATAGGTTATTATAATACATGGATTAGTATGAGGGTTACGAATGTTGAAAAATCATGTTTTTAAGGCAATCCAAGACCGGCATCACTGAGACACATCACTGAGCCTCTTCTTGATTTGGTCTTAAAAGCAAGGGCCAGTAGTTAAAACCTTTCCCCTCCCTAGTTTTCCATTCACCTTCTCATCCTCTCTCTTTTCTTCTAGGAACAAAGTGGGGGACTGCAGTTGTGTTGCCACTCTGTTGGTCAGTGAGGGTGCTGTGGTGTCCAGTGGAGAGCACCAAACGTATGTAGTTAGCTATCCTACTGCTTCACTGTCGAGTCCCCTCAGCCTGGACTATTTTTGCCTTCCCTTCTCCCTACTAACTGCCCCCTCCCCAGACCCCGGTTTAGAATCAGCTTAATCCCTGAATATAACCAAATAAATTGTTTACGGTACCTTTTCCAGCTGTGCCATTGTTCAAAGCCAGGGGTTTGGCGGATGGTTGGGGGATGGGGCCCCGTTCAGGGTGCATGCCCTTATAAGGCTACTGAAGTCATCTCTGATGTAACATCAAGTTGAGTTGTGATTTCCCCCCCCCCCCCCCCCCCCCCCCCCAATTAACCAGTGGATGTTGGGGCTTTTAAACAACCACTGTTTTTTTTCTCCCTCCTCTCTCTGTGCTACTGCAGGCTTGAGCCTTGTCAGCGTGTGGGAGGAGTGGACGGGACAGTGCGAGGCAGAGGAGCACCGAGCAGCAGCTCCATTCAGCAGGAGCCAGTGGAGTCAGAGGAGCCCAGCGCAGCCCAGGGACTCCTGAAGAGGCGCGTGGAGACCAAGGAGCACCGCGAGGACCAGATCCGCCTGCAGGAGGCCGAGCAGCGTGACTTCCGCACAGTGCTGGGCAGGAAAGTCACCACCAAGAGCGTCTCCGAGGAGGACCTGAAGGAGATCACGGCGGAACAGATGGACTTCAGGAGCCAGCTCCAGCCCAGAGGGGTCAAGCCCAAGACCCTGTCTGAAGATGAGAGGAAGGTCAATGCTCCCGCGCAGGTGGACTTCAGGGCCGTCCTGGGGAAGAAGGGGGGAGCCGCGAAACCAGGCGCCGTTCCTGCCGAGAAAGGAGAGCCAGCAGATTTCAGATCGGTTCTGGCCAACAAGAAGAAGCAGACGAGCTTGGAGAACAACGGGGAGAGCCCTGCTCCAGCAGCAGCTCTGGCACGGGCAGCAGCAACACCCAAAGCTCCTGCTTCTTCCCCTGACAAGAAAGAGAAGGAGAAGAACGCTGTCAACTGTGTGGATGGTGGGATTATTGATAAGAAGAATAACAACATTGGAAAGGAGCCAGCGTTCAGTCAGAAGCTGAGTGATGTGAGCGTGGTGGACGGGGCTCGACTGCGACTACAGTGCCAGGTGACCTGTGACCCCCCTGCTACTATTACCTGGACACTAGATGGGAAGGTCATCAAGCCCTCCAAGTTTATCAAGCTGTCCAACGAAGGTAAATGTGTGGCCTACTACTGAACCGACCATGTCTGCCTCCCAAATGGTACCCTATTCCCTTTTTATAGTCCAGAGTCCAAAAGTAGTGCACTACATAGGGCAGGGGTATTCAACTCTTACCCTAAGAGGTCCAGAGCATGATGGTTTTCTGTTCTACCTGATAATGAATTGCACCTCTGTAAATCAGTCCCTGATTAGAGGGGAACAATGTAAAATCGCTGTGGAACTTGCTTCAATGTCCAGAGTTGAGTTTTAGGGACATGGGGACTAGGTCACCATTTGGGACGCATTTCATTAATGCATTATTCATGTCTGTGGAGGCTTGCCTTCTAATATTAGAAAGTAGTGTGTCTATGACAGACAGAAAGACAGTGATATGACTGAGTCTCCCCTCCTTCACCGAAGTATTACAGGCATTTGATTTGGGATATGATGGGAACTTATCCCTTTACATAGGGAAGTCGATCAAATCAAATTGTCTTTGTCGCACGCACTGAATACAAGTGTAGACCTTACCGTGAAATGCTTACTTACAAGTCCTTAACTACCAATGCAGTTTTTAGAAAAAGTAAAAAATAAAAGTAATAATACCGAGGCTATATATAGGGGGTACCGGTACTGAGTCAATGTGCAGGGTACAGGTTAGTCAAGGTAATTGAGGTAATATGTACGTGTAGGTAGGGGTAAAGTGACTATGCATAGATAATAAACATTGAGTAGCAGCAGCGTTAAAAAAAAGGGGCGGGGGGGTGTCAATGCAAATAGTCCCAGTTGCCATTTGATTAGCTGTTCAGGAGTCTTATGGCTTGGGGGTAGAAGCTGTTAAGAAGCCTTTTGGACCTAGACTTGGCGCTCCGGTACCGCGTGGTAGCCACCGCTGGATTCTTTGGTCATTTTTTGGGCCTTCCTCTGACACTGCCTGGTATAGAGGGCCTGGATGGCAGGAAGCTTGGCTCCAGTGATGTACTGGGCCGTACGCACTACCCTCTATAGCGCCTTGCGGTCGGAGGCCGAGCAGTTGCCATGCCAGGCGGTGATGCAACCAGTCCGAATGCTCTCGATGGTGCAGCTGTAGAACTTTTTGTCATCGATGTTATCATAGCACCGATATATTTTGTACTGGTTCCATGTAAAAAGCCCCTCTCATATACAACGTGGTATAAAGTGAGTAATAATAGCTAATTCCCTTTTTCTGGGCTCATTGGGGTCCCTCACACGCCTACACACACACACACACACACACACACACACACACACACACACACACACACACACACACACACATACATCATGTTTGTCCCAAATTGAACCCTATTCCCTAAATTGTGCACTACTTTTGACCAAGGCCCATAGGAAATAGGGTGTCATTTGGGATGCAGATCTCCATAATTTCAGCTCTGTTATTTCAGGCAGCTTGATGTGCTGATGAGCTGTGGAGATTTCTCACATTGCCTGAGACTCTGGCCTTCCTGCTCCACTGTGCATGTCCAGTTACAGCGCAACTGTATGGGGATAAGTCCATAGTTTGTCCTTGTGGCAGCAGAGGGTAAGGGTTGCTCTGGTCCCATAACAACAACGAGTTGCCTCTTTGTTAGTGAGAGCTAAATGACGCCCTGGACCAGAGCTAGGGGTAGGGGCTATTTAACAAGATGATCAACAAGTAGCACAGTAACATAAAAACGTGCTCAACCCCCAGCTGTTATTTAATGTCAGAGAAACAGTCCCAAATCCCAACTGTCACACAGCCATGTCTAGTAATGATACAATAGAATTATTACTTGGTGACCCTCCAGGTCATGTTTATTCTCATTTTAGGGTCACCGAAGGTCATGCTGAAGAATGCATAGCTTCAGGCTCTAAGAGGGAAGTTTAAATTTCTCATTTACTTCATTTACGTCCCACCATAACACATGAAGTATGTTAGTATGTTCTCATGGAGCCATAGGCTAGTAATGGAGGCCTCTCTGGCTATGGTTGTCTGTGTGTGTATTGGGGGCCACTGTGGCTGTGTTTGTGTGTATTGGGGCCACTGTAGCTAAGGTCCCTTGTGTGTGTATCTTTGTTTTCCCGCAGGAGGGCAGTGCTCCCTGACCATCGACAAGGCCCTGCCCGAGGACGAGGGCCAGTACAAGTGCCGGGCAGAGAACTCTGCCGGTAAAGCTGAGTGTTCCTGCATGGTGCTGGTGGATGGTGAGTTGTTTCAGGCTGACGTGCCCTCTGTCTGCTCCCCACTCCCATGAGTCCCCCTCAGCCTCACGACCGCCCCGGCCTCAGCCCAGACACTTCCTGCAATTACAGCGGACCGATTAGCTTAGCCGGAGTCCCTGTTCCAGATTCCCTCTGCACGTCCTCCTCCGCCAGCCCCCCCCCCAGCACTCATTAACAGGCCTGGATCAAAACAATATCCAGGCACGCACAGTTCAATCCTAGTTTTAGATTCCTACGCAAGTACAAATTTAGTTTAACTTTCGCATACTTCTACTGTTGACGTCAATGCAAAAGTATGAGATACTGAAATGTTATTTAGCAAATATGATTCAGTCCACCTTAAATAGTCCAGAGCAGGGTTGCAAAATTATGGGGAACTTTCAATACCTTCCCTGGTTTCCCTGATTCCGGGAAGCCTCCAACCAGGATTTCGGGAAGCCAGCGAATTTATTGAAAGTTCCTAGGGAATCATTCCATTTTTAACATGAACGGTCCATTTGTATTAAGTACTTTAAGAGACAACGGTTAGCTGTTGTTACTGATACATTAAGTAGGAATTCATATAGTTTATCAGATAGGAAAGAAAGGGAAATAAGTAGCCAATTTTTGGGGCCATGTTTTTTTTTCCCCCCTCTCTTCCGTAGATCCTACAGACACAAACTCGACTGCAGCTGACAAGAAGATCAAGAAGCCATCCACCCCTACCTCAGAGAGTGAGTTTCCAAAATATGTGCTTCCTTATTTCCCAAAAAGGAGCGGTGTGGGATCTCTCTGTCTTTCTCACTGCTGCAGCCTTTCCTGCCTCTCTCAGCGGGTTGGGGCTCTTTATAGCATGTGAACAAAAATCAAATATTGTTCTGACCCCAAACTCACTCATTAAATCTGGCCAATCTCTTCGCTCTGTGTCGAGAACGAACATGGAAATTGTGATCAGTAAATCTGTATATGTCTTTTATCGAAAGTGGTGTCCGTACCGTAAGTTAGATTTATGCTAACGGTAAAGATGTTGGGGAAGATTATGGAGATTTTCTGATTGGCGGTCTTAATCTTTTCAAGCTGGAGGAGTAGGTAGGAGTTCTATAGAGTTATGTGCTATACTGCACATTCTTTTCCATATGATTTAATGACGTAAGCGTTAGCCTGTAAAGAATCCAGCAGTCGACTCCCCCTTGCCCTGAATCAAGCACGCAGATCTACCTTTACATTAAAGGCTTTGGATCAGGCACACTCAGGGCTGGGCATGAAGAATGTCCATTTATCCCTCCTGCCTCTAGCCTGGATGGTTCCTTCCAGGGGTCAGAGGCCACTATGATACCTCTCTCCTCTGTGATGTTTGACAGAGCTAATTGAGTGCTGTTTGTCTTTAAGCCCGGGACACTCACTCGAACTTAAAACATGCCCAAGGAGAAAGGGAGAGGGAAAGAGAGGGGAGGGAGAGAGGGACCTTTTGCATGGCTGCCCCGCTCACTCAACCTCCTCTCCCAAACTTCCATGTAAGGCTTTCGTCTGCCTGCTCCCTAGCCCTCTCTTGACTCACATGCTCTGGACTCTTTTTTTTCCCCCTATACTCGGAGGTTCTGCAGAAAATCGGCCAGCTTCGGGGATACGCTTTTGTCCTGCTGGAATGTGGACTGATCCAAACAAGCTCTAAAACTAAGAGCTGTGTGGTGAGCGTTTTAATAAAACGCATGAGGCAGAGACCGGACATGAGAGCCCCTGATGATTCGTCCACGCCATTCTCTTTTTATAATGATGGATTCCCAAGTAGGAGAGATTTGAAACAAGTAAATATGTGTTTAAAGTTCACAGCATTGGCTAGGGTTGGAGGTAATTCTGTTTTAGAATGATTCACTCACAATGTTCCCATGGGGTATTGGAATCATGTCATGTGACGCTTCAGAGTACAGGAACTCTGTGATATTTGGGGTCAGTGCTTATGGTTCTCAAAGAGATTTTGTTATTTTACAATGGTACTAGAAAGCAAGCCTTGCTGCAGATATTATAAAATAATGGCGCTGGAGGGAATAGCATCCGTTTTATGGTCTCTTGACCATTTGTGCTATTTTGTGTGGGTTTTTTTTCTCTGATCTTAACTGTTTGGCCTATGATTTTAATGCAGGAAAACTGAAATCCGTCCCACCTAATATCTACCAACGTGTAACCTGTGCAACAAAAGGCGAAAAAACTCTAGATCACCTTTACTCCACACACAGAGATGCATACAAAGCTCTTCCTCGCCCTCCATTTGGTAAATTTGACCATAACTATATACTCCTGATTTCTGCTTACATTCAAAAACTTAAACAGGAAGTACCAGTGACGCGCTCAATACGGAAGTGGTCCGGATAAGCGGATGCTAAGCTACAGGACTGTTTCACTAGCACAGACTGGAATATGTTCAAGGATTCATCCGATGGCATTGAGGAATTTACCACATCAGTCACCAGCTTCATTAATAGGTGCATCGACGACCATCGTCCCCACAGTGGCCATGCGTACGTGCATATCCGAACCGAAAGCCATGGATTACAGGCAACATCTGTACTGCGCTAAAGGGTAGAGCTGCCGCGTTCAAGGAGCGGGACACTAATCCGCATGCTTATAAGAAATCCCGCTAAGCCCTCCGACGAACCATCAAACAGGCAAAGCATCAATACAGGACTAAGAGCGAATCCTACTACGCCAGCTCTGGCACTCGTGGGATGTGGCAGGACATGCAAACTATCACGGATTACAAAGGAAAACCCAGCTATGAGCTCCCCAGTGACAGGAGCCTACGAGATGAGCTAAAGGCCCTCTGTGCTGGCTTTGAGGCTAGCAAAACTGAACCATGCATGAGCGAACCAGCTGCTCCGGTCATCTGTGTGATCACGCTCTCCGTAGGCAATGTGAATAAGACCTTTTTAAACAGGTTAACATTCACAAGACCGCAGGGCCAGACAGATTACCAGGATGAGTACAAAGAGCATGCACTGACTAGCTGGCAAGTGTCTTCACTGACATTTTCAACCTCTGCCTGACCCAGTCTGTAATACCTACATGTTTCAAGCAGACCACCATAGTCCCTGTGCCCAAGAACGCCAAAGTAACCTGTGTAAGTGACTATTGCCCCGTAGCACTCACATCTGTACCCCTGAAATGCTTTGAAAGGCTGGTCATGGCTCACATAAACACCATCACCCTGGACTCACTCCAATGCTGTACATTCACTACAGCTCAACATTCAACACCATAGGGCCCTGCAACCTCATCACTAAGTTAAGGACCCTGGGACAGAACAGTTCCCTCTGCAACTAGATCCTGGACTTCCTGACGGGCCGCCCCCGGGTGGTGAGGATGGGCAAAAACACATCCGCCAATCTGACCCTCAACACGGGGGCCCCTCAAGGGTGCATGCTTTGTCCCCTCCTGTACTCCCTGTTCACCCACAACTGCGTGGCCGTGTACGACACCAATACCGTCATTAAGTTTGCCGACGACATGGCGGTGGTAGGCCTGATGATCACCAATGACGATGAGACAGACTATAGGGAGGAGGTCAGAGATCTGGCAGTGTGGTGACAGGACAACAACCTCTCCCTCAACGTCAGCAGGTCAAAGTAGCTGATCGTGGACTACAGGAAACGGAAGGCCGAGCACGCCCCCATTCACATCAACTTTACTGTAGTGGAGCTGGTCGAGAGCTTCAAGTTCCTCTGTGTCCACATCACTAAGGACCTATCATGGTCCAAACACACCAACACAGTTCCCCCTCAGGAGGATAAAAATACTTGTCATGGGCCCTCAGATCCTCAAAAAAATAGCTGCACCATTGAGAACATCTTGACTGGCTGCATCACCGCTTGGTATGGCAACTCCTTGGCATCTGACCGCAAAGCGCTACAGAGGGTAGTGCGTACGGCCCAGTACATCACAAGGGCCGAGGTCCCTGCCATCTAAGACCTCTATACCAGGCGGTGTCAGAAGAAGGCCCTAAATATTGCCAAAGACTCCAGCCACCCAAGTCATAGACTGTTCTCTCTGCTACCATACGACAATCGGTACCGGAGCACCAAGTCTGGGACCAAAAGGTTCCTGAACAGCTTCTACCCCGAAGCTATACGTTGGCTTCCCTGACTATTTGCATTGACCCCCTTTTATTTGCACTGACTCTCTTGCACCAGCTCAATGCACACTCACTAGACTCTACCCACACACTCACACATCCTACACCGACACTCCAACACATATATCTATATACACACACACACACATATTGACAGCACACACACACACACACACACACACATATTGACGGCACACACACTCACACACACTTTCACACTGTTCACATACACTGCTGCTACTCTGTTTATTATCTATCCTGATTGCCTAGTCACTTTAACCCCTACCTATATGTTCATATTAACCCAATTACCTCGTACCCCAGCACAGTTTCCTTTTTTCCTTTTTAAATGTTTAGCAAATTGTTCTTACTTTTTTCATTCTGCATTGTGTAAAGGGCTCGTAAGTAAGCATTTCATGGTAAAGTCTAAACCTGTCGTATTCAGAGCATGTGACAAATACAATTTTTCATTTGAGTGTATGATTCATCACTGTGCCCAGCAAATATAATGACCGTCATTTCTTGAATTCTAAGTGCTTTTGAGTAAGCTATTGATGGTATCAGCCTTGTTATGGTTTTTCTAAAGCCGTTGCTCTTGCTCGTGTGGTGTATCTAACTCCAGTCACAGAGCGTGGTGAGCCATGGGAATTGCGTCAGTGGTGCAGTGCTATGAAAACAAGCAGCTTTTTCATGCCCACTGGAAAACTCAAACCTCTGCACGATTATTTACCTTACGCTTGGGGGCCACAGTCCAGCATTGCAGGGTCCTGCGGACCTCAGAATGCACTGTACTATTTGGTGGCTCAGCATCTCCTCTCCTCTCTTCTCCTCTCCCCTATACTCTTCCTCTCTCCACACAAACGGAGCATGCTGGCCACAGAGAGAACACAGAGTGGAATGCCAATGTGGTTGCCTGCTCCAACACCTCGTACATCAAACTGCTTTCATCTGCGCCTCTACTCCTCTCGTCAGCCTGTAACAATGCTTGACAAGTGAGATGTAACGTTCTCCCTCTATTATGAAATAGATAGTGCTCATCGGGGAATTGAATGGTTTTTGAGCTGCTGTTTCTCTAGATGCTGAGCATTTACAACCTGATTGTGACACAGGCCGTGCAATACAATGGCTCCACGTTGTCTGAACGCCTGTGTGAAGGAACCAGATCATGGGTGCACGGCCCCCTGGGGAAGGGTTAAGGCCCGACTTGTTTTGACAGCTTCAACACTTGCTCTGCTGCTCACTGTTCTTGACTCTATATGGACCAGGAACCATCAGCCTTCAAGGCTTGATATCCTGGGTGCTGGCATATTAATTAGTAGTGAGGTTACAGATATTGTCTTTGACCCATGCTAAGGATGCTGGAATATAGTGCCTTTACATTGACACTGAGATTGTTTATGCAGAACAGTGTTTTTCAGAGGATGGGTCGGGACTCGGGACCCACTGATGGGTAGAGGGCTCCAGGTTAAAGTGTCCCATAGGTACAGATCTAGGGTCAGCTTCCCATCACCCAATCCTAACCATTAGTGGGGGAAATGCTAAACTGATCCCAGATCAGCATCTAGGGTCAAGACTGCGTTGTGAGTGACTAAAAACATAGGTATTAGTGGCATTGGTTAATGATTAGTCACAAAGGACAGGGATAATGTAGAACATTTGGAGAGCTTCTGGTGCAGATGATCGTGTTTGACACTGAGCAATGTATCATGGTGCCGGTGTGATCCTTTTCCTACCAGAGTCTATAACTGCTATTCATGTGTAATTACATGACTCTGACATGCCAAACCTTGATCTATTTGGAAAGACATCTGGGAGATTATGAGGAAATTATCAGAAGATGGATGGTAGTTACATAGTTCAGAATACACAAGATCAAGCTCACACACAATAACCTTTTTTTATTTTGAAAGTAATCTTTCATTGACGAGCTATAAGTGAATTATTGATTCCCAGAGCTGGAAACGCATCAGATGGCTTCCACAACATGTGAACAATATCAGGAAAAAAAATGGGATTCATAGACCTAACAACTATAAATGCTGTCAGGTGTAAATCAGATCCTTCCAGTGCTATTACATATTTGCGATCCCTTATTGCTATTTCTTTTAGTATAAAAACACGATTTCTCCCATGACAACTTCACTCAAACATTGTGGTGGTGTTATGGGATATCCAGGGTACATTCAAGTGTCCTTTCAACCTCTCCAAAGTGTTCGACTGCGGTAATTGCACTGTTTTTGCACACTGGATGTGCCTAAAAGTTATTGTTCACTATAAAAACAACATTTCTACAACACCAACCTCTCTCAAACATTGTGGTAGGGAGACATACAGGGGATATCCTATTGTTTTGTTTTTTTCAACCTCTCCAAAGTGCCTGAACATTTAGCCTAGGCATATCCAATGTATTGGTCCCACATACAAATTAACTGCTTACAAAAACAATATAAAAGTAACAGATATACATAAAAAAATATGTATATAAAATTTCTTATCAAATACAACTTGGTTACACACGTGTCCTTCACTAAAAAGGTGCACAAATAGAAATAAGCGGAACTATTTCAAAATGGCATTGTTCGTTTTACATTCCAGGTGTAGATGATTAGATTTCACTTTCACCATAGCTTGTGCACGTCGTGAGAGTCTTTGAAGCGGTCCCTCTCTGCCAGGAAACAAAAAGCAAACTGGCTTTTCGGACAGAATAACAGTCATTTCACCCTTTTTTTCCCTCCCCTGTGTTTTGTGCAATGCTTGCGGTTCTTCCTTTTGTCTTTTGGCATGTGTGTTGGACCGTGGTGCTCCCCTTCAGTAGGGGGTCTTGTGATGGTTGCTTTGGGCCCCTAATTCAGCCATTTCCAACACCAGCTGCTCTCTGAAGGCCAACTGGGAGAGAGGGGTTTGACTTTTGCTTTGACCATCTGCTTGTGGAGAATTTAAAGCATTTACTGTAGCAATGTCCACAAAGTGGTAAAACAAAAAGTATTATACAACTTCCTGGTCTTGTGGAGGACCTGGTAGTAGCCTATCAGAGCATCAGATATGTCGACACCCCCCTGCTGGCATTGTTTTATTTTATTTATTTAACCTTTATTTAACCAGGTAGGCAAGTTGAGAACAAGTTCTCATTTACAATTACGACCTGGCCAAGATAAAGCACAGCAGTTCGACAACATACAAAAACACAGAGTTACACATGGAGTAAAACAACATACATCAATGATGCAGTAGAAAAAAATAAGACTATATACAATGTGAGCAAATGATGTGAGATAAGGGAGGTAAAGGCAAAAAAGGCCATGGTGGCAAAGTGAATAAAGTATAGCAAGTAAAACACTGGAATGGTAGATTTGTTATTTGAAGAAAGTTCAAAGTTCAAATATAAATAATATGGTGCAAAGGAGCAAAATAAATAAATACAGTAGGGGAAGAGGTAGTAGCTTGGGCTAAATTATAGATGGGCTATGTACAGGTGCAGTGATCTGTGAGCTGCTCTGACAGCTGGTGCTTAAAGCCAGTGAGGGAGATGAGTGTTTCCAGTTTCAGAGAATTTTGTAGTTCGTTCCAGTCATTGGCAGCTGAGAACTGGAAGGAGAGACGACCAAAGGAGGAGTTGGCTTTAGGGGTGACCAGAAATATACCTGCTGGAGCGCGTGCTACAGGTGGGTGCTGCTATGGTGACCAGTGAGCGGAGATAAGGGGGGACTTTACCTAGCAGGGTCTTGTAGATGACCTGGAGCCAATGTGTTTGGCGACGATTATGAAGCGAAGGCCAGCCAACGAGAGCGTACAGGTCGCAGTGGTGGGTAGTATATGGGGATGTAGCATATTTTAGACCTTCGCAGAAACAGGAATGGGGGCTTTCGTCCTTTTCCCCCCATCCTTGAGCCATGGTCGTTATTGAATGACTTATGCTGTGTGGTGAGCATGGTTACTTCCCTAGTGTCCTTCCATTTCACAAAAAGCAGCTTGTTAGTCCTGATCCAAAGTATGGTCCCCCTCTCCGCCGTCTTTGTCATGTCTTTTACCTTGGTCTTGGGGAAACCGATTCTGTTAGGACGAATGGAGCCACAAGCCTCTATTTTCTTTCTCAAGATGTCTATGAAAAGTGGATGTAGAACCATCAGACAGGTGATTGACATAGCAGTGGGGGGGGTGAAGACCTTGACCGGCGGGGGCGCTTGCTGGGGAGGGAAGCTCCCAAACGTCATCATCCAAATCCTCTGCATCCTCCACTCTGTGGTGAATAAAATAAAGAGATATACTGTTGTGAGACACACAGAATTACAGTTGACTAAATTTGCAAAATGGCATTACTGTAAAGTAGACAAAAGTACTGTAAATTAAGCCTAAACTTAATCTGTGCAGTGACTCACATAGAAGGTGTGAAGCGCACACACACAATGCAAACAGTAACACATTGGAGACAAAGGCAGAGATGAGAACCACAAATAAAATTGGCTATATAAGTCCTGAAAATAATTTACTTACGGATCTAAAAGTGGAAAGCAATCTCCTTCGGGCGAGTCGAAATCCTCGTTGTCCCAATGGCTCCCCTGATCTGAGTCCAACCAGTATTTTATTCAAAGCTTCTATGTCTGTATACTTTTTCATAGCTGCCTTCTTTTTAGCTTCCTGATCGATCTTCTTAGGTTGTACCTTTTTTACCCCCTTGAGAAGCCATCGTTTATGCTTAAGCGATGAAATTCAACCGATGAAATCTGTTTACAATGTAATGTAATTGAGGGGTACGTTTTGTTTATCCAATGTGTAACTGTGTTGTTTGTGTCGCACTGCTTTGCTTTATCTTGGCCAGGTCGCAGTTGTAAATGAGAACTTGTTCTCTACTGGCCTACCTGGTTAAATAAAGGTGAAATAAAACATTTTAAAAATGTAGCGTGCTCGGCGCGTCTCGTCTCTGAACCAGGTAGCAATAGTTCGAATTGCGCATAAAAGATTCTAGGCCTTGCTTTGTCCCACCCAGGCCAACTGCATATCCCTGGAAAGCTTATCACATTGGCTACAAGACTGTCAAGCTGCCATAGTAGCCAATCCCCTGTGTAATGGATGCCTACTGCGCATAAGCAGGCAACATCATATTTTTGATGCGCAAAGATCTAGTCACTCAGTGGACATTCGATGTTGCTATTAAATCACACATCATAACATTGGCATTAGGCTGGATTTGGTCCTACCAACCTAAGGATTAATTTCATATCCCCCATTTAGCTATAGCTCAAACACAGACCAAATCGAAGCTTATCTTGTAAGATGTTTGGTGAAAACCTTGTGTAAAAAAAATTTGACTCTCGGGGCTGGTGATCAATAACGGTAGGTCACAGGCAGACAAATAAGATATCCTCATGATCTGTGGAGTCCCGGATTTCGGTGTGTATGAATGTATTCCGTGTTTATTTTGTTTATGCTTCATAACGCTAACCGGAATGTATATAGCAGCCATCTTGAAATGAGGTCATCAGCTCGGCCTAGGGGCTACAGTTCATACCAGACTGAATTGATTAATAACGTCTAATAGGATCCCCAAATATGGGGACTTTACATTTAAGAGGTTAAACAGCCGTTCCCTTTCTCTAGTGCTCCGTGATTTGTTGCACGTTTCAATGTTCAGTCCTTCACTAGGTCTCGTCACACGGCTGTCTGTTTTTCAAGGATACACCAAAGAGTTGTTTTGGACTTGAACCGTAGGTGGATGGCTAAACTAACTAGCTGACACACTGCGTCGAAGCTCAACTGCAAAGTTACAACATATAAACAATGGTTCGTTTTCTTGATCCGAGTGCTCGAAGGAAGGGCGCAGTTGTTTAGTTAAGTCCAATCTGAACTGAGGCATGTGAACTTTACAACACGACCAATGACCTACTAAGGATAAATCCTTTTCTGCACTAAAACTTTGCAAAACCAATCGGTTTGCTCATAACCATTAGTCTGTTGTTGTTAAAGCCTGGTCTGTTTGTTGGTCTTCTTCTCTATTTGACATGAGCTAAAAAATATATTGTTTTGTATTGCGATGGTAGATGCTTTGTTTGTGCAATTACAACTTTTATCAACTTCAAATCGTTTTGGTACGATGAGCAAAAATCGTTTTGTATTGGAAAAAGGATGTTTTTCTGTCCAGAGAGGACCTGTCATGCAGAAAAAAGTATGAGCTTGGAGTTAAACTGTTATTGGTTAATATTGATATTGTTACTCCTTGCTCCTCACTCTATGCATTAGTTAGTTTTACTGGCACATTGTTTCTTGACAGCAATCCAATGTAAAATAAATAGTGCCAAAAGCTATTTCCTGGATACTTTTGTCTATTTTTAGTATTACCAAAAAAGGCAAATGCCAAAGGACATGAGCACAAAGGCAGCCCTTCGTTCTCCCAAGACATCCACAAGAGAAGAGCTCCCTCCCCCAATTTCACTTATCAGACACAGTTTATTCTCCTTTCCCGTACACTATCCTGGGAATAACTAGTGGTAACATTTTAAATGAAGCACATAATGCATTATAATACACATGTAATGCGTTATGATGACACTGACTATTATAATAAGCGTCCATAATATCTCATAAGCGGTTATAAAACTCAAATGTTTTATAGATCATGTGTTATAATGACGTGTAAGACTAAAGGCAAATGAATGAACCAATTGAACAATGATTCTCAATCTACAAATGGGGATATATTTCCCACAGTATGTGCTCCATTTAGAGGCTTGCTCACAAGCTGGACTGTTTCTAGCTTGTGATAAATGAGCTGTACAAATCTTCATCTCTGCTTTGATCGATCAGTCTGACTGTCAAAAGTAACAACTCTTAACAGGGATCCAGAGAAATCGCTGCAGGCACAATTTGAAAAAAGAACGGCAATGTACAGAATGCTCTTTCTAATGCTTACTGCTGCCGTAGCTCACAATAATGGAATAATTAAGTGCAATGACCGTTTAATTTGTGTGAATCCTACACACTCACTACATTTAGATTCCGTCTGGTTTCAGATCAATGTTTTATCATGTACATTTCACACATGAAGAGTCACACATGGGATTCATTTGTACCAAATCTTCAAATTTGTTCCATTATCAAATGCATTGACACAACTGCCTTCCTAATTGTAATCATTGATCTTCTCTTTTCCAGGTGAGGCAAGGATAAAGAAACCGAATACAAAGATGTCTCCCAAACAGGGTAAGAAAGACTTCTTTGCCATGCAAAAATGGAACCCAGGGGCGTCTCAGAGAATGAGTGCTGGTCCAGGATCAGCTCCCCCCTGTCCATGTCCATGTTCTTCACTGTGATCCAAAATGCTTAGCTGATCCTTAATCGTCACTCCTACTCGGGGAGTCGCTTGATCAATGGGGCCCTGTACTAACACTCTCTGGGCTACTGAAGAGCCCACAACCAAGATGTCCACAAGCGGTATAGATGATTCCCCAGACTCTATGTACTCTAGCTCTCTCGTCCAACAACAGTGATACATGAAGTAGATAGCATAGAGGACCTGGCTCGTGTGCCAAACACTGGCCGTACCTTGCTTCTCTAACTAAGACTGAGAGTACTGCTCCCTGCTCTGGCAGAAGTCTGGGAGTGCCTGTAATAGCAATCAGAGATCCCCCCCCCCCCATGCTGTAGTGTAAACCAACCTGCCTTCTAATAACGAGAGCCAGGGGAGAAAGTCACCCAATCCGAGCAGCTGTTGCAGTTGTGCTTTGTTCGCTGCCGGGGAGCATTAAGGCGTTAGCAATGGAATGACGTGGGGCGAGGGCGGAAAGTCACAAGCCTGCCAAACGCAGAGGTTTGTTCTGATGATGGAGATGTTCCTGGCTGAAGTGACTGTTGGTTTGTGTGTGTTTTGTGTGTGTCGTCCAGCTATGCCCCCTCAGATTGTCCAGTTCCCAGACGACATGAAGATTCTGGCAGGGGAGAAGGTGGAAATTCTCTGTAAGTTTGGAGGAGCTCCACCAGTCAACTGCACCTGGCTCAAGTTCCGCAAACCAGTAAGGACCAGTCTGTACCAAATAATTGACAACCTTGATAAAGATGAACAAAAATGACTGGTGTCGAAATGAGAATGCATAAGCCGAAAAGAACCCACTACCTACTGTGGTGGATCTTCGATGTTATGGGGCTATTTTGCTTCCAGTGGTCCTGGGGCCCTTGTTAAGGTCAATGGCATCATGAACTTTACCAAGTACCAGGGACATTTTAGCCAAAAGCCTGGTTGCCTCTGCCAGGAAGCTGAAACTTGGCTGTAAGTGGATCTTCCAGTAAGACAATAACCCCAAGCACACATCAAAATCTCCAAAGTAATGGTTAATTGGCTAATGGTTAATTGGGGGGGGGGAGTATTACTTGTTAAACAAAATCTCGTTCTCTGAGCAATTGTATAGGTATAAAATATCATTTCCCCTTTTTTCTTGAATAGAATATAGCTCAGTATTTGAATTATTTCTTTTATACAGTCATTTTTTGCTCATCTTTATCAAGGGTGTCAATAATTCTGGACCCCACTGACTATAATACTATGCCCATGTCTATGATCAACTCTAACCATGATCTGAAATGATCCACCATCTCCATCAAATATATCATATTTAATTACACTATACTAATTCAAGGATGTAGCTCTCATCATTGTAGCCTTGAACACTGTTTCAGCTAACACATGCCCCCTCTGTGAAACCCCTGCCTTTGTCTTGTGTGCAGATTCAAGAGGTCAAAGGTGTTTTAACCATTGAAACCACTGAGGTTACCAGTCAACTGACCATCGCAGACAGCCAGCAGGACCACTGTGGCTGCTACACCATCGAGCTGCGAAACAGCTACGGTTTGAGACAGGCAGCTCTCAACCTTACCATTGTCGGTACGTTCCATTTTTCACAAATCAGGCAGCGATGCCGTTTTTTGGGGGGGCTCCGTTGATGAGATTCAGGAGACGATTACGAGTGGCAGAAGTCTTTCCCTGTATCAAATGAGATGTATGGTATAATCCACTGTTTAAAACCACTGTGCCTACTGATACCGATCATTGTATTGTCTCTCGTAAAAATAGCAGTCCTGTAGCTTTGGGGAATGTTGTTGGGGAAGGGAAGGTATGCAGGCCGGGCCAGCGCCGACTCTCTGTATCCTAATATTAACAGGCCGCTGCAGGGATCTCCAGTGGCCTTTTAAGGCTGTGCTTTCTCTCCAGCTGTTGCTTCAATATGAGGCCCTTTGCCACTGCTGTCATAGTGGAGTGTATCGAGTCCAACTCGGGGAGTACGCCACAGCCAGGGAAAGAGGAGTTCTAGAGCTGCTCCATATAAACGCAACCGCTTATGTGCCCAGAGAACTGTTAATAGCATACGAAGAGGCACAAAGCGCTTGTTAGACGCCGGTAACAGTAGCCTACTACTTGTTAATGTATATGATCCTCGCGTTAGGTTTATGGTTCTTGGACTGTATGTATGGAGTATAGAGGTTTAGTTTTGAATTGTTTCATGTCATTTGTGGCCCCTTTTGCGGTGACATTGAATCATCCCGCATGGCAGAGCTGTTGATGTCACGCTGTGCTCTTTGGGGCGGTTTCGTTTGGTATTTTACAAGGGACCACTGGGGCTTAAGTGGGGGTATGCTTTTAACAGCTTGGATAACATGGCATCCCTCTAAACAAAGCAGCGAGAATAAGTGTACTGTGCCTAGCAGACAGTCTGGGGCATGTCGTCTGACACCAGCAGTACATAAAACTGATCCAGACTCCATGTGGAGCCTCGCTGTCACGGCTCTCGCTGATCGTCTGCGCTCACGAACAGTTTCCCGTACGGTGCCTTTAATGGAGAAGCTGCCATTACTGTATATGGTGAAACTACTGTTGACGAATGGAGTTGGTTCAAAAGGTAGCCACTATAGCCAGACAGGAAGCTGCTTCATTCCCAACACAGCTGTGCTTTTGTGTGCACGGTCATTACTGATGTTGGTGAATGGAAGGACTGGGAGACCTGTGTTCACAAATCGAGTGACTCGTCACACCTTTTCAAATGCATCAAACTATCGGTTTATGACCTAAATGCCACCCTATTCCCTATATAGTGCACTACTTTTGACCAGGACCCAAAGGGTCAAAAGTTAGTGCACTATATAGGGAACAGTGTGCCTTTTTGGACTCGGCCTGGAGCATGTATCACCACAATGTGATCATGGTTTTGTGTGGCTTGTTGAAAGGTCTAGTATTGTGTCTGAGCATGTCCGCCATTTGGTGCGTTGATCTACTGTGTGACCTCTGTGTGTTCCAGACAAACCTGATCCCCCTGCACGAGTTCCAGCCGCCTCAGACATCCGCCGGTCCACACTCACACTGTCATGGTATGGCCCCACCTACGACGGGGGCAGCGCCGTCCAGTCCTACAACCTAGAGATATGGAACTCAGTGGATAAGGAGTGGAAGAACCTGGTCTCCTGCAACAGCACCTCCTATAATGTCCAGAACCTGCTGGGTCAGCGCCAGTACAAGTTCAGGGTGCGGGCGGTCAATATCTACGGCATCGGGGAGCCCAGTGCCGAGTCTGAGGCTGTCACAATGTTAGAGGAGGATGTAGAGGGTGAGCTCCCCCTAGTGGCGTCTATGGTGTTCTGACACTCATTGGTAACACTATTATAATCACACTCATTGGTAACACTATTATAATCACACTCATTGGTAACGCTATTATAATCACACTCATTGGTAACGCTATTATAATCACACTCATTGGTAACACTATTATAATCACACTCATTGGTAACACTATTATAATCACACTTATTGGTAACGCTATTATAATCACACTCATTGGTAACGCTATTATAATCACACTCATTGGTAACACTATTATAATCACACTCATTGGTAACACTATTATAATCACACTTATTGGTAACACTATTATAATCACACTCATTGGTAACACTATTATAATCACACTCATTGGTAACACTATTATAATCACACTCATTGGTAACACTATTATAATCACACTTATTGGTAACACTATTATAATCACACTCATTGGTAACACTATTATAATCACACTCATTGGTAACACTATTATAATCACACTTATTGGTAACACTATTATAATCACACTTATTGGTAACACTATTATAATCACACTCATTGGTAACACTATTATAATCACACTCATTGGTAACACTATTATAATCACACTTATTGGTAACACTATTATAATCACACTTATTGGTAACACTATAATCACACTCATTGGTAACACTATTATAATCACACTCATTGGTAACACTATTATAATCACACTCATTGGTAACACTATTATAATCACACTCATCGGTAACACTATTATAATCACACTCATCGGTAACACTATAATCACACTCATTGGTAACACTATTATAATCACACTCATTGGTAACACTATTATAATCACACTCATTGGTAACACTATTATAATCACACTCATCGGTAACACTATTATAATCACACTCATTGGTAACACTATTATAATCACACTCATTGGTAACACTATTATAATCACACTCATCGGTAACACTATTATAATCACACTCATTGGTAACACTATTATAATCACACTCATTGGTAACACTATTATAATCACACTCATCGGTAACACTATTATAATCACACTCATCGGTAACACTATTATAATCACACTCATTGGTAACACTATTATAATCACACTCATCGGTAACACTATTATAATCACACTCATCGGTAACACTATTATAATCACACTCATTGGTAACACTATTATAATCACACTCATTGGTAACACTATTATAATCACACTCATTGGTAACACTATTATAATCACACTCATCGGTAACACTATTATAATCACACTCATCGGTAACACTATTATTATCACACTTATTGGTAACACTATTATAATCACACTCATTGGTAACACTATTATAATCACACTCATCGGTAACACTATTATAATCACACTCATTGGTAACACTATTATAATCACACTCATTGGTAACACTATTATAATCACACTCATCGGTAACACTATTATAATCACACTCATTGGTAACACTATTATAATCACACTCATTGGTAACACTATTATAATCACACTCATTGGTAACACTATTATAATCACACTCATTGGTAACTAACAAGCCATTTTCATTGTGTCAGACATTGATTTGTATTAATGATTATTAATTCATCATAATAATGATTGATTCATACTAATGACTAACGACCTTTCTGATCATTTATTCTAACAGAAAAGGAGGAGGTTGAGGATGATGAAGGTATGTTTAATCCAATCCAATATTCCAAGTTTATAAGTAATTGATTCCTTTAAAAAATAATTTTGGTAACACCTTCTATGATGTGTAAAATGTTTTAGAATATCCTTTATAATGCCTTATAATGTGTTATGACAGTGACTATAAGCATCCACAATGACTCATAAGTGTCATGTTCCTATGTTCAGAGAAAGAGCCAGACTACAGAGATGTGATCGTTAGAACAGATGTGAAAGTCAAGGATCTGTATGACGTGGAGGAGAGGCTCGGAACGTGAGTACCCACCTATCAACAACGACCATGTCCCAAAAGGCACCATATTCCCTATATAGTACACTACATCTGACCAGGGCCTTACAGGTCTCTGGTCGAAAATTTGGGCACTATATAGGGTGCCATTCGGCATGTAGACAACATGTTGGTCAGCAAAGCATTGGTCCACATTGACACATGTATCTACATGTGCAGTAGGCCTACTGTGCACGCCTCTCATCCATGATATCCTCTGTATCAGACTCCAAAAAATTATCCTTTTCCTTTTCTGTGCTTTAGGGGGAAATTCGGACAGGTATTCAAACTTTTGGAGAAGGCAACGAAAAAGCATTGGGCTGGAAAGTTCATCAAGGCCTACTCTGCAAAAGAGAAAGATAATGTGAGACAAGAGATTGCTATAATGAACTCCCTCCATCACCCCAAACTTGTCCAGTGCATTGATGCCTTCGAAGGCAAGTCGGACATCGTCATGGTTTTGGAAATGTGAGTATATTTAACTCATACTTTACAAAAAGTTGATATTCATTTAGGTTACCCGGGATGTATCCTAAATGCACCCTATTCCCTATATAGTTTACTAGAAACGGAAACAGAAGGTTATTTAGTAGGTATACAACTGGAATGAATACAGGTCCATGTGCAGTTTTGATTTTGAGGATTTTCACTTAGCACTTGTGTGTAACAAATTACACTACATGGCCAAAAGTATGTGGCCACCTGCTCGTCGGACATCTCATTCCAAGATCATTGGCATTATTATGGAGTTGTTACCCCTTTTGCTGCTATAACAGCCTCCACTTTTCTGGGAAGGCTTTCTACTAGATGTTGGAACATTGCTGTGGGGACTTGCTTCCATTTCACCACACAGAGCATTAGTGAGGTCGGGCACTGATGTTGGCCGATTAGTCCTGGCTTGCAGTCGGCGTTCCAATTCATCCCAAAGGTGATCGATGGGGTTGAGGTCAGGGATCTGTGCAGGCCAGTCAAGTTCTTCCACACCGATCTCGACAAACCATTTCTTTTTGGACCTAATTTTGTGCACGGGGTCATTGTCATTCTGAAATAGGAAAGGGCCTTCCCCAAACTGTTGCCACAAAGTTGGAAGCACAGAATCGTCTAGAATGTCATTGATTTTATGATGTAGCATTAAGATTTCCCTTCACACTGGAACTAAGGGGCCTAACCTGAACCATGAAAAACAGCCCAAGACCATTATTCCTCCTCCAACAAACTTTATAGTTGGCATTATGCATTGGAGAAGGAAGCTTTCTCCTGGCATCCGCTAAACCCAGATTCGTCCATTGGACTGTCAGATGGTGAAGCATGATTCATCACTCCAGAGAACGCGTTTCTACTGCACCAGAGTCCAATGGCGGTGAGCTTTACACCTCTCCAGCCGACGCTTGCCATTGCGCATGGGGATCTTAGGCTTGTGTGTGGCTGCTCGGCCATGGAAACCCATTTCAAGAAGCTCCCGACGAACAGTTCTATCGCTTATGTTGCTTCCAGAAGCAGTTTGGAACTCTGTAGTGAGTGTTGCAACCGAGGACAGACAATTTATATGGACTACGTGCTTCAGCACTTGGCGGTCCCGTTCTCTGAGCTTGTGTGGCCTACCGCGTTGCCGTTGTTGCTCCTAGACTTTTCCACTTCACAATAACAGTACTTACAGTTGACCAGGGCAGTTCTAGCAGGGCAGAAATTTGATAAAACTGACTTGTTGGAAAGGTGACATCCCACTGAGCTCTTCAGTAAGGCCACTCTACTGCCAATGTTTGTCTATGGAGCTTGCATGGCTGTGTGCTGGATTTTATACACCTATCAGCAACGGGTGTGGCTGAAATAGCTAAATCCACTAGTTTGAAGGGGTGTCCACATACTTCTGGTGATGTAGTGTATCTGAGTATGAAAATTGATATGATAACATTTATTTTGGAGAATGTCAAATGTCAAAGGAAATTGATTTGCATTTAAACATCTCCATTATTCATGGCTAATAATTATTTTTGACCAGACAGACACTTCACACAGACAGAAATGTTGGCTTTTTTATGTGGTGATGCTTGGAAAAAGTTCACTTGCCAAGTATTCGAGATGTAAACACATTAGACTGGACGATTTTCCCTCTTGTTTTTATAGCATTATCAAATGGTACACTGACAGAAGAACACTGGACTCACTTGACTCTCATTTAAAACCGCAATTGTCCTTAGTACTAATTTTAGATGATATGTCTCGTAAGCTGTCAAAGCTAAAAAAAAAAAATGATATTTGAGGTACTCTAAAATGACAAGTATTTGATATCCAGTGAAGGATTTCCATATTTGGCTGTAATGTGTTTCGCAGGACCTCAACCATCATTCTCTCTCTCTCTCTCTCTCTCTCTCTCTCTGCAGGATCTCTGGCGGGGAGCTGTTTGAGCGTATCATCGATGAAGACTTTGAGCTGACAGAAAGAGAGGTCATTAAGTACATGCTGCAGATTGTGGACGGGGTTCATTACATCCACAAGCAGGGCATCGTCCATCTGGACCTCAAGCCTGAGAATATCATGTGTGTCAACAAGACCGGGAGCACCATCAAACTCATTGACTTTGGCCTTGCTCGCAGACTAGGTAACCAGGACATTTTCAGAAATAGGGTTGTGAAATTCCGGTAACTTTCCACAAATTCCCAGGTTTCCCAGAAATCCTGGTGGGAGGATTCTTGGATATCCTGCTTATTCCAGAAATCTTCTATCTGGGAAAGTTACTGGAATTTTGCATCCCTAATCAGAATCATTGCAACATCTATCTTTTCATTAACTTCCTATTCTAATGAATGCTAAATAAACACCATTTCATTTTTGAAACCGTCTTTCCCTGTGTGCTCCTAGAAAGCTCTGGAACATTGAAAGTTCTGTTTGGAACCCCTGAGTTTGTGGCCCCTGAAGTGATCAACTATGAAGCAATCAGTTACCCAACAGACATGTGGAGTATAGGGGTCATCTGCTACATCCTGTAAGTGTCAAACCAGTGCTAAATGACTTAAATGTAAATGTAATGACCCTTATAACCACTTATAACCATTCTTACTTGTAATGAGTAAGCTTCTATGCACTTTATTTGGATAATCCCAAATAGATTGTTTGTAAATGTTCCAACTAACTGTCAACAACATTTATACAACCTAACGTTAACCCTAAACCTAACCTTTATCCTAACCTAACCCTTATCCTAACCTAGCGTTAACCCTAAACCTAACCCTTATCCTAACGTTAACCCTAAGCCTAACCCTTATCCTAACCTAATGTTAACCCTGACCCTTATCCTAACATTAAACCTAACCCGTATCCTAACCTAATGTTAACCTTTAACCTAACCCTAACTGTAACCTAGCAAGCTGTTGCATTAATATAGTTTGTTGATAATTTGAGCATC
The DNA here is from genome assembly GCF_901001165.1 of Salmo trutta. NCBI lineage: Eukaryota > Metazoa > Chordata > Actinopteri > Salmoniformes > Salmonidae > Salmo > Salmo trutta. Next base: position 11,500,304 of record NC_042980.1, read on the forward strand.
TGTAGATAATCTATAGGGCACTATTCAAATAAAGTATATTTGCTACCATGTGTCCCTAATCTCAATGCTGCCTTATTGGATTTCTCTGGGCTTCCATGCTCACAGCAGCAGATACTTTCCGCAGGCGGGCAGGCAGTGTATGGGCCTCTCCAACCTCTATGCCTGTAAATGGATATAGAGACAGAGCAGAGCAATACTCTCCAGTGCCCCAAACCTCTGTGAGGTCTACTCGGTCCACAAAGATTTATTACACACTGCTTACATAGCAGTGTTAGAAGTAAGGCTGTCTGATCTCTATTGCCTCAGAGATTTCAGTGTTGCATCCTAAACAGCTGCCTATTCCCTATGTAGGGCACTACTCTTGACCAAAGCCTTAAGGGAATAAGGTGCCATTTGGGACGCATGCTAGGTTTCATCCGTCCTGTTACAGAGACCTGACTCAAAGTGTACATGGTGGATAAAAAGCTTTAGTGGTGTACCGATATAAGACCTATGTCTAGCACGGAAAACATCTGGGTGTGCCCAATAAGACTGGCTTTGTTGAAAGTGATGAACACTTACCAAGTCTCACCAGTGAGTGCTGTTTAGGGGCCCGGCAGGGTGTGGCGCATTTTCCATGCAGAACAGAAGTGGTTTTTGGTAGACCTTTTGTAGGTCAAGTGTTCATTATACTTCTCTCTCTCTCTTTTCTTTCTGTTTTTCTGTCTCTCTCTCTCTCTCTCTCTCCATCCCTCAGGGTGAGTGGCCTGTCCCCATTCATGGGGGATAACGACAACGAGACCCTTTCCAATGTAACCTCGGCCACTTGGGACTTTGAAGACGACGCCTTCGATGAGATCTCAGACCACGCCAAAGACTTCATTACCAACTTGCTGAAGAAAGATATGAGGTAAGCAACATGAGGCTCTCTGAAATACGGCTTGATTAAAGAGCCAGGTGTGTCCCAAATGGCACAATATTCCCTACATAGTGCACTACTTTACCATACTTTATCATAAAGTAGTGTACGGAATAGGGTGGCATTTGGGTCAAAGTCCCAGTTCTGACATGATTTGAGCGTAAATGGCTTCGATCAACCTGCCAGATGTCTCGGTTTAGATTGTTTAGGTGTCATATATCTGTTATTTAGTCTCCTTTTGCCAACGGTTGCTTTGGACTCTGCATGCATCCCAAATGGCACCCTATTCCCCAAGTAGTGCACTACTTTTGACTAGGGCTCTGTTCAAAAGTAGTGCACTATATATGGAATATGATGCCATTTGGGACGCTGCCCCATATCTCGGTCCAAATCTCTATCTGATGTTTTGTAATACACTGTGAATAAAGTCTTTGCGCCTCTCAATGTGCATGTGTCTCTGTGATCGTAGGGCTAGACTGACATGTGATCAGTGCTATGAGCACCCGTGGCTAAAACAAGACACTGGCAAAATGGAGGCCAAGAAGCTGTCCAAGGAGAGGATGAAGAAGTACATCTTGAGAAGGAAATGGCAGGTAGGTGAACAGCAGAACAGATCATGTACTGTGTCCCAAATGGCACCCTATGAGCTTTGGTCAAAAGTAGTGCGCTATAGAATAGGGTGACGTTTGGGGATGCAGACCATGTCTCCTGTTACAGATCAACATATGGCCATCCGTCTTAATCACAAGACGAGCACTGTAGAGCGGTGTCGTGACGTATTCATCCACCCAAACATGTTTGAGATTGAGAAAATGTGCTAGATATATTGCACTATGAGTTTTGCTAAAGTTCCACTGTAAGAGACGCTACGAAAATCACTGTACTGTTGACTGTTAGCGTACTCTGAGCTTCCAAGTCCCTGCAGTTAAACTCCTTCTTTGAGTGCTCACCCATGAGCAAACCTCTCATTGTGTTAAACAGTCACCATGGAGGTCCATTAGCATTTCATGAGGTTGAAAAGTACAAACTGCGAGTATTACTTTGGAAAACTAGAACACAAAACAGTAGAGACGGTGAAAGTAGAGAGATGTCCGTTTGACCTGTGTTTTGATTAATATATACAAGTTCTGACGGCAACAATCTCAGGGATCAAGTTATCCACCATGCTTTGTTTATAGTAGCAAAGTTTTAGGATCATAGACTGTGTCCCAAATGGCAGCCAATGCCATATATAGCTCTGGTCAAAAGTAGTGCACTATAAATGGAATAGGGTGCCATTTGGGACACATTTATTCAGACCTGCTTTCCCCACGGTCAGCATGACATACATCAGTGGAGAGTAGATCTGATCTGACAGTAGATCTGATCTGGTTCTACACATGGACTGAGATGGTGAATCACATCAGATTGTGGAGAAGCCAACTTAACGAGTTTCTCCTGCCCCAGCCCAACACTCCTATCAGTGCCCTCTGACCTCTTCCTTCTCACACCAGCCTCTCCTCCAACACTTTCAAGTTCTGTTTCAGTCTCTCCATCCTTCATCCCTCTTATCATTCTCCATCTGTCTACTGAACTCCCTCTGCATCTTTAGTCTTTGAGATTATGATGTCCCTCTGTAAATCAGTCAGGACTATCTTCATCAGGCTTCCCTCTGCGTCAACTCTGGCCTCTCCCTTATCTCCTTAACAGCCTGCCTGTGGGACACAGCCCTACTCTGTACTTCATGGTCAACTAACAGGCCATTTCTTATTGTTACAAACAAGGCCATTAATTCATAAGCGTCCTCTTAACATTTGTTGATGATGTCTGTTCCTTTACCAAGGACTGTTTGCACTGCGATGGAATGTAACGAGTGTATCATTGATTTCATGGCAGAAAACCGGACATGCAGTGCGGGCCATCGGAAGACTGTCGTCAATGGCGATGTTGGCGGGCGTCAGTGCCAAGAAAGGTTCCCCCACTGAAGGTGGCACGGCTTTTTTTTACCTCCTGAATGTTCCAAACCTTTCTGTTGTACCCCCAAGCAGGGGATGGCATTCAGCTAGGGGTGTTTGTTTTATTAATGCCTCCCTATGAACATTTTCCCTCCTTTTTTTTGAAGCACTTTAGTTGGTACAGTTACTGGTCCTGCTGCTCTTATTCAAACTCAAAGCAGTTTTTGGTTAAGTGGTTTAAGTGGCTATATGTAACTTTTTGTTGGGCAACCTGACCAAATTCGCATCGAAATGTGTAGTTATAGATCTATCATTCTACTTGAAAGCAAGTCTAAGAAGCGGTAGATCTGTTCTGTGTGTGCTATTTCTATGCTTCCCATTCTTAAGTTTTGTTTTTGCGTCTTTTACTTTCGATTTTGTACACCAGATTCAAACAGCTGAAACAACAATATTTTTGGTTATGGAAAATATATTTCACAGCTGTTTAGATGGTACAATGATTCTCTACACTATACCAGCTTATTTTGTCACCATAAACTGAAATTAGGTGAACTATTAAGAGTTTTAGCAACCAGGAAATGGCAGAGCGAGTTTTGCATAGTGCAACTTTAAGTTCAACTTGAGGCAAAATAAATATGTAATTTTGTTTCCCCCCATTGTCCCATGTTTCATAGAGGACAACCAGTTCCTTGAATGCCTAGAGTATGAGGAGAAAACCCAGGTCAAGCCCACCTTCAGCTCAGTCATCAAGGATGTGGAGGTGGTGGAGGGGAGCGCAGCCAGATTTGACTGCAAGATCGAGGGTAATGTCTCACAACCTCCTCATTTACATACATCACAACCTCCTCATTTACATATACGTATGTCACAAGTGTTGAATCCATTCATCTGCCATGAAGTCCATCAACCAAACAATAGGAAGGACAATATATTTTTAGGACGCAGCACACAGTGTAAGCTTTGCTCTCGAGGGTTGTCCATAGACGTAGGTCAGTAAACCAGGATTAAGGACAACAATGTCATCTGTTTCATCCCATTTGTATTTCTAATGCCACCTACATCCTATGAATAGCCAATGAGACACACCTTGCATCCCAAATGACACTATATTCCCTATATAGTGCACTTCTGTTGACCCGATGCCCTATGGGCCCGGGTCAAAAGTAGTGCACTCTACAGGCAATAGGAGGTGCCATTTGAGACACATATACAGTATAAAGATTGTTTTTGTTTTCCCAGGCTACCCTGATCCAGAGGTGGTGTGGTATAAAGACGAACAGCCGATCAAGGAGACCCGCCACTTCCAGATTGATTACGACGAGGAGGGCAACTGCAGCCTAGTTATCTCGGAAGTGAACGGCGACGACGATGCCAAATACACTGTCAAGGCTGTCAACAGCCTAGGCGAGGCCACTTGCACAGCCGAACTCCTGGTGGAGGTGATGGAGGAAGAGGAGGAGGAGGAGGAGGAATGAGCGGTACGACCGGTACAAGACTAACAGATGATATTCCCTGTGTTTAGCCTTTAATCTCTTCAATGGGTCGTTCCACCAATTAGGTGCTTTTTGAGTCGTGTAACTTATTTCCTTGTGACGGGGAATGGAAGCATGTTGTGTGCAACAGGAAGGGGCAATTGAATGCAAGCTTCAAATACATGTTTTTCTTGTTAAAACATTTCTAGCCTGTATCTATGGGTAACAAGGTTGATGTGTTATTCTTGACCCGCTCCGTTTTCCACCACGAAACACCAGGAAATGTCCAAAAAGATTAGAACCTGCTCACCTGCTTTTACACGATGATTTGACTATCAGATGTTCAATGTTCCTTTTGAAAAACATATATTTGAAAAGGAATAGGATGCACAGAGGGACAAAATGCTGAATTTTGGCACTTTAGCAAGTCTTTATTCATATTAGCCCTTTACACTGGCCTATATGGATAGGGCTAAGTTGAAATGTTTCTTACAGAAGAAATATGAAAAGCATATGCATAACCATGTTAGCGATTGAAAGGGACCAGTTTTGAGATGATGGCGAAATTAGTAGGCCAAAGATGACACAACAGTTCATCTGACACAAGACTGAATCCAAACATTACACTGTTGATTTTATGTGCATTTTACATTTAATGTGCTTTTCGTCACATTTTGTTGATAACGAAATCTGAAAATACTCTGGATACATTCAGTAACATGATAAGAATATCCCTGGCAAATGTGGGGGGGTAGGTGCAACACAAGACATCAAAATGACAAGGGTTTGAGTGAGAGGACTAACTAGTGTCTTCAAGTGGCCACACACCTCTCCAAAGTGTACACTGTTCCTAAGAAATTGTAATGCACTTTTATGACCAAAAGAGTCTTCCAACTATAAGGCGTTTATTTTTTTAGATCTCCTAGCTGTGCCTTTGAGGAACTGGAGCAACATGCTTGTCGTTGTTTTGTTTGGAACACAACCCTGCATCCAACATGACTAGCTAAGTTACAACATACGATATTACAGGGTTAGGCTTTCACAATGCAATTCGGGGAAGCCGATCCTCATTTTGCTGAGCATTGAAAGGAGTCATGAGTGCATTCAGGTGTGTGCACCGCGGCGAGTTTCTCACAATAAACAAACGGGCTCGTTCTGCTCAGAACAACCAAGGGTGTGACTCCATGGCGTCTTGTAGCTGTACGTCAAACATAGTGATCGTAAACGTTGACACTGTATATGACACGAGTTTTATGATATGGAAACGTGAACTGCACATTTGGACTCGTGGCTTGCTTGTGTGACGTCAAGGCGGTTTCCCACTTAGCGGGAGGGATGGGGGCAACTTTTTGTCGGGCGAGGAGCTCAGGTTCAGAAAGGCTGTCAAGTCAAAACCCACAACGCTGCGAGTGTAAAGGGCTACGAATCAGATTGATTTCGTTTTCCATGTGGCACTTCGTTTAATATGACAGGCTTTTAAAATGCTATATTTGTGTACAATTTCTACTTTAAATATCGAAAGGGATGCAAAAGGCACTTATTTCGTGGAACGACCCTAAAAGCTGCGTTGCTAAGACACTCGCCTTCTCCGGCACACTCAGAAATGGGGTTGAAAATGGGCTTGATGACCTTTCGCTATGTTTGTGCACTTTCTTTTCTACTTACTTTTCAGTTATAGCAGATTCCAGATGTTAATATTTATAACATTACCTTGACATTAACCACATTCCAGCTGTTTGTGCTTTATCCATTTATTTAAAGGTATTTGATTTCCTTCAAGTTATCTACATTTTTCTTCCTCAACCAAACAAGCCCAAAGTGACTGGTGTGCTTGTGTTATCAGCGTTATTTGCAATTACCCTGGGCTCTTTCAAGAAATGTTTTTAAATTGTATTTTTATTTAAGCACAGAGTCATGTGATCATATTTGAGCATCAGTTTAGAGATCTTCCTTGCAAGCACGTGTCCACGATATTACAAATTTGCAATACTAAACAGACCAGTGAATTATCACATCTATATTTGTTTTGTATTAGATGTATGTAGATTTATATTTCTAAATTTTTTATAAATGTATCATTTTGACAAATTGCAGATTACATGTAATGAGAACACTACAAGTGTAGTTACTCACAGTTACTAAATAAATGTTTATCACAAAATCGTGCTGGTTGTATTGTGATTGGGAGGAGGTTCCTATGGTGTGAAATAATGTATTCATCGATTGATTGATTAAAATAAAAATACATGTTATTTTTTTTGTTTTTTTTTACGGGACTGGATTGCACAAGGACTTATTTCCGTTGTGGTCGCTAGATGCTTTCTTCCCAAAGGAGATCAAGTTTATGAATGGCCTGGCTGGGCTGTGGGACAGTGGATGTGCATTGATAAATAACATTTAACTGTTAATAGGCATTACCTGTGGATTATCGTGAATAACTAACGGCAATCAATCAATCAGCATACAAGATCCAAACTTTGTGTTTTATAATGAAAGTTTAAACATGAAACATGCTGTGCACTTTGATTCAAGAAATATAAATCGTGTGGGGTGAAAACAATGTGGTTCTCTCATTCTAAAAGTCCATTCCAGTGCAAGGTCGCTAATGTACGTTGCTTTGGAAGTCCGTCTCATCAAAAATCTTTACAGAACCTTCCCCCCTTCCTTCGCTAGACAGTGGATAGGACCAGACATTTATTCAGACAGTAGATCTGATCTGGTTCTACACATGGACTGAGATGGTGAATCACATCAGATTGTGGAGAAGACAACATAATGAGTTTCTCCTGACCCAGCCCAGTGCCCTCTGACCTCTTCCTCACACCAGTCTCCTCTAACACTGAGTGAGCTTCACTGAGCTCTTTCAAGTTCTGTTTCAGTCACTCCATCCTTCATCCCTCTTATCATTCTCCATCTGTCTACTGAACTCCCTCTGCATCTTTAGTCTTTGAGATTATGTCCCTCTGTAAATCAGTCAGGACTATCTTCATCAGGCTTCCCACTGTGTCAACTTTGGCCTCTCCCTTATCTCCTTAATAGCCTGCCTGTGTCTCTCCTCTATCTCCATCTTCTCTGTACATCTCTTTAGTTCTGTCTCCCTCACCAGCTCTTTTTTATTTTTTCTAATATAAACTGTCTCTAATTCAGTTATTATTTCATGAAGTATCGTGATATCTCCCTCGAGCTTCTGAACTACTGCATCTTTCTTCAGATAGTCCTGCAGCTCCTTCTCAAGCTTCTGTGTCATCTCTCATTGCTCACCCCTCTTTTTTGTATTATTCCCTCCATTTCTCTGACCTTGGCCTTTGCCTCCTGGTAGGTCTGACTGCTGTAGAAACACTATCTGTTTTATCCCACCATCTCCTCTACCTGCTCCAGCAGATCTGAGACCTGAGTGACATGGGCCCTATCCTTAATGTTGAGGACATGGTACCTGCTCCCACGTTTCTCTACAAGCTGCTGGAGGTCCTCACTCCCTGCTTGGAGAAACTGCTCAGTGCTCTGCTCTTTCAGGCCGTCAGCATGGGTGTGTCCCCAACAACCCTCTGCAAACATCTCCTCCATTCTCTCCAGCAGCCCTTGGGGAGCTCCACGGGTACTGTATGACCAGGAGGAAGGTGGGGGTCCCAGAGCACACAGACAGCAAAGTCCAACATTGTCTCATCTTGATGATGGCGCCAGAGGAGATGGCTGCCTTTTTACGGTCTCCTAACCAATTGTGCTATTGTGTGTTTTTTCACATTATTTGTAAGTTATTTTGTACATAATGTTTCTGCCACCGTCTCTTATGACCGAAAAGAGCTTCTGGATATCAGGACAACGATTACTCACCTTGTACAGGATGTAGATTTTTTTTCTTTAAGGAGTCGGACGCAAAGGATTTACTTCAGACACCTGACAAGGCCCAAATCCCTGTCATTCGCATGAAGAGACGGTGATATCGGGGACGTAGGTCGGGGTGCCTTGTAAGGATATGACGGCGAGTGAGTAGTCTGGCTCTACCATCAGTCCTATTAGCCAACGTACAATCATTGGATAATAAAATGGATGAGCACCGACCAAAACTATGCTACCAACGGGACACTAAAAACTGTAATATCTTATGTTTCACCGAGTCGTGGCTGAACGACGACATGGATAACATACAGCTGGCTGGGTTTTCGGTGCATCTATAGGGGTGGCGGTTTGTGTCTATTTGTAAATAACAGCTGGTGCACGAAATCTAATATTAAAGAAGTTTCGAGGTTTTGCTCGCCTGAGGTAGAGTATCTCATGATAAGCTGTAAACCACAATATTTACCAAGAGAGTATTCATTTATATTTTCCATAGCTGTCTATTTACCACTCCAAACTGATGTTGGCACTAAGACGGCCTTATACGAGCTGTATAAGGCCGTAACCAACCAAGAAAATGCTCATCCAGAGGCAGCACTCCTAGTGGCCGGGGACTTTATTGTAGGAAAACTTGTGTGTTTGAGGCTGACTTACAACTAGGAAAAACGCACAGCACTGACCAACACACAGCACAGACCACTTTAAAAACATTGTAAAACCCAGGGTAAGAAACATTAACTCACTGTTAATAACTCCACCCATATAAAATACATTAACTCACTGAGTGGAGGATTCCACTCCATGCCGTTTCTCCTTCTCAGTGGGAGTGTGGGGTCTCTTCTCCCACTGTTACACAACACAAACCACTTAACACCCAGAACTGTTTGGGGTGTTGTAAGTCAGTCAAAATCACAGCTCAAAATCAGGAAACAAAACATCAGGCAGCATGACTGGAAAAGTGTGCATAAGAATACACAGTCCCAAACAAATAATGCAGTTAAGTTAATGCATAGCTTCTGTGACGTAAGAATTGTTAGAATTGTGATACATAGCTGAATAGTTCCATCTCACCAAGTAGTTTTTTCTTTACTGGCATCTCATCCAGTAGTTATTTGATTTGTTTCTCCTTGTCTTGTAGTTGCTTGTTACTCTCCTGTAACTCCTTTTTAGATTCACTCAATGTCTTCCTAATCTCCTCTTGTTGCCTTCTCTTTTTCCTCCAGTTGTTTTTCCATTTCTCCCACCTATGGAAAATACAATATTATGGATGATTATTTGATTAATAATATTAATTTGATGACCAAAATGTATGTTCTCTCCACTAGTTTTGTTCTCCACCTTGATATCTAATTACTTACCAATTTTGCGTTATTGATTTCTGATTGATTTGCCAAACAGATTAATTCAATCATCCATTCATTCATCAATACAAAAAGCCTACCTGGTTAAATAAAGGTGAAAAAATGTTTTTTTAAATAAAAAATATATACAAAAACCTTACAGAATTTGTTTTACTCATCCAGCCTCTCTGATGTCAACCGTCATCAGATTATCAACCATTATAAAATCAACAATATTAGAACATTATTATTCAGCTTGACAGGTTAATTAATGACAATCGATGCATCAGTTAATGGTTCATTATTAACTGATTTATAGATTATCGTTCATGAATTAGTCTGTCAAACTGATTGGTTCTGGGAACATGATATATATATCAATCTTCTCTCCTCCAGACTCTCACACTTACCAAGCTCACCAGCTGATTCCTCCCTCTTCAGCTTGACCCCCTGGGTCTCACGTAGTAAATACTCTTGAGGCTGAACTAATGGTGTAAACCAGAGGTGCGTTATGTGTGGTAGACTACATCACTTGAATACAGGACGAGCAAGATACAGTGCATCAGACTACTCCAATAACTCAATCCTCTCTCATTTAGGGACTGTGGGCAGCAAGGGGATCCGGTTAGCTTCATTAGGTTAATTAACAGCAAGTTTTTATTGGCCCATTTCTGGTAATGAATTTAATTAGGGGAAATTATGGGGTACTACGGTAGATATACTGTACAGTATTGTGGGAGGAGGCAGGGCTATGTAAACCCTTGTGGATGTCAATAAACAAAACAGCCAAATAAGTAATTACTCACCCAAATACTATTTTCCTAATTGTCCATTATTCATGATGGAAATCCATGAATAATGATCATGTAAAACAAAATGTATTCATTATTATCTTCAAATCAACATCTGTCATATTATCCAATTGAATGCCATAGTGTTTAGGTGTTTATAAACAGTATACTGTAATAGTGTCGTTATAGAGCACCGTCATGGACCCATAAATCCACCGAAGCCGCCTCCTGCTGTTCTCCATGGATGAACTGACATACAGTGTGTAGAATCCATGATCTGACTGTCTTTCAGCCTCAAACACACATTGCCTCTCTCCAGCTCCTGGGTGATCAGACTCCCTCTGCCCTCATAGCCAGTCCTCTCTGTCACCTGGCCTCAGGTGAGAGGTGACAGGACAAAGGGGGACATCTTCACCAACATCAGTGTCCGTATCATCTTCAGTGGTGATGAATTTAAACTAATCTGTTCAAGAGAAAACATTTCTGGTTTAATGACATTTCCGTATTCACAAATACTCACATAAACACAGCTCAATTAAAAGCTACAATAGACATATAATGACAAGGATAATGTCAACTCTAAAATACAGCACCTACAATCCAAGGCAGACATATTTATTTGTAGAATAAGAAGTACAACATGAATGCTACTATCTACAGCAGGAATCTATGATGCAGAAGGAATTTAAAGGAGCTTGGAGGAAGGAGTCACTGTGGAGCAGTAGAGCTGTTTCGCGCAGACACAAACACAGCTTCAACTCATTTCAAACAGATGACATCCAATGACACTGTTACACATAAAGAGACATTAAACCTCAAACTCCTTTGACTTTACATAATTGGTTTGGTATTGTTGTCAAAAAGGTGTAAGAAAAGCTAATAATGAATTCTAAATAATGACGGACTATGGACTCTGGACCAGGGACGTCACTAGACATTCAGACCATCCGGGGCTCAGCACGACTGAAATGAAGCGCACCGCTCGCTAGCACTGAACATTTTGCAGAAACATAATGCTTTGTTGCATATCTCACTGCTTTCTTCCATGGGCTGTGCTCTCCAGACACCAAATAATCAACATTATTATTATCAACATATTAATTCAATTGATTTTGGTCAGTAAACCCATGGAATATGGGTTTATTTGCTAAAAATGGTATCTACAGTATTAGCAAATGCAAATTACAAGTGCATAACTACATCGTAATTTTCCAAGAAGAAAAATGGTTGGAAAAAGTAATAATTTTGTTGCAATGTTTTCATAAACCATGTCCAATATTTGATCGGCAATAAAAAAAAGCCTCATGTTGACTGATGTTGGTCACATTACTGCTAACTAATGTGAGCTAGTCATGATGCATGGACCGTGCAGTTCCAAAAGAATCCAAATGGTGGGAGCCTAAACCACAAATTAATGGGGGGATATAATATAGACGAAAGCATGCACCAAACACTCGTGAAAATCATGATTTTATAATATTTATGGTAATAAATCTCAGATTCCAAGGTCAATTAGCTACAGGAGAATATTTCTACCTAATTAATTACACACAAAAATATACACCCCCTCCAACACCCCTGCAGTAACAAACACTTCACAATTTTACACACGTCAGATCTGTCACGGTTGTTGTAAGGAGAAGCGGACCAAAGTGCAGCGTGTGTCGTTCCACATTTTATTTACACTGTGAAACTATGCGATACATAAACTAAAGAACAACAAACCGTGATGCAGAGTTGAAACATACACTAGTCAAAAAACAATGTCCCACAAACCCAGGTGGAAAAAAACCCTACTTAAGTATGATCTCCAATTAGAGACAACGAGGACCAGCTGCCTCTAATTGGAGATCATCCCAAACAAAACCCTAACATAGAAATATAAACCTAGAATCTGACAACATAGAAATAGAAAACATAGAAAAACACCCCCTGTCACGCCCTGACCTACTCTACCATAGAAAATAACATCTTTCTATGGTCAGGACGTGACAAAATCAAATCAAATGTAGTTTTAAGAATAATTAGTGTTAAGTAAAAAATAGATAAGTACATTTTTTTAATACAAAATACTAATAATTAAAGAGCAGCAATAAAATAACAATAGTAAGGGTATATACAGGGGGTAACGGTACAGAGCCAATGTGCGGCGGCACTGGTTAGTCGAGGTAATTCAGGTAATATGTAGATGTAGGTAGAGTTAAAGTGACTATGCATAGATAATAAACAGAGAGTAGCAGCACCTTAAAAGGGGGGGGGGCAATGCAAATAGTCTGGGTAGCCATTTGATTAGCTGTTCAGGAGACTTATGGCTTGGGGGTAGAAGCTGTTAAGAAGTCTTTTGGACCTAGACTTGGCGCTTTGGTACCTCTTGCCGTGCGGTAGCAGAGAGAACAGTCTATGACTAGGGTGGCTGGAATCTGGATAATTTTTAGGGCCTTCCTCTGACACCGCCTAGTATAGAGGTCCTGGATGGCAGGAAGCTTGGCCCCAGTGATGCACTGGGCCGTTCGTATTACCCTCTGTAGTGCCTTGCGGTCGAAGGCCGAGCAGTTGCCATACCAGGCAGTGATGAAACCAGTCAGGATGCTCTTGATGGTGCAGCTGTAAAACCTTTTGAGGATCTGAGGACCCATGCCAAATCTTTTCAGTCTTCTGAGGGGGAATAGGCTTTGTCGTGCCCGCTTCATGACTGTCTTGGTGTGTTTGGACCATGTTAGTTTGTTGTTGATGTGGACACCAAGGAACTTGAAGCTTGCAACCGGCTCCACTACAGCCCCATCGATGAGAATGGTCCATAATCATCTCCTTTGTCTTGATCACGTTGAGGTCACCTCTTACCTTCACATGTCTTCACGTCTTCTACTTTACATAAACAATTGTTGATTTAAATCCATAACAATGTTTCACTATTCAAAAAAAACATACTGTACATGAGTACATTCAGATGTACTACTGTGTGGCCACGCACGACTCCAACACCATCATTAAGTTTGCTGACGACACAACGGTGGTAGACCTGATCACAGACAGTGATGAGACAGTCTACAGGGAGGAGGTCAGGGACCTGGCAGTGTTGTGCCAGGACAACAGTCTCTCCCTCAACGTCAGCAAGACAAAGGAGCTGATCGTGGACTACAGGAAACGGGGGCGAGCACGGCCCCATTCACATCGACGAGGCTGTAGGGGAGTGGGTTAAGAGCTTCAAGTTCCTTGGTGTCCACATCACTAAGGACTTAACATGGTCCACATACACATCTGCACAGCTCCTCTTCCCCTCAGGAGGCTGAAGAGATTTCTCATGGGCCCTCAGATCCTCAACAGCTGCACCATTGAGAGCATCTTGACTGGCTGCATCACCGCATGGTACGGCAAATGCACCACCCTCTGGATAAGAGCGTCTGCTAAATGACTTAAATGTAAATGTAAATATGCATGTCAATCTCTCCTGGCTGAAAGTGGAGGAGAGATTGACTTCATCACTACTTTTATTTATGAGAGGTATTGACATGTTGAATGCACCGAGCTGTCTGTCTAAACTACTGGCACACAGCTCAGACACCCATACATACCCTACAAGACATGCCACAAGATGTCTCATCACAGTCCCCAAGTCCAGAACAGACTATGGGAGGCACATAGTACTACATAGAGCCATGACTACATGGAACTCTATTCCACATCAAGTAATTGACACAAGCAGTAAAATTGTATTTAAAAAACAGATAAAAAAATACCTTATGGAACAGATGGGACTGTGAAGCAACACAAACATTGGCACAGACATATGTATGCACACACACACACACACACACACACACACACACACACACACACACACACACACACACACACACACACACACACACACACACACACACACACACACACACACACACACACACACACACACACACACAAAATAACATATGCACTATACATACACATGGATTTAGTACTGTAGATATGTGGTGGAGTAGGCGCCTGAGGGCACACAGTGTGTTGTGAAATCTGTGAATGTATTGCAATGTTTTAAAATTGTATTAACTGCCTTAATTTTGCTGGACCCCAGGAAGACTAGCTGCTGCTTCGGCAGCAGCTAATGGGGATCCATAATACTGTAAATACAAATACGCTGCTGCTACTTTGTTTTATACTCTTAATATTATTATTATTAATCCCAACGCCTAGTCACTTGTAGAAAATAGTAAAAATAAAGAAAAACCCCTGAATGAGTAGGTATGTCCAAACTTTTGACTGGTACTGTATATATTCAACGTTTTTACCAAAGACTCTGCAGCTCAGGCTTGTACAAGAAATCTACAGACTTTCCCCTTTTACTCATATATACCCTTACAGGTAAACTTCTTCTCTCTCTAGTACCTCTCTCCCCTACTTCTACATGAAGTAGCGTAAAGACTGTAGTAAATCCTTTACCTAATATTCATAATCATATTATGAGCCTATTAAGATACTAATGTACAACTGTGAGACGTTCAGCAACATTCAGTCCAGTTTATTGCCAGCAGATAATAACGTCTGATTGATTCTTGAGGCTTGGCTCTGTGTATTCTTGTTCCAAAGATCAGTGACCATGTGACAAACGCATCAACTCAACTGAGGATCAACTTTGATCACAGATCACATTATACAATTTAATGTCACCTGCTGTATGTGTGTTATTTTGATGCCAGCAACCACTCCAGCCTAGCCCTGTCAGATGAGCCCTGTCAGATGAGCCCTGTCAGATGAACCCTGTCAGCCCTGGGATTCAGACAGGAACACCTCTCAACCTTGAGGCTACCAGCCCACCCTTGTACTTTACTTGCATACATTTCCTCTGAGGATGAGAACTGGGTGCACATGCAAAAAAGTAATAAAATAAAAATAAATAAAAAAGTTTTTTTTTACTTTTCAAAACATTGATTTATTTATATAAAATTTACCAGAGTAATCATGTTCAAGTAATAGGCGCTGTATGTATGTCATGAAATGCATGACTCATAACTTCTTCACTGTAGAGATGCATTTAAAGTTTCAACATGAAACCTTGATTTATTGATATTGTGGGGTAAACACAGTGTGGTTCTCTCTCTGCTAATAGAAGACTTCCTCTAAGTCCCAACAACAGTATCCTCTTTAGAGTTCTGTCTCTGACTCCTCCAGGTCCCCTCCCCCTCCCCCAGCCCCACTGTTGTTCATTTGATGAAGGTTGAATGCCAAGACTATCCTTACCTATACAGAAAACCGATCACGTAACAAAAAACAGATTACCCTTGTGTTGTCAAGTATCTGAATTGTCATTAGGTAAATAGTAACAAATTATCTTGGAATGGATGCACTTCTTATTAAATTCCAATTTTTCTATACTGGGAGTGGTTACGTCCCGAATGGCACCCTGTTCCCAATAAAGTGCACAGGGCCCATGGGAAAAGTAGTGAACTATAGAGAGAGTAGGGTGCTATTTGGGACGCGCACACGTTGTATGTCGCCTGTAGCAGTTCCATTGCAGAGAGTAGCTGAACCATTACAAACATAACTCAGCAGAAATACTATTAGGGAGCCCTAGCTCTGAAAATCCGCTTCCTCAGGCTTATCTGGATGACTCACGACAGATGAGTTTCAGTACCACCACGTTAGACTGGAATACACACTGGCAGGTCTATGAAACAACGTTTAGTGCTAGTTATGTTTTAAATGTTCCTTCTTGCTGTGTGAATCACATTTAAATATATCATATTTCCTCCAAGGTGGTGTGAA
This sequence comes from Salmo trutta, assembly GCF_901001165.1. NCBI lineage: Eukaryota > Metazoa > Chordata > Actinopteri > Salmoniformes > Salmonidae > Salmo > Salmo trutta. Next base: position 11,516,333 of record NC_042980.1, read on the forward strand.
TGCTGTGTTTTGCATCTTTATTTTATTTCCCCTGTAATACACTTTATATGCACTAGAGGGCCTCTTCATTCTATGATGCATCTGACATTACGTTCTCAGTTTAGGACTTAACACACGCATAGACAAGATATGTGTAAGGCCTTCATTCAGCTGGAAACTTTAACAAGCCCAATATTCTGTCCACAATGCTTAATTGGCCTGAAAATGATGACTTCCAACCTCCTGTACCACTGTTTACTCTGAACTAAAATGGACCTTTCGAAATGTCACATTTTATTTATGTTTATAGCACAGGAGGTTGGTGGCACCTTAACTGGGGAGAACGGGCTTGTGGTATTGACTGGAGCGGAATAGGTGGAACGGTATCAAATACATCAAACACATGGTTTCCATGGTTTCCAGGTGTTTGATGCCATTCCATTTGCTCCATTCCGGCCATTAGTATAAGCCGTTCTCCCCTCAGCAGCCTCCTGTGGTTTATAGAATGACCTGAGCGGTGTCCCTATGTGGGTGATGTGTAAAATCTTGCCCACTGATCAACAGACAACTTTGGGGTTAGGGAGGGTTGCAAACTCTGGCTCTGTCGTGGCTCTACCACAATGTTCTCTTTGTGCCACGTCTTCTCCCTCTCTCATGAGCAGTCTGACGTTTAAGAACACTACTTCCTTTAGCTTTGTAGACAAATTTAGCAACATCTGTGAAATGGTGTCCCTGGGAGATTCCTGACACAGAGATTTGATTGTGCTCTCTTTATTTTGGGCATCTGTTTGGCATTTTACATTTCCTTGCGGTGCACTTTGGGCCCTCTTAGGATTGCCTTAGTGGGAATTTCTCTAGGCCTCGCAACACTGAGCAGCTGTGGGCTGTCTCCCCCCTGAAGCACCATATTCTCCCATTCTTCTATGTGGATTAGGCCAAAAGAGCCTTCTCTGGAGGTGTCTATTAGGTCATTCTTCATTGTGACACAAAACATATACCATAGTGTTTAGCCTAGCAGTTGTCATAGAAAAATATGTTTTTGTCTGTTTAGCTTCTCTTCAGTTCCATAGGACTACTAATCAAATGGCTACCCTGACTATTTACATTGCCCCCCCCCCCACGCTGCTGCTACTCTCTGTTATTATCTATGCATAGTCACTTTAAAATCTCTACCTACATGTACATATTATCTCAATTACCTCGACACCGGTGCCCCCGCACATTGACTCTATTCCGGTACCCCCTGTATATAGCCCCGCTATTGTTATTCACTGGCTGCTCTTTAATTATTAGTTATTTTTATCTCTTACTTTTTTTAATGTATTTTCTTAAAACTGCATTGTTGGTTAAGGGCTTAGGGGTATTGTACTGTAAGGTCTCCACCAGTTGTATTCGGCGCATGTGACAAATAGAATTTGATTTGATTTGACTACTAACACCCTGTCTCTCTGCCTTTCTCAGCCAGCTGAGGCCCTGGCATGTCTGCAACCACCCCCACCCTCCACCCCCACCCTCCAACAGGAAATCAATGTCTCTCATTCCCATCTCCATCCATCCACCCACACACACACACACACACACACACACACACACACACACACACACACACACACACACACACACACACACACACACACACACACACACACACACACACACACACCATCTACGGTGCGCTGCCTCATCAGCTGCAGCATCATGTCTGTGTCTATCCCACTCACTCCACGGCCTTGGCTGCTCTCCACTGCAGACGTCTGAGAGAGACCCTGCTATTGTTGACTGTTGTTGGTATGTTCATTGTTGTGTATTTTACAGGCATAGCTCTGCTGAGCACTACTGTTCTGTATGTTCATTGGCTAATTTGTAGCGTTTTGTGTACAGAATAATAGGCTAGTTGTTGAGCCCCTAAGGCCTAAAAAGAAAGGCCAATTATTATAGCTATGTGATGAAGGTGATAATATTATGTAATAAAAAAAGGGCATGATTGTAATGAAAATGTTATTAAGATAGGCTTACTGGTTTTAAAACAGGTATTATAATTGTTGTTGTATGCCTGCAATGAGTTGCAAAGGGGAAAAAATCGGTAACTTCAAATATTGCACTTTTAACACTGCATGACCAAAAGTATGTGGACGCCTGCTCGTCGAACATCTCATTCTAAAATCATGGGCATGGAGTTGGTCCTTGTCACGGTCTTGGAAATGAGCGGACCAAGGCGCAGCGTGTGTAGAGTTCCACATCTTTATTCCAAAGTGAAACTTAGCCAAACAAAATATATCAATAAACGAACAATGAAATGTGACTACGTGGTGCACAAACACAAAACAATATCCCACAAACACAGGTGGGAAAAATAGCTACTTAAATATGATCCCCAATTAGAGACAACAATTACCAGCTGTCTCTAATTGGGAACCATACAAAACACCAACATAGAAAATAAAACTAGAACACAACATAGAAATTCTAAACTAGAATACCTCCTAGTCACGCCCTGACCTACTACACCATAGAGAAACAAGGGCTCTCTATAGTCAGGGCGTGACAGTCCCCCTTTTGCTGCTATAACAGCCTCCACTCTTCTGGGAATGCTTTCCACTAGATGTAGGAACATTTCTGCGGGGACTTTCTTCCATTCAGCCACACAGAGCATTAGTGAGGTCGGGCACTGATGTTGAGCGATTAGGCCTGGCTCTCAGTCGGCGTTCCAATTCATCCCAAAGGTGTTTGATGGGGTTGAGGTCAGGGATCTGTGCAGGCCAGTCAAGTTCTTCCACACCGATCTTGACAAACAATTTCTGTATGGACCTTGATTTGTGTACGGGGGCCATTGTCATGTTGAAAAAGAGAAAGGACCTTCCCCAAACTGTTGCACAAAATTGGAAGAACAGAATCGTCTAGAATGTCATTGTATGTTGTAGCGTTAAGATTTCACTTCACTGGAACTAAGGGGCCTAGCCCGAACCATGAAAAACAGACCCAGACCATTATTCCTCCTCCATCAAACTGTACAGTTGGCACTATGCATTGGGGCAGGTAGTGTTCTCCTGGCATTCGCCAAAAGCAGATTTGTCCGTCCTACTGCCAGATGGTGAAGCGTGATTAATCACTCCAGAGAACGCGTTTCCACTGCTCCAGATTTCAATGGCAGTGAGCTTTACTCCACTCCAGTTGACGCTTGGCATGGTGATCTTAGGCTTGTGTGCAGTTCTTGTGCTGACATTGCTAACAGAGGCAGTTTGGAACTCGGTAGTGAGTGTTGCAACCGAGGACAGATGATTTTATGTGCTATGTGCTTTAGCACTCGCCGGTCCCGTTCTGTGAGCTTGTGTGGCCTACCACTTCGCGGCTGGGCTGTTGTTGCTCCTAGACGTTTCTACTTCACAGTAACAGCACTTACAGTTGACCAGGGCAGAAATTTGACGAACTGGCTTGTTGGAATGGTGGCATCCGATGACAGTGGCACGTTGAAAGTCACTGAACTCTTCAGTAAGGCCATTCTCCTGCCAATGTTTGTCTATGGAGATTGCATGGCGGTGTGCTCGATTTTATGCACCTGTCAGCAACGGGTGTGGCTGTGAAATAGCCGAATCCACAAATTTTAAGGGTTGTCTACATACTTTGTATATATAGTGTACTTTTTCACAAATGTATTTTCATGCTTTGCCCATGTTGTAGCCTCAAAATGTCAGTGACAGTGAATTTGGTTGACTTAATCAAGCCAGTAAAAATCCTGCTTAATCCCTTATCTCGATAATAAAAGTTGAATGGCGAGAAACCAAACAGAGAAGGAGAACGTCAGAACGTGTAAGTCGCCAACAACACGATTTGGAGCATTTAATGGTATGAGGTCAGCCTCTCTCTGCATTTGTGTCCCTGATGCGATGTGTGTAGCCAGCTGACCCCTAATATGACATGACTGACGCTCTGTTGTATCAGGCTGTGTTGTTCAGTAATGCCACTGTGCATCTGGAGAACCTCTGCTCTCCATGGAAACTCTCCCCAAGCTGATGTCATCCTCTCAAAAGCAATGGGACTCCACCCTGTTAGCAACACATTGTCTTATATCTTCTACTAAGTAGTAGATGTAGGCCTAATAGATTGTTTTGCCTTTTTTCTCTCAACCTCCAGTATAGGGAATATTCTATCCTATGCCTATCTATTATGGCTGTAAATTAAGATTTCCCAATTATCCTAATTCTTCGGGGCTATGAGGCTTAAATACTGGACTTGGATTGCGGTTGTAATTAGTGTTTTAGATTAGGTAAATTGGTTGTAGTAAGGTTGTTATAAACAGCTTATACACAGGTTATACACCATGAACGGGTCTGCATCTACCTGCATGCAACTCTACACAACATCGTCTCCTTAACTACGCTTTTGGCAAAGCCAAGTAGAAGGCTTGTCTCTGAAAGGGCTCATTGTGTAGAGATGTGATTGTGTGTGTGTGTGTGTGTGTGTGTGCGGTGTATCGGTGACGTATGAGTAGACTAGACTCTTTACTGTATTCGTTGGTCAGCACTGCAGAGATTAGCTTGCTACACAGACAGGGATTCCTAAACCTGAATCATGCCCATCGTCATTACAACTAAATGGGAGTGGAGCAGAAATTGTGCAAGATATGGATAGATTTCTTTGGTCCTATAAATATTGCGCGGTTGTTGCTTCGATTGAAGTTTCCACCAAGTCCCCCATTCCATTATAATGCTTCACGAGGACTGGGCTCTTTGGAACCATCGTGATGTGCTGATTTCCTCACGTGTGTTTTCTGTTAAAGTGGTGAGGCTGGGATAAAACAGGAATATTTGCAAACAAGAGGCTTTCGCGTTGGGTACATTTGTTTCGTTTTTTTTTTTTTTTGTTGACTTGCTGTGATTTCTGAAGTCGAGGAGGAAGGTGGAACGTTGTAGTTGTGATCCAGCAAAACCAAGCTTGGAACATGGGGAACGCAGGGAGTATGGACCAACAAACTGATTTCAGGGGACATAACATGCCTCTGAAGCTGCCTATGCCGGAGCCAGGTGAATTGGAGGAGAGATTCGCAATCGTTTTGGTATGTTCACAAATAATTCAAAGTACTTTCTTATCGAACCCTGATAAGTTTCCCCATTTGTCTTTCGCCATTCCTACTTTGCGCTGGCACGACAGCTGTGTTGGTCTGACCGTTACCTAGCTACTCAGCTCAGTCATCCTCTCAACTCAAATCAAGCCTGTTCCATCTTTTGTGTTTAGCTACGGCAGCTAAGTTGGAATATCACGATGAGATAGATGAGATCAAATGTTGCAACGTCTATTTGTCTTTTTGACATTTGTCTTTGGTTACTTGACATGCGTCTTCACTGATCGCGTCAAATAATCAATGGATGGTTGGGAGAGGGTAGAAAAACCACACGAACAAAATCTGTCACGCAAACGAATCCGAAAACTCACACCATCGAATAATCTATCTGGTAGTCTGTTAAATCAATTACCTTTGTTTTAGTGGGTGGGGTGAAGTTACACGTGAAGGAAGCTGAACTCTACTCAGCAAGTTTACTCCCTTGTTGATTTGATATGTAAACCTCCGCAATTTAAGTAGGACAGCTGTTTGTTTGCCCCATCGGCCCTATCTTGCAAATTCGAAAATGCCTTTCTGAGTGGGACATTCAGTGTTCAGTGAGAATGTGTGTTTATCAGCCTGTATATGCCAAGGCTAGGTTTACTTGTACCTATGCTGATTCTGTAAATGTGATCTGTTAACCAACTGTGTATACTAAAGAACCATTTGAACAGTTAGCTGTCTTGACAAAATGAGTAACCTAGCTCGTTGATTTAGGCTAATTCTGCGCAATTAATCTAATCTTCCATTTTCTGTACTTTAAGCTAATACATACATTGCTTACTATACTACACTTTTGCAATGTTTCAGCATTTTAAAACTAAGCATAACCCAACATGGCCTGTTCAGATATTCTGGGATCAGTGAAGGGCTCAGGGGTGTAAAGCCTGGTTTTGTGAGGTCGTGTAGATGTGGGTCAGACATTGTTGTAGTCAGACCTAATACTCCACTAAAAGGTGGCTCTGTTGTGGGACCTGGCCGCATGCAACACAATTAGCCCAACACAGACCTACTAAGAAGGTTATGCAGTGCCATGTGACTTCAGAGCTCCTGCAACCATACCTGTCAGAAGGAACGGTTTGATTGAAGAGGGAAAAGCTGTAACTAAACCTGTTTTACTCTGTGTTGCTGTGTTTTCCAATGTATTATACCTTGGGCAATGGTCTGTTACTCTGTTTGCTGATGGTGCTGGCCCAAGCCATTTAGACTGTTAATAGGCTACCAAATGGAGAAATTGTATTTTTTTTTTTTTTTTTTTTTACGTGGGAGTCACTAATACATGTCACAGTGTTCTCGTTGGGGTGTAATTACTGCATGTTTCGGCGGAGAGGGAGGCAGGGAGCAGACCTCTGGCCAGAGGGGGGGCCTTAACAAAAAAAGATAACAGTTCTGAAACTGCAGTAAAAGTGCAGTAACTGCAGTCGACTGTGTTATTTTGGACTCAGTAATTGCAGCCTGCTGCAGTTCTACTGCATTCTAACTACAGTTATACTACAGTGTACTGCAGTTATACTGCACTCTGACGGCAATTTTTTTCGTAAGGTGTGCGTCCCAAATGGCACCCTATTCCCTATATAATGCACTACTTCTGACCAGAACTCTATGGGCCGTGGTCAAAAGTAGTGCACTATGGAATAGAGTGCCATTTGAGACACAGCCAGGGTTGACGTCACACTGCCTAGGCCTACCAGGGGATTGAAGGCTTCTTCCTAATCCCGTCTGCTTTTAGGATAACCTGGCGCTGCTTTTCATGATCTGTGAACAACACCAAGGAATGCCAGGCTTGAACGCCTGCCTGCCTGGCCTCCTTTTCAACTAACAAGCCTAAAAAAGTAGACTGGAGGAACCAAATGTAACCACTTTACGACACTATAGGAAGGATACTGTATCATTGAGTTCAATGAAACACTTAGTTGTCAATTAGCTTTTCCCGACACGCTCATTACCTGTATTTATTTTCCCCTGTAAAGGTCATTGATGGACTCATGAGTCATACTCTAAACGTATCCTATTAGTTAATGCTACTTGCTGAATCCCTTAAGCACAGGCTAAAATAACACAGTGGACACAGTGGGTCTGGTTGCACCAGGAGTGATCAGTCGCTCACCGAAGAGGGATGGATGTGAGAATGAAGGAGTACCAGCTAGAATGGAGCCTTGGGCGAGTTTAGCGTTTTAATCACCGGCACAGCGTTATTTACTGCTGTTTAAACCCCGCTGATTGTCAGTAATGCCCGCTGGTCGGCGGCGCCATGAATTGCCCGAGTGAGCGTGTGACTCAGATGAGTGTGTCACTTCAGCCTGCAAGGCTAATGGTTGAAAAACTGTATTGGGCCCCTCAATGATTGATCCAATACCACCATGCATCCTTCAGTGATTGATAAGCGTGGGTTAAACTGCAACAAGCAGAGGAGCAGTCAGCAGGAGGATTACGGTTTCACGGATTGGATGCTATCACTGCCCATTTCTTTCTTCACCAACGCGCAAAATCATTTTAATCAGTGTAAGTAGGGTTTATGTAAAACAGGCTACTTCTTTGATAAAACAGATGTTTTCTACAGCTGCAACATCGAGAGCATCCTGACTGGTTGCATCACTGCCTGGTACGGCAATTGCTCGGTCTCCGACTGCAAGGGACTACAGAGGGTAGTGGCGTACGGCCCAGTACATCACTGGGGCTAAGCTGCCTGCCATCCAGGACCTCTACACAAGGCGGTGTCAGAGGAAGGCCCTAAAAACTGTCAAAGACCCCAGCCACCCCAGTCATAGACTGTTCTCTCTACTACCGCATGGCAAGCGGTACCGGAGTGCCAAGTCTAGGACAAAAAGGCTTCTCAACAGTTTTTACCCCCAAGCCATAAGACTCCTGAACAGGTAATCAAATGGCTACCCGGACTATTTGCATTGTGTGCCCCCCCAGGCCCTCTTTTATGCTGCTGCTACTCTCTGTTTATCATATATGCACAGTCACTTTAACTATACATTCGTGTACATACAGTGGATATAAAAAGTCTACACACCGGTAAAATGCCAGGTTTTTGTGATGTAAAAGAATGAGACAAAGATAAATCATGTCAGAACTTTTTCTACTGTTAATGTGACCTATAACGTGAACAATTCAATTGAAAAACAAATTGAAATCTTCGAGGGGGGAAAATGAAAAATAAAAACCTTACAATAACCTGGTTGCATAAGTGTGCACACCCTCTTATAACTGTGGATGTGGCTGTGTTGAGAATTAACCAATCACATTCAAACTCATGTTAAATAGAAGTCATTACACACCTGCCATCATTTAAAGTGACTCTGATTAATCACAAATAAAGTTCAGCTGTTCTAGTAGGATTTTCCTGACATTTTCTTAGTTGCATCTCAGAGCAAAAGCCATGGTCCGCAGAGAGCTTCCAAAGCATCAGAGGGATCTCATTGTTGAAAGATATCAGTCAGGAGAAGGGTATTCCAGGAATTTCCAAAGCATTACATATACCATGGAACACAGTGAAGACAGTCATCATCAAGTGGAGAAAATATGGCACCACAGAGACATTACCAAGAACTGGACGTCCCTCCAAAATGTATGAAAAGACGAGAAGAAAACGGGTCAGGGAGGCTTCCAAGAGGCCTACAGCAACATTAAAGGAACTGCAGGAATTTCTGGCAAGTACTGGCTGTGTGCTTGCTACATGTGACAACAATCTCCCGTATTCTTCATATGAATGGGCTATGGGGTAGGATGGCAAGACGGAAGCCTTTTCTCACAATGAAAAACATCCAAGCCCGGCTGAAGTTTGCAAAAACAAACATCAAGTCCCCCAAAAGCACGTGGGAAAATGTGTTATGGTCTGATGAAACCAAGGTTGAACTTTTTGGCCATAATTCCAAAAGGTATGTTTGGCGCAAAAACAACACTGCACATCACCCAAAGAACACCATACCCACAGTGAAGCATGGTGGTGGCAGCATCATGCTTTGGGGCTGTTTTTCTTCAGCTGGAACCGGGGCCTTAGTCAGGGTGGAGGGAATTATGAACAGTTCCAAATACCAGGCAATTTTGGCACAAAACCTTCAGGCGTCCATTAGAAAGATGAAGAGGAAGTTCACCTTTCAGCACCACAACGACCCAAAGCACACATCCAAATCCACGAAAGCATGGCTTCACCAGAAGAAGATTAACGTTTTGGAATGGCCCAGCCAGAGCCCAGACCTGAATCCAATTGAACATCTCTGGGGTGATCTGAAGAGGGCTGTGCACAGGAGATGTCCTCGCAATCTGACAGATTTGGAGCGCTTTTGCAAAGAAGAGTGGGCAAATATTGCCACATCAAGATGTGCCATGCTAATAGACTCCTACCCAAAAAGACTGAGTGCTGTAATAAAATCAAAAGGTGCTTCAACAAAGTATTAGTTTAAGGGTGTGCACACTTATGCAACCAGGTTATTGTTTTTTATTTTATTTTTTTTTCCCCCTCAAAGATTTCAGTTTGTTTTTCAATTGAATTGTTCACGTTATAGGTCACATTAAAGGTGGAAAACGTTCTCACATGATTTATCTTTGTCTCAGTATTTTACATCACAAAAACCTGACATTTTAACTGGGGTGTGTAGACTTTTTAAATCCACTGTATGTTCATACTACCTCAATTGGCCCGACCAACCAGTGCTCCCGCACATTGGCTAACTGGGCTATCTGCATTGTGTCCCGCCACCCACCACCCGCCAACCCCTCTTTTACGCTACTGCTACTCTCTGTTCATCATATATGCATAGTCACTTTAACCATATCTACATACTACCTTAATCAGCCTGACTAACCGGTGTCTGTATGTAGCCTCGCTACTTTTATAGCCTCGCTACTGTAAATAGCCTCGCTACTGTTTTTGTCTTTTTACTGTTGTTTTTATTTCTTTACTTACCTATTATTCACCTAATACCTCTTTTGCACTATTGGTTAGAGCCTGTAAGTAAGCATTTCACTGTAAGGTCTACACCTGTTGTATTCGGCGCACGTGACAAATAAACTTTGATTTGATTTAATTACCTTTTTTCAGAAAATATCACTTTAAAAACAGCAATGCTATATTGCGGTGGCTTATATATGTACATTTACTTTTGAGTAATTTAGCAGACATTCTTGTCCAGAGCAACTAGGTTTAAGTGGCTTGCTCAAGGATACATCAACAGATTTTTCACCAAGTCGGCTCAGGGATTCAAACCAGCGACCTTTTGGTTACTGGCCCAATGCTCTTAACCGTTAGGCTACCTGCCATCCTATACAAGGTATTTTAAATAGCCACGGTAACAGAATGATGCTAGACTCAGATTTGACACTTTAAAATATTGTAATGAAACAGCAGGGAGCAGGTCTCGAACCCTCGACCTTCAAGCCCGAAGTCCGGCGCGCTATCGACTGTGCCGCAAAAGCATGCTCGAGCGGCAGAGTGGATATCCGCGCTTATAAACCCAGGGTCGTTACACTACTCCCTCCTTTCAAAGAGCGCGTCCTCGCGCTAGCTTGCGACTCTACGTCTTACAGGAACGCGCTCACCGGCCAAGCACACGCACTGTCGTGGATGCAAGGTCCGATCACTTCTGACACCAATGTAATGAACAGGCAGGGAGCAGGTCTCGAACCCTCGACCTTCAAAGCCCGAAGTCCGGCGCGCTATCGACTGTGCCGCAAAAGCATGCTCGTCCGGCAGAGTCGATTTCCGCGCTTATAAACCCAGGGTCGTTACAATATATTTCAAACAAAAACCAATGATTGCAAAGTTAAATAAACCATACAACTCTATGCACGAGGTCGACTTTTAACAATTTCCACTTCCAAGATTCAACGTCATATCTTTAGTCTCAGATTTATTTAGCCAATCAGAGAACAGTGCACTAATGCTCTGTGTTCAGCCAAGTAGGTAGCTAGCCAAACAGAGAGCTAGCTAGCTATATTGCTGCACATAGCTAACCTAGCTTCCTGACATTCATCTGACAAGTCACAAAGTGTACCCTGTTTCTGGTGCGTGTGTATTTCATGACGCTCAAGTTCGCTGAAGCACCTTGCTACAACAAGTGCCAACGTTGTTTCAAAGTTTCATGTCGTCGATTATAAAGACGCCGTTACCATGCAAACGGTCTTAACAGCACGTCTCACCTTCTTGATCAGAATGCCCCGTGTGACCCGTCTTTAGTCAACCAGTTGTACAACACAACATTCCAAAACCAGCTAATTGTATCTTGTCTCATTTCATGTCGGTTGTTGTATCTGAACTGGGCTTTACAGTTAATTTTCCAAATGCATTTTTATTTTAATTAGAACATGTTTACATAACAGCTCCCACTTAATCTGAACATTAGCCATCTAGAGGGTAGCTGGGTAGCTGGTGTGGCCTGGCTAACTCCTACATTAAGAAACCAGGTGGAATAAACAAGTTTGGGAGGTATTTGACTACATGAAAGCATTGACCTCTCCATGCTCAGCTGACAATTTGAGTGGATTTGTGGAATAATGGAATGTACACTCAGTCTACAGTTTATTAGGTACACCCATCTAGTACCCGGTCAGACCCCCCTTTGCCTCAAGAACAGCTTGAATTCTTTGGGGCAAATTGTGGCATTCAAACGTTGCTCAATTGGTATCAAGGAACCAGACGTGTGCCAGGATAACATTCCTCACACCATTACACCACCGCCACCAGCCTGTACTGGCAGGATGTGGTCAATGGAGTCTTGCTGCTTACGCCAAATCCTGACTCACAGGACTGCCACTGACTGGATGTTATTTGTTTGTCACACCATTCTCGGTAAACCATAGACATTGTTGTGCGTGAAAAGCCCAGGTGGCTGGCCATTTCTGGCACCGACGATCATACCATGCTCAGGTAGGGCGGCAGGTAGCCTTGTGGGTAGAGCGTTGGGCCAGTAACCGAAAGGTTGCAAGATCAAATCCCCGAGCTGACAAGGTAAAAATCTGTTGTTCTGCCCCTGAACAAGGCAGTTAACCCACTGTTCCTAGGTCCTCATTGAAAATAAGAATTTGTTCATAACTGACTTGCCTAGTTAAATAAAGGTAAACAGTTGCTCAAAATCTAACAGTAACTGAATGCGTGTCTGCTTTATATAGCAGGCCACGGCCACGTGACTCACTGTCTGTAGGAGCGAACCATTTTCATGAACGGGTGGTGTACTTAATAAACTGGCCACTGAGTGTATTTGTACTTGTACTCTAATCATAAGAATAGAGTCAACATTGAGAACAGATTTAGTGCACTACAGGTAGGCTTTTCCTGGAAAATTCAAGGCTTGCTGCTGGCTGATTCCACTAAGCCTAACTGTTTCCCCTTGCAAAGCAAATTGCCTTCCATTGATACAGCTGCTGTAGGGGACTTGAAGCGACGGCTGAGATTTAAACTAGACATGCAAGGCCTCCGCAAGGCCTCCGTCAAGATAAGGCAAAGTATTTCACATGCGACCTTGACCAGGGAGAGAAACAAGTATAATGTAAATGTCCATTATAAGCTTAGGCTACAGACTTGTAATCTTCCATGTAGATTTGATTAAATAGTGTGAATTTAATTTCCAATAACATGTTTTTGCTATAAGGGCTGTTTTTACTTGTAAACTTAATCCTTTCGCTCTAATAGTTTCTCGCTGTGAAAATGTATATTTAGTGTGAATAGGCCATATGGCCGATTAGTGATGGGGAGAATAAATAAATACAGTATCGGGATATTCTTATTTATGATAGCCTATATCGCAATAGCCTGAATAGCAATAGCCTGATAGCCTATATCGCAATCAGATCTTCAACCAAAACCTAATATTAGATAAATGAAACCTGAGTGAACAAATAACACAACAATTATATATTTATTTCAGAAATAAAGTAATGCAACACGCATTGCCTCTGTGTGAAAAAGTAATTGCCCCCTCACACTCAATAATTCGTTGTGTCACCTTTAGCTGCAATGACTCCTGTAGTAGTTGATCAGTCTCTCATGTTGCTGTGAAGGAATTTTGGCCCACTCTTCCGTGCGTAACTGCTTTAACTCAGCAACATTTGTGGGGTTTCAAGCATGAACTGCTCATTTCAAGTCCTGCCACAGCATCTTAATTGGGATTAGGGCTGGACTTTGACTAGGCCATTCCAAAACTCCCAAAACGTATTTTTTGTTGCCATTTTCATGTAGACTTCATTGTGTGTTTTGGATCATTCTCTTGCTGCGTGACCCAGCTGTGCTTCAGCTTCAGCTCACAGACGGATGACCTGACATTCTCCTGTAGAATTATCTGATACAGAGCAGAATTCATGGTTCCTTCTATTAAGGCAAGTCATCCAGGTCCTGAGGCAGCAAAGCATCCCCAAATATCACACTACCACCACAATATGTACAATAGTAACCGTTGGGTAATGACTGGATTAAGAAGTTTACAGTGGTTGAATACTATACATTAAATGTACAATAATAGTGAGTAGACAGTTGCCTAGAGATTCATTAGCCGATTGCGGTTTTCAGAGTAAAAAAAGAAACTTGGAATCCAGTTTCCATGACAAGCTCCTCAAGTAGCCTAAAGTACCTTCCTTGCGGCTGCTACACTTGACTGAAAGTGTATCTGCTGATAAGGCTTTGTTTTAGCACCTTTCCTATTCGCTCTGAGTCAATTGTGGCTCTAGCTCTGGTCCAGGGTGTCGTTCGGGTGTGCTCTCGTAGTCGTTCGACCGAACGACTCCCTGGACCAGAGCTATTGTGGCTCAAGAGCCCCACCATCCACTTAACAGCATTGCAGTTGAATGGCACTTGAGGTCTACATGAGCAGACAATGTACAGTACCAGTCAAAATGTTTGGACACCTCATTTCAGGGTTTTTCTTAATCTGGACTATTTCCTACAATATGGAATAATAGTGAAGACATCAAAACTATGAAATAACACATACTGTATGGAATCATGTAGTAACCAAAAAAGTGTTAAACAAATCAAAATATATTTTATATTTGAGATTCTTCAATTTTGCCTTGATGACAGCTTTGCACACGCTTGGCATTCTCTCAACCAGCTTCATTAAGTTTGCAGATGACACAACAGTGGTAGGCCTGATCACCGACAACGATGAGACAGCCTATAGGGAGGAGATCAGAGCCCTGGCCGTGTGATGCCAGGACAACAACCTCTCCCTCAACGTGATCAAGACAAAGGAGATGATTGTGGACTACAAGAAAAAGGACCGAGCACACCCCCATTCTCATCGTCGAGGCTGTAGTGGAGCAGGTTGAGAGCTTCAAGTTCCTTGGTGTCCACATCACCAACAAGCTAACATGGTCCAAGCACACCAAGACAGTCGTGAAGAGGGCATGACAAAACCTATTCCCCCTCAGGAGACTGAAAAGATTTGGCATGGGTCCTCAGATCCTCAAAAGGTTCTACAGCTGCACTATCGAGAGCATCCTCACTCACCGCCTGGTATGGCAACTGCTCGGCCTTCGACCGCAAGGCACTACAGAGGGTAGTGTGAATGGCCCAGTACATCACTGGGGCAAAGCTTCCTGCCATCCAGGACCTCTATACCAGGCGGTGTCAGAGGAAGGCCCTAAAAATTGTCAAAGACTCCAGCCACCCTAGTTAGACTGTTCTCTCTGCTACCGCACGGCAAGCGGTACCGGAGCCTCAAGTCTAGGTCCAAGAGGCTTCTAAACAGCTTCTACCCCCAAGCCATAAGACTGCTGAACATCTAATCAAATGGCTACCCAGACTATTTGCATTGCCCCTCTTTTACACCGCTACTACTCTCTGTTGTTATGATCTATGCATAGTCACTTTAAGAACTCTACCTACATGTACATATTACTTAAATTACCTTGACTAATCGGTGGCCCCGCACATTGACTCTGTACTGGTACCCCCCTTTATATAGTCTTGCTATTGTTATTTTACTGCTGCTCATTAATTAGTTGTTACTTCTTATCCTTATTCGTTTAAGAAATATATATATTTAACTGCATTGTTGGTTAGGGGCTCGTAAATAAGCATTTCACTGTAAGGTCTACGGCTGTTGTATTTGGCATATGTGACTAATACAATTTGATTTGATTTGATGAGGTAGTCATCTAGAATTCAATTAACAGGTTGTGTTGTGACAAGGTAGGGGTGGTATACAGAAGATAGCCCTACTTGATAAAAGACCAAGTCCATAGTATGGCAAGAACAGCTCAAATAAGCAAAGAGAAACGACAGTCCGTCATTACTTTAATGCGTGAAGGTCAGTCAATCCGGCCAATTTCAAGAACTTTGAAAGTTTCTTCAAGTGCAGTCACAAGAACCATCAAGCACTATGATAAAACTGACTCTCAAGAGGACCGCTACAAGAAAGAAAGGACCCAGAGTTACCTTTGCTGCAGAGGATAAGTTCATTAGAGTTAACTACACCTCAGATTGCAACCCAAATAAATGCTTCACAGTTCAAGTAACAGAGACATCTCAACGTCAACTGTTCAGAGGAGACTGCGTGAATCAGGGCTTCATGGTCGAATTGCTGCAACGAAACCACTATTAAAGGATACCAATAATAAGAAGAGACTTGATTGGGCCAAGAAACACGAGCAATGGACTTTAGACCGGTGGAAATCTGTCCTTTGGTCTGATGAGTCCAAATTTTAGATTTTGAGATGCAGAGTAGTTGAACGAATGATCTCTGCATGTGTGGTTCCCACCGTGAAGCATGGAGGAGGTGTGATGGTGTGGGGGTGCTTTGCTGGTGACACTGTCAGTGATTTATTTAGAATTCAAGGCACACTAAACCAGCACGGCTACCATAGCATTCTGCAGTAATATGCCATCCCATCTGGTTTGGGGTTAGAAGGACTATCCTTTTTTTTCAACAGGACAATGACCCAAAACACACCTCCAGGCTGTGTAAGGGCTATTTGACCAAGAAGGAGAGTGATGGAGTGCTGCATCAGATGACCTGGCCTCCACAATCACCCAACCTCAACCCAATTGAGATGATTTGGGATGAATTGGATCGCAGAGTGAAGGAAAAGCAGCCAACAAGTGCTCAGCATATGTGGGAACTCCTTCAAGACTGTTGGAAAAGCATTCCAGGTGACGCTGGTTGAGAGAATGCCAAGAGTGTGCAGAGCTGTCATCAAGGGTGGCTACTTTTAAGAATCTCAAAAACATATATCCTGTAGGTTCATGCTCTACACCATTCGCAGAGTACGACCCTGCCTCACACAGGAAGCGGTGCAGGTCCTAGTCCAGGCACTTGTCATCTCCCGTCTGGATTACTGCAACTAGCTGTTGGCTGGGCTCCCTGCCTGTGCCATTAAACCCCTACAACTCATCCAGAACGCCGCAGCCCGTCTGGTGTTCAACCTTCCCAAGTTCTCTCACGTCACCCCGCTCCTCCGCTCTCTCCACTGGCTTCCAGTTGAAGCTCGCATCCGCTACAAGTCCATGGTGCTTGCCTACGGAGCTGTGAGGGGAACGGCACCTCCGTACCTTCAGGCTCTGATCAGGCCTTACACCCAAACAAGGGCACTGCGTTCATCCACCTCTGGCCTGCTCGCCTCCCTACCTCTGAGGAAGCACAGTTCCCGCTCAGCCCAGTCAAAACTGTTCGCTGCTCTGGCACCCCAATGGTGGAACAAGCTCCCTCACGACGCCAGGACAGCGGAGTCAATCACCACCTTCCGGAGACACCTGAAAACCCACCTCTTTAAGGAATACCTGGGATAGGATAAAGTAATCCTTCTAACCCCCCCCCCGCCCCAAAAGATTTAGATGCACTATTGTAAAGTGGTTGTTCCACTGGATATCATAAGGTGAATGCACCGATTTGTAAGTCGCTCTGGATAAGAGCGTCTGCTAAATGACTTAAATGTAAATGTAAATGTAATATATATTTTGATTTGTTTAACACTTATGGTTATTACATGATTCCATATGTGTTATTTCATAGTTTTGATGTCTTCACTATTATTCTACAATGTAGAAAATATAAAAAGTAAAGAAAAACCCTTGATTGAGTAGGTGTGTCCAAACTTTTGACTGGTACTGTATATATGCCTATTTGTCACTTCATGAACAGTGTAGCCAATTATACTTTGACTATCTAATGTAACTTTCGGCACAGTCTGCTTTGTCCCTTGCTGTAGTTGCTTGCATTGCCATAGTTTCTTGTATTTTCTAGTGAACTCTGTCATACTGAATGTCCCTCCATTGATCACTGGCTAGCCCCTCTGTTCTTGTAAGTATGACGAAGACGGCTCATTACACTGTAAGGCACTGTTTTCATACAAAATGTGGACTTTTTATGGGAACATGCTTGGCATTTAGTATTCTCTTTCACTCAGGAGCATGTCTGTGAGTTCTTACCTGGTTGCCATAGCACCCATGACATGACTGTTGGCTGTTTCGACATATGAAAGAATTAAAGAGATGGGTCGCACTAGACTAGAGGTTTGGAAATCATGTGTTTTCCTGTTTCCTAAACATAACAAGGTTGACATTTTCTCCTGAAGGGCAAGTGATGTACATTTGAATTTGTTTCTCAACTGATTTAACTGTGTTTAATTTCTCATCAAGCATGACTCAAACAATTAGCAAATCAGTAAAGGGAATCAAAACAAAATGGCTTTTGTGTCTTTAGAATGTCCCCTACTTGTGATGGTTATTATCTAAACCAGGGATGGGCAACTTTGATGTGCGTGGGGGCCACCCAAAAAATCTAAACTCACCAAGAGGGGCCGCAGTGGCTTGCGCGTCTGCGTACCCACATCCATACCCACACATGCAGTCAGAGCTAGCCCTAGCCTTTTGGAAGCCCTAAGCTAAATGTTGTTACCCCCCCCCCCCCACTTCCACCCCCACCTTGCAAGCAAAGCATTTTAATGGCCCCCCTCTTGACAACGAAGAGAAAACATTTGATCATTTCCTGCAATTCATTTACGTCATTTCAATTCTACACATTATGCCCCGATTATAAAAAAAAAAATCTGTTCAAGGTAAGTTCGCTGCTATTTTACACATTTTGCCATGGGGCGGACAGAAACATGTGCAGTTTTACAGCTAATTTCCTGCAATTCTACACATTTTGACATAGGATGGAGACAAATGTTTGCAGTTTTTAATATGATATCTGATGATCAATGGGGGCCTTCCGGTTAGTAATTAGACCATGATAACTACAAGTGTAGATAGCTGGCCGACATAATGAGAGAAAAACTGCTGATATACAACCACATTTCAAAATTATACCTTGCGTATTCTACTATTCTAACTCACAACAGTAAGTTGAGACCCCGATTGATTTCCCTAAAAACATTTTTTTTTAAAAAGGGAAAGTGATCCGGGTGCCTTAAAGGCAAGCAGTTGCCCATCCCTGATCTAAACCATTGGGAAATCATCAATCTACCCTAGAGTATGTGAGTCACATGTAATGTGTATGCTTCACATGAGAACACAGGAAGGTGACACGATACAGCAAAAATGTAGTCTAGTAGGTCTATGTTGCTTTTCCTCTGCTTCAAGTAACCACTGGCCTCTCATGGAAATATTGTGTTCACCATGTTAAAACAGTGATGGATCTTCATTTAGGCTTTGCTGTATACCCTGGCTTGCCAGGGAGGCAGAGAAGTTTGAGGCAGTTTTTGGGACTTGCTTAAATGCCATATGGGGCTAAGGGCTTAGCTTTTGTTATAGACTTCTCAATAGTCTGACCAGATGACATATAAGCCACTTTGCTTAAAGGCAGCCAAAGGACCATGATCTGCGAATTACTCCATTTTGGTAAATGTGGGCTACAGTTTGAAAAAGTTACTTTTTTCAATTCAAGCATCCTTGGTCAGCCAGCTAGGCGTATTCTCAATTAGCCTTTTTAAAGTATCCTACCTTTCTCTTTGGCCGCTCAGTATATCTTTTGAGAAAATAAATGCAAACAGAGGTAAAGAAGAAATAAATGAGTAGCCAGCATTCTTTGCATTTTTCATGCTGACTCTGCATTAAAAGAGCAGAACAATGGGTATTCTCTATGCAGCAGAGGGCTAACAGTAGCTGGGGAACAAAGCTGCTCTTTATTCTGTAGGAGGATGGAGCCTGGCACTAACCCCAGACCGGCAGGCAGCTAGGCTTGTGGCTGTTCCTTCCGGGTCCAGGGGCCAGCTCCGTCCACAGTGTTGAGGCTGGGGCTGCTTCCGTCCCCATCACTCCCATCACTGGGGGTGCTGGGTCGTTCAGGGGATTGATTGAGAGGCAACAGGCAACGTTGTGTCGGAAGTCCAGGATGCTGCCGAACTAAAGTCCCTAATTAGCCGTGGCAGCGAGGAACACTAAACTGTTACTGGTGAGAAGTAGTAGGGCTAGTGATCCAGCCAGAGGCACATTGGCCATTCAAACCCGTCACAAGTCTTAGGCTGCTGTGGTGTGTGATGTGCTTTTTAAAGCCTACACTGCAGGCAGGCAGCAGAGCTTGAAAGCCTCGCTCCCTCCGCTGGCACAGAATCATCTGGTTGTGTGGGAACCAGCCTTTTGGCTGTGTGCAAGAAGCGTTGGGTCGAAACCGTTGGGGACTGCAATCGTTGTTGTTGTGCTCAATTCAATTTGGGCATTTGCGCCTTGGTGATGGTTTTGGATAATGTTTCATTTTATACCATGCTTTTGCGTGGGCTGTAGAGATGTTAGAGTGTTAGGCTACTGTATAGGTAGGCATAAATCACCAAGTTAGCAAATCTTGTAGCCTAAGCTATAGCCTAGTAATTGAAATTAGTTTAAATAGTTGTAAATTCAATCACTCACACATTCATTCAAACCAAACTTCTAGACCTAACCAGTGCTGCTGAGTTGTTTTTGTAAAGTGCACACAAGCCTTAGGACTGCTGAACAATTAATCAAATGGCCACCCGGACTATTTACATTGACCCCCCCCCCCCCCCCCCCTTTGTTTTTACACTGCTGCTGCTTGCTGTTTATTATCGATGCATAGTCACTTTACAAATTACCTCGACTAACGTGTACCCCCGCACATTTTTTTGTGTTACTTTTTGATATAAACTCAGCAAAAAAAGAAACGTCCTCTCACTGTCAACTACGTTTATTTTCAGAAAACTTAACATGTGTAAAAATTTGTATGAACATAACAAGATTCAACAACTGAGACATAAACTGAACAAGTTCCACAGACGTGACTAACAGAAATTGAATAATGTGTCCCTGAACAAAGGGGGGATCAAAATCAAAAGTAACAGTCAGTATCTGGTGTGGCCACCAGCTGCATTAAGTACTGCAGTGCATCTCCTCCTCATGGACTGCACCAGATTTGCCAGTTCTTGCTGTGAGATTTTGCCCCACTCTTCCACCAAGGACATTTCTGGGGGGAATGGCCCTAGCCCTCACCCTCCGATCCAACAGGTCCCAGAGGTGCTCAATGGGATTGAGATCCAGGCTCTTCGCTGGCCATGGCAGAACACTGACATTCCTGTCTTGTAGGAAATCACGCACAGAACGAGCAGTATGGCTGGTGGCATTGTCATGTTGGAGGGTCATGTCAGGATGAGCCTGCAGGAAGGGTACCACATGAGGGAGGAGAATGTCCCCTGTAACATACAGCGTTGAGATTGCCTGCAATGACAACAAGCTCAGTCCGAGGATGCTGTGACACACCGCCCCAGACCATGACGGACCCTCCACCTCCAAATCGATCCTGCTCCAGAGTACAGGCCTTGGTGTAATGCTCATTCCTTTGACGATAAACGCGAATCCGACCATCACCCCTGGTGAGACAAAACCGCGACTCTGTCAGCGAAGAGCACTTTTTGCCAGTCCTGTTTGGTCCAGCGACGGTGGGTTTTAGCCCATAGGCGACGTTGTTGCCGGTGATGTTTGGTGAGGACCTGCCTTACAACAGGCCTACAAGCCCTCAGTCCAGCCTCTCTCAGCCTATTGCGGACAGTCTGAGCACTGATAGAGGGATTGTACGTTCCTGGTGTTACTCGGACAGTTGTTGTTGCCATCTTGTACCTGTCCCGCAGGTGGGATGTTCGGATGTACCGATCCTGTGCAGGTGTTGTTACACGTGGTCTGCCACTAGCGCTGTCTTAGGTGTTACACAGTACCGACATTGCAATTTATTGCCCTGGCCACATCTGCAGTCCTCATGCCTCCTTGCAGCATGCCTACGGCATGTTCACGCAGATGAGCGGGACCCTGGGCATCTTTCTTTTGTGTTTTTCAGAGTCAGTAGAAAAGCCTTTTTAGTGTCCTAAGTTTTCATAACTGTGACCTTAATTGCCTACCGTCTGTAAGCTGTTAGTGTCTTAACGACTAGAGGTCGACCGATTAATCGGAATGGCCGATTAATTAGGGCCGATTTCAAGTTTTCATAACAATCGGTAATTGGCATTTTTGGACACCGATTATGGCCAATTATATTGCAATCCACGAGGAGACTGCGTAGCAGACTGACCACCTGTTACACGAGTGCAGGCAGCAAGGAGCCATGGTAAGTTGCTAGCTAGCATTAAACTTATCTTATAAAAAACAATCAATCTTAACATAATCACTAGTTAACTACACATGGTTGATGATATTACTAGTTTAACTAGCTTGTCCTGCGTTGCATATAACCAATGCGGTGCCTGAAACTGTGTCACTTCTCTTGCATTCAGTGTAAGCAGAGTCAGACCATTTCTTCCTAACAAAGACCGTAATTAATTTGCCAGAATTTTACATAATTATGACATAGCATTGAAGGTTGTGCAATGTAACAGCAATATTTAGACTTAGGGTTGCCACCCGTTCGATAAAATACGGAACGGTTCCGTATTTCACTGAAAGAATAAACACTTTGTTTTCGAAATGATAGTTTCCGGATTTGACCATATTAATGACCTAAGGCTCGTATTTCCGTGTGTTTATTATATTATAATTAAGTTTATGATTTGATATTTGATAGAGCAGTCCGACTGAGTGGTGGTAGGCAGCAGCAGGCTCGTAAACATTAATTCAAACCGCACTTTCCTCCGTTTGCCAGCAGATTTTCGCAATGCATGAAGCACAGTGCTGTTTATGACTTCAAGCCTATCAACTCCCGAGATTAGGCAGGCAATACCATAGTGCCTATAAGAACATCCAATAGTCAAAGGTCTATGAAATACAAATGGTATAGAGAGAAATAGTCCTATAATTCCTATAATAACTACAACCTAAAATTTCTTAACTGGAAATACTGAAGACTCATGTTAAAAGGAACCACCAGCTTTCATATGTTCTCATGTTCTGAGCAAGGAACTTAAACGTTAGCTTTTTTACATGGCACATTTTGCGCTTTTACTTTCTTCTCCAACACTGTGTTTTTGCATTATTTAAACCAAATTGAACATGTTTCATTATTTATTTGAGACTAAATAGATTTTATTTATGTATTATATTAAGTTAAAATAAAAGTGTTCATTGTTTATTCAGTATTGTTGTAATTGTCATTATTACAAATATATATAAACAAAAATCGGCAGATTAATCGGCACCGGCTTTTTTTTTGTGGGTCCTCCAATAATCGGTATCGGCGATGAAAAATCCTAATCGGTCGACCTCTATTAACGACCGTTCCACAGGTGCATGTTCATTAATTGTTTATGGTTCATTGAACATGCATGGGAAACAGTGTTTAAACCCTTTACAATGAAGATCTGTGAAGTTATTTGGATTTTTACGAATTATCTTTGAAATACAGGGTCCTGAAAAAGGGACGTTCTTTTTTTACTGAGTTTATATATATTTCACATTAGGTTATTTAGTAAATTTGTTCTTAACTCTATTTCTTGAACTGCATTGTTGGTTAAGGGCTTGTAAGTAAGCATTTCATGGTAAGGTCTACTACACCTGTTGTATTCGGCGCATGTGACAAATATAATGTGATTACATTTTTTGTTTGATTTAATGATTGAGTCTAGAAAGGCAGTCTTTTGCAGTCGTTTGTATTGGTTCTTTCTTAGCTGTTGATCTACCCTAGCGTAATGAGCAGGTGTAGGGTGAGGCAAGTTAGACATGGTCCAGCTTGCCTCCTTTATGTTGAGCACAGCCAGTTACAGCCAGTCTTCAGTGTGGCCCAGTCCAGCCCTACTGGCACAACAACAGGCCCACAACAATAGGAGAGGAGGCTCACGGTTGTTACTCTGCCTCTGAAGTAAACTGCTTCATGGAGTAGTTCTGTACACAGTCCAAGGTGACAGCTGTTTGAAACGGCACCGTATGAGACACTGTTTAGACTGTCTTATGTAAAAGTGTTGGTGTTTTCTGTTTTGTCATTTGGAGTTGTTTTATGTTCTAGCTGAACTTTATCTGAAGTTCAACTGTGTGATTAAAGCCAACCATGCTTCAAGCTCTCTTAAAACAGGGGAAAACATTTTACACTGAGGTCATTCAGATAAATTAGAATCTGTGTCCTGGCACCAGAGGCTATGTTGTCTAGTGTTGCCATTTTGATTCCAAGGATTTATATGCTATCAAAGATTTTTACTTCTGACGGTATACAAAATGGTGACTGGCTCTATCAAATAATCCCAGACCATTTAAGCAAATATTTCCTTCATTTTCCATACCTCTGCTTCGAAGCAAAATTACAGTACAACATTTTTTGAAAAAGTCAGGTTACAGTAGGCTAAATGACAGTAAATTAAGTCTATGGCCTTTTTACCCTACAGCCAGACTATATCTAGCTTACTTCTTTGCTAATGTAGGCCTAGTCTACTCCACTGTGAGCGCAAGGCCATTCCCACTGAGCACGCCACGTCATTTCAGTGTGGAAATTTGGGTAATATTTGGTTGAGACGTTAATCAATGAGATTTCAAACGTTATTCACCTTCTCAAAAAGACAGGCAGAAGTTTGTTGAATTCCCAATGCGTTATCAGTATGCTTTCAACCATCTAAAAGCACAACCAAATTCCAATGGAAAAAACGATATCAAATTTTGGGGTTTAGTTGTCATCTAAATGTCTTATGTGTGAATACAATGTGAGATATTTTATATTTATACAACTTAATGTGTTATCACTGTGCTTCATCTAATAGCACAACCAAATGACGTGCGTTGGACTTGAGATGACATTAAAAGTACACTCTTAGAAAAAAAAGGTGTTATCTCGAACCTAAAAGGGTTCTTTGGCTGTCCCCATAGGATAACCCTTTGAAGAACCTCTTTTGGTTCCAGGTAGAACCCGTTTGGGTTTCATGTAGAACTCTTTACACAGAGGGTTCTACATAGAACCCAAAAGAGTTCTACCTGGAACCAAAAAGGGTTATTCTATGGGGACAGCCGCAGAACCATTTTGGAACCTTTTTTTTCTAAGAGTGTACATAGTGCAAGTGATCAATGCTGTTCGAGATTCTGTGCAAATTGGTACAGCAATTGTGATGATCTCCAGAGACCTGTGACCTTTGCATGCTATCTTGAATGTGCACATTTCTATGGTTACATAAGAAGACATTTACAGTGCCTTCGGAAAGTATTCAGACCCCTTGACTTTTACACACAATACCCCATAATGACAAAGCGAAAACAGTTTTTTTTTAAATGTTACCAAATGTATGAAACATTTTAAACAGAAATACCTTATTTACATACGTTTTCAGACCCTTTGCTATGATACTCGAAATTGAGCTCAGGTGCATCCTGTTTCCATTGATCATCCTTGAGATGTTTCTACAACTTGATTGGAGTCCATCTGTGGTAAATTCTATTGATTGAACATGATTTGGAAAAGCACACACCTATATAAGGTCCCACAGATGAGAGTGCATGTCAAAAACCAAGCCATGAGGTCGAAGGAATTGTCTGTAGAGCTCCGAGACAGGATTGTGTCGAAGCACACACCTGGGGAAGTGTACCAAAACATTTCTGCAGCATTGAAGGTCCCCAAGTCCACAGTGGCCTCCATCGTTCTTAAATAGAAGAAGTTTGGGACAACCAAGGCTCTTCCGAGAGCTGGCCGCCCGGCCAAACTGAGCAATCGGGGGAGTACCGATGGTCACTGACAGAGCTCTAGAGTTCCTCTGTGGAGATGGGAGAAACTTCCAGAAGGACAACCATCTCTGCAGCCCTCCACCAATCAGGCCTTTATGGCAGAGTGGCCAGACGGAAGCCACTCAGTAAACGTCACATGACAGCGCGCTTGGAGTTTGCCAAAAGGCACTTAAAGACTCTCAGACCACAAGAAACAAGATTCTCTGGTCTGATGAAATCAAGATTGAACTCTTTGGCCTGAATGCCAAGCGTCATGTCTCGAGGATACCTGGCACCATCCCTACGGTGAAGCATGCTGATGGCAGCATCATGCTGTGGGGATGTTTTTCAGCAACAGGGACTGGGAGACTGGTCAGGATCAAAACCAAGATGAACGGAGCAAAGTACAGAGAGATCCTTGATGAAAACCTGCTTCAGAGCCCTCCGGACCTCAGGCTGGGGCGAAGGTTCATCTTCCAGCAGGACAACGACCCTAAGCACAGAGCCAAGACAACGCAGGAGTGGCTTCAGGGGAAGTCTCTGAATGTCCTTGAGTGGCCCAGCCAGAACCCGGACTTGAACCCAATCGAACATCTCTGGAGAGACCTGAAAATAGCTGTGCAGCAATGCTCCCAATTCAACCTGACAGAGCTTGAGAGGATCTGCAGAGAAGAATGGGATAAACTCCCCAAATACAGGTGTGCCAAGCTTGTAGCATCATACTCAAGAAGACTCGATGCTGTAATCGCTGCCAATGGTGCTTCAACAAAGTACAGAGTAACTAACTTATGTAAATGTGATATTTCATTTTTTTATTTCATTTTTAAATTTTTAATACATTTGCAAGCATTTCTAAAAACCTGTTTTTGCTTTGTCATTATGGGATGTTGTATGTAGATTGTTCAAGGAATAAAAACAATTTCATCAATTTTATAATAAGGCTGTAACGTAACAAAATGTGGAAAAAGTCAAGGGTTCTGAATACTTTCCAAAGGCACTGTATCAAGTTACAGTATGCTAACCTTTAAATGTGGCAATGGATGTGTTACTCATTATTATAAGTTTGAATTATAAGTTTGAATAAATACTGTTACATTAGTTTGTAAGATAGCCTTAACTTTAGGATATTTACTGTATTACAAAATATTTTTGAATTGTGTTTGGTTGACAGTGCAGGATAAGTTTCATCTGAGCCACTGTGTAAGGTTCTGCTTTTCTTTTCTTAGTCAACCTTGTGTTCTTTTTCTTTGTGTTCTTGAACGTAGCCGTTTCTTTGTGTTCTTGAACGTAGCCCTGTTTCTTTGTGTTCTTGTACGTAGCCCTGTTTCTTTGTGCTCTTGAACGTAGCCCTGTTTCTTTGTGTTCTTGAACGTAGCCCTGTTTCTTTGTGTTCTTGAACGTAGCCCTGTTTCTTTGTGTTCTTGAACGTAGCCCTGTTTCTTTGTGTTCTTGAACGTAGCCCTGTTTCTTTGTGTTCTGGAACGTAGCCCTGTCTTTCATTTTTGTTCATTGATTTCACCTGCGTTCGTTTCTCGCCTGGTCTCATCGGCTCCCTGTTCAGTTCTTTGTGTTTGTATGGTTGTGAGGTATTGTTTGTTTTTGACTGCCTACCTGTGGTGGACCATTGGCTGCGACCACGATTCCTGCCGTCTGTGAAGGCTTAATAAAAATCTGCCGCAGCATCACAGTCAAAACTGTTCGCTGCTCTGGCACCCCAATGGTGGAACAAGCTCCCTCACGACGCCAGGACAGCGGAGTCAATCACCACCTTCCGGAGACACCTGAAACCCCACCTGGGATAGGATAAAGTAATCCTTCTAACCCCCCCCCCCCAAAAAAAAAAAAAAAACAAACAAAAAAAGATATAGATGTACTATTGTAAAGTGGTTGTTCCACTGGATATTATAAAGTGAATGCACCAATTTGTAAGTCGCTCTGGATAAGAGCGTCTGCTAAATGACGTAAATGTAAATGAATCTACACCTTTTTCTCCCTGAGTGTTCATTACACACTGACTTAATCACATTCTTTAGCTTTTATTTTTGGTTCAGTTGGAGACGTGAATCCAACATATCATTTGGTAACATGTCGACAAGTTAATAGGCTATTTACTGTATTGTAAAAGTGATATGGAATTGTGTTTGGTGAACAAATTTCAGCTTGTCTACAAATTAATAATTTCTATGTTGGATTCTCAATCAAGAATCAACGTTAAAGAAAAGGACTAAATCAAATTAAACTTTATTAAAAGTTTATTTTGATTTAGTCCTATTCTTTAACTTTGTCTACAAATGACTAACTGGAATTAAAGAATATGACAAAATTTAATAACTTTAAATGCATGGATTGTCAATGTCAAAAATTGGTTATAATGAGGACATAATCCTGTGGTTGAAATGTCACTCTCAAAACAACCGCAATCCAGGTCATAACTACAAAAATCCAATGTATTTTCCACAGATTCTACGTCACAATACGTTGACAAATTACAACGTTGATTCAACTATTTTGTGGCCAGTGGGTTCTGCCTATCATAGTTATTAGATCCCGGATCTACTGATGCTAAAATATTCAGGCTTTTGGAGAAGGCTCTGCAGACTAATTTTCCCCTCAGTTCTGACTGATGCACAACCGACCGGCGAAGTTCTCTTGAGACATTTGTTGCCTTTTGAAGCTGCCCGAGTAAAAGGAGGGTTTTGTAGGGTAAGCTCTTGCCAGAAGCAACATCTGCAGTGAAAATGGGAGGTCCTGCCTTGTCAGAGTTTGATATAGTCCTTAGTGACTGCCTTAGACTCCAAATAATACAGCAATCTGTTTTTACAGGTTTATTGGACTGAAGACTGACCTCCCACATCATCTGTCAACATCCTATTTTAGTTGATATACTTCAAACATTTTGTTACTCCGTATAGGTCAATTTTTCTCTAATACTGAGTTTTCTTGTATCAAGTTTCCAGATAACTAGGCCCATGCTTTGATATGCAAGCTGTCATTTGATTGACGTTCATCAAACTACAACCTCTAGATGTGTGTGTGATACAGGTGCATATTTCTACAGTGGGTACCTGTCGCTCAGTGTCAATTTGACATTTACATTTTAGTCATCTTATCCAGAGCGCCTTACAGGAGAAATTAGGGTTAAGTGCCTTGCTCAAGGGCACATTATTCATCTGATACCTACAAACAGACTCCGCTCACTTAAGTGTTTTCCACATCAGCGAGCCAAAAAAATAGACGCCATGTTTTAGGTTTCCATCCTCACAGTTGTGCCTGAAAGAGAAACCATTTAGCAGTTCTTATGTCTGAACCCGAAGCCCACACTCAAACCAGACGCCCTTAGAGGGGTATCAGAACTGGTTAGATGAACAGGACGAAGATGCGTAGTGTTGATTTGCCACTTACTCAGATTAAATAAGAAGCTAATACATGGCTCTAAATCTCAACTGATATTTTATCAATAGATTATAACCATGTGCTTGTTCTATAGGCTTGTTCTATACCCGTTTCATTATTTTAAATCAAAGTTTCAGGCGAAAACTGTGTCAAGGTGACTGACGGCTATCAATGTGAGTCTGTGCTCTTAACAACCCAGTCAAAAATCACAAAGTGTCTTCACTTTCTCCAAATGAAACCCAAATGGCCGTGGTCGGTTACGAGTGAGCAGTGTCTCGGTTGAAAGCCTTGCCACCCACGGTTTGGACCACGTTAGGAATGTTCCCTCCCTGGGATGTGACTCGTACTGCCTTGACAGTAGAGTCTTAATGGCTCCCAGGCTGGCCCCGTGTTAGAGTCCAAGGCTCTGTGGAGCCTGGGCCTGTTTAACCAGCAGTAAACTGCTATGTCTTGGGCTATCTGATATGATAAAGTAGAGGCAGACCCCTGGGCCTGAGCAGTCTGCCTCGAAGCTCCAGGGTGCCGATCAGGTCACTGCGATCAGGTCCTGAGGTGGATGCTTCTCGGCTTCATGAAGCTGACTGCATGCAAGAGTAACGTCAAACTTAGCCTAGACATTTTAGACACTCGTTTGATAGGAAGTCTACAAATAGCAGGGATTAGCCTATTCATTGCCTAGAGAAGAAATATTTTCCAGAAAGCTCCTTTGTAAAGATCAGGCATCACTGCTTGGTCAGCCTTCCATTGTTGCGCCAACATATTATGAGCCCGTAACCCAATCGGCTGAAGTCCATGTCGGTTTAGCACTTTAGAACATTGCTTAAGAAGTAACCAGGCCTATAAGTCGTACAATGAATCACTTACTGAACTAGTATGCAATCAAAGGGCTAATGAAACGCCCCGGCAATTTTTCATCGTGATTCCTGCAGGCTTCATCATTGTGAGTGTGTTGACCAAGAGTTCACAGAGTTAAATCTGCCTCTCCCCTGCCCACATCACTCCTACCAGAGTGAGCGGGAGGCTTTGAAGAACCTGTAGTCAATGAGGTAGTGGTGCCATTAAAGTTGATTACCAGGTTTCGAAAAGGACTTGCTTTGCAAAGACCATTGCACAGAGGTCAATCAGCCGAGCTGAGAAGGCTAATTGAATCACATCTTATCTTCTGATGTAAAAATAACGTTGTAACCTCGCTGCTTGGCCAGCCAGACTTTATATCGGGGGCGGCTGATGTAATCGCTACGCAGAAGCGCACGGAGTAGTAGCCGTGAAGTGTCAAACCGTCGGCCTAACGCTGCTGATGTATGACCACGGTTAGACGGTCGTTTATGCGGTGCTGTGTTGTGCTGCATCTTTGGGGATGACGTAGAAATAGAACAGAGCAGATTAGGATGCCATAAAAAAAGATGAAGGGTTGGAATGACCAGTCCTGAACTTCATCGAGGTGTCAAAACTTCATTGGGATTGAAATGGATTCTTTCTAGTGTGGAGACAGACACACTTCCACAACTTGAGCTCTTGTTTTTTGTTGTTGTTGACAACTTTACATCTGAGTTTGTTTTTTTTGTTGTTGGTTTTTGGACCAACTTTAATCCATTTAAAAATGTGTCTCGTATTCTGATTCTGATATTTTCAAAAACGGAACTCTTTTACAAACAGGGACACTCAGGCACTCTATTGATGATTGAAGCAGTTTATGTTACGTAGTAGGCTCATTGGCATTCAGCTTGGAATAGCACCCTGGCACCTAATTCACCTGGGAGCATGTTCTGGGCATGGAAGTTGAGACAAAGGAGGATATAGCCTACATTATAAATTGAAATTCTTGAAATGTGTGGAAAAATATTAAGCCGCCACGTAGGCTACGGTATCATATTAACATTACAATGTTATGATGAAGCAGACTTGCAGCAAATGTCTCTACATTTGTTCGGTTCACATTCCTGTGAACACCTCTCCAAACATATGCAATATCTCGTCACAGAGGTGGGTGGTTGTGGTGGGCTAGGTCAGGGGCAGAGCCAGGGGCCGGGCAGGGGGTCCTCGGGATTACATGGCTAATCTGAGGACAGACGAGGGACACCTGTGCCCCCACATAAATCAGACTGGAGGATTATGGAGCCACACTGCGCTAATGAGGGGAGGACGCTTGGCTGGGCTTGGCAAGGACACACAGACAGACTGGGTTACTGGAGGGAGGGCCAGAGTGGAGGGAACTCCTGAGGGAGGGACGGCGAAGTGCTGCCTGATGGCTCTGGCTGTCATCCACACTATTATGATCCGACTGTTGCAGCCACGTGTGTCTGACCGTCTGAGAGAACACGGCAACGCACCGTCAACCCCTGAATATTGAGCAACTCTTAGATTATTGTTATCACGTCAACTCGTCGATACCGGAATTGACTTCCTACAGAATCAAAGTCCATGTTGTGGTCTACAGACTGTTTAGTCAAAAAGCCAACAGAGATGCGAGCCGATAGCTTTGATTGTTCTATTATGCCACAGAATGGAATTTGATCAGTGGGCGTCGTGTCATCAGCATTCTCCTCTCCTGTGGGTTTAGCCCCTCACACTGTCTGGTCTGGTGTGCACAGCACAGCGCTGATCCAACCCACTCTGATCCAACCCACTCTGCCTTCGCCTCTGCCTTCGCCATGTCATGTCGGCCCTGGCCCGGAGAAAACCAGACTGGATACGCGGCTCAGGAAACCCTGAGGAAATAGAGTCATGTGAGAAAGCCAAGCGGAGAGGCCTGGCTGACTGGCTGAAGAGGAGCCCACTCCAGTCCCAGATTCAGTGCTGTGTGTGCGTCTGTGCAAACAGCTGAACAAAGAGCACAGCCATGTTGCCAAACCATGCAGATCAGAAAAGCCTCCAGTACGCTCTCCTAGTCTGTACTATTCCACAGCTATACTACAGCTGTATTACAAAATACTACTGGTATACTACAACTATACTACAGCTATACTACAAAATATCAGTACAGCTATTCTACAACTATACTACAGGTCCCTGTATCCTCCTGACACGCAGTGGATGTGGGCCTGGATCTCATGGCTGATCTGTAGGCGGGTAGGAGGGCCCAGCAGTCCAGAAGATCATCTGACAGGTCCTGGATCAGTGACAGGAGGGCAGGAGGAGAGAGGGGCATGCGCTATCCCTCATTGTAGTTAGACAGTCCCCTGGGTCTTATCAATCAAGGCAAAGAAATGATCTGAGGGAACATGGGCGGGGAGAGTTGCCGCATTGCAGACACTTTTTGTATCTTCTCAATCATTTGTTGTCCGTGTAAAACGTCAATCTGAGCGTCTAAATGACTCGTACTACTACCGGCTAACTATGCTATGAAGCATTTTTGGAAGTTATATTAAGGGTTAGATTGTCTTGATATAACAAATAAATATATGTGTTTAATGTTGCACGGCCAGTTAATTAGTTCCATTACCCAATAGGTGTTTTTTTAAAATATTCCTTTTGACATATTTGCATGACTTACAGGTATTTTTCTAGAGGGGAACTCAGAGCTGGCAATCGGGTGTAGACTGAGGACGTCACTGTCCTCTTGAAGACGAGGTTAATGGTTCCTGTCAGAAATAGCCAGACGTTGTTGAACTTCCTTCTGGGCCTCAGTCATTTCCCTATGATTTCCCAGTGCGATCAGTAAGGTTGCGATCAGAGTTCCCAAGTTGGCTCTTTTATAGACTAATCACATGGCTATGTAAGAAGTTGGCCCAAATGAGTTGGCTGTTGGCACGCTGCTTTTATCCAACGCCCTGTTTCAGATTTTTTTTCACCTTTGAAAAGCTTGACTCACTCTTCAAAGCCGAGAAATGTATTAGCCTAATTGACGTAGCCTATCTCAAAGCGAAGGCATAGCGGCCATAGCCCATGTCCGGTGAAGGTTCTCTGCTGGTCTGTGACAACAGCAAATGAAGGGAAAAAAAATCATAAATCGTGTTTTTTGTTGTTGTTGTAGCTGTCGGAGGCAATTCTCCTTGGACCTTGAGGGAGGTGGTGGAGGGAGGTGGAAGGGTTGAGCCAAGTGCCGCCTGTCTGTCTGTCTGCCTGTCTGTCTGCCTGGCCTGTATGACTCATGTAATGGGAGGCTGGCGCAGAGCTCCTGCTCGGTCCCCTGTGTCTGTGGTCTGTATGGCACACTGAGTTTAAATCAATATCTGGTCTGTTTATTTAAAGGTGATGGGGTTGTCAGTCAATGGAGGTCCTCATTCGCGGGTTCACGGGGGGGACTGTATTTCCCGTCCACCGCTTAAACACAGAGAACGTGTATGTCACCAAGGTTGTCCACATCGTGTGTTTTATGTGCCACGCGGGACAGGGTTGCTGGATATCCATCACTTCTAGTTGTTAGCCAGGAGTTCAACAGGGGAATGTCCTTCACCAATAGGCTCCTATTCTCAGCGGTGGATTTCCCAATTCAGTAGTATGAAGTAGTTCTTCACAGACCCTTATGTTTTCACGAGGCTGAGTGTGACCTTGGATTGATCTGTCTTCCTCGGAGAAGACGCATTTACACCAAATGCGGCTTGCTACTACTGAACGGACCATGTATGCCTAGATGTTAGCGAAAACGTTAGACCCTTTTAGAAGCTGAAGAGGAAGACCAGCCTTGTGTACAGAAAATACCTCAGGTAATCAACCGGGAAGGCCAAGAGATGACGCGCATGTTTCGTTCTGCCGAATTAGCTATCTCTGCCTTTCATTTTGTTCAAGACTATTTTTAACTTGTGTAATGCAGCTTTTTGTACACTGGGATTGTGTCGACAACGGTAGGCTACTTCAAAACACCGGGAGCCAATTAAAAGAGTAGTGCGATGACATCCCTGTTGGGCATATTTTATTTTGACTATAAAGTTCACGTCAAAGTTTATTGGCCACTGCTCATAAAACAACCATTAGTGTTGTTTCTATCTCAATAGCTAGGCTATTTAGGCATGCAATGCCTAAATAGGGGCCTAACATATTAGCAAGGGCTATTGCAGTCTGTTCTCCACAAGCCACTTCAGTTGGCCCACAAATTGAGCATGTTACTGAACTGAGGATGGTCATCCATTTTGTAGGTGAGAGAGGGGGTCAAGTGGAGTTGTGAGGCTGTTCCTTTCCTCTCGCCAGTCAACGACACCCCATCCATACACGCACACTTTCTCCCGTAGCCTCCGATGAGGGAAACCCGAACCGGGCGCTCGCTATAAGAGCATGTCACAGCTCATTAGGGGGAAGGGGGGAGGTATAAAGGTGCTAGAAGTGGCCTCTGCTTGAGTTGGAGGATCACCAAGGACAGGAAGCTAGCCCACAGGGCCGAGCGTGCAGCACTGAGTCAGCCCGCCAGCAGTTTGCACTACTGCTCATTTAACTGCACCAACGTCAGTGACACTGCCACAAATCCATCTGTCCCGCGGCCAAGGGCTACTGCCGGTCTCCAAACATAACAAGGCAGCAGGAAGGAGGAATTAACTTCCATTAATTGTTTCGCCTCCCTAATTCGACCGTGTCATCTGATTGATGTGTAGGGGTTGCGTTTCAGTGGCTGTGTGTATTTAATGCGCTGGCCACTGCTTGCGGGTTTATGTCACTTTATTGTGACGGGCTGCTCAGGTCTAGTGTTCCCTTTTAATGTGCTAAGGGAAAGAAAGGGGGGTAGCTACTAGCTAGCAATGTTAGCAGTCTGGTTCCTGGCCAGACAGTCGATAGAGCTCAGTTGCCTCCAATTCCCTCCAGTCAGCAGGCTGCTTGTCTCAGTGCTCCTACTGAATACTAATGTAATGTTCTGTTCGTACAGTGGTGGGAGACAGTGAGTGCATGGCAAGCTAGTAGGCAGACGAGTACTATTAAGATCATGGGTGCTTCTGTTGTATCCTCACACGGCCTTTTTCCCCAGCAGCCGTCACCATGAGAGAAAAATACTACAGTTTACAGTAGAACTCTGTAGTATCCCTCGATCATGTGTAGTACTGACTATGTAATTTTGTAATATACTGTAGAATACTGTACTACACACTGTATTGATATGCTATTCCCCTCCCGCATATCCCAATTACTGCCACCCATGAGTGAGAAACCTACATGCCAAGTATAGACTGTATATTGTGTTCCCTACAGGTTATAGAAAAGAGCAGAAGCCCTGAACCTAGCTGTTCAGACCCCAGTCCTACCTACTTACAGGTTATGGACAATTTGCTCTTTTAGTATTTGCCCAGTAGTTTTCCTCAAGGAGAAAGCCCGAACAAGGTAACACAAGCTAATAAAAAAAAAAGATAATGAAACAAAAGATAATAAAACAAAAACACTATGGTAAATACTACAGTATACTACAGTAATGTCTGCAAAAACACTACAGTAAATACTACGGTATTATTCAGTGTAGTGTTTTTGCACATGAAGCCCACACGATTGACAGTCATTGGAATTATGTGCCTGTCCCAAATAGCACAATATTCCCTATAAAGTACACGATTTTTAACCAGACGATATCTTCCCCAGTTAATGGTTCCCTACAGTAAAGTTAAGCCTGTATGGCAGATTGATCTCCTGTTATGCATGGTCATTTCGATCCGGTTTTATTCATTTTGGGAAGGATGTTGAACACTGGCCTATCCCTTTATATCTTCTGTTGTTGAATAAGAGAATTTGCAGGTGTTTTTTTTTTTTTTTACCAGGCAACACTTGGCATGTCATCACCTTCCTTCCCAACGCTGATGCCTGCTGTGTCGCTCAGGTTCCTTCCACACACATATTCCTTAGACTGCGACACGGGGTTACTCTCCGTCTCCCGACTGTATCCTGGTTTCCTGGTTTCACTCGGTCATGGAAAAATGGAAAACGACACAGTCCCAGGATATTCTCCATCCGTCTTCCAGTCGCTCTCCTCGCCGTGCGACTCTGGAAAGTTCTGTGGCGGAAAAACATAGGGCCCGGTCCCAGTGCTGAACACACATTGATAAATGATCCTGCCAATTAAAACGGAGAAAAAAAGAACCCAAAACTGTACACTGTAAAATTGCCAATTTTTTTCTTCCTTAAGCAGTGGAAAACATTCTCACCGCACCACTGGTAGCCTGTGTTTATAACCGAGACATGTCCAACAGTCATAGTGGGCTATTCCACAGTAACAGCATGATGCAGACGCTCAAAACTTTGAAATGTATGTCAAACAAAACATTAACCAATGATTGCAAAGTAAACAAACCGTACAACTCTATGCATAGTGTTGTACGGTTTGTTTAACATTGCAATCATTGGTTATTGTTTGACATGTATTTGAAAGTGAAAAGCCTTAGCGTCGTTCTGTTACTGTGGAATTGCCCATGAATTATTGGGTTGTGTTTCACGACACAGACTGACAATCACTCAAACGAAACGAAACATGTCCTACCAAATCTAGGTTATTTGTTTAAAGTGTCGTTTTCATATCGAAAGAAGAGGTTGTAGCCTAACCCATTTATATAAAATGTGTTGTTTCTGAGGATTCAGAAATGTTATGGTCACGTGCGTTTTGTGTACGTCAGTGAGTGTACGTGTGCTGCCCTGTGAATTTGGGTGGGTGGGTGCGATTTTAAGCACCAGCTAATTGTTTCAGTCTTTTCGAATGCACTTGTGGGTAGGGTATAGTCGGGGCCGGGGGCCAAAACGAGACAACTGCAGTCTTTGGGGGGGACGTTACATGAAGCAGATGTTATTTGAAAGTAGGGCGAGCGAACGGAAAAAGAAAGGGGTTGTGCAATGGATGATGGAGGTCTTGTTTTTACACATGTAGCGGTTTAACCAACACACACACACACACACTCTACACATATAACCAACATATGGGTGTTGAATAGTAAGCCTCTAATACAACACATTACTGTCTGCTGCAAGTCACTTTCAAATCCTCCTAACGAAGTAGCTTTTTGTTTGAGATCCAAATTACCAAACAAAACCAAGTAGAAGGTTGTCTTAGTTTCTAAACAATTCGGTTGGATGTTTACAGTTTGTTTTATTGAGTGGTTTAGCTACAATAACATTAGCTAAATCTAAGATTACGTACTGCATGTGAGACAACCATAGCTGATTGCAGAGGACCCATTTCAACTGCAAAAAGGAGTTTGAATTTTGTCAATGAGGACGTAGCACTGGGTAGACTAATCCAACCTGTCACGATCGCTGTCTTCAAACTCCCTATTGTAAATAAGCCAAGGCGCGGCGTGCATGGAATTCCACATCCTTTAATCAAAGTGAAACCATAAACAATACTGAAAGGGAACGGAACGTGACGTTCTGGGCTGCTCGCAGGCAGCTACACAAAAACAAGATCCCACAAGCACAGGTGGGAAAAGGGCTGCCTAAGTATGATCCCCAATCAGAGACAACGATAGACAGCTGCCTCTGATTGGGGACCATACCCGGCCAAACAAAGGAATAAGAAGATTGCCCACCCAAATCACACCCTGACCGGACCAAATAGAAAGGCTCTCTATGGTCAGGGCGTGACACAACCTCTCCCGTACCGCCTCCCACCCCTATCTTACTCTGTCAGTAGGTGATCCCGCCGGTTGCATGTTTGTGTGCATAAAATGCAATCCCACCGAATGATGACACACGCACGCACACATGCGCACAGCACCAAAACACTCATGGTGCTGCGCCTTGGGGATGTCTGGGGGATTAAGTGGTGCTTCGTGCTGCTTATTATGACAGAGGGGTGAAGAGAGGCTTGTCACACACACACAGAGAGAGAGAGAGAGAGAGAGAGAGAGAGAGAGAGAGAGAGAGAGAGAGAGAGAGAGAGAGAGAGAGAGAGAGAGAGAGAGAGAGAGAGGAGAGACATGGCTGCTAGCTCTACAGACTACAGACAGGGGTTATATTTGATTATCCTCCCCTAGCCCCAGAGTCAGACTCCTTAGTAGGGGGAGACACTCTGTCCTCGCCCCGTCGCCCCTTAACCATAGGGCTCTGGTCAAAAGTAGTGCACTATACAGGGAACAGGGTGCCACTTGGGACGCAGGTCTGACAGTGGCATCGGCCATTTTGGGGGGACGCTTCGTACATTTTTATAATTGCGATGTTTCTCTGTTTCTCTTTCAGAACTCTATGAACCTTCCTCCAGACAAAGCGCGACTATTGCGGCAGTACGACAACGAGAAGAAGTGGGAACTTATCTGTGATCAGGTGGGATGTTGTTTACTCACCTTCATTAACCTGCTCACAATGTCCTAGTTTAGAATCTGTTGTCCATTTTTTTACCCGAGGGAGGGAGGCCCCCACACTGGCCCATTTTTTCCCCTAGATCCCCATTATTAGCTAAATAATTATCATTTTGTGCAACAACCCTCAATTTGACCGGCACACTTGGCTAAAGATGGACCAGCCCATCTGGCATTTGCTCGAACTGCCGTATGGCTGGTCCATTTCTGACTCAAGTCACTAGGCTAAACAATTGAGAGGGCACTCTGTGTGTGTGTGTGTGTGTGTGTGTGTGTGTGTGTGTGTGTGTGTGTGTGTGTGTGTGTGTGTGTGTGTGTGTGTGTCGATCCCTTTGCCCATGTACCATTGGTCTCCCACTGCTCCCATTGTCCAGTATGGCCATCGGTCCCCCTTAGCCCTCCCCTAGCTGGTCAAGTTGGTGAGGTGGCCCTGCTGGGGTGCAGATGATTCAGTAGAAAGCAGTACATTCACTCTCTCCAGTGAGTGGAGGGAAGAATGACAGGGGTTTCACGGTGTGTTCAGCAGACCGAGTAGGGCTCCGGTCAGAAGTAGTGCGCCACATCGGGAATAGGGTGCCATTTGGGATGGAGCCCGTGTGTTTTCTGCTTCCCTGAGCAGAGTGAAAAGACGAGAGTGAGAGAGGGACCACCAAGCACTCGCTCAGGCTAAGGATACCATTGATACGCAGCCTCCCTGAACACAATAGACAGAGTGGGGAAGTGGGCAGAATATGCAATATTGCTGCCTGGTCGTTCCGACGTGTTTACACGTTTTTGAATTGTGACCGGAGTTAAAATTTTCCTGTCAGTGTCACACGTCAAGTGATGTGAAGTTGTCTGGCATTTCTCAATGGCTCCATATTCCCTGTTTAGTGTACTATGTTTGGGTTCCGGTCAAAACTAGTGTATTACAGGGGAGAGTGGGGTAAGTAGAGCAATATCTTTACACGCGGTATCACTCCGTCATGGAAAATATAGTATTCTTTCTAACAAATATTTCTTCATATATTTCAGGATGCTGTGTATCCCTAGAAATAATCAGAATTCATGTTAACATTAGTTTCGAAAACATAACTTGTAGGAAAACAGTGGTCTCCCGGGTATGGCGTAAATTGAGCCGCGGGACGGTAAGTTAAGCCGCCTACAAATTTCTGTATTACCACTACCTTTTTAAACCATGTTTATCTTTATTTCCCAAACACAATTCAACACAATTGCAATCTCTTTTTTTTTGTCTTTTAATGATTTTAAGCATCTTTTTTTTTTGCACTTTTAACATAGGCCAGGCCCTGTTGTTACCTCATATCCCAGCGATAATGCCTTGCGTTACGCCTGTGAAGAAAACACTTCAATTTACTCAACTTGGCTCAACCATTGGCTTAATTTACCCCATGGTTATTGGTTCAACTTACCCCAAGGCAAACATTTTGACTAAATTAGCCCACACAGCTACAAGGATGCACTTTCATGTTAGGTTTAGGACCTCATATTGAAGCTTATACTTATGTATAGAACAATCTTAAAATGATCTACTTTGGTTTAGATACAAGCATCATGAAACCTCTAACACAATAAATGAACGTGACGTGGTGAAAATCATTCTTTTTTTTGACCTGACTTCCTTACCACTTTTATCCATGTGGTTTCTTCCTTCACAGACTCCATGAAATGTTATATTTTTTGGGTCAAATGGTTTATTTTTGTGTATGGTTTCATAGAAACAAGGGTGGCTCAATTTACCCCTTTGGCTCAACTTAACCCACTCTCCCCTATAGGGAACATGTTTTTATTCGGGACACAGATTCAGAATGACTCTCCTTGTGAAGAGTGACCAGTTAGCTGTTTAAAGATCGCCTGATGGAATTCTGTCCTGGGGAAAGTTTGGAAGTGAGAAGCGAGGCGGGATCCAACATTTTGTTCGCTGTTTGCGGAAACAAAGTTGGGTCATATTGCTAAAAATAGACTTGTGCATGTTCACGTTTGCCATAAAAAATAACTAACCCGTGTTAAAGCCGAGCTGTGTGGATAAAATGTTTTCCATGTCATATTACAACAGCAGCTCCTTTCGTTATGTAACCATGGCAACTGCGATGTTCGGAGGGGTAGCCAGAGAAACAAGGCCGACGGGTACATTAGCTTTGAACAAAATTTCTCCCCCCCCCCAAAAAAAACATTCAGGGGGGTTGAAATATTAAACCTTTGTTAGGGCAATTAAGATCGCTAAAATATTAAAGGTGCTCTTCTCACAACGAAAACAAGGAAAGGAGATTATTCTAAAGTAGGCCTGCATGAAGAACATGATGCATCGACCAATGTCTAATTATCCTCATCAGAGACTTTATCATGTCATGCCTAATGAGCCTTTGACCCACAGAAGACCTCTCTCAGCTACGTCATGGGTTCATCCCAAATGGCACCCGATTCCCGATAATGCACTACCTAAGTGCACTATATAGGGAACAGGGTGCCGTTTGGGACATAGTGCCTGGCTCCTCTGATTGTCAGTGCCACGCGGGTGGAATGTTGAGACTGGTATGTTGAGCAATGGTTTTGAGAGTTATCAAGGGTGCTTCCAGCCTCAGCCTTTAGATGGGGAAAGCCATTGAAGTGCTGTCTCTCTGGAACTATCTCTGCCTCGCAACTCGTTCATCCAGCTACAGAGAAGAGAGAGGCTTGCTTACTTTGGTCTCCCGAGTGGCGCAGCGGTCTAAGGCACTGCATCTCAGTGCTAGAGGCGTCACTACAGACCCTATTTCGATTCCAGGCTGTATCACAACCGGCCGTGATTGGGAGTCCCGTAGGGCGGCGCACAATTGGCCCAGCGTCGTCCGGGTTTGGCCGGGGTAGGCTGCCATTGTAGATAAGAATTTGTTCTTAACTGACTTGCCTAGTTAAATAAACTAAAACATAAACCTCTCCATTAATAGTGGAATTGTAATGATTTAATAGATCAGCTGCCTGCCTGCCCAGTATGTTGTATGTTCTCTCTCCCTTTGAACTCTGGAGAGACTCCTCTCCGCCCCTCCGCACTGCAGCAGGATTTGAACTCGGGGCTATACATGGCAGCTCAATTCTAATTACCAGGAAGTCACTCCTCCTCTTTATCTAGTGGCTAGATAAGAGAGAGACACGTCTCCCAGCAGTATCCCACTCGGGCCCCATGCTGCAGGTGCAGAGGAGATGAGGAGGGATTCTACTATTACTACAGCTTAGATGGAATCCAGATCACAATCCTCCTCCCTCAGATGGCTTTTATGGCTGTCATTGACCATGCGGGAACTCTTTTATATGTCCCCTATAAATCTCATATACTTTCCGTACGCTATGGCCTGCCACATATGTTCCCCTGTCATTTTACCAGCAACATATGCAGCTTGTCTGTCACCAACAACAGGGGGGCCATCCCAAATCGTACACTATTCCCTTTACAGTGCACTACTTTTGACCAGAGCCCTATGGGTGCCATTTGCGATGCACGCCATGCTGTTTTCATTGGAGCAGCAAGTCAAGCTCCCTTTCCTGCATGGAACTGTCCTCTTTCCTGTTATTGTGACTGAGAGGCAACAGCACTCACTCACGCGGTGATGAATGTAATGGTGAGGCCATCGGCACCATCACACAGCCAGCAACGCGATGATCAAACGGCCAGAAAATAAACACAGCGCTCAGGCTGCCTCCCAAATGGCATCCTATTACCTTTGTAGTGCACTTGATCGGGAATACGATGCCATTTTGGGACAAGGCTACTGATTTACACAATCTGCATGTCTGACCCCGGGTTGACATGGCCTAACGACATGTAGTGAGCTCTGAGCGATGTTATTGGCCGCTGTACCGGTTCTGGTGTGATTTGTGATTCTCATTCCCGTTCGGAGTGATCCAAAGACACCGCTAATCCCTCTGACGTGAATTTGGAGGACTGTGGGGGAAATTATGGCCTAAAATCTGCCTACTGCCAGCCCCAGACAGTCGGTCAGGGCAACCAAGGCAGCCAGCCTGCGTCCTGAGCTCTTAGCAGTCACAGATGCACTCTGAACAGCCTTCTAAGGCACCACCGCATAGACACAAAGCTATGAGAGTCTGACGATTCTGATCTGGGATCTGGGGCTGCGTAGGCTAGTTAATCACCTTTCTGTACTGGCCACTTTGACCATAGTCAGTCCTACAAGCCCTGGTCAAAAGTTGTGCACTATGAAGGGAATAGGTTGCCATTTGGGATGGAACCCTGTCTGTCACCTACAGACGAGCCCACAACTAATCATTCGATATCAGGACAGTCTGGTGTGGTCTGCCTGGGTTTGTTTAATGACAGTTCATTAAACCTGAGGAGACTCTCTCTGACACAACAGTCTACCTCTGGCAAGATGGTAGCCAACCTAATCTCAAACATATTACATATTACTAAAATCCGTGCCGCTCCATTTAGTATGGCATGTTACTTTACATTAGGTTACATTACATTGGCCTACCAATGTAATAGCGTTCATACAATATAATACGTATAGTATCCTACGTTTTGATCACGCCAGTTTGATTTGATCCATTTATTATGATATATTACGTTCGACTGCTTTAGTATGATATATCACTTTCGACTGCTTTAGTATGATATATTACGTTCAACTACTTTAGTATGATATATTACATTCAATTACTTTAGTATGATATATTACATTCAACTACTTTAGTATGATATATTACTTTCAACTACTTTAGTATGATATATTACATTCAACTACTTTAGTATGATATATTACATTCAACTACTTTAGTATGATATATTACATTCAATTACTTTAGTATGATATATTACTTTCAACTACTTTAGTATGATATATTACATTCAACTGCTTTAGTATGATATATTACTTTCAACTACTTTAGTATGATATATTACATTCAACTGCTTTAGTATGATATATTACGTTCAACTGCTTTAGTATAATATACTATGTTAGGTTAGGGGTTAAGGTTAGGGTTAAAAGTTAGTTTAAAGGGTTAGGGGGAGTTAGTTACATGCAAAGTAGTTGCAAAGTAGCGAAAAAGTATTAAGTAGTTGCAATGAACTAAAATGCTAAAGTTGTCCGTGATGAGATTCAAACATGCAACCTTTGGGTTGCTAGACGTTTGCGTTATACGCGAATACATCCACCTCGACCAACGACCCTAATTTGACGAGTCTGTGATAGTGGAGCCGCTGTGAGTGATGACCTTGTGGCCTTTTATGCCGATATACGCACGGGAAACTGTTGAGTGTGAAAAATCCAGCAGCGTTGTAGGTGTTGACACAAACCGGTGCGTCTGGCACCTGCTACCATACCCCGTTCAAAGGCACTTCAATTTTTTGTCTTGCCCATTCACCCTCAGAATGGCACACATACACAATCCATGTCTTAATTGTCTCAAGGCTTAAAAATCCTTCTTTAACCTGTCTCCTCCCCGTCATCTACACTGATTGAAGTGGATTTAACAAGTGACATCAACATGGGATCATAGCTTTCGTCTGGATTCACCTGGTCTATGTCGTGGAAAGAGCAGGTGTTCTTAATATTTTGTCTACCGAGTGTAAATCAACAACAGTGATGTGGTTTAGACCTCAGGCTTGAGCGGAGTAGTTTGGCACAATCGCCAGTAAACCAAATGGCAGTTAATGTTGTCCCCTTTAACCCTCCACAGTTAGCTGAGTAACTACAGAATGAGGGTGAAAGTAATCTGTGTTTTTGTGTTCTCTCTGTCTCCTCTCTCTCTTCTCTCTCTCATCCTGTCACAGGAACGATTCCAAGTGAAGAACCCCCCTCACACATACATCCAGAAGCTGAGGGGCTTTCTGGACCCGGCCGCCACCAGGAAGGTAAGGGAGAGTGTGGATTCTTCCCGACCAACTGTTCCACTGCCTCAGCTTCTTCCTTCCCCTTTCAGCTCAACACCACCCGTGTTACATTCATTTGTAGCAAAACATAGCAAAACATGTTGCAATGTAAAAACTAAAAAGGTTTCTTATTGGACAAGTTCACGTAATCCCTTCCCATTTAGCCTCTTTTGCTTCCGTTTTGTTCCTAGTGAAGGTGACCCAGGGGTATCCCCAGCATACAGCTGTGTTGCCCTGAGAAGTAGCGGGCCCTTGGAGTGAACATGGCCTTGCGGAGCCATAGCTAACAGGAGCGTTATGATATCATCGGCACAGCGTGCCGGTGGTAGTGTTAGGGGAGGGAAGCAGCCAGTAGGCTGACTCTCTGGCCACAGGAGTTGGAGAGGCGAGAAGGTTTTCCAGAGTAAAGTCAGCCAACGTTCAGGCCTCGCCAATAGGAAGTGTTTCGGCTTGCGGAGGGAGATAGTGCCGCTGTCCCGATGGGATGCGCTCCAAATGTCACCCGATTCCCTATATAGTGCACTACTTTTGACCAGGGCCCATAGGGTATGTAGGGAAGTCTATAGGGAGTGTGTTGCCATTTGGGACGAGGCCACAAAGTTGTCTCTGTAATAAAAAGAAATGAGCGCCGAGCGACTCTGCCAGAGTGACGTCAAAATGCTCCAGATAATGAAATGACGCTGACCGACTGGTTTCAGAGCAACATCGTACGCTACGGGAGCGGGACGAGAGCAAGAAAGCCGTTCTAGATCCGCCAATGGATGTGACTTCTGCTACGGAGATAGAATATCTGCCTATGCCAAAAGTAGTGCACTATATAGGGGATAGGGTGCCATTTGGGACGCATCCACTGACTCCAGGGCCTGCATACGTTTAGGCAGCGAGCCCTCCCTGTCTTTGTTTGTCTAACACCGCTGACCAAAGTATGATCTTCCTCCATCTTTATTGAAACCGTTTTGTCACGGGCTGGAATCGGGCCTTCAGCGAGAGGCAACAGCGCTTATTAAAACACGTCTCCGTTTTTTCGACGACGAGCGGTTGGAGGACATACTCCCCCGGGCTCCTGTGTTTATTTTCACATCCAAACGTCTGGGCTGTTTATCACATGCCCTGGGAACTATGAGTCGTCAGAGTCTACTTCCTCCAGAGTTGGGCTTTATAACATGCTCCAACAACAGTCCGCGTGTCCCTCACGTAGGTCAGCAGCCCGGCACCAGAGGGAGAGGGGGAAAGAGACAGAGAAAGAGAGATGGAAAATGGAGAGGGACGGGGAAAGATAGTGTGTGAGAGATAGAGAGAGAGAGAGCGAGCGCAGGGGAGAAAGAGAGAGAAGGGGAGAGAGAGATGCAGAAAAAGAGAGTTATGGTTTTACATTCCTGTTCAACCCCCTTTTCTTCAGACTCAAACAATTGCCACTTTGTGCCTCTGTGGAGAGCCGGAGCTG
Source organism: Salmo trutta (assembly GCF_901001165.1). Classification (NCBI taxonomy): domain Eukaryota; kingdom Metazoa; phylum Chordata; class Actinopteri; order Salmoniformes; family Salmonidae; genus Salmo; species Salmo trutta. Next base: position 11,561,294 of record NC_042980.1, read on the forward strand.
GAGGTCATTGCCGCCTCTTTACATATGCAGGCCCCCGTGCATTCCTCTCAGCCAATAGGCAGCCAAAGAGGAAGAGGTTCATTCCAAAAAACTCCCTAAGAATGTATCGGCCATTGATTTGTTTCCAGGATGACCTCTCCGGAGCGTGCACCATTCTCCACTCATCAGAGCTCCCCACTCTACCTCTTTTCCCCTCTCTCACTCTCTCTCTGCTATCTCTCTCTTCCGCCTGTTTTCTCTCCTCTCTCTCTCTTTTCTCTTCCTCCTCTCTTTCCCTGCTTTTTTTCTCTCTCCCTGCTTTCCCTGTCTCGTCTCGTTCCCCCTGCTCTCCCTGTCTCGTCTCGTTCCCCCTGCTCTCTCTGTCTCATCTCGTTCCCCCTGCTCTCCCTGTCTCGTCTCGTTCCCCCTGCTCTCTCTGTCTCGTCTCGTTCCCCCTGCTCTCCCTGTCTCGTCTCGTTCCCCCTGCTCTCTCTGTCTCGTCTCGTTCCCCCTGCTCTCCCTGTCTCGTCTCGTTCCCCCTGCTCTCTCTGTCTCGTCTCGTTCCCCCTGCTCTCTCTGTCTCGTCTCGTTCCCCTTGCTCTCCCTGTCTCGTCTCGTTCCCCCTGCTCTCTCTGTCTCGTCTCGTTCCCCCTGCTCTCTCTGTCTCGTCTCGTTCCCCCTGCTCTCTCTGTCTCGTCTCGTTCCCCCTGCTCTCCCTGTCTCGTCTCGTTCCCCCTGCTCTCTCTGTCTCGTCTCGTTCCCCCTGCTCTCTCTGGATCTGAGCCGCAGCTGGTAGTACTTAGTGAGGAGTGATGTGTGTGTGTACGTGACCGCTGTGTGTGTGGGTCAGGGAGTCTGCGCAGTACACCTCACACTCGCTCCGCTTTCCATATAAACACACAAGGGGCTCCTCCCTAATAAAAACACTGTTTCTCATCTCACATGTGCCAAACACACACCCTGGCTCAGTACTACAGGCCAAGGACCAGAGAAACCCTGCCAATGGGAACATCCCTGTACTGATCTCTCTCTCTCTCTGTGTTTCTAACACTGGGCCCGGCTCTGTATATTTGGCACCCTATTCCTTACCTAGTGCACCACTTTTTGACCAGAGCCCTGTGCACTGTATAGGGAATAGGGTGCTATTTGGGATGCCGCCAGCCATAGACACATCATGGAAAGGGAAGGCTCCAGCCCAGCCAAAAATGGGTTGATATGGAGAGACTGGGAGCCTCCTCCTCTGTCTCTGTCATTGGTGATGCAATGGTCTCACTGTCTGCCATCAGGGAGGCTCTTCCACCGAACGAGTAGTTATCAACACCCGTTCTTCTGGGCGGTGATTATGAATGCTGATGGCAAGCCCTGTCACTCACGCTACTGCTTTTTGGATTCCTCCGCGAAACCTTTGCGCAACAGGCTGCGAGGCTTTTGTTTGGAGTCGCGGGTCTTTTTGTCTGAAAATGAAAGCGGAGAGAGAGAGAGAGAGAGGGAACAACCTCCCCACAAACACTTGTGTCACGTTGCATATTCACGTGCAGGGCAGGTCATACACTTCAGTCCACCCAGCGTTTGTTCCTGGACATGTAACCACGGGAACAGCACAACGGGACTAGAATGGATATATGCTGTGTGTGTGTTTGTGTAAAGGCCCTGACAGCTCAAACACAAGCCAGATCCAATTTAATGAGTCGATTATGGCTTCATCCCAAATAGCACATTATTCTCTATATACTGTAGTGCACCACATTTGACCAAAAGTACACCGTATAGGGAATAGAGTGCCATTTGGGATGCTGAGGGTTATATCGCTCCGGAAGAAGGAGCTGGTTCTAAGCAAAGCAAACATTAGAATGACGACGGTAAAGTCAAGCATTCTATAAGCAGGACTGTTCACTGTGTTGACTTTCATGTTCCCTGGCCCTCTGTTGAATGAGAAACGACCGATGATATGGTTGGTGAAATGCCCCACAAATCACTCAAAGTTCAACCCGACATTTTCTATCGGTCTACTGAATACAGAACGGAGTGATGAAATGTTGAAAATGTCTCTTTCTTTAACCCCAGAAATTCAGACGGAGGGTGCAGGAGTCCACCCAGGTCCTGAGAGAACTGGAAATTTCATTAAGGACCAATCACATAGGGTGAGTAATAATTAAGATTAAGTATGTGAACGTGAAGGTCAAGTGCTCTGCGTCCCAAATTGGTGCCCTGTGGGCCCTGGTCAAAAATAGTGCACTAGAAAGGGAGTAGGGTGCCATTTGGGTTGCATCCCAGGTCAGCTGTGGTCGCAGGTGGTAATGAGGCCAGGGTGCATGCTGGGAGCTGGAGGCAGGATGAGGCAGGATAAGGGATGATAAGGGTCAGCAGGAAGCAGCGGGGGTTGATGGGACTGGAGCAAGGTCACTGGTGACACGGCACCACTGACAGACAGACGGCACACTCTGTGACCCTGTGAGGACAGGAAGGAACCGGCTGCGTCCCAAATGGCACCCTATTCCCTACACAGTGCACTACTTATGACCCGAGCCCCCAGCCACAGACAGGAGACCAGCCAGCCAAAGTCCTACCTAGACAATACAACCCCAGGCAGACTCTGTTACATTGCAACAGTCACACAATCTCAGCATCCCAACAACACGAGATGCCCCCCCCTCTCTCTCTCACTCTCTCTAATCTCTCCCCATCTCTCTCACACTCTCTCTCTCTCTCTCTCTAATCTCTCCCCATCTCTCTCACACTCTCTCTCTCTCTCTCTCTCTACATATCTCTCTCTCTCTCTCTCTCACTCTCTCTAATCTCTCCCCATCTCTCTCACACTCTCTCTCTCTCTCTCTCTAATCTCTCCCCATCTCTCTCTCTCTCTCTCCCCATCTCTCTCTCTCTCTACATATCTCTCTCTCTCTCTCTCTCTCTCTCTCTCACTCTCTCTAATCTCTCCCCATCTCTCTCACACTCTCTCTCTCTCTCTACATATCTCTCTCTCTCTCTCCCCATCTCTCTCACTCTCATCTCTCTCACTCTCTCTATCTCTCTCTTTATCGCTCTCTCTCTCTCTCTCTCTCTCTCTAATCTCTCCCCATCTCTCTCACACTCTCTCTCTCTCTCTCTCTCTACATATCTCTCTCTCTCTCTCTCCCCATCTCTCTCACTCTCTCATCTCTCTCACTCTCTCTCTCTCTCTCACTCTCTCTAATCTCTCCCCATCTCTCTCACACTCTCTCTCTCTCTCTCTCTCTACATATCTCTCTCTCTCTCCCCATCTCTCTCACTCTCATCTCTCTCACTATCTCTCTCTTTATCGCTCTCTCTCTCTCTCTACATCTCTCTCACTCTCTCTCTCTCTCCATCTCTCTCTCTCTCTCTTTATATCTCTCTCTCTCTCTCCCCATCTCTCTCACTCTCATCTCTCTCACTCTCTCTATCTCTCTCTTTATCGCTCTCTCTCTCTCTCTCTCTCTCTCTAATCTCTCCCCATCTCTCTCACACTCTCTCTCTCTCTCTCTCTACATATCTCTCTCTCTCTCTCTCCCCATCTCTCTCACTCTCTCATCTCTCTCACTCTCTCTCTCTCTCTCTCTCTCTCTCTCACTCTCTCTAATCTCTCCCCATCTCTCTCACACTCTCTCTCTCTCTCTCTCTCTACATATCTCTCTCTCTCTCCATCTCTCTCACTCTCATCTCTCTCACTATCTCTCTCTTTATCGCTCTCTCTCTCTCTCTACATCTCTCTCACTCTCTCTCTCTCTCCCCATCTCTCTCTCTCTCTCTCATCTCTCTCATCTCTCTCACTCTCTCTCTCTCTCTACCTCTCTCTCCCCATCTCTCTCTCTCTCTCTCCCTCTTTATCTCTCCCTCTTTCTCTCTCCTTGTTGTGTAGGCCTATCACAAGGACAAATGAATCCCAGACCATTCACAACTCTGTGTGTTGCACGTGTACCACATGCTGTGCACTGTCTGCGCATTGTCTTTGAACTAAGACTATGTCATTTCTCCTAGGTGGGTGAGAGAGTTCTTAAACGAAGAAAACAAAGGCCTGGACGTACTGGTGGAGTATCTGTCTTTTGCGCAGTACGCTGTCACGTAAGTCCCCCCGGCTCTTTCCCCTTTCTCGATGCCCTCGTAGAGCGCGGGCCAGACAATGACCACAATGGCCCTGTTTTGTTTTTTTTTGCCTAATCAACGACGCATCTCCTCGACACCGCAGCCTGCTTCGTTCTCAGAAATACTGAGTCGCTGGTCGTATGTGGCGACCGGCCCGGCTCCCGAGACGCTGGCTGCGTCCCAACTGGCACCCTATTCCCGATATAGTGGGCCCTGGTCAAAAGCAGTGCACGACATATGGTATAGGGTGCCATTTGCCATGCATACGTTCGCCCTGTGTGGCATGTAGATTCTATTCATAGATGGCGTGATTGCTCGGTCACGAGGTTTCCATTCAGAGCCAATGGCGTTTTTAGCGAGGCAGTTACATTTTTATTTGCTTTATGACCCAACGTTATTGGTCTGTACAACGCATTTCAAATGGTTACCCCATTAGTGAGTGTTTACCTTGATTACCCAGGTACTAGTTAGTCCCCTGCCTTTTTGTTCGAAAACAGCCACAGCTATAACAACAAAAAAAACCAGGGGGAGGGGTGGGGGGATTTCTCCCCTCCTGAAATTTGAAATTAGAGATGCCTTTATGTGACTTTTATACAGTTCTCCTTTTCCTTCCAGACTCTGATGATGTATTAAACAGATTATGGCTCTGTCTTAAATGGTACCCAATCCACTATGCAGTGCACTACCTTTGACCAGAAACCTATGGGCCCTGGTCAAAAGTAGTGCACTATAAAGAGAATACAGCACTCTTTGGGACATTGTTGGACTGTGGACAGAGAGTACAGAAATGTCCCTTTTGTCCTGTCCTGTGTGTTTCCCCTCTCCAGGTTTGATGGCGACAGCGTGGAGAACAACCCGGAGAAGTCGGTGGACAAGCCCTGGAGCAGATCCATAGAGGACCTCCACGGGGGGAGTAACCTCCCGTCCCCCGTCAGCGGGAACAGCATCTCCCGCGCCGGGCGACACTCCACGCTACGGTAAGCAACACACACACACACATCACCTCAACACCATACATTATAGCCTAGAGGCTACTATAGGACCGCACTGCAATGATAACCAGGTCCTAATTCTGTATTTAAAACGGAATATGTTTGTTGTATAAGAAAGGGTTTGTAATGTCATAATTGTTTTTCACTTAGTCTGGATTGTCATAGTTCCCAGGTTTGCTAATACGCTCACGCGTTTGCATGTGATGTCTGAGAAGGCCTTTTGTTGTGGTCATGAGGCCTTTAAGTCTTTAAATGGCTTAAGACACGTTTCGGTGTGGCACGGAACGGCAGGACAAAGGATGGGGGGGGGGGGGGGGTTGTTTTCCGGAGCTGTGTTTCAAGCGGCATCTTATTCCCAATATAGTGCACTACTTCTGATGGGTCACGGGTCAAAAATAGGGCACTACATATAGGGAGTAGGGTGCCATTTGGGAGAAGACCTTTTATTGGGTCGTCTGACTCATGATGTTATGGAATATGATATCTCTGACACGGTGGTTTTCGTGGCTACTGAACAAGCTGGAAGTACTCTCTTCTAGCACCATCTATTCCACAGGGATTTTACAAATACCACGTGCTATGTCATGAATGCGACACGAATTCTACGTCTTTTTGAATGATTTGGCAAACATTTAACATTGACCATTGAAATTCTCCCCGTTTCCTTTAAACCATGGTCATTTCATTTGGATTATAGGCGGCAAACATAGTTAACGCGTACTCAAATCCAAATCCAATTATGCATATTTCTGACTGTTAACCGCCGCAGTCGTTTCAATGACGTCCCGGCGCGTTAGTCCCGCTGACTTCACATGTAGACGGCTAATCCCTATTCTTCTGACTGTCGGTAACTCACAGGTCTTTTACGAGAGACGTTACACCGAGGGAACCACTGAGACCGCACGTGTCTTCTGAACCCCAACGTTATCCCAACGCTCATATAATGGACAAACGAATCTGGACTCGCCAGGCTTCTTCTCTTAGTAAACACACAGGCCAGTTTGTGTCCCCCAAAATTCCCTATAGACTGTTGCCTAGTGCACACCTTTGACCGGAGCTCTATGGGTCCTGTTCCAAAGTAGTGCACTTTATAGGATGTGTGGGTGCTAGCGCCTATGTACAAGGGCCTGTGGGGTGAGTGTTAGCACAATTTCTTGACAGAAGTACTATCAGATGAAAGATACTATAAGAGACTAAGGCTATGTGTGTGTCCCAAATGGCACCCTGTTCCCTATATAGTGCACTGGTTTTGAAAAGTAGTACAATATAGGGAATAGGGCGCCATTCGGGACCCGTACAGTGCCTTCAGAAAGTATTCATACCTCTTGATGTATTCCACATTTCGTGTTACAGCCTGAATTCAAAATTGAATTTACATATTTACAAAAATCTCACCCATCTACACACGATAACCCATAATGACAAAGCGAAAACATGGTTTTAGACATTTTTGCAAATGTATTGAAAATGAAATACAGAAATATCTAATTTACATAAGTAGTCACACCCCTGAGTCAATACATGTTAGAATTACTTTCTGGCTATGTCTCTAAGAGCTTTGCACTCCTGGATTGTACAATATTTGCACATTGTTCTTTAAAATATTCTTCAAGCTCTGTCAAGTTGGTTGTTGATCATTGCTAGACAGCCATTTTCAAGTCTTGCCTTAGATTTTCAAACGTATTCTGTTTCTTTGTATTCTAAAAAACTCCCTAGTCCTTGCCGATGACAAGCATACCCATAACATGATGCAGCCACCACCATGCTTGAACATATGAAGAGTGGTACTAGGTGGATGTGTTGTGTTGGATTTTTTATTCTGTACAGGCTTCCTTGTTTTAACACTGTCGTTTAGGTGAGTATTGTGGAGTAACTACAATGTTGTTGATCCATCCTCGGTTTTCTCCTATTCAATTCTGTAATTGTTTTAAAGTCATCATTGGCCTCAAGGTGAAATCCCTGAGGTTTCCTTCCTCTCTGGCAACTGAGTCAGGAAGGACGCCTGTATCTTTGTAGTGACTGGGTGTATTGATACCCCATCCAAAGTGTAATTAATAATGTTCAAAGGGATATTCAATGTCTGCTTTTTTTTCTACCAATAGGTGCCCTTCTTTGCGAGGCATTGGAAAACCTCCCTGGTCTTTGTGGTTGAATCTGTGTTTGAAATTCGCTGCTCGACCGAGGGACCGACCTTACAGATAATTGTATGTGTGGGTTACAGAAATTAGGCAGTCGTTCAAAGATCATGTTAAAAACTATTTTTGCACATAGTGAGTCCATGCAAATGATTATGTGACTTGTTAAGCACATTTTTACTCTTGAACTTATTTAGGCTTGCCATAACAAAGGGGTTTAAGTATGTATTACACTCAAAACATTTCAGCTTTTCATTTGTTATTCATTTGTACAAATTTCGAAAAACACAATTCCACGTTTACATCATGTCGATCAGTGACACAAAATCTAAATGTGATCCATTTTAAATTCCGGCTGTAACACAACAGAATGTGGAACAAATGGAGGTGCATGAATACTTTCTGAAGGAACTGTATGTGAATGGCAGCTGTATGAACTTAATAATGTGACAGTGAGAGCTGATGTTAACTGGTGTCCTGTCCCCGGCCTTCCTCCTCTAGTCTCCTGCTCTGTGCTCCAGTCTTCAGCAGCAGCAGGCAGGTCTACACAGTACACAGTGTGGCTCACGGTGCTATCTGAAAGCTCTAGCTCGCCTCAGCTCTAGCTCGCCCCACCCCTCTAGCCTTACCTCAATACCCCCCCCCCCCCCCCCCCTGTCTTCACTACCTGCCACACACTCGCACACGCGGGAAGGCAGGCGCCAACGCACACACACACTCCTACCTGCTTCCATTGCTAAGCTGTGGTCCAGTGTGTAGAGACGTTGAAGTGGAGTTGCAATTACCTCTGTTGTGGTCTTACTGTAGACATTTCTGTTCCCATTTAGAGCAAATGGCTTTTTATACCGGCATTGTTCCTGGCCCCCTCTGATTATTGCTTTTGTATGTCTCCTTGAGCAGGCTATATGCGGCGGGTAGTTGTGCAAGTAGTAGCTGGCTACAACCAAACCCTTCTGATGTATAAACTAATACGATGTTATCTGTACTATTATTCCTTAGTTACGTCCTGACACAGGCTGAGAAGTCAAGGTAATTAACAGTGTTATCAGTATTTATTCCTATTTCCAACGTAACCTTTGAACCTTTGCCTTGTCACAGTTTTATCCCTCCCAAGTCAATCATTGTGTGTCACTTTTCTGATGTCATGTTGAGTTACATGTCTTTTTCTTAAAAACTCACGGCAAACTCGAAGGACGCCGAGCTCTTTGAAGTGCCCAAAGTATTCGCAAGGACGATGGTACGTCTTCCGGTTCGACCCAGGGTTACCTAGAAATATTTAGGCTGGTCTAGTTTGTAGTTGTGTTTGTCAAAGTGTTGTTGTGATTTCGACTGTAGGCACGTCCCAAATGGCACCCTATTCCCTATGCGGTGCACTACTTCTGACCAGAGCCCAATGTAAAGTATTGCACTATATCGGAATTGAGGTGCCATTTGGGACTCAGCCTTAGACTCTGCTGTTTATTAGCTTTAGTGTTGAAGTAACGTCCATGGAAACATAGTTTGGAAGGCCCTTGAGGATCTTTTATGGGTTCTAAGTCGGTACACCACAAGGCCTGTCAGCGCAAGTCCACCGTGCCTACATTGAATCAGGGTGATTGTCTCTTTTTACCCATAGTCCTGTCATCACATGGCATTCCGTCTGTGTGGTTACGAAGCGTAGGACGCGTGCACTACCTTTGACCAGAGCCCTATAGTCTGCTATTTGGGACGTGTCCATACCGAAGTCTCTTTCCCTCAAATGTGTCATTCTACCAATCGTTTCCGCTGCCTGGTCGCAGGCAGGTTGCTGGAGGTGTTTTTCTGTAATGATATTTTTTCTGTAAAATCGCAGTTCTTCTGGAACACCGCCGCCCGTCGCTGGCTGGGTGCGAGGCGGTGTTCCAATTCTGTCACCAGTCTCGTGAAGCAGCGAGCGCATTTATGTGAGGAAACTTGTTTTGCACTACGTAGGCGCCACATGCACCCAAATAGAACAAAGAGCACACATAAACAAACACACACACACACACAAAGACAAACAAAGTCACTCACACACACACACCCCACACAATGTTTTGCTATTTTACCTTTACTACACGCAAACGTCATAACTGCTTGCTTGCTGCTGAATAGCTCTCATTCATGGAACCAGTGAGGAGCATCAGACCGTGAAGACTTCAGCCAGTATGTTGGATCCTTATTTACCCTCATCATAGATCCTTATCAAAGCTTAGTCACACTGTCTCAGCATCACTCACACACACACACACACACACACACCGAAGACAGATTCAGAGCTTCAAGGCGTCAGTGATGACATGAATCAGTGTGTGTGTGTGTGTGTGTGTATGCATGGGTAGGCTGAAGGCACCTTTTCCCAGAACCATGGTTCATAAAGTCTTATGACATGCAGGGCTGGAAATAACCAGTCTTATGTCCCTGGCTGGACTAAGCTGTACTGGACTGTGTTTAGTAGCGCGCGCACACACACACACACACACACACACCAGCGATGTGCTACTCAAGCGCTCTCGTTTCATTGTGTGAAAGGGGTCAGGAGAAAGGCCCTCTTTTGCTACCGTTTTGTCTCCACAAAGCCGGCCTGATCACCTCCATGCATGCAAATGACTTGCCTCCATTGTACTAGTTGTAAGTGATATTTTTGCTGCAGGATAGTTAAATTAAAACAATCACACGGTCTCCCCTCTGGCCTCTGGGTAAGGGAGTGGATTACACAGCTCTTTGTGTGTCCATGTAACGTGCCATGGAGTTTAATGTCTACTTTGAAAACGACGGGGTGCAAGAGTGGTATGTGGGCTGCTACAGTTCACCAGTGGCATCTGTTTTCTTGTTTACCAAGCCATGTGTCTCTTTGTTGGCATGGATTCGGAGACGCCTTCTGCTGTGAAAACGCTCCTGTGTCCCATATGTTTCAGTTGCAACGCGTTGCCGAGCCGGAGAACTCTGAAGAACTCCCGGCTGGTCTGTAAGAAGGATGACGTCCACGTCTGCATCATGTGCCTGCGAGCCATCATGAACTACCAGGTGAGAGTCTCTCCTGTCCCCAGGCTAACCCCACGCATAGTATGCGTCCCAAATAGCACCCTATTCCCTAGCGCCGGTCAAAAGTAGTGCCCCGTGTAGGGAACAGGGTGCCATGTGGGACGTAAATGGGGGGTTGAAGCGCACGCTCGCCGTCATCCATCATCGGCCAAATTCAATTTGTCGTCTACTCTGTTTTCCGGACACATTATTTCTCAAGTTTCTCTTTGTTATGTAAAAGGAGTCACTCCCTGTTTATTAAAAAAGGTCTCTCTCTTTTTCTCTCCCTCCGTCCGTCTCTTGCTCCATCTATTTTTGACGACCCAGTACGGCTTCAACATGGTGATGTCCCACCCGCACGCTGTGAATGAAATTGCACTAAGTCTGAACAATAAGAATCCCAGGTGAGATGGAAGCGTTGTGTCTGGTGTTGAACAGCTCCTCTACTTCTTAGTGATACGGGTCCAATGTTCATAAAGTGTGTCAAAGTATTAGTGCTGATCTAGGATCAGGTCCCGCTCGGTCTATATTATCACATTCGTGACGATCTCAAATGCAAAACGGATCGTAGATCAGCACTCCTGACTCCTACTCTGAGACGCTTCATGAATACAGGCCCTTCCCTCCCCTTATTGCTGCACCTGCTCTTTCAGCGTCCAAATTGTGTGCGAAGCCAGCATCCAGCACTAACTCATTCCTCCAGCCAGCCAGACAGCCAGCTCAGGGCACCGCTGGCACACTGCTAAACACTGGCAGCTGCACAGAGCACCAGGCGACAGGAGGCGCCTTTTTACTCAGGCCCCTGGGCGTTGTTTATTGAAGTGTGTGTAGCGCGCGCGTCTTTGTCTGAACACCAACCCTGTGTGAGTGTATGCTTGTGTGTGAGTGCTGGGTCGAAAGGGGGTTTTGCGAGCTGTCTCGATTCATCTGTCAAATAACACCTCTACCGTAGTCTGTGACCCAGGCAGAGAATTCCTATAGGATTACAGTGGAATTTAAAAAAATAATAGAATAGAAAATAATATCATATTTGGACTTTTAATGAATGAGCTGACGGTACTTTTCTTCATCACCTGTAGGGATTATGGCTGAGGGATTCATTTAATCCTCTGGATTAGATCAACGGACCTGCTTATCGTTTATTACGTGTTCAGATATTAGATAGACATTTTAGATCCAGTTATGTGATCTGATAAAAACACATGCTGTAACCTCGGATAAACCTTGGTAGTGCGTACGGTCCAGAACATCACTGTGGCCAAGCTTCCTGCCATCCCGGACCTATATACTAGGTGTCAGAGGCAGGCCTAAGGTCATAGACTGTTCTCTCTGCTACCGCACGGTAAGCGGTACCGCAGCGCCAAATCTAGGTCCAAAATGCTCCTTAACAGCTTCTACCTCAAGCCATAAAACAGCTGAACAATTAATCAAATGGCCACCCGGACTATTACATCCTCCTCCATTTGTTATTACACTGCTGCTACTCACTGTTTATTATCTATGCATAGTCACTTTACCCCACCTACATGTACAAATTACCTTGACTAACCTGTACCCCCACACATTGACTCGGTACCGGGACCGCCTGTATGTAGCCTCATAATTTTTTTTTATTATTATTTACATTTTTTTTTAACTTTAGTTTATTTTGTAAATATTTTCTTAACTCTGTTTATTCAAACTGCATTGTTGGTTAAGAGCTTGTAAGTTTAGCATTTCCCAGTAAGATATACACCTGTTGTATTCGGCGCATGTGACAAATACAATTTGATTTGATGGCACCCTATTCCCTTCATAGTGCACTACTATTGACCAGGGTCCATGGCGCTCTGGTCCAAAGTAGTGCACTAGAAAGGGTATAGGGTGCCACTTGGGACGCCGCCGTTATGTAACCTTGTGTTAGAAATGACGGGTGGGTGTTGGCGGTGGCGCCGCGCCACGTTAACCGTTCCTTCTCTTCTTCTTCTCCGTTCCCAGAACCAAAGCTCTGGTGTTGGAGCTGCTGGCTGCCGTGTGTCTGGTGAGGGGAGGACACGAAATCATTCTCTCTGCGTTCGACAACTTCAAGGAGGTGCGGTATGGGGGACGCGCCGAGCAAGAAGACAGCGCTGTGCTATTGTGTCTAAGCAGTGGAATTTCACATAGTTGACGGCGTGAGTCGTGTGGTAGGAGGATGTTGTCGAGGGACGCAGCGCCGGCTCTATCAAAGCCTTTAGACGTGTTGCTCCGCATCTCTCAGGCAGAAAAAGGCAGTTCACCTCTCAGGCCCACAGAGAAAACAGTTCTGTGTTTCGTTAGTGATTTTACAGGCCCTTCGAAGATGTATTCTAACAAATGCGAGTACAAACGTGAGTAATATTTAGTACAGCCTGATCAGGGGGGCTGTATGTATCTCAGAGTAAGAGTGCTGATCCAGGATCATGTCGCCCTGTCCATGTAATCTTCAGTTCATTATGATCTAAAAGGGAGAGCTGATGCTAGATCAGCGCTCATACCCTGTGTTGTATGCAGTTGAATGTGTAGAGTATTTGATCTCCTCTAGAATGGAGGGGAGTAAGGTGGAGTCTGGGGTTGCCTAGCAGCTCTACAGCAGTCCTAGTTGTAGGACGGCTCGGGGAACTTGGGCCGACTGCAGTTAATGCAATATTTACACCCAGAATGAAATATTGAGCATTACTCTCTATTGCATTTCACTGTTATTAGAGGTGGAATAGCATCTTCTATTGCTCAGAGCTGCTCCCCAATAAGCAGAAGGTAGAGACATAGCCATGGGTGCCACGGCATCTATTAAAGTCAATGGATAGCGATTGACCCTTCGCAATAGATGTGGTTAGAGGGGTCAATGTCGACAAAACAAAGGAGCTGATCGTGGACTTCAGGAAACAGCAGAGGGAACACGCCCCTATCCAGATGAGGGGACCGCAGTGGAAAGCTTCAAGTTCCTCGGCGTACACATCACTGACGATCTGAAATGGTCCACCCACACAGACAGTGTGGTGAAGAAGGCACAACAGCGCCTCTTCAACCTCAGGAGGCTGAAGAAATTTGGCTTGGCACCTAAAACCCTCACAATTGAGAGCATCCTATCGGGCTGTATCACCGCCTGGTACGGCAACTGCACCGCCCGCAACCTAAGTGCTCTCCAGAGGGTGGTGCGGTCTGCCCGAAGAAACACCAGGGGCAAACTACCTGCCCTCCAGGACACCTACAGCATCCAATGTCACAGGAAGGCCAAAAAGATCATCAAGGACAACAACCACCCGAGCCACTGCCTGTTCACCCCGCTATCATCCAGAAGGCGAGGTCAGTGCAGGTGCATCAAAGCTGGGACCGAGAGACTGAAAAACAGCTTCTATCTCAAGGCCATCAGAGTGTTAAATAGCCATCACTAGGCTGCTTCCACCTGTTACTCAACCCTGCACCTTAGAGGCTGCTGCCCCATATACATAGACTTGAAGTCACTGGCCACTTTAATAATGGAACACTAGTCACTTTAATAATGTTTACATACTGCTTTACTCGTCTCATATGTATATACTGTATTCTATTCTACTGTATTTAGTCTATGCCATTGCTCATCCTAATATTTATATATTCCTTAATTCTATTCTTTTAATTTTAGGTTGTGTGTATTGTTGTGAATTGTTAGATATTACTGCACTGGTGGAGCTAGAAACACAAGCATTTCACTACACCCGCAATAACATCTGCTAAACATGTGGATGTGACAAATAAAAATTGTATTTGATTTAGATTATCTTATTGGTCACATTGGACAGTCGTTATTGGTTGGCTGTGTCATATAAGTGCTTTCTTTTTCAGCTTTTTGTGTTTTATGCAACGAACTGATACAATCCGAGTGTTATGTTGGCTTGCTTAAGTTGAAATCGAGCTCTCTTTGAGGAGGCTTGTTGTGAGGGGGTTCGCGACTCCCCGCTCCGTGGGCTAGAAGGGGTTGTCTGAGTGGGGGGCAGGGTGCAGTCTGGGGCACAGAGCATTGTGTATGAAGGCTGCGCTTATGCACTCCAATCCCCTCTCGTCCCTCTCTCCTCATCTCCTTGACTCTTTATCTCTCCTCCGTCTGTCTCCCCTTCCCTGCCTCTGAGCACTGTCTGAACTATAGAGCTGCATCTCTCTCTCTCTCTCTCGCTCTCTCCTCCACTCTCTTCTCCCATCCTTTCTCTTTCTCCCTCTCACCCGTCTCGCTCGCTCTCTCTTCTCTCCTCCCCCGCCCTCTCTCTCTCAGAGACGTAGATATGGTAGTCACCGTGGAAGAAAATAGGTCATGTGTGTTTAAAAAGCCCTATGTCAAGGGCTGCTCCACTTCATATTTTAGCAGGGAGGGAGCCAGAGTGATGGGAGGGAGTGAGGAGACGGTACATGGGTAGGTTTTGCATAAGGCAGAGAATATGACAGAGACATTTCATTTCTCAACCTGAGGTAATACAGTATGCCGCGTTGCAAAGAATAAAGGCTTGCTTCCCAAATGGCATCCTATTTCCTATGTAGTGTACTACTTTTGACCAGGGCCCATAAAAAAATGATTGATTGATTGTTTTTCTTGCAGGTGTGTGCTGAGACACAGCGGTTCGAGAGGCTGATGGAACACTTCAAGGACATGGACAACAACATTGACTTCATGGTACACAACATTTCCACTGGACTAGCTATCGATTGCTAGGCTACATCATATCCTGAAATCACAGACCCTGTCACTTGCCATTTAATTCATTCTATCATTAGCCAACCGCGCGCAAGGAATCCTCGCCAACTCAGTTTGTTTTGTCGCAGAATTCCTACTAATATGTTTGAATAGAAATAGATGAGGCTGCGTGCTGTGTGTCAACAAAATACATGCTTTTTCTCAATGTGCCACACTGCCTCCGCTCCGAGGCTCCCCATTGGTCCGTGTGTGCTGTGTGTGCATGAGAGTCCAACCAGTCACAAGTCAACTCTGAGCCATTTGGTAGCGGGCCAGTCATTTGACACAAGCACGAAAGCAAACAGATTTGTCAGACGGGGCCTGGCTTCTCTCACACAGTCGACTCTGAGCTTCTTAAGGAAGTCCATTAAAACAGTATTAGCAAGGAGAATGCACTGACACGGTGACACTCCACTGCGCACATTAGACTGAGGAGGCCGTGTCCCAAGTGGGACCCTATTTCCCTGGTCAAAAGTAGGGCACTACGTAGGGATTCAGCTGCCATTTGGGACACGGCCCGACGTGACTCCCTTTATCTGCCCATTTAACAAGATGGATGCAGCCAGATCATTTCCATACACGCTTATTTACAGGCCCTGGAGTCTGTGGATGAGTCCCAAACGGCACCCTATTCTCTTTAAAGAGCACTACTTTTCACCGGGGCCAATAGGGCTCCGGTCAACAGTAGTGAACTATATAGGGAGTAGTGTACCATTTGAGACGTACGCCACGTGTCCCCTGTAAATGCATTGGATGTTTTTGGTTTCGCTTGGTGTGAAATTCACTCTGTATGCTTTTCTTAATGCTTGCCGGTGCCTATAGGTGGCGTGTATGCAGTTCATCAACATCGTGGTCCACTCGGTAGAGGACATGAACTTCCGGGTACACCTGCAGTACGACTTCACCAAGCTCTGTCTGGACACCTACCTGGATGTAAGCACTCTGCGTATATATTAGACAAGTTATTTGTTCCTCGTTATTATGTTTCTACTTTTCTCTTTCTTCTCTCTGCATTGTCGAGAAGGGCCCGTGAGTAAGCATTTCGTTGTCAGTCCACACCTGTCGTTTTTCGACGCACGTGACAAACACAGCTTGATTTGATTTGAGGTAGACGTACAGTAGATTTAAAGACCACAAATATATAAAGAACAACTTTTTGTTGATGTTACCCCCAATAGAGAATATGGTAACAACATGGACCAACGTGTCATAGGCGTTTCACTGACTCTTCCTCTCGCCTCTCCGTCTGTCTGTGTAGAAGCTGAAGCACACAGAGAGTGACAAGCTGTCAGTGCAGATCCAGGCCTACCTGGACAACGTGTTTGACGTGGGCGCCCTGCTGGAGGACGCCGAGACCAAGAACGCTGCGCTGGAGCGCGTGGAGGAGCTGGAGGAGAACATGTCACATGTGAGAGGACACGACAACCACGCGCAGACTTCCTGTCTCCATCCCTTGACTGCTCGTGACGCTCTGTACTGACTCTTGCCACCCCACACTTTACACTTTTTACCGACTCCACCCGTCCCTACTTTCTGAATCCTCAATTACTCTTTCACCACTTCAGTCCCATCTCTTAGCCCTATAAGAACCCAGCCTGCCCTCTTCTAGTGGCTGTGACTGTTTTGACGTACTGACTACTATTTGATGCCGTACAGACGTCAGCGTGCTGCGCTGTGCAGCAGTGTTGGGGAGGGATCTGACAGCATGTACAGTGTGCCTTTAAATCTCTGTCACACCGGCTTTCCATCACATGCCTCTCTCTCAAAGGCCCTTTAGATTAGTCTCATGCTTTCAGTTAGCAGTCGTCAACACACACACACACACACACACACACACACACACACACACACACAGAGAGACACACACACAGAGAGAGACAAACACACTGCCCAATGCTCTCTGGACCTCCTAGCCTAACTCTAGATAAGTCTACATTTTTGTTCAGATGTTTTGATGCACAGATGTTTCCTTAGAGTGTCACAACACATGGCTGATGTCAAACGATGCACGATTTGCACACACATACACATTCTATGTAATACACCCCTGTGTAATATGACCTGCATAAATGTGTGTTAAGGACTACAGACACTTTGTCGGGTTGTGACTAGTGACGGGCACCAATATCGATCATTCGATATGATATTGTCGAGCAAGCCATATCGTGATACCGGTGGATCCGTCCCGTTAGCCTACACTGTTATGTGCAAACGTGTACATGACTGTTCCTGCATGCACAAAACCCTCTCACAGTTCTCTGTGTATCCATGCCACGTTGAACCTTGACCTTTGCTCTCCCAGATGACGGAGAAGCTGCAGGACACGGAGAACGAGGCCATGTCCAAGATCGTGGAGCTGGAGAAACAGCTGATGACACGCAACAAGGAGCTCGACTCGATCCGGGTGAGACTCACTCCCCTACAACTCACCGTGTCCTAAATCAACAGGGGAGAGAAGTGAATAACACTATTAGACAGACACAGGTCGATAATTCTCAAGGCCTGTTTGTATCAAGCTTCTAAGGAGTGCTGACCTAGGATCAGGTCCGTCCGTCCAATCTTATTTATTGTGATCTAAAAGGCCAAACTGATCCTATACTGTAAGTCAGCACTCCTACTCTGAGATGCTTTCATAGTAAACGGCCCCCTGATCTGCGTGCGTACGTACATTGACATCTCCATTCCCCGTCACCCAGGAGGTGTACAAGGACGCCAACTCGCAGGTGCACACGCTGCGGCGGATGGTGAAGGAGAAGGACGAGGCCATCCAGAGGCAGTGCAACCTGGAGAAGAAGATCCACGAGCTGGAGAAGCAGGGCACCATGACGATCCAGAAGAAGTGCGACGGGGACATCTCCAGCCTGCCCTCGCCGCCCGCCCCCGGGGGCCCGCTGGTGGCTGGCGTGCCAAGGGTCTATAACGGGGGCACAGTCAGCCCGATGGGGTCGAATGGGGTCCCGGGGATGCCCGCGCCGCCCCCTCCTCCTCCCCCACCGCTTGTGCCTGGGATCGGTAGGTGGAGTTTTAAACCAATCACGTCTTAGTTTACTGTTTAGTCCCAGATGGTAGCTAAACAGTCTGGATTGCTAGTTGCTAGTTTCACAACACGCCCTTACATGTTTTGCTGTTCCAGCTCTGGCATTTGAGTTGTGACAAACAGACGCAGAGGCAGAGCTGGGGAAAGATAGCCGAGGGAGGGAGGGAGGGAGAACAGAGCCGTCACACGAGGGGAGTTTGTACTCTGCTGATTGAGTC
This sequence comes from Salmo trutta, assembly GCF_901001165.1. Classification (NCBI taxonomy): domain Eukaryota; kingdom Metazoa; phylum Chordata; class Actinopteri; order Salmoniformes; family Salmonidae; genus Salmo; species Salmo trutta. The sequence continues at coordinate 11,579,479 of NC_042980.1, forward strand.
TCAATTGGAGACAGCACTTGGCATGTTGTCCTTTCAATTCCATGCTTAATTTCTCTCTTTCTCTCTCTCTTTTTCTCTTTCTCGCATTCCCTCTTCTCTATTTCTTTCCCTCTCTTCCAGTGCCAAATGGGCCTTTGGCTGGTCTCGCCGCTCCTCCCCCTCCCCCGCCGCCCCCTCCTCCCCCGCCTCCCCCCGGCCCCATGGAGGTGTCTGCGCCCCTGCCCCCGCCTCCACCCCCCATGGCCCCCCCGCTTCCGGGCTGTGGATCCCCCACCGTCATCTTCAATTCAGGGTTAGCAGGTAAGGTCCTCACACTCAGACGCCGCCCACGCGTCTCAAATGGCACCCTATTCCCTTTGTGGTGCACTGCTTTTGGCGCAGGGCTCTGGTCAAAAGGAGTGCACCGCATAGGGAACAGGGTGCCACTTGAGACGCTCGCTATGTGTGTGGATGTGGATGAATCACACTGTAGTAGGCAATGGAAGATGTGTTTTCAGAATTAGCTTTCATTCTGTAGCAGACAATGGAAGATGTGTTTTCATGCTAAGCTTTCGTTCTGTTGCGTGTTGGAGGTGGCGGCTATCAGCGATCTCAACGACAAACCTCTTTGGATGCATTTATGAACGGTCATTACCAAGTGTTCTCAGCCCTTATCACAACAGGACACCCGTGTGCTCTCCCATTGCTTCTAAATTCACTATCTACGTCAACACCGTGTTGCCTCATGGACCGAGCAGTCTGTCTGTCTGTGTGGGTATGACTGACAGCCGTAGAACAGGAGCCAAGCCTCCCAAGATCCTCTAGGCCTTTTCTACCTTGCTTCCCTCCCGTCACAGCAGTCCTCCTTTATCAGTGTGTCCGACGCTGTTTACTCGAAGCTACTTCAAGCTGCTTGACTTCCTGGATATCAGGGCCATCTGGACACTGGGCAGCCGTGGGTGACTCAGAGCTGATGGGACATCGAGTCAGGCCTCTTCTGACTCCCTGACTGGCCTCCTCCTTAACCGGTCACTCACCTCCTTAACCGGTCACTCACCTCCTTAACCGGTCACTCACCTCCTTAACCGGTCACTCACCTCCTTAACCTATCACTGCAGCCTTTGACCAGTTGATACAGAGTTGCAATGTGGCACAAGATCATTACAGAATTTGACCTGTCACTATGAATATGTGACTATTGTCTAAAGAATCTACCATTTAGTATGACAGTAATAGCATTAGTACACTTTGAAGTATAAAGCTTGTTTTGAACACACAAAGGAAATGGTTGGTTTGGTCTAGTGGGGATATATTATTTTACTAATCTCTCTTTCTCTCTTTAAAATGGAAGCACAATATTATTTTGTTCTCAATGATCTCTCTGGTTGATTTCGCTCTACTTTTGTTTTCTGCCAACCAGAGGGACCCATCAAACTGTTCTGTAGGTTTTCTCTGTCATGTGGTTGTGTTTTTACCCCCCCCCCCCGCCCGAGTATTTGGAAATTGTATTTTTAGTCTCAACCTCAAATGTGAAGATGGACACACACACAAGCACACACACACACACACACACATACACACAGAGGAAGAAGGTCCACGTAAAGAGATGGCCACTTATGCCCTAGGCACTACATTGATATTCTTTTAGTCTAGCCGAGAATGAAATTGGACTCTTTGTTTCATGCATTCTTTTTGAATTCACTTACGACTGTTGGCAAACTCCCCCCCCCAAATATTCTTTATTCTTCACTGCTGGACTGTAAAAATCTTGAGCACACCAAAATATGTAACAACAGTCTCCCCACAAAACGTGGACCACAGTACATGGACACCTGGTAACAGTCATTTGTCAACATTATGGGATCCTGAAATGCTGGTCCTTAGCCTGCAACATATCATGGGATGAGACAAGGTACAGTCTGACTTAGTCTTGACAGATGTGATGGGAAAGCACTGAAAATGCCACATTTCCAACTCCTGCACGGTCTCCCTGTTGTACTGTAACGTGTGTGTTTGTGTTTTTGTGATGTCTGGTAGTGTCTGTTGTTGCATGCTGAAACACATTGACGTGCCGCCAGGCAGGCTGATGGTAATAGTAAGATAGGAGAGTGTTGCACAAGCCTGGAATGGCCTGGTTGTCACACTCTCCGGTCCTAATCCTTATCTCTCTGTCTGTCTGCGCCTCGTGGCATCACGGGTATGGCCATAATCCTAGTCTATAAAAACATAATCTGCTGCTGTGCCAGGGATGACAAGCCTAGCCATATGCACATTCAATATCATAGCTAACTCAATCTGGTGTACCCCAAGGCTCTATTCTGGGCCCACTACTGAATGCAACGTCTTGGTTAAATAAAGGTTCAATCAATAAACTGTAGTGGCTACGGCTAGCAGTACAGAGCTAGCCAGGGCACATCAGGCCTTGCTATGGAAATAACTGTGGAGCACCTCTCCAGCTTTTCTCTGTGGTATTTTAATGAATGGGCTCTTAAAGCCTCCTGTTACAGCAGAGGGAGGACTCTCCATGTGTGCCACCACCTCCAGTCACATACAATCCTGGGTACGTCCCGAATGGCAGCCCATGCCCTATGTAGTGCACACCTTTTGACCAGAGCCATACGTGCCCTGGTCACAGTTAGTGCTCTATAAAAGGGAATAGGGTGCCACTTGGGACGCCGACCCCGTCTACCCCTCCGTCACACGACCGTGCACTGTGTGTTTGTGAGCGTGATGATGGACATGGCGGATGGAGTGCTTTACTGAATAATTGATCTGTGTTTCGCTGTGCAGCCGTGAAGATTAAGAAGCCCATCAAGACCAAGTTCCGTTTGCCCGTGTTCAACTGGGTGGCGCTGAAGCCCAACCAAATCAACGGCACTGTGTTCAACGAGATCGACGACGAGAGGATACTGGAGGTAGGGAACCATCCACTCACCCCCACATGTATGCACTTCACACTTGGACCTACTATTAAAGCTATGTTGGTCTACCGTACTTCAAACGACGTGTAGGCCGCTCACCACAGGGCAGGTTGCTTAGGATTCAAACCTTCTCACTTGATGTGTGTCTTCAACCTCAGGACCTGAACGTGGATGAGTTTGAGGAGATGTTCAAGACGAAAGCCCAGGGTACGGCCATCGACTTGATCATGAGCAAGACCAAGGTCATCCAGAAGGGGCCCAACAAGGTGGCACTGCTGGACGCCAACCGGGCCAAGAACATGGCCATCACCCTGAGGAAAGTGGGCAAGGCCCCTGAGGAGATCTGCAAGGCCATCCAGCTGTAAGACACAATGAGACTCTTCGGGTTATGTCCCAATGGCGCCCTATTACTTATATAGTGCACAACGCTGGTCAAAAGTAGTGCACTATGTAGGGAATAGGGTGCCAATTGGGACGCAATTTCTCGTTGTCTTCTTTACCCATGTAGTGTTATAAATGAGGGTCCATTTGGTTACGGCGGTGTGCATGTGTGTGCTTGTTAGGCTTTATTTGCAGGTTGTGTCTGCATAGCGTGTGTGTGCGTCTATGTCTCCAGTCTGCATATTAACTGTTAAACCCCCCCCCCCCCCCCCACCCCGCCAGGTTTGACCTGCGCACCCTGTCGGTGGACTACGTGGAGTGTCTGATGCGCTTCCTGCCCACGGAGAGCGAGGTGAAGATCATGCGTCAGTACGAGAAGGAGAGGAAGCCCGTGGAGGCGCTGACGGACGAGGACCGCTTCATGATGCACTTCAGCAAGATCGAGCGGCTCATGCAGAAGATGACCATCATGGCCTTCATTGGCAACTTCTGCGAGAGCGTCCAGATGCTGACGCCGGTGAGGCCCGGGACTCCATGGATATGCCCCCAATGGCACCCTGTTCCCTACGTAGTGCACTCCTTTTGTACAGAGCCATATGGGCCCTGGTCAAAAGTAGTGCACGAAATAAGGACTTGATTCAGGTTATAGGTGACTGGAGAGGAGGATTGGCTTTTCTTGAGTTGGACTTATTCTCCCCTTCTCTGACTTTAGTTCTACTTCCTTCTTCCTTGTTCTTCACAGCAACTCCATGCGGTCATCGCAGCATCTGTGTCAATAAAATCCTCACAGAAACTCAAGAAAATCCTCGAGGTAAGCGACTCGTTGCAGAAATTCTATGCGTCGGAAATATCCTGCGCTGAAAAATGTGTTGAAAATATTGTTCCTGGCTGCCTTCTGTGTTGTTCTAATATGCTCTTCTTCTTCAGATCATCTTGGCTCTTGGAAACTACATGAACAGCAGCAAACGGGGAGCAGTATACGGTTTCAAACTACAGAGTTTAGATTTGGTAGGAGATTCTTTCTCCCAAATGTATTGCTAGTGCATGACGTGCTTTAGGATTGCTACTAGTCCACTACATAGGCAATAGGGTGCCATTTGGGACGCAAGCACTGTTTTCACACTTTATTTTGTTGAATCCTCTCATCCCCCCCAGCTACTAGACACCAAGTCGACAGACCGGAAAATGACTCTGCTGCACTACATAGCCAACGTGGTGAAGGAGAAATACCAGCAAGTCAATCTGTTCTACAACGAACTGCATTATGTGGAGAAGGCAGCAGCAGGTACGATTCACCATGCAGCTTCGCGTGATTGCAGCGATGAAGGGCTGACGATGCTACGGCAGATCCTAGTGTGGGTCCCAAATGGCACCCCCGTTCCCTATTTAGCGCTACTACTTTTGACTGGAAGTAGTGCGCTAAAACAGGGAGCAGGGCGCTATTTAGGACATGCCCCCCCCCCGAATGATCAGTCGCGGCAGTGGATTTGGACAGGATTGTAGCCTATCTTTGGTCTGCAGGCATTTCCATTGCGCTGTATCCGCAGCCATCATCTCAGCGAATGGATGATGATGTTGTTCACTTGTTGGGGCTCCTCCACGCTGTGTGTTGCTCTACAGAGATGTGCTGTATGGCCCTCCTTAACGGGGAGCGCCCCGCTTCGAACAGTGTCCAATTCCGCGTGCGTGTATCTGTGTGTGCGTGCGTACGTGTACTCGTGCATGCCTGTGTGTGTGTGTGTGTGTGATCTCAGTGTCGTTAGAGAACGTTCTGCTGGATGTGAAGGAGCTCCAGCGGGGAATGGATCTGACCAAGAGAGAGTACAGCATGCACGGTCACAACACCATGCTCAAAGACTTCATCACACACAACGAGGGCAAGCTGAAAAAGCTGCAGGACGACGCCAAGATCGCGCTGGTAAACCTCACCTCGCTGAATTTCTCATGTGCAATTAAGGCGACGCTCACAAGGCATTTATACATGATATTGTTCAAGAATCAATGGTTATATGTAATTTATCCAAAAGTCAAAAAATGCATGTACCGATCCCAGATTGCCCCTTTTTATATACGTTTGATCAAATGATTACCTTTATGATCGACAGATGTTTAGATGATGAACAACAAATGCAAAATGTGCTATTTGTCTCTGACAGGACGCCTTCGACGAGGCCGTCAAATTCTTCGGCGAGAATTCCAAAACGACGCCCCCGTCCGTGTTCTTCCCGGTGTTTGTGCGCTTCGTTAAGGCCTACAGGGTGAGACTGACATTGCTCTCTTACACACCACTCAGACTGTCCCAAACCCACACACTACGCAGGGAGCGCTGGTACGGCTGTGTGTTTGAGCCCTCTGCCTAAATGTTTGTGTGTGTGTGTGTGTGTGTGTGTGTGTGTTCGTTCTGTCAGCAAGCGGAGGAGGACAACGAGCAAAGGAAGAGAGCAGAGCTGATGATGATGGAGAAGCTTCTGGAGCAGGAGGCCATGCTGGACCAGGAGGACCAGAAGGTAGGCTCTCCCTCCTTCCTTCCCCTCTCTTCTCCCCTCCTCTCCTTCTCCCACCTCCCCCACTTCCCAGAAGGTAAGCCGTCTAACCTTCTGCGTCTCTCTCCCTCCTTCCCCTTTCCACCCGGTCTCCCTCATCTCCTTCGCCCTCCTCCCCCTCTTCCCAGAAGGTAAGCTCTCCTTCCCCCCCTCTCCCTCCCCCTCATCCCCCAGGACTAACGATGGGAGGATCATCCCCTGCTGGTGGGGCAGCTATATTAGGTACTGCAGACACCTAGTGTGTCACATCAAGTCAGTATCAGCCAGTATAGAAGAACCAGTTAGTAAACCAACCAGTAAATAGAACCAGTTAGTAAACCAACCAGTAAATAGAACCAGTTAGTAAACCAACCAGTAAATAGAACCAGTTAGTAAACCAACCAGTAAATAGAACCAGTTAGTAAACCAACCAGTAAATAGAACCAGTTAGTAAACCAACCAGTAAATAGAACCAGTTAGTAAACCAACCAGTAAACATAAGCAGTATATATAATATAGACAGTATAACCTTTCCAGTGGACACATTAGGGACCAGCTTTTACAGCAGAGTAAAATCCAATGTTGGAGATTCACACAGGGACATCGTTACGCCGTTGAAGGCGCCTGTGATTTGACTCTGTGTGTGTGTGTGTGTGTGTGGTCTCCCCACCAGTCTCCGTCCCATAAGAACACCAGGGGCAGGAGTCAGCAGCAGGAGGTGATAGCTGAGCTGAGGAAGAAGCAGGTGAAGGATACGGGCAGCCGCCACGTCTACGAGGGAAAGGACGGAGCCATCGAGGACATCATCACGGGTAAACAGGACCGGGGGGGGGGGGGCCAATCACCATCAGTTCTACAATCACACACACCTTACTTATATACGTACACATAAATACACGTGTACACGCGCACACAGGTATACACATCTACATCCACACACACAAACACACACGCAGGCAGGCCTGTGCAGAAGAAGCTCTCTCCCTGCTCTAGTACGGCTAGCGTGGTTAAGACACAGACTTACACACCGGGCCCTCTGCATGCAGGTCCTCTCCTGTGCTCAAATCTGATCTCATTCGATCATTAACACTGGGTATCTAAACCGCTAACAAGTACCTCTTAACTCTGGAACTGATTGAACTGTCAATCCAAAAGGCCTCACCTTGATCCTGCGGTAGAAACATGCTTTGACCGTCCAGCTAACCAAACGTAGACACTCGGAGCCGGCTCAGATGTCCGTAGGATCATTATCTGCTATCCCGTCGTAGCTTTGTAGCAGTTAGTAATGTCTGCTATCCCGTCGTAGCTTTGTGATAGTAATGTCTGCTATCCTGTCGTAGCTTTGTGATAGTAATGTCTGCTATCCTGTCGTAGCTTTGTGATAGTAATGTCTGTTATCCTGTCGTAGCTTTGTGATAGTAATGTCTGCTATCCTGTCGTAGCTTTGTGATAGTAATGTCTGCTATCCTGTCGTAGCTTTGTGATAGTAATGTCTGCTATCCCGTCGTAGCTTTGTGATAGTAATGTCTGCTATCCTGTCGTAGCTTTGTGATAGTAATGTCTGCTATCCCGTCGTAGCTTTGTGATAATAATGTCTGCTATCCTGTCGTAGCTTTGTGATAGTAATGTCTGCTATCCTGTCGTAGCTTTGTGACAGTTAGGCGTGTAGACGGGCCGGGCTGAGGGTATAGTCTCCCGGACCAGATACCATGGTTCAGTCCCAAATGGCAACTTATTCCCTATGTAGTGCACTACTTTTGACCAGAGACCGATGGGGGCACTATATAGGCCATAGGGTGCAATTTGGGGATGCAACCCATGTATTGATCTGCTTTATTAAAATACACGACCCCTCCGTTCCACAGAGATGACATACGACCGTAGGCCATTTACATTCTGTGTGGTTTGGCATATATAATACTATTAACACTAATTCTCTATAACAGTCACACATAACTGTATTCTAGCTGACAAGCTAAAAGCCTGTCTTGTAACATTTTAACATTGGCGCTCCATAAGATACAGTATAATTGCCCTAGGGTCGCAAAATTCAAGGACATTTCCCCAAAATGCCCAGGTTCTTCCATAAATCCCAGCTGGAAGATTCCCGGAATCAGGAGGGGATAGGCAGGAAGTCCAGGAATCCTCCAAGCGGGATTGGGAAAGTTCAGCCCCGAAGGCCTATTGTAGACTGTAACCCTCTATAGAATGTGTTAGTGTCTCTCTGCTCCAGTCTTCTGATGCTTTGTAGGGTGTGCTAACCTGTGCTAAAACCCTGTAGATGTGTGCTACTCCTTACTGTCTTGTCTTGGCTGTTGTTGTTGTTTCAATGCAGTGCTGAAGACGGTGCCCTTTACCGCCCGCACAGCCAAACGGGGCTCTCGGTTCTTCTGCGAGCCCGCTCGCAATGAGGAGAACCATTACTAAAGCTTAGAACTCTCTCTCTCTGAAAGGTCGCTGTAAATACTGTGCCGTCATTCTTCTTCGTCTCCCTCCGTCTCCGTACTCTCACAGCGTGTTGTGTTCCCTCTCACTCTGTGTCACTGTCAGTCGTGTGCGCGTGCGTGTGGTGTGTCGGCGTCACTACCTCCGCCCCTTCTAGCATGGGGAGGAAGCGGTTTGTGGGAGGAGTCTCCGATGTCCCCTCCGTTACCCTGCATGAAGCGAGTCATCCCCGTTATATACCTACCACCTCATCCATTTGTGTCACCAACCATAGCAAACCATAATGTCACAGAAATGCTCCTAGCGGTCGGTCAGTCAGTCAGGCTATTGACATTTGTCCTGAGAAGAGAGGTGGGTAGATGGGGTAAGAAATCTACCACGTCTCACTCTGTACAGTACAAGTAATACAGCAGTGTTAGAGTACATGTCAATGGGACAGTAAGGCAAGCGCCCTCTGCTGTTAAAAAGGAAGAAGTGCATCCTAGACCGTAGCCCAATGGATCTCACTGGCTCTCATCCAAGAAGTTTACACTCCTATACTTTATGCTGACTAGTATTAGTGCTAGTAGTTCTACTATATAGTAATACTTCTGCTTCAGTATATATCGTATACTAGTCAGTATTGTAATCAGCATAGCAGAGTATTGTTTTGCCTATAATTATATAATAATTCATCATTTATTGTCAGTTTCGATGTATTGATAGTCTTGACTTATTTTCAAATGGCTGTGGCATTATACCTTGCTTGCGTGTTCATCTGTCCATCATGAAAACGGAGTGTTGTGTTCATGTATTACTGTGCTGTCGGTTGGGTTCCTGCATGCCTCTGGCTTTCTCCCGCTTCAAACCCACAATACCCCGTTTCCCCTAGCTCTGGTCTAGGGCGTTGTGTGTGGCTGATTCTGAGCCTTGAAGTTACATGTAACCCCCCTGGACCAGATCTACAGTTTCCCCTTGCCTTGTGCTTGGCTCAAACTCTTTGGCGCCGGATCATATTCGTATCACATGACTTTGTGGTTTGTCTGGGTCACCTTTCTAACGTACTGCATGAAGCATGAATTATTCATTTCTGACACGTGTTCTTGGTCTCGGATGTCACATTGTGTGCAACTAACATACAGCCCGATACATGTCCTGAATTGATGCTGAGCAATTTAAAGGGACAGGCCTCAGTATTTGGAAATGTTTCATAAATTACAGTTGAATTCACGTCCTACGCCCATGTATCTGGCTGAATGCATGCCGTTTTGGTTTTCGGTCTGCCGTTCTATTCAACATCACTTTTTCTTGTATGTTGAAAAACATTTGTTGGGTTTGGTTTGTGATAACTAAGTCTTCGTGCAAAATTTGATGGTTGGCACTATTTGCTCATGCTGGTAGTCACTCTGGAAAGCAGCCTGGGTTTTGAGACAGAAAAACAGAGGAGAAAAAAAAATGCTTTGATTTTCTCTTCCTTTGTGCCTGCAGTATCAATTAACAGCATATCTTAGTAAGCTCTGCTCCTCTAACACCTTAGTCCTGCCCTGTCCTATCCAATGACCTCTTGCCCCCCCCCCCCCCCTTCATTGGCTGCTTTGCTCGCGTAGCGCTCCTCCACTGTGAAAACACCCCTCTGGTCACCCTGCTTCTTTAACCTCCATTTTGTCTTCTCTTCATCCATCCAGCCCTAAAGAAGAATAATATTACTAAATTTCCCAATGTCCACTCGAGGGTAAGGAATTCCTCCAATAGCACCCCTGTTGTGGTGGATGTGTCCCAGACCTGGCAAGCATCTCTTTTTTACCTCCCTTCCCTTAAGTTACCTACCACTGAGGGCTTTCTCTACTTCATACTAGACTGACTGTGTTGGTCCCCCTCCCTCCTTTCTGTTCACCCTCCATTTCCTAATAAGGTTATAGACAAATGTTGCATGTCTAAAATCAAAGAATGCAAATTCAGTGTAAAATGCCCTTTATGGGAAATGATTACGTTCCCCTCTTTTTCCCCCTGATTGTTTAACATGGGAAAAGTTAGCATATTTTTTGGGGGGGGGAAGGCTTGTATTGGGAGGCACCTGTCCATAGCTTGTGTGTTTTTTTTTTGTTTTTTTTTAAATCGACAGAAGGACTAGTAAATATGAAAAATGTCAAATCAATAAGGTCTTTTCTGTGGGACTGTTTTTGTCTTCCTTTTAGAGGAGTGAACTGAAGGGAAATGCTTCTTTACAACTCAAGCTGCTTTGCCTGATTGGCTGCCAACAAACAGCCTCTGGGCTCATCTGAAGGCCCTGGCATGACTGACACCTCTTTTATCCACCCCCCTCTCTCCCCCTTCCTCCATCCCAGATCTTCGAAATCAGCCTTACAGGCGAGCCGACGCGGTGAGGAGGAGCGTCAGAAGGCGCTTTGACGACCAAAACTTGCGGCCGGTCAACAACACGGAAGTGGTCATGTGACGAGGGAACATTGCATGTACTAGGAGAGGGGTGAAGGGGGGGTGAGGATGGGTGATGTGGAGGAAGCAGCCTCCCACTCTGGACTGAAAGAGAAATAGATGGACTGAAGGAAAGAAAGATGGATGGGTCTGAAAGGTCAGTTATAGGGAACCTTAGACAAGCCAAGTGCCTGAAACGTACTTTTTATGTGATCAGTTTTATTTTTTTATTACTTCAAGCAATACAACTTGCCCTGGCTTTAATTGTAATTTCCTTTAATGTGTAAAACTGGACACGGACGTCCGTAGGGGGAATTCCTGGAAGAGATTTTTTCCTGAAAAGAAGTGTAGAATGTATATGTGACACGGTTCCGTTATGCCTCGATCACAGCTCCAGCGTCACTGCGTTTTGGTACACCAGAAGTACATGAATTTCCAATGGAGCGCTGCGTTCGCCTTGCCGCGGCAGTGCGTTCGAGGGTGGCTAAATCGAGGGTGGCTAAATCGGATAAATGAAACGTACGCATCAAATTCTATGCGTAGACGGCTTGACAGAAATGGTAGAGGAAAGGTGAATGTTGAACTTTTGTTGCGCACATATCCAGATGAAGCCACGTGCCAAGTTGCGCAATGACGTTGCCGGTGTGTTCGAGGCGTTAGGTGTCGAAAAGTATTCCGCCACAGGTGATGAATATGATATTCAATAGCAAGTATCTTATTACATTCCTGGTGCTACTGCCATTGCTCTTGGAATTCCAACAATGTGCTCGAGCGGCACTTAAAAAAATGTTTTGCTTAAGGGCTAATGACCTTATTAAAAGGGGACAAGTCTTAGATTAATACTATGAAGCAGTGATCCAAAACTAATATGCTCAATGAAAGTACTTAAGCAAGTATCAGGTAGACTTTTGTACAACAACGTGGGACCACAGAGAAAACGTATCAGAAATAATATAGCTCAGAGAGGTGTGGCGCTCTCGAAATGAGACCAGGCTAATGTGAATTATATATAGCTAGGCCTCCATTTTACGGTATTAACATCTCATTCATCAGTGCTAACATGGTTAGTGGACCAAGTCGTGAATTATTAGCTCTATGTAAATAGAACTGCAGCACCAGTCAAAGGATTGGACACACCTACTCAAGAGTTTTTCTGTATTTATTTCACAATTTTCTACATTGTAGACTAATAGTGAAGGTATCAAAACTATGAAATAACACATGTAATCATGTAGTGTCCGGAAAAAAAAGTGTTAAAACAGATGAAAATATATTCTTCAAAAGTAGACACCCTTTGCCTTGATGACAGCTTGGCAAACTCTTGGCATTCTCTCGACCAGCTTCACCTGGAATGCTTTTACAACAGTCTTGAAGGAGTTCCCACGTATGCTGAGCACTTGTTGGCTGCTTTTCCTTCACTCTGCGGTCCAACTCATCCCAAACCATCTCAATTAGATTGAGTGGGTGATTGTAGAGGCCAGGTCATCTGATGTAGCACTCCATCACTCTCCTTCTTGGTCAAATAGTCCTTACACAGACTGGAGGTGTGTTTTGTGTCATTGTCCTGTTGAAAAACAATTGATAGTCCCACTAAGCTCAAACCAGATGGGATGGCGAATCGCCACAGAATGCTGTGGTAGCCATGCTGGTTAAGTGTACCTTGAATTCGAAATAAGTCACAGACAGTGTCACCAGCAAAGCACCTCCACACCATCACACCTCCTCCATGCTTCATGGTGGGAACCACACATGCGGAGATCATCCGTTCATCTACTCTGCATCTTACAAAGACACGGCGGTTGGAACCCAAAATCTAAGATTTTGACTTATCAGTCCAAAGGACAGATTTCCACCGGTCTAATGTCCGTTGCTCGTGTCTTTTGGCCCAAGCAAGTCTCCTTCTGCAGCAATTCGACCATGAAGGACTGATTCACGAAGTCTCCTCTGAACAGTTGATGTTGAGATGTCTGTTACTTGAACTGTGAAGCATTTATTTGGGCTGCAATTTCTGAGGCTGGTAACTCTAATGAACTTATCCTCTGCAGCAGAGGTAACTCTGGGTCTTCCATTCCTGTGGGGGTCCTCATGAGAGCCAGTTTCATCATAGCGCTTGGTTTTTGCGACTGCACTTGAAGAAACTTTCCAAGTTCTTGAAATGTTCCGTATTGACTGATCTTCCTGTCTTAAAGTAATGATGGACTGTTGTTTTTCTTTGCTTATTTCAGCTGTTCTTGACATAATATGGACTTGGTCTTTTACCAAATAGGGTTATCTTCTGTATACCACCCCTACCTTGTCACAGCACAGCTGATTGGCTCAAACGTATTAAGAAGGAAAGAAATTCAACAAATTAACTTTTAACAAGGTACACCTGTTAATTGAAATGCATTCCAGGTGACTACCTCATGAAGCTGGTTGAGAGAATGCCAAGAGTGTGCAAAGCTGTCGTCAAGGCAAAGGGTGGTTACTTTGAAGAATCTCAAATATAAAATATATTTTGATTTGTTTAACACTTTTTTGGTTACAACGTAATTCCATGTGTTATTTCATAGTTTTAATGTCTTCACTATTATTCCACAATGTAGAAACTAGTAAAAAATAAAAATAAAATCCTTGAATGAGTAGTTGGGTCCAAACTTTTGACTGGTACTGTACATTGTCTGCTCATGTAGACCTCAAGTGCCATTCAAATGCAATGCTGTTAAGTGGATGGTGGGGCTCTTGAGCCACAATAGCTCTGGTCCAGGGAGTCGTTCGGTCGAACGACTGCGAGAGCACACCCGAACGACACCCCAGACCAGAGCCACAATTGACTCAGAGCGAATAGGAAAGGTGCTAAAACAAAGCCTTATCAGCAGATACACTTCCAGTCAAGTGTAGCAGCCGCAAGGAAGGTACTTCAGGCTACTTGAGGAGCTTGTCATGGAAACTGGATTCCAAGTTTCTTTTTTTACTCTGAAAACCGCAATCGGCGAATGAATCTCTAGGCAACTGTCTACTCACTATTATTGTACATTTAATGTATAGTATTTAACCACTGTAAACGGTATCCATTCAGTTTTTCTCATGTGACCCACTTTGACGTGAGCGACAGTCATTTTTCTTTTAAAGTGTTTAGCTAGTTATATAAAAAAAATGTCAGAACAAACAAAAAGTACACAAAGCAAAAAAAAGTTTTGTACATGTACAGATATTTTGCTACAAAAATTGTTGCATTGTTTTTTTACTTCTTAATCCACTCATTACTATAAGGTTACTATTGTACATAATTGTTTAAAACAAAATGTGCATCACCCTGTGATATACAATAAGAATGTTGTTTTAACTTATAGGTTTGTCCATTTTGTATATTTAATTAAGCCGAAAAAAACAAATCTGGATTCTGGGTTTAACCGAACGGATCTATTGTGTGAAGCAGAATGCCCTGGTGCCACACTTGCCTGAGAGTAAAGAGGCATAATATTAATATATGTCCCAAATGGCACTCTATTCCCTATCTAGTGCACTACTTTTGACCCTATGGGCCCTGGTGCAAAAAAGGTCAAAAGTAGTGCCCTATATAGAGAGTCATTTGGGCCATAACCCATTGATGTTCCGAGAAGCTTTCTGTGGTCTTGGGACCATAAATGTCCACTTTATAGCATGTGCAACAAACCACTCATCTCTATACTTCCTATGTGAACTGTTGACCACTCAGACTGGATAATAGTGGCATGTTTTTGTTTTTTCTTCAGAAATGTATTTTAGGCATTGTGTGCTTATTACAAAATACTTTTAAATAACATTTAAAGGTAGACTGAGTTCTGGATGTGATCAAATAAACTATTTACACTATTATAATGTCTGCATCTTTATTTGAATTTTGTTCTTTATCATTCATTTGGCAGACAGCTGTTCAGATTCACTCTGGTTTTCTATGCAGGTTCATTGATATAAAAAACAACAGAAGTCTTGTCATCTCTGTGTATGTAAACCGCAGAAATCATTACTCACCCGTCTGGCGGGCCGGGGCATAGGGCAGCAACAAAGGTTTGGGTTTGCCACTTCTGGCGGTCTTTGGCTACCGTGCCACAACCCTGGTGATGTTATTGGAGCTTAAATTTAGATTGTCCTGAGCCACGTTGTCTCGGCACTCCCTCTTACAGTAGCAATTATTACTTACAGCCAGCCTAGCATTTCAATGATCCACAGGAAACGGATACAAGGCTACTAAGCCTAGTGAACAAGAGGCACTCATAACAGAGAGGTCATATGTAAAGAAAATAATGAGCTCCGATCTATTGTGGCTGCTGGTGATGGTACATGAAGACAAACAAATTCATGTAAACTGTATTTTATTACATTTTTAGATCATGCAATGAGGACTTTCACAATTCCTCTCATGAAAATCTAGCGAACCAATCCTAAAAATACCATAAAAAAATATTTAAAAGGGTCTTGTTTCAGAAAGACATTTAATTCAGTCTAGACGTGCACTTTTGCCAAAGAGTTCTACATCAGTCCAAAGCAGCTGTATGCAACTAGATTCAGCTGCGGGTCGATTTTTGTCAGAGCGGATGGTCGGGGGTCCGGAATATAATAAAAATTTGTGCACTGCAAATTGACCACAACTAAGCACAAAAATGTATTGTATTTGAAAATAATTTCAAACCTTGATTACACTGAGACACAATCACATCTTTTTATTTGCGGGAATATTTTGTCAACAGATTTCCTAAATTAAACTTAAAAAAAAAAAAAATGTTAATGTTTTTTTTACT